>NC_050478.2:34039779-34664779 GCF_012460135.2 Molothrus ater | reverse complement strand
ATCTGCCCCTTGGAGTTGCTCTAGGGGGTTCCTTGCCCTTTATCTTGTTATGTCCCTCAGGTGTTGGTGTAAAACAAAATGTCTATGTTAGAAATACTCTTCTTGAGAATAAGACTAAACGGAATTTCAAGAATGTGTTATAAAGGGCTAGCTATTGTTCTAAAGTGTGAGAAAGGCTGAGAAAGTGTTAAAAACTATACAACCATATATTAAAAATCTATAAAGCTACAAATACATGAAAAAGCTAAAAATCTTTAGGCATCAGTTTCTTAGCAGAGCATCCAAACCATGTGATACTGCAACACATTGCACTTTTCGTGTGGTTCAGGCCTGAGAGATTTTCCTGGGGTAAACTATGAGCAGTAGTTGCACAAGAAGCTGATGAAAGACTGTAGCCTCTTGGAGGTCATAGCCCATGGCTGGATGTGCCATCAAAGTGCTCTATCAAGCATTTTCTCAGCAGCAGTGGAATTGTTGTTGCTTCCTTTTTTTCTAAGAGCACAAGCATTACGTTGTTTGAGTAATTTGTGCATAATTTGTGGGAGACAATTTTGTTTTCTCCCCTTTGATTCCCTAAGAGTGTTTTAATCTTCAGACTATTGATTACTTTGGGGTAGGATGTAGCTTCTCTTCCTGGCATTTCTCCTCCTTGCCTTCTGATGCCTGTGTACCATCACTGTAATTGCTGCTGGGGCACAGTTTGCAATGAAAGTCAAGAGCATGGAGAGAAATATGTTTATTTCTCCTTTCTTGCCATCATAAAAAATACTTTTGCAGAAGGCATATGGAAAGTGAAGCAATTCTGGATCGGTGAGCATCTTTCTCTAAAATAACTATTCCCTGCAATAGTTATTGCAATAAGCAATAGATCAAGCTTCAAGTCTTTCTAATTATTTCCACTTTGAAGTTGTATCATTGATGGTACATAACAGATTGAGACATGCTACCAACAAATATATAAAATTTGAAACTGATTTTTTGATCTCAGAATAGTTAATTTCATTTTTTTTGAATGAGCAAAAAGCAATTTTTTTTTTAAGGTATAACTAAGAACCCATCCTCACTTTTTTTAGTGTAGCATACACTGTCTTAAATCTCATGCCATGATATAGAAACAGAAGGGTAGGGACAAAGGAGACTTTTCCATTTCAGGACTTCTATTGTAGATGAGTTTTTCTGCATGGAATATATGAGCCTGTGAATCTGTTGAAGTATTGCTATATCACCTGTTGAGCCTTGCTACATTTTATAGTGCCTAAGTACCACAGTTCTTCTTCTTCTTCGTCTTAAAATTTAACTTTTCCTTCCCATAACATTTACTGTCTCATTTGAATTGAATATCCCAACTTTGTAAAAGTGCAGGTGATTCCCTTGGATTGTTGCTTCTCATCACATGGAAGGTGCATGCCAATGCTTCCAGTAGCTGCTGGTTGAATGCATGTGACAGGATACAGAAAGAAAAGGATCAAAGTAACATATCAATTGCCAGATAATATTTTTCTGTGTAAGCCTATTTTTAAGTTAACAGTGACCAAGTAGATCATATGGTTTTATTCATGTAGCCATATCTTTATGCTCTGCTATTTGACTTGTTCTGGAGATGGAACAAGACAAACTTCAGATGATAATTCAAACAAGATGTGCAGAAATGAATGATAGTTAGGGTAAGGGGAATGCCTTTTGGTTTGGAAGGATTTATGCAGATGGCTTTGTTTTCTCTTTCTCTCTTTACCAATTTCAAGCTAAGCAAAGCTGAAGATTTATATGATGTACAGCTCTTCTATTTCATGTCAGCAGTAAAGATCAAAAAGCAGATTGGCACTTTGAGGAAAAGCCTTAATGCCATGCCTTGAAATAAAAATTACATGGTAAATTTAAACGTAGGACACTGAAAGAATGTGTCATAGTTGTGGGGTTGATTTTTTTTTAATTGATAGGAATTAACTTTTTTATGGTAATTTTTCTGTGCAAGACTCAGGATTTTTCCTTTTCTTTTCTTTTCCACCCCATGAATCTGAAGTGAAAGAAGCACTGCCAAGTCAGCATCATTTCTTGCAAGTGCATGTGTGCACACCTCAGTGTAATTCAGTTACCAAGCACTAGAGCCTGTCAGTATAAGTCCTCAAGATTTTCAGGATTCTTGTCTCTATTGGTATTTCTTCGTCCTTTGTCAACGTGGCATGCCAAAATTGATGAAAAAACCATCTTGTCTTCCTGGCACTGTTTTTTGTCTTGGCCAGTTGCGTTTCAATTCCCAGCTCTCTGCATAGGTCTCTTGCACAAATCACTGCATTTAGCAGAAGGGGAAGGAGAAGGAGAAATACTTTATTGTCTCTTGCTTTAAAAAGGAGGGCATTTGATTTCTGGGATGTTTAAATTTGATCCTAAGCAGTAGTAATGTTCTCAGAACGACCGTGTGTTGGCTTCACAAAAAACCGTATTGAGATATTTTGCTGTCAGCTGTGTGGGCTAATAAGGCTCTCAGTGTCTATTTCTCTGTGTCATACCACAAGGTCCTAATTCTTACTAGACTCTGGTAATGACATATGTTCATTCTTTATATTGCAGTTACCTACCTCTGCAAGCTCTGCTTGCAGAGCTATTTGGAAAACACATTAATGTGCCCAGTTTCAGATCCTCTGCAGAGATAAGAACTTGGAGAAACTATTATGCTTTGATTTATGAGTGAAGGATGAGCAAAAATTTTACAGTTGTGATTAGTTTTCTTTTCAAGTACAATCTGAGTTAAAATGGCTGAAAGGAGTGGCTGTTCTTCCTGTCTCTACCATTTAGAAAAATGGCTGACATACACAGCTAGTTACCTCCTATCCTGGTACGTTTATTTTCTTTAAATTACCCGCAACAAAACATTACGTGCACAGGATTAAATTACAGAATGAGTAGATGACTCTAGGAAAGGTTCATGCTGTCCAGTGTTTTGCTAAAAGCTTGTCATGACAATCTTAGCTACATGTGATGACTTGCAGATTGGTAAACTTGCTGTCCCTGGAATCCCAAAGCAGCCCAGACCAGCTGCTGGTTATTTTCATTAACTGTGGCCTGATTTTTTATGAACCTAAAATTTACTTATCACTGACCTTGTGTATAAAAGTAGTTGCACTTCTTTGTCTAATTTCACTGATTTAAAAAAGTAACAATATTTCATTGTAAAACTGCCTACTTTGATTTGTTGCGAAAAAGCACGCACAGGATTAATCTACAGAAAGATTTAAAATTAGATTTTCAAATAAATTTGATCGTTCAAAATGCAAATTATTGAATTACTTTTTTTCCCTATGTTAGTTTTTAGTTATGTGAGCACATTTTGTATTCTTAGATTCATTCCAGTCATGAATATCCCACTAATTTATTAAAATGCAACAAACCATATCCATAATTCCTAAGGTGTCTAAAGATGCTTGATGTTTTCCTCTCTTCTCCTTCGTTCTCATTTTTGCATGTAGCACGTCCAGGTAAGGGCCCTTGCGTGTAATTTGTAAAGTCTTGCTAGTGCTCGGTGAGGAATGGGGCCTAGAAACATAAAGGCCACGTAGCAAACATGAGTTGCAGCACAAAGTTTATATATTGTCATAGACAATAAAAGTAGGGCCACAATTTGGAGGTTGCATGCCAAGGCTGTCCAAGTCATGCTTTAGGACAGCCTGTAGCCTAGACTAGAGATTAAGTGCAGATGAGAGAATATTCTTAGTGCTTAGAGAACTTGGCTCGTGAGGAAAGAACATTGATGTCATCTTCCGCTACGTGAAACCTACTCCAAAGTGTTACTCTCAGCCTTAATTTTCATTAAATACGTTTGCGGTTGGCTTGACCTCTCAATTTGATTCTGAGCCAGGGAGAAAATTTTATATCCTGCAAAGATACATTCCTTATCCCACCACTTCCTCTGCAATGCTCCAGTGCCCCAAGAAATGGAGACCAGGTGGAGAGCTCGACAGAGTTGGTCTCCTCTCTTATTGAGGCCAAGGGTGCATTTAGCAGGTCAGCAAGGGAATTTTGGAGTCCACCAGTAAAATGCTTTTGAAAGAGGGTTCTCCTAGGTCTGACTGGAATAGCACAGGTTATAGCAGTCTTTAAGCACAGTCTTCAGTAGAGAGCTGAAAGGAACCTGTGTTGTGCACTGGAATCCTGACTAGGCTTCATGCTAGAACAAAATGAAGGTCAGAACTGAAGCCATCTGAAAGCAGCTGGTGGATAGAAAACATAAGCATGAAAGAGAGCAGCGAGGATATACGTTATGATAAGGAATTAGTGAAGCTGGACTTCCCTGATTGTGAGCAGGTATTATATAGTAAAGGAACTTTTAATATGATGAAAACGAGGAAAGAAGAAAAGGTTCCTTTGGCTTTTGGTTTTCCTTTGAGGCTGCTCTCCTAAACTTGTAAAGTGCTGAGAGGAAGGAGCCCTGGCACATCATCTGTGATTTTTGTTTAATCTACCTAATTTTGCCAAGGTAGTATGGTATCATGTAATCAGAAAATAATTTTTAACAGTGTAGAGACAGTAGGCAAAATCATAGGGTTTCCTGAATTTTTGTTTTGAATGTAAAAACAGAGAAGGGATTGCTCTGATCTTTCCCTTGGATTTTTCTGAACCATCTTGTCCAGAGCTCAAACAGTGAACACAATTTACACAGCTGTAGAAGTGAGAACTTGCATGACAAAGTAGAATTAAAACCCTGAAACTGGTGCAAATACATGGTTTTTTTCTGATGTACATCTGTTGAATGTGTTTGTGAATAGAGTTGCCTGTCTTTGACCTCTGAAAGTCTGAAGTCTAATTCAATGCACTTAAACAATAGTTGTGTATGTTACATAGTACACATTGTTGAAGTAACTTATGTTGGATTACAGTGACCTGAAGCGCTCAAAAAGGCTTGCTTGGCTCAGCAAACAAATGCTATTAAAAGGAGGCTTTATTTAATTAATTTGGCTCTGTTATAGTACAATTAGTCAGGCTGATTTAGTACTTTCTGAGTCTTGGTTTCCCTGAAGCAGTACAATTTTGCAGACTCTAGATTTCTTGTTCCAATTTTTCAGAGAACCGAGAAAGGTTTTCTTTCATTGTCAGTGTTGGGGGTTTGTTTGTGGAGTTTTGTTGGTTTTTTTAAATCAGGCACAAGTATTTCCCCAAGTGGTATATGAGGACACAGGCAGAGATGGAAACGATTACAGCAGTAATTCCATCTACAGGTGTAGATGGGCTACAGGGGTAGTCACTGCTGATTTATTTATTGATATTTATTGATTTATAACTGTCCTTGATTTATTGAGGAATTGTTGTGGGTTGGCCTTGCATGAGTGTTTAGTATCTAGTAATTTCTAATTAGAGTATCTTTTGTAATGTATGAGCAAGACACCATAACGGAGAGGGATATAGTTGTGGGTTGTGGATTCTGGATGGAGGTGCAAAAAAGGTGACTTGTTCCAAAGTTGCAGATAAGTAGTATTTCATATCTGCCACCATCAGTGCTGGGGATTGACCATGTACCTTGAACGAACCTTTCCCAAGAACTTTTGAGCTGGGAATAGGCTGGATTTATTACTTGCTTTTATAGCATGGATAGCAGGACCATTCCTCTTAACATCCAGTTCACCTATAGCTTCTGTGGTGGTGGCAACAATTTGTGGTAGTAAGTTCCATTGCTGCTACACACAATGTAAAGTAAATTCAACAAAACTTGAGTATTTGTTGAAAGCAGTCTCCTTCCCTGCAGAAGCTTCCAATGTGAAATATGCTTAATAAGTGTTAAAAAACCTAGCACAAAACATCCCTGTTCAAGGTGGGTCGAAGCATTTATGTGTGACTTCCCTCTCTACTTTTTCTTATTTAATTTGCTCACCTGCCATTTCTAAAAGGTCAATACTTAGGAAAAGTTGTGAAGCAATTTAAACCAGGTTAGTCAGGCAATGCTGTTTGCAAGAGGTAGCTGAACAGTTCCTGTCCTCCACATAGAGGATTACCAGGGCTGATGCTGACTTTTTAACCATAGAGCACGGGTATAAAAGCCTGGTTTGAATATTTCTAGCACAAAACCTTTGAGCTTATGCTTTTAATGTGATCTTTGGGATCTGACCAACTACAGAAATAGTATCTGTTACCAATAGATAGTAACAGATATCTATTATATCTGTTACTTCTACAGATATAGAAATGCCCTGAATTTGCACCCAGCGCTATGTAGCAGCTCTTTAATGAAAAGAAAACCAAGTGTGTTACCATATAAAATAATTAGGAAAATACCACTTGCTAAATGTAATTCTCATAATCTGCTAAATATAGTGAAAAATGACATTTTGCGGGAGCTTTCAAGAGCACACGGGGGAGTACTTAAATTTCCTGTTCCAAATAATTTTCCTATGTAAAGTATATTGCCTTATTTTTTTTTTTTTTTTCTACTGGTTTCTCTTGCACAGTACTTAGTCATAATGCTCTTAGACGTTGTCCTTTGTTGTTGCTGTTGTTTTTTGCCATTTAATGAAGAAAGCTGGAAGCAGGTTTGTAGAAACCAGTAGTGCAGTTATATAAAATGAATGTACTCTTCTTCATGCTAGTAAAAGAAACATACAATCAATAAGTAAAGAACTTCTAATATCTCTTTCACACTCCATAAATGTAATCTCATTTGTTCTTATTGGCACCTAAGGTCCTGTGCACATAATTGTTGATTTGCATCATATGTTTTAATGCTGCTGGTAGTTTTGATTTCACCCATCTGGCTCAGTTAGAAGAGTGTAACTCAGCCCAGCTAGGCTGGGAATTGTGGACAGCACCACTGCTCTGCTGGAAACCAACCTGCATCCCTTTCACTTAGTAGGGATTTTGCTTTAGACTTAGGTGCAGTCCAGTAAGAACCCTTGACTGCCACATTGACTCGAAATCTGTTACAGGAAACTACCTGTCACAGTTTCTAATTGAATATTTCTACAAATCCCATGTGTTTAAATGAGGAGTGACTTAGTTGCTTGTGACAGATCAGAGCTGACTATCTTCCTACCTGATTTAAAATTATGAATTTTTTTTTTCTTTAACAGTATTTTTGTGCAGGAGTTAAATCATTTCCAAAACTTAATGGGGATTTTGCTTTAATTTCAGACTAAGAAATTTTAAAAATTCTGCTTACACAAAATGCAGTATAAAAATTACAATCTACATGCCCTCCTAAAGGTATTTTAAGTCTAGGCTTTTTTTTTTCATTTTAATTATTGGTTTAATATGATTGAGAAGTGAGGAAGCATTGCCAGTAGTATAAGCTTTATAGGAAAATATGTGGTATGTTCAATGAGCTAGGCAATTACATGTATTTTGGCTTTGTATTCATGTGATCCATAAAAGATGTTCAGTTTCCTCATTATTAATATTTCCTCTTTCCCATTGCTGCCTCAGTGATGGTAAATGCAGACAGAAAATACTGCTTCAGTAAAGTTTGGACTTCATTATTTCACATCCTGAATGTCTAAAAAGCATGCTGGAGGTTTTCTGCACAGGTTGTGATGAAAAGGCTTAGTTTCTTGGTATATTATTGTGATGGGGAAAGAGAAGAACTGTGGCACAGAGGTATTCCATCCACATTTCTTGAAAATAGTTTCTTGGCAGAAATTGTACTCAAGTAGAAGTCCATTACCATGAACAATTTTTGATTTGCAAGAGCAGTAATTGTATACATACTGCTTGTCAATGCATGTTCTTACATATGGTATAAAACTAAAACATTGCTATCTGATGAGTTCTTCATTTTTGCTGATGTCCTTATTTCATTTGAGGCATGGTTTATTGGGGCAGCATGTAGGGCAGAGGAAAACTTTCACGATGAAACCTGAAACTGGATGAAACAAACCTGAAGGCTGGATCAAGTTCACAGGAACATTTGCTGAGGTTTCTAAGTCTGGGTTGAATTTGCAGCCAATCTGTGCTCACTTACTGTGCATTGAAAGAACCACAAGAAATGTATTGGTTTCATATGGTTTCAGCCTTCAGTAACTGCACACTACTGGTGACTTCAGTAAAAGCTGGTTGTTGCTTGCTTCTAATTTCAGTGAAGGGAACTGAGGCCCATGTCAAGTGATGTAAAGAGTCAAGTGTAGTAAGTGGTTGGACAGTGCCATCAAGTAGGAATGAGACAGAAAGCAAGAGACTTTGTGCTGCCAAAAGCACAAAGGAGAAAGGCAGATGTAGGCAGGATCTCCCATCACACTTGAGAAACTCCCACTTGCTCATTACTGAGCTACAGTGCAGGTGACAAGGATCAGACTGGGCATGCAGGGTGGGTCTTTTGTTGGCAGGAAAGAGAGGACAAGGAAGGGCCAATTCGCAAAAGTGACGATGCTTCACCTTGTGGGTACAAACATGGGAGTTTTGTGGAGGATATCTTTCAGTCAGGGAAACACAAGGGAAAAAGTTTAATTGTGGGATAGAAGTATCTGAGGGGAGTAAAAACCTGGGTCAGCTTATGGGATGACTGAAACATATCAAGAAAGGAAAATTCAAGGGTTCTTCAGTGTGATGGGTAGGGGCCAGTATCTCATTATAACAGCTAGAGAAGGGTTATTTCTGCATCCTGATGAGTAGATGTTAAAGGAAAGCTTTAATTGTCTCTGGAAATAAAGTCATCTGGGGGGTTCACTTAAAAGCTTTGTTTGCTAATCCTCAGAAGATACTTGCTGAGATGGTGCTTGCAGCTCTCCCTTGTGAGCACTGTGTCACAGGAGAAGTTTGATGGATGCACGTTTGAATGGGACTTGGTATCATTCTTTGGAGGTAATACCACTAAGAAACTGATCCCTTTTTATTTCTCTGTCAACAATGCTGAAATAAATCAGCTAGCACTTGAAGTTGCTGAACTTTGGATTAAGTAGCAGTGTGGAAATATATTTGGCAAAAAAAAAATAAAACCTAATGATAAATAAAAAGCAATCTCCCATGACATATGTAGGAAGCCTGGTTTTTGAAATTCCACCATACTTCCTGCCAGTCAGAATTGTGGAACCTGCTGGGCATTTTTTACTAAGCTTAGCAGTAGGGTAGAGGCTTTTAAAAAGTTAGATAAATTAATCTAATCTTCATCTAATAAGTTGTTGGCTGAGCAGGAAAGACCCAAAT
The DNA here is from genome assembly GCF_012460135.2 of Molothrus ater. Taxonomy (NCBI): domain Eukaryota; kingdom Metazoa; phylum Chordata; class Aves; order Passeriformes; family Icteridae; genus Molothrus; species Molothrus ater. Next base: position 34,655,662 of record NC_050478.2, on the reverse strand, counting down.
TAATGCTCTGGGTACTGAGAGGAAGGACTCAGGTGCTATATGCTGTCTGGCAGTGCAGCTCTGGAGTAGCCTTAGCACATAAGAGCTTGGAGGAAGCAGGTTTCCATTACTTCTGCTGGTCATAGGCAATTTGTCTTCTGTCCGTATCATCTAGTGGAAAACTCCCTATGGCCTTGTGTTTGGCACTCTGATATTTCTCACAGTACTTCACAGAACTACTGGTTTGTCCTTGGGGAATTCAGTAAATATCTATGAGAAATTAAGTGCCTTGCTGTAATACTGGCTTTGGATCAGCGGGAGCTGTAAAGAGTAGTGCAAGGTAGAAAAGTTTTAGAAGGAACTAGAATAAGAACTACCAGCCAGATATCTAAGAAACCTCCCAAATTAAATCTTCCTGTTATGTCTCTTTGGCACCTGCCTTCCTGATGATACTGTGTGTTGCAGGCACGGCAAGCAAAGTCTGTGGAGCTGTGGGATCCATGGGGGCTGTCTGTGTGGTCTGTGTGCCTAGGGATTCAAGAGAGAGAACAATATCTAAAGGGACAAATGTTATTGAACAGTGGTCTTCAAGTTGGGTTTGTGTGCCAATTTCCTGTGTAGACAAAAGTTTTCTGCTAACTTTCAACAATTAGTCCGCAGTATCTGAACTATAACCCCAGTTTTCAAGCGACAGATGCTGAAGACTTGGCTAGATAATTACATTAGCATTTACTTTCCTAAAAACTGTACATAGAGAAAGACAGCATACTGGCAGGGCTTTTCCATAAGAGCAACAGTTCACAGAAAGTAGCATTTCATTGTTATGTCTGTGATGCAGCTTTGAGAACAAAACCAGGTAATCCCTGAGGAGCAATTCAGCCAAAGCAGCTCAGAGCTGTAAGAACTGGCCACCAGTACCTTGCAGCTCCTGCTGCCTGACTGCATATTTGTGCTCTTTTTTCTTTCCCCGCACTCCCCAATTTCCTGTGAAGATTAAATCAATGCAGCTCAGACTATGTTTCTGTGGTGGTTTTGTTTTTCTCTGAGTAAATTAAGAGCATTTCTATTTCTCAGTGCACTGAAACAATAGTGACAGAGCTAAAGGCTTATATTTGATGTGGTGAGAAGCTTTGTGATTTAAGAGGTGTCATGTAGGTTAAAGGTGGTGACAGGATATCAAGGATTCATTGCTATGAAGAGGAGCACAAGATCTCACCAGGTAGGAAAAAAAAGTGAGAGTGGAGTCTATAAGGAGGCCATATTCATTCTTTACCTCTGTTCTTGCATTATAACCTTGAGACTAAGTGTGAAAATACACGTTCAGATCTCCTTATCCTATATGGGGATGAAATGGGAAATGTTTTCTGTGGAAATTAGAGAATGAAAAATAATTATTCCCAGTAGCATGTAAAATACTTAAATGTATTTTTCCTCAAATACTGTCTCTGTTAAATGTAGTGCAAGTTACAAACTGTTCTTCCCTTACATCATTTGATTTTTGGGAAAGCCATTAGCAAAGGTATGAAGCTGTGAGCCAAAAGGCACAGGCTCTGTTCCCCATCCCATCAATTATCTGCTTTGTGATCTGAGGCAAGTCATTTTTCTGCCCCTGTGTCATTTCCTAATCTGTCTGATGCTTTGGCTGGCTGCTGACAGATCCCTCCATGTCCATGATGAAAAGTACTTTATATCAGACAGGTGGTGGTGTCAGCTGCATCTCTCTAGTTGGTGTCTGTTCCTACAGCATATTGAGAATTGCAGTTAATAAGCTAATCAAATAGAACTATGTTAATTTAATTTCAAAGACACAGATGTTACTTTAAATTCCATAATATATAACATAGAGATTGGTTTTTCAAGACTGGACAAGATAGGCAATTTAATGTGAATTAAATGCAGAAATTTTCACTAACATAAGTGATGACTCTGCTGTAGTTTATAAAGGTATGGTTGGTTTTCTGCCCTCAACTGTTCATTTTCTTACATGTCTTCTGCTTTAAAATTCTGGTTTAACCAAACAAGAAACCAGATGATCAAGGTGCTCTGTCAAGGGCTGCTTTCTAGTAAAAGTCTACATGCAGCGCTGGCAGCTTTGTGAAAGCACAGATGCTGGTGGACTTCTTTCAAATTCTTTTTGCTTGGCATTTATGTAATAGGTTGGATCAGTTGGCCTCCTGAACTTGCCATTTAGGCATTTATTAATTTAAATGCATGGTATGTATATAATACAGCTAAAATTGAGCTATATGAGCTTTAAAAATTACATTCCAAGAAAATACCAAAATTAGTTTGTAGTCCATTCTTATCTTTTAACTTCTGGGTTTTTTTAAATAGTGCTTGGTAAAAAGCCTACACCTCAAATACATATGTAATATATTGTCCTTCATTGTGTGGAATTGGCGAGCTTAAAATACTATTGACAGGAGAATTTTTTAGTCCAGATGGCCTCAGCTTTGTGTAATTTACCTTTTAATGTATGGCTTGCCAGCTGGGACAACTTTGCTTTGGGTGAAATTTGCATAGCCATCAGATATTTGTTACATGCCTGGAAAGAAAAGTGGGAGCAAGTTCTGGCTTATGCTAATACTTTGCTATCACCACATGCTACCACTAAAGTGGCAAAATAAGAATTAGACTCTTCATTTGTTCTCAGCAGTTAAATTATGAGTCTCTGCCTCATAAAGATTAGATATTTTTCCATGAGCTTTTTACTACTGATGAAGCAGGCAGTGCTTTAATCGTGAAATTGTTTCACCTTGTTAAAATACTGTCGTTCTTGTTGAACAAATTAAGTTATAAAATATTGAATATGTGCACCAGGCATTTCCAGACTTCAAATAAATTTTCAGACAAAACAAACTAAAACATTATAGGAATTCATGTTTTAATGCTTGATTTTATTCTAGTTCTATTTTTGTTACAGTAGTTTTAAAAGATTAGACATTACTCGTTCTAAAATAGTGCCACACTATTCTTGTAAATGTCCCAATAACAACAATAATTAATATCCCCACATTTGCATTTTAAGCCACTCCATTTCCCTAGTCATCTATTACTTGGATGTGAAAAAATCATTTCTCGTCAAAACTTGGCACAGAATACCTGAATTCCATACTTTTTACCAGATGTAAAAATAAAAGTGAACAAATTCATCTTTTTCCCACCAATTAAAGGGTTCAATAAAGTATGAGTTAAATTTTGTCCTTGTTTTGATAAATGGTTTTCATTTACAAAGGTTCAGATTGTTCTGATAAAAAAAAAAAAAGAAGTTAAGAAAAAGTTAAGGAAAAAAACCTAAGAGGGAGGTAGAGAAAAGTGGGATAGGGGGATCTGCCTCATGAATGATACTAACATGAAACTGCTGCTTTCCAGAGAATGCCTAACAGCCTCAGCTCCTTGGTGATTTCAGAGGAGCACTTGCTTTTTGCAATGCAGTACTATAAGAAAACAGCCGTCATCTCCACTTGACCACCATTGAGACAGCTTTGGTCACAGGCTGTGGTTGGGCTGCTGATCACATCTGTCTCAAAATACTTCCCAGTGGTTAATTCAGGCCAAGAGCCTTGTACTGCCTCAGAGTAATGTGTGTCCTTGTCTTCACTGAGAAAAAGTAGAAGTGTTTTTCATGTCTGTCAGTTTTTCATGAAGACCCTGCTTGTGCCCAAACCCAAACATACTACACAAGCCTGTAGTATCCTATTGAATCTTCTTAAGGAAACTTCTTGAGCCTGGGGATACTGAGAGAGAGATCCATTGATTTAAAATTATACTTGATGAGGTGCAAGTTTTATTCTGTGATTCACCATGCTAATTATAGTTCTCACTGGGGTAAAAAAGCTGAGAAATATTGAGAACATCCAGAAAATGGCAGAAGCATCTCCTGCCTTGGGTTAGTAGCCACACAAAGCCCACCAGTGTGCTGGCCAGAGCCCTGCCCTGCAACACGTGGAGTGGGTGGGTGGTTGTTTCATACAGAGCTGAGGACTGGTTTTTCTGCTGGATTGGTAAAAATCTGTTGCAACAGTGCTGGGTTTATGCCAATGAATCATCTTTATTTATTTAGGAACACTTTTTTTTCCAAGCCTGACTTCTTCAGTTCATGCAGTTATCGCAGCAGTGTTTCCCACTGGGGGAATTGCATGGTTCTTGCAGATTTCTGCCAGGAGGTGTTGGTCTGCCTGAGGCATAGGTGTGGAAGTTACACATGGCTGAAAGATACTATTTTCTCTTCAGTTAGTGTGCATTGCCACCACTCGAGGAGACCACAGAGGAGACAGTGGCATATAATGACCAGACAATATTGAAGCCTGCCGTCAGTTTATTCTTATTACAGACACAGATTTTTATAACACTTTGGCTTTATTCTGATCAGGGTTGAAGTTTCAGGTCTATCTTTAGAAAATGGTCTTTTTGAAAGCCAGAAATGTGTGGATGTGTCCTCATTCATCTGCAGAAGGACAAGCAGGGAGTGAAGGGAATGGTGTCAGCCTGTACTGTTGGAAGCACATTCCCTCCATGGAGGGCAGGGTGCTGAGGCATTCAAGGTCCTGCTGTTTTGTCTTGGCAGAGGACAAGTTGCTTGGTCCATTTCATGCCTTGCATGAAAGAGGACAGAGGTCTGCTAAGGCTGTGTTACATTGACACAATCTCGGTGAGTGTAAAATACTCACTAATTTAAGGAAGTAGGCTGACACTGAGCCTGAAGAAGAAGGGGAAGAAAATGCAGCCCACCCTTGCTCTAAATATGTAACTATTGGCATACAGGAATAGACATTTAAAATTTATCACAGAAGTGAGAGTACTTTGCAAGGCGGTGCCTGGTCAGAATGACAAAAGAACAGGCATATTCTGTAACTTGAAACTCAGGATTCCTTCCCATTTCTGTCTCCAGTGGTTAGAGTTCTTCGCTCTTGCTAGATTACAAGTCCGCAGGGACTTTTAAAACTACTTATTCAGACTTTACTGTTTTGGATGTACAAGAGTTAGTTGCATTAAGCTGTAGCTCAGAAAAAAAAAAAACCTGAAACCATTTTTATAGCATTTTAAAATAACTTTATTAAAGGATAGCATAAAAGATCACAGTTTTTTTGTTTTTACAGCTCTGCTTTGAAAAGATAATAAAGCTACTACACAGGACATGTATTAGGCTGGTGATTAATGTGTCTGTGTGTTACAACTCCGAATACTCTGAAACTAGCTTTATATTGGAATAAATGAAAATGTCACATAATGAAACCGCAGAGGAGGAGTACAGTGCTAAGAAAATAATGTGCACTAGTCTCTCACTAGGTAGCATTTTACATTAGCAGAGTGGGCTGAGCTTTTTTTGCCTTCCATATGGGGATCTTAAAGTACTTAACATCAAAGAGGAGCTCTGTTTTGATAGAGTAATTGCTAGAGCCTGGATAATCCTATCACACAAACATTAGCAGGAAGCTTGGGGCTCTTGACACATTGAAGAATACAGTGGAAGCTTTAAAGTGTTTTTTCCTAGGACTGTTCTTTAATCATCGATGTGTATCTTAAGCACTTTAGTTCTAATAGGTTGGTTTTAAGATGAGATCCAGTATTGAATAAATAAATGTTATTGGAAGGTAGATACATAGACAAGGTCTTTTTCCTCTAGGGAAGGATGGATATCTGCCTTCTTGTAGACACTGCATAATTTAGGTTGGAAAGGACCCAAGAGGTTTTGTCATTCAGCCCCTGGCCCTAAGTATGGTTAACCTCAAAGTTAGATGAGGCTGATTAAGGATCTTGTCTCTTTAGGCAGCCTTTTCCAGTGCCAAGGTGCTCTTGTGAAACCTTTTTTTGTCTATATAGAACTGAGATTTTTCTGTGCTAAAAAAATTTTATCCATTGACTTTTGCCCTTTTGATGCATACACATCTCTGAGGAGAGCCTGGTTTAACCTTCTAGTGAGACAAAATCTGCCAACTTACTCAGCTTCTTCACATCTTGCATGGTGCAGCCTCAGCCGTGCTCCCCTGCTGCCCTTCCATGGCTTTGCCTCTTTGCTGGGGTTGCAGAAGGGAACATTCTCTTCCAGATCAGTCCTCAGGAGTGCTGTGTAGGTGGCTTTAATGGATTCACTCAACCTGCTGCCTGCCATGGTACTAAATGCAGCACAGGCTGTGTGATTAACCTGTTGCTGCTGTGATGTGTTGCTTGTTCAGGGCTAAGATGCTTTCTTTCCCATTAACAGCTCTTTTCTAGGATGTAGCATTTCCTAAGCCCTCAGTCACCACAATGATCTGTAGTACCAGTGCTGTACTTATTAACAAAAAAAAAAACCCAAAACAAAATGAAAAAAAGGAGCTACAGACAGGTGTAGGTGCCTGGGTGTTCTGTCCTGTGTGTCTGACTGTTAAACACCAGAAGATGGAGTATCAGTCACCAAATACTCAGTTGCTGATCAACCCAAGTTTGCATGAGGACTGTTCTTTGGGTAGTGCCTCTGAGAGTTTGCTGTAAGAGCAGCTCACATAACCGGGTCAGTTTATGCCTTCAGTGGAATTCATCTCAATTACAGATGCGACCACTAAGTATTTTAATAACTATATCACTAATAGTTTAAAAAAACATGAAGGATTAAGAGCCATATGTTCTCCCAGGCATGTGAGCTTAACAAATGCAGCATTTTGCTATAAAACTTTTTTTTTTTCTCTTTGGTATGTAGCCACCCACCCCATCCCTTGGCAGAAGTGGGATTCTATCCACAAGCTTCAGGCGAGGGTGTGTGGTCTTACAGCAGCATGGGAGGAGTTGGGTCAAAGGGAAACTTTTATATATGTGCTGTGCTACTGAGGGGAAAGGAAGCAGTAAACCAGAAAGGACTGCCTTCTTTCAGTTCTGGCTCTTTTGGCTTTCACTTCTGCAGCTGAGGAATCCCCCTCCCTTCTCTGCTTCTTGTGTAAGAGCACAGATGCTGTGTTGGAGAGCCAGTGGAGCTGTGCTAATGGAGCTGAAGTCTAAATGAAGAACTCATCCTGCAGAGCCGACACTGTAGATTTTGTTGCCTGAGATGCATTTTGTGGAATACAAACCATGTTGGATGTATACAGCATATTGTTTATGAAAAATAAGTCAAGCAGCCAGGGGAACAGCATGTATTTTCTGGATAGATCTGCACTTCTTGATGCCAAACATGGTTTCAGTAATCTCATATTTAAGGGAATACAAATTGAAACCTTATTTGAGTGTGGCCTGACGGTAGAAATATTTTAATTGATGCAACTAGTTTGCTGCACAAATTTTTCTCTTCACTATGTATGGATGTAAATCAAAATAATATAATTTTCATTATTTCTTTGAAATGTGTGTCAGTACAAGAGAAACAGGAACAGGATAGTGTTTAGTCAGATCTGTGGTGCCAAACTTCCAGATCCATATTATTTCAATGACTAGTTATATGATTTTGATATTTCTTTCATACTTAATGGTTTTTAGTATCCAGTATTCCTGGGTCAGCTGTACTGGAGCGAATGGAAGTTTTGTAATATTACCACAGTAACTAGATCAGTTCCAAAGAACAAAGAGATATTCCAGGTTAAAGTCAGAAGGCAAAATGGTGTTAATCTCCCAGGTGGTTCAGCCTCTAAAGCTGCAGAAATTATCTTGTAGTTCAGCAAAGGAAGCAATTAGACAAGCATTAAAGAGCAATCAAGAACATTTTCTTTGTGAGGAAACAATGAGTACTCTTAAAGGATGATGGCTAAGGGTTAAAGTGCTGCCTGAAAGAAAATCAGGCCATGTGCAACTTGTGAAAAACTTGATTACAGTATTTACTGTACTAATTCTACAAACTGTTGGCACAAAGATCAGGTCGTTACACTGAACCCACTTAAGAAAGAAGAAATAATGCCATGCTGAAATATATTCTTTCAAAGCTTCTCATACTTCTTTTCCAATATTTTTTGAGTTATTTCATCCCAGTTGCAGCTGGAATTGCAAACTACTTGCTTCACTTCAGAGAGCTGTCGCGTCTGAACCAAATATTCCTCTCTGCTGTGGGACGGTTTCAGAGGATATGTTATTGGAAGAATGTTATGCAACTTGATATAGACATTTGAATTTGTTCCATCTTCTTGATTTACAAACTAATACAATCTTCACAAGTTTTTCATATATAGTAATATGGACTTGTTTCATAGCATTTGGAGTAATTTAACCAAGCAAGGAACTTAACTTTAAAATAATGTGCAGGACTGGGTGGTATTTTAGGTTTGCTTCATGAGTGTCAATATTGATTGTCAGTCCATTGTGGTGTTCAGTACTGGAGTTTCTGGTGGCATAAGTAGTTTGTGAACTCCAAATTAAACAAGGAAAGAAGAACCTAGGCAGAGAACATGGTTGCAGAGATGAGAATTACCTTGGACACAGTGACTGTTCTAAATATGGCTGCAGACAAAAATGTAGCAAAGGGCTTTTCTTGTGTTAGGATCTTTTCTGTATCCCACATCTTGATTGAAGTATTCATTGTCCACATTTTGGGTTTTGTTTTGTTTTTGGTTGGGCTTTTTTGGTGGTTTTGGGTTTGTTTTTTTTTTGTTTGTTTTTTTTTTTTTTCCTTGTGTTTAATAGGTTTCCTGTCTGCCCTGTAAGCCTTTTTTCTCACTTGCTTCTGTTTAGGGTAAGAAGGGATATCATAGTCTACCTTTTTATCATTCACTTTGAAATCAGTTCAAAGAATTCATCAGTCTTTCCCTTTCTTCAAGAAGACATGAATTTTATTCAATTTAGAGTAGGAAATGCATAATGGGAATTGATAGAACTGAATGGTTTTTTTCCTCTCGTTTTTCTCTTCTCCATGGTGAACACATCTCTTTTGCAGGAGCTGATGACACAGGACCAGTTGTCAGTAACACAAGAATATCCAAGAATATCTTCCCTGAATGCCCCACATCATCACAGTGTAGTTCTTTCTCATACTGGTCAAACAGCCATATCCTTGGTAACAAGACTGTAGATTTGTGTGCACTCTCCAAACAGCTCGTGTGCAGTTGAGAAAATCCGAAGTCATTTTAGTGGCCAAGTTGTGCTTTCAGAAATAAACTGCAAAATTGCAAAGCAAATATGCATGAGTTCCATAAATGACAGGGTTTTGACTGATATGTGTCCTGCAGAGCCTGATGCTTTTATCAACTCGAGCCAGCCAGAAGGTGGCTGGAATGGAGTGACTACTGCAAAAATCAGAGCAGCCTTTCCAGTTTTAAATCTAGTACAATATATGAGGGTGTGTTGTGAACTTTTTCAGTATAGGGATCCCTGGAAAGCTCTGAGGGAGCAGGAAGACTGAACTGTGCTGAATAATTTTCAGCTTCTTTCTCTCTCTACCTTACTTGTTAGCCTAATAGTGTATAAAATTTTAATGGAGACACTGCAAGATGTCATAAGTTTGCAAGAAGATTCTTGAGATTAACCTGTATTTATGTACAAAACACCTGCATGTACAGGCACAGGTGATTTGTGGATAGTTTTTGTGGATGAAAAGGCTATTTGTTTTTAATGCTTTTGGAATCTACCTATGTTCTTTTTGTGTGCCACAGTAAGTTGCCAAAGCTGGATGTCCTGGAGTGTGAATCCAGTCCTTACCTGAAGGGTTTAAGTTCTGATTTGCAGAAGTTTGCAGCGTGGTGAGGCAACGTAAGGGAGTTTTCTGTAGTTTCAATCAGGCTGGTTGTATCTCAGTTTTGTAAGTTCTTGAAGCAGATCATTCTTTTCTAAACCCTTTTTTAAAAATACATACATATATATATATAATATATGCACTTGTGTGCCTCTGTGTGTGTTAGAAATACCTATAAATAATTTCATGAGTCTTTTTAAAAACAAATCATAGGCGTCTTACTGAAAAGGAAAAACAAAAGATGGAAACTCTCCTGTGGGTCAGAATTACATTGCCATCCCCTCCTGATGTGGAATAAAAGCCTAACCCTATCGGTTTGGGTGACCTGTAGGGTCTGTTAGCAGGGGAAGTCAATGAAATGCATCACAATTAACAATGTCTTGTTGATCTCCCACGGACTGGAACTGTAGCAGATAATTGTGCAGTAGTGGGAGTTTTGCCATGACTAGCTTTATCATTTTGTCAGTTTGCTAATAAAAGGTCACCAAGGGTACAGAGCATCTGAGATTTACATATGGCAGATACGAAAGCGTTCTGGGGAGCCTGCTTCAGAGAGGGGCCGGGGCATTTGTTGCAATTGACACCCATGCTGTGATTCCAGAATTGACAAGAAACGCCATTACTAAGCGGATCTGCCAAGATAATTAGAATTCAGGGTTGCATTTTTAATCTGACTTGAGTCAGATAATTTATCACAGCAGTAGCAAGCTGTCAGGGTCACACAATAAATACTGATTATGGAAGAATAAAGATTAAGTGCAGCCTTACAAAAAAAAAAATTATAGGCCAAGCTGTACTTAAGAAACGTTTTTTTCCAATACTTCCCATGCTAATTTCATGTAATATTGGCAAAAAGATCATATCTCTAAAATGAGCTTTTTTATGAAAGGAGATAATGCTGTGCAGGAGTGCCTGTACTTAGGATCTGTTTAAATTTTAAACTGCAAATTGATTGCAAAGAAATATTAATTTTGAAAAGCTGATTTAGCATGACTGTTCCATTCATATCACCACCATAATAATTTGACATATTAAAGGAAGAAATACACTATTCTGAAGGCAGTCCTAATTTGTTAGGATTAGTAAGATGCTGCATTTTTAATTTAACACAGCTCTTGTTTTTGATTCACACATGGACAGTTTATGGCACTTTCATTTAATTAAAGAAGCCTATTTATTAAAATATGCAACTTGGAAAATGGGTTTTGAAATCCATTTACAAACTGGTATGTTAAGGATCCAGCACTTCCATATTCACCCATAGCTTTTGAAGGATACAAAACCAAACTAGAACATAGCATTTATGCCCATAGTATGTTCCCTTGGAAAAAAAAGCTATTGCAAAGATGAATAATTAATAGATGTATGTTGTCTTAAAAAAGAAATTTCAAGAGATGCTGAAATGCAGTAGCTACCTTTACAATATAGTTTCTTAGTAAGGCATTCCATATCTCTTTAGCACCTTCAGCAGCCATTTTTAGGTTCTGTGTTTGTTATATTGCTGTCCTTTTCTGCTACAAAGCCATAGCTTACTGTTTATCTCTGTAAGAACTTTAAATAAGTATTTAGTTATTACTGAAATATCTACAACTGAATACTGTAAAGTCTCAGCAGAAAAAAATGAGAGCTTTGTGATATTAGCAGCCTTGCATTTTGGAGTTCTTTTTCGATTTGCTTTCTGCCGTTGAATATTTCATGTAGTGTGGGGGATGTTTCCACTTTTCTCTTGGCAGCATTTGTGGTTAGCTCATTTTTTTTGGTTCTGGAAATAGAGTTTGTGGCCCTTTTTTATAATCATAGGACTCTAATGCATCTGCCTAAGGAGAGCAATTACTGTGAAATTTGTTCAATTGAAATTGAGAGAATGAAGTGTGGATGAGAGATACTTTAAAAAGTAATATGTTACAAAATCTTAGGAATATATATATATATAGTAACTGTAAAAAAAGAGAAGATTTTGAAGTATTACATCATTTCCAGAAAGTAAGTAGATAATTTTTAATAACTAAAGGTCTTTAGTAACCTTTGAGTATAGATTGTTTTCTAAACAGATATGCATGACTGTGTTTTTTGAAGAGATTTTCTGCCTCTGTCATAAGCTTAGAAATTGCAAAATTCCTCAATATTGAATCTAAGGCAGAGTTAGAAAATGTTTCCTGTTGAAGTCAGTCATGAAAATTACTAATTTTGCTAGGTTCATCAATAATGAAGCATCTGTTTGTGGGGAACAAAACATTCGAATCTCTCTTTTATTAAGCAGGTCTATCATATCAGGCACTTGAAATTTCCATGACACTATTTTTCATGGCATACCTAATGAAAGCCTTAGTCTTTAATCTTTTGAAATACCTGATTGTAACCAATGAAAAATGGAGCCTTTTTGTGTTACTTCTATGAATGTCATTATTACTATTATTATTATAATTATCATAATTAATTGTCTAGGTAATGAATTGTCCTGCTACCTCACTTAAGTAGCAGGGGGCAGAAGTGTGCATAACTGTAGCATTCAGCCTTGCTGGGGGGAGCAACACACTGTGTGAGAGGCTGTAATTTTGGGGCCACAGGATATTAAAGCTCAAATTGAAGGCCAGCCTGGAGAGCAGAGCACTGGGTTGACTGCAGCATGGAAAGAGTTTGTTACTCTTGTCCAACTGCAATGAGTGCTGGGGACTACTAACATAAGATACAGTTTTTAGGGACCCAGCAGACTACCCTGCCCAAGTCTGGGGCGTATTTGTCCAATTAACATTGTTAATGCATTATTAATTCTGTGTTGATAACATAAACAAACCCTGGGGAGGTGTGAGCCTAAATTCTGAGCACAGTGAAAGAGCTGTGTTTGCAGGCAGGTTGGGAATCGCATCTGCTCAGAGGGCATTATTTAGGAATTTGCTTTCAAATAGCTCCTTTCACAGTCTAACTACAAGGGACAGTAGCTGGAGTTGTGCCTGGAATAAAATAGGAAAAAGAAGGGAGGCCACTCCCTGGCAGCCTGGCAGCTCTGAGCCCTGCAGAACCTCTGGGCTGCTGTTTCCTAGGTTCGGATCTGTCAGGTAAGGAACAAGAGGGCAGGCAGAGAGGGTTGCTGAGTGCCTGGGCAATGAAGAAAGCATAATAGATCAAACTTGCATGATCTTAACACCTGTGTCCTGGGCATCTTGTTAAGGCACCCTTTCTCCCCCTGTAACAGCTCCTAGACCTGTGCTGTGGGATGAGTGGCCTGTAACTCCTGTGGTGGTGTGTTACCTGCACCTACCTCAGCAGAGGTGTGGAGGGATGCCCTCAGTGCTTTCTGTATGCAGCATCTCCTCTGAAAGTGCTGTTTCTGGCTACATCAGTTCCACAGCTGATAAGCTGAGAGACACACATAATCTTTTCTACACAACATAATCTTTTCTGTACAAATACTGTCAGCAAATGCAGCGCCAGCCTCTCTTTTCATCATGACTGTCTATTAATAATACAGCTCTTACCTTAGCAGAACTCTCTGAAAATGGTTGCATAATATACATGCATGTTTGTAAGAAAGGTCACTTAGTTTGGTAATGTTGTGTTAATACAGACACAAGGGAAAAAGCAGGTCAGAAGAAGAGATAACATTTGTCTGTCTTCTGTAGCAGGCACACTGATGAATTGATGAAGTCTTAAACTTATGTAGTACCATAGGTTATGATGAATTAATTCCTTATAAAATAATAGGAGAGCAAAATAAGAAGAAACTCAAGCATGCTTGTATTCCTCAGTAGGAACAGACTTTAATAATACAACTGAGCACTGTTCAGTCATCCCATAGCATAGCAATTTATATAAACGAGTACGTCAAAAAAGGCCAAATGGGATTGTGTTGGAAGAGCTACTTCCAGTGGAGGTGAGACCAGGGCTGTTTCAGTGAGCACTGTGACTTGTTTGGGATGGGGTGTAGGGCAGCAAAGGGTGTATAGTGAAGGGAATAAAGTCGTGTCAGAGAAGGTTAACTCTCCTTTAAAGGCTAGCCAAGGCTAGGAGAGAACAGCTTAGCTTTTATAATTGTATAAAGAGTAAACAAGCAGAGAAGGGAACTATCCAAAGTAAAGAATCACACAGCTAGCAAAACAAATGTTTATAAATTTGTTCATGGATCTTCTGAGGCTGGAAATTGGAAGAAAATTCTTCACTTGAAGCTGTAGTCACCTCGATGCTTCAGTTACTGTAGAAAATAAAAATTCTGCACCAGGGGGCACTTGTGTGCGCCAAAACTCTGCCAGTGGCAACTAGGCTAGATGATTTGTCACAATAGTTTAAAATGGTTTAGGAATTTTCTTCCCCATGATGTGTTTGAAATACAATACCACTTAATTTCAGAGTGGAAAAACAAGGAGTTTAAATGTATTTAACAGTTGAACCTTTGATTCACACAGTACTGTGAACTGCATGGAAATACAAATGTGAATAAAGAGGTACAAGGAATTGGTTAGCCAACACTCAAGGCATGAAGAGATGCCATGCTATAATTTTATAATGCATGTTACAGCTGTATAAATATGAATAAGGGTTCTGTAAAACCTCTGTGACTTTTTGCACTGTCTTAGATGGGCCTTAGGTGGTGCTGTTGCATTTTTTCTTTTGGCAGTGGCTGTTTTTAGTGCTTCAATCGTTTTTAATCTGCTTTGCTTTCAAGACCATACCAGGAAACTAAGAATAGTTGGCTACACCAATATTTGTAAAATTTACCAAGGTGGAACACTAAAACATAACCACTTGTCAGGTGCACTTCATTTCCTAATTTGAAACACTTTAGCACCTTTCTATAAGAACTAAGTAATACTGAACTATGCTCATAGCATAAGGCATATCTTGCTCTACGTGTGTTATTTTGTCTAACGGTGTATAAATGTGAGTATAAAAATAAATTAAATACACAAGATCGAGTAAAACCTCTCCAAAATTAAGTTCAACATGTGGGATTGATGCTGTAAGTTCACAAGTCTTTCAACTTTCCATATGGCTAATTAAAAAGAAAAAAGTGGCTGAATTTTAGAAAAGAAATGTGTATGTCACATTGGCAACTTGCAGAGTGCCTTCTCTGTTAAAGGACCTATGCACTAGTTTTACATCTAATTTCCTGCCCTTATCTTCCTTATGCCAGCTCACAGTGTGGTTCATTGGGAAACTGTTTGCTTTTTTTTCCTATTTCTTTTTTCACAACATAAAAAAAAAATCCCATGAAGGTTTTTTCCACTACAACTGCCTACCCTTTATGCTCTGCAGCCTGCCAAGCTTGCCAAAACTCAGCAGGTAGCCCACATGGTATGCATGTCTGTGTGAGAACGCTCCCCTGATGTGGACAAGATGTTGGTTGTAAAATGAAGCCAACATCTTGTCCACAAGTGTGCAAAAAAAATATCCTCAATCTGGACAGACATGTTTTTGTAGGCTGAATGCATTGGCTGTGCTAATTCAAAGTCTAAACCTTTTAAAACCAGGAAAAAATAATTATATAGTTACAGTACCAATAATGCTATCAGTAGTAGTAAAGCTGCAGACGTATTTGTTAATCTGAGACTGCTTGGTTAAACTTTTACTGCCCTGGTATTTACAGTAATTCTTTTGGCATCTGTGACTTCAGGGGTTTTATCACTCCTATTTTAGTCTCCACAACCTGGGCAAATAATGTAACCCCAAGATTGTGGGCTAGCAAAAAACAGTACAAGAATTAAGAGGAGAGATGCTGTGGGTTCAGTCTGCTGTTTGCCCAGAACTTCCTTTGAGATGGACATTTTTGTTTTGTACCTATGCCCTGTTGGGTTGCATGTGAGGAGCAAGGGAAGGAGTCATGTATAGACAGAGAGGGATAGCAGTGACAGATACAGACTCCTTTGCTCCAAACTCAGATATAAATGCATGAGGCAAAGTTGGTTGCATAATGTAAACAAAGCAAAAACAAAAAAAAGCCCTACAAGGTTATTCCCTGGAACTGTGTATGATTCATATTTTCCAAACTAAAATTGTCTAAATGTTCTGATTAGTTTCAAACTTGGAAGGACTAAAGTTAGGTTTTCTCATGGGAGCAAACCAAAAAATTGGCACAAAACTTAACTACACTTTGGTGTTTTCACTTATTTCAGGCTGAAATATGGGAAGAACAAAATTTGGTTTAGTTTTTACTTTGGTCTTTTCAGTTTATGTTTTTGGTTTAGGCTCTTTTAAGTTGTCACAGTTTGAGTACTTATTTAAGTTGAAGGTATTCTGAATTGCCTAGGTCTGCCTAAAACCATGGGGTTTATTTCAATCCACGATTTTTTTTTCTCAGAAATTTAAAACACCACACTATTACATTACACTTAAAGTTACACACAATGATTGAGTACATCCACACTTCAGCTCGAGCAAAACTCCTGCTGATCCACACAGCTCACCTGTGGATGACCCCACACTTGTGGGGGAAACCAGGATTCACTCTTTGTTTAAGGGATGCCTTTCCCCATGACCTGCTGGTATATGGTTCTCATAGCTGGTGCTGTTTCTCTCCTCTGCCCTTGCAGTGTGTGTGTTTGGGCTGGGGGGACACCCAGACTCCAGAGCATTTCCCTCCACTAGCAGGAGTGCTCTGCAGAGGAATCTCAGAGCTGCAATTGCTTCCTCTGGATTCTCACTTGAAGGTAGTTGAATATAGGGATGCTTGGCATACCTAGACATTTCCAGTAATACAGACTCATGGCACTTACTTCAGGCATTTAATTTGTTTGTTTTTTTTTTTTTTTTTTTTTTTTTTTTTTTTTTGTTTTGATGGATTTTTTAAAAAACAAAAATTAATGGAAGCTCTTTGTTTATTTCCTGTCAAAGAACACATTGCCTATTCTCCATTTACTTGAGTAAAAGCCCTTGAAGTTTTAAGATTTTTAAATTAATTTTCCTAGCATGTGCACACCTTTTTTTTGTAGACATAATGGTCAACAGCTTTGAAAAATGTTTGGCTGTTTTAGACTTGCAGGTTAATACCTAGTAAAAGTTTGGGCATGTTCTTACACACAATGCTTTTCCTGTCTAGATGATCAAGGTACAAGGCTGGCAAGTGTCTGGTTTAAATAGCTTCTGGTTTTGTCTTGATTCATTCTGGTTTGAAATTTCATATTATGCAGGATCTAAAACTTCAGTATAGCTTTCTAATGAAAAGACAAGACTAAAGTTTATTTTTTAATTTTTTATTCAAAGAAGGTGAAACTTTATGTGCACGGGGATTTTCTTACAAATAGTTCATGCTCTGTTTCAGGGAGGTAATTTTTTTCATTCCTTCGGGAGATCTTTCTTGATGCACTCATATGCATCACTGTCTTGAAAAATGACTGCATGCTACTGTTCAGCAGGCAAAAAAAATTACAGTGTGTGTAAAACTCCTCCTTCATCGTGCATGACATTGCCCGGTTTATGAGACCTTGCAGCTAAAGAGTAATCTATTTTTAAGCACGTAATTATTTTTGGCAGGCAGGTATTTCAAAATACATAACTTCAACTTTTTTCTGTTCTGAGTCCACTTCAGACTGTGTGATATATCCATTCTCATGGTGGAAAGGACTTTTTCGTTTTTCTTCATAAATGTCATTTTTGAAGTTTCATTTCAGTCTATTACAGGTGAACATAGCTCATAATTTATGTGTTACACTGACAGACTACAAATAATAATGTCTCTTAGAACAGCAAGTCAGAAAATCACCTAGCATATTAATTACAATTGTCAAGCAATGACTGATCATAAATTTAACATCAAAGAGCCAGACTTGCTAAGAAAGCATCTTAAATGCTCTGTTAAAAATTTGCCCTTGAAATTGCATGTTAGATAATAAGTATTAGTGTAATAGTAATGTATTAATTTTTTTTTACCATAGAAATGTCTTTTTAAATAACGATTTGGTAGAAAATTTGGGGGAGAGTGCTATTACTTTGTTATCTCAGTGTAAGAATTCTACACCTACATGTGAATAATGATGCACCATTAAACTTGTTTATTGGATTTGGTGATTTCATATCACTTTAGAAGCACCTGAAAGGCAGAGAAAAGGGCAGTGTTCTCCATGATGGTGTGTGTGCAGTGTGGTGTGGCTTAGCCACAGTCTTCTTTGTGTCCCCTGGTGCCTCCAAATTACACCATCTGTAAACTGTATGAGGAGTGACACGTGTGACCTGCTAGAGGGACATTCAGTCATCCTACATGTCTGCTTGCCTTCAAGGCCACGCAGGGTCAGCTTCTTCAAAAAAATTCCAGTTGGACTTTTTTGTCCTGCGCAAACTTTTCATTTTTTTCTTTCACAGAGGCAGTTCATGGGTGGGGGATTCAGGCATGGTATGCCTTGACAGTTCCTCCTAGGTGTGGTCACACTCCAGTTGCACAGCTGAAAGTTGCACAGGTTTAAACTTTTTCCCTACATGCAGCCAGAGTCTGGCTTGAGTGCAAACTCCAGTCTATGCCCAGAAGGTTTTCCCAGGGGTGCTGGCTGAAATTGGTGGGACTCTGGGTTCAATACCACCCATGAGTGAGTTCATATAAGGATTCCAAAGTGACTAGAGGTTTGAAGGACCCCACTGTATATGCCTTTGCATGGGCCTCATTTTCAGAGAACTTTGTAGCTATTGAAGTCAGTGGATTACAGTGAATATTTAGACATTTGTCTGAGGTTACAGTTGTGGTTGAAACAACTATAAACACTCTGAAAGAAGATCTGGGTCTAAATGTGGAGGGGAGTGGGTCACAGGAAAATGAAGACGAGAGGGTGGGATTACAGAAGGCACAGGAGGAGCTGGTGTTTATTGCAGTAGGAATTTGCAGGAAGTGGTTTGTATGTCCTTAGGAAATCCAGCTTCATTAGTTCTGTTCTTTACAGAACTTTTTAATTTAGGCTAGATGTGTAGTGGACTCAGAATTGGGAAATGACGTGGTGACAAATAGCTTTTCGGTTTTTGCACAGTTGAAGTCCTTTCCTTTTCTCAAATGTATCTCAGAAATTGCTCCCATGGTGTACGTCCAGCCCAATGTCTGAACTAGTAAATGGGAACAGGCAATGGAAAGACTTAGGCAAAAAAAAAAAAAATTTGAGGAATATGTGGAAAGTGTTTGTGATGAGGCAAGTCAGTCTAAAGTTGTCATCACTTTCATTTGGCATAACTCGGTGCTGCTGGAGAAAGGGATGATTGCCTCTCCCTGTTCAGGCTGCCTGTTTCGTTTGTGTGCTGACTTTGTGGTTCTGACGTGGTTTTGGTTGGGTTAGCTTTCACTTGGACCAGGTCCATGTTCCAGCTTGCCCACAAGCACACAAACACTTTTGCTGGGAAGAGACAGGGGTGAGAACAGGCAGGTTGGTGTGGAATGAAAGGTGGAACAATTTGTCTTGCGAGGAGTTGGGCCAGGCGAGGGGATTGCAAAACCATCACCATGGCAGGAGAGTCAGAGGCTGCATCCAGGGAGAGCTGCTAAAGAGGGATAATCAGCATTAGTGTTTTTAAGGACTTCTCAGAACCATTAAAATAATGTATTGTGACACTGAAAGTATTTATATGCTTTTCAATAATTATTCAGTAATAGTGACATTACTTCTTACACTTATTATTGAGAACATAATGCTGTTTTTCCCTGTCTTTCTCTCTTTTTTTTTTCTTTTACCAGATCCCTTTACTGCACTCTTTTAAGATACAGGAGGTATCTTGGAGGTACAAGCCTCTATTAAAAGACATTTCCCTGCCTGGGCAGTTGAGTGCCTACCACCGGGCTGTGAGGGGTGTGTAGTAGCTGGATAAGAGTCATTTGGATTATCTTTATAGGCCTACCAGCACAGCAGAGGCTTCTGTTAGTTTTTAATGAGATGGAACTAGTTTGAAAAAGGTGATGTCCAGGAAAAGTATTAACTTCAACTATTATCTCTTAGCTGGATCCAAAGTATACTCAACAATGAGCCTGATTTTTTGGAAACCATAAACTTGTTAAAATTCAGCATTAGCTTTGAAATGCACACAAGCAGAGTTAACTTCATCATATTTGGAATCCCAAACACATCATGGAGAAGTTTTGTGTTTTTTAATGTCACTAACCTTAATATAACTACTGAATTGTAGCAAAGCTGTGCTAGCAGATACACATAATTTGGTTAATTATTCTGTGTTTCCACATCCATATGAGGTGCCTGGTCATGGTATGGACATCTACATTCCACTCCTGATAACACACAAGTTACTGGTGGGACAACCACTGGATCTTGGATCCTGCCCACCCTTGGGGAAGACTTCTTGTAGTCTTGACTGTGCTTGTGAAAATAAAGGCCCTGTGGTAGCCCCTACATTAGCAGGGACTGAGTTTGGGACCTGACATGAAAAGCTTCATTCATTCTGGCTGTTCCATTATGAAAAAACAGCAGGTCCATGCAATGGGAGGCATTCATAAAAATTTAAATTGCCACAATTTAACATTATGGAAAGACAGCATTACAGTGCTAGAATAGCTTAAAGGAGCAGGTAATTTTGCAGTTTTCTTTGGGACTGGCAAAGTGAAAAAAGATAAGAATGGCTACAGAGCCCTATACCTTGTTTCCAGCTCTTCAGTGACTTTTTGCAAGCATTCACCTTGTCTCATTTGCAAAGCAGAATTTCAGTTGTCACAAGGCTGTGGCCCATAGTAAAGATGCCGAAGGATAAAAAAACAGCAAAACTAATATAGTGCATAAAAGTAGCTTGTTATGATTTTTTTCAGATTTATACCTGAAATTGCACAGAGGCTGTTTAGAATTATTTGAGTGTTGAGGTTTTGTTACATGGTTTGTTTTAGGATGCTCTTGAGAGATGAAAATGGGGAGGACAGAGACAGCCTGAGACTGTGTTCTTACCTTTCCTGTGTAGTTTTCTTATGTGCGCTCGGTGAGAGAGTTTACAAGACAAGTTATATGTTCCCCATGTAAAGCTGTTTCTTATTTTTCTTAAAAGCATTCAGGGAATCCTTAAGGATGAATGGTTTTGGGGGTTTTTAAATGGATTTTGATTTTGCCAGCCCAATTACTTAGGCAATGGCAAGGACCCTGCAATGTTTTTGGCTAAGTGGAGGACCACGTGAAGAAGTGGAGAAGGAGCTGGGGATCTGAAAATGGATATACCATTGCCTAGCTCCAGATGCAATTTACAACATATGAGAATAATCAAGTCCTGAAAGTGCAAAAGCTTAAAATTTGAGAGCCAAATAAAATCCATTGTAGTGGATCAGGCTAAAATGTACATAGAGCAGCCTGCATTAGAATTGGTTTATTTTTCATCAGAGCACAAATTGCAAAGGATTTTCAGCAATAAATTTGGACTTTAGTTTGATAGAAGACATCTTCTGCAATTTGTGAAATTGAATAAAATTCTTTAATATGCCATGATTCAAGATTTCTGTAAAGGTTAAGAAAAGCATGAGTATTCCTAAATAAAATATTATTAATAATGTGTTTATTCCAGTCTTGAGCATGTTAACAATTATATTTTCACATCATTGTTCAGCAGTTGCAAATATACAAAAAATATTGGCAAAAGACTGTTCCATAAGTGAAAACAGAGAGCCTTAAACTTAGGAAAGACCTGAAGAAAATCTATTTACCTGTTAAATATATAAATAATCCCATTAATATTGGAAAGCTAAATCAAGTTATTCTTTTTAGATTCTGTTACGACTTTGCTGTAAAATGATGATGCTAAGCACTGCAGATACATTTTGAAGGCCAGGGAATTTCCCAAACCAGCTTGTTATTTGGGCAGTATGTTTGTTGTCATTGAAGGTACTGGGTTTTTTGGTGTAGACTTTGTCTCCTTTGCATTTACAGCAGTGGGTTTCTAGATAAGAACTGCTCTACTGAGGAACCTGAGGAAACCTAGAACTGTTTAAATAAATGGGGAAAATGCATCAGGTTTTATGAGCACAATACAGAAAGGCACTGGTGTATATGTCAGGCTAGCAGGTACACCCAAAAACTCAACTGAATGAGTTATTTCTGAAAAAAATTAATGAAACAGTGGGAAAGTTATCCCTGAGTTTGGTTGGGATTGCTTATTTTAACTTGGTGTTGCTTTCCCCTGCCATGTTTCTGCAGCACAGTTAGAGAGCATTCCCTACTTTAATTCAATGAGTAGAGAAGAGAGATTTGGATGCATTCTTGTGTTGCAGTCTCTCCTGCAAGTAAATAAAATAGAAACTAGTTTTGTTTGATATACCAGTGGAGGTTTCCTCCAGTGAACATGAAATTAGTTGCCTCTTTCTCTGCACTGACATCTCTCATACTCCAAGAGGTGTGTCCCTGTTTCACTGGAATATTTGAGAAGAAACTCAGAATTTCCCAGATTCAGCTTAACCTTTATAACAGATTTCAAATTAGCCCTCCCCCCTGCACTCATCAGAGTTCTGCATGTCCTGTGGTTTTAAATTTTTCTTTATTATTTTTTTAAAGAATACCATGAGATCATATCTTATAGACCCAGAAGTGATGATTATCCCAACAGAGAAACCAGTTGTGGGCTGTTTCATCAGTTCCTGGACAATGATGACAGAGGAGTGGGAAAAGTACGTTCTGATTCAGCTGTTTATACCCACATGTAGTTACTCGTTTCTAAGTGATGTTCATTTCCTTGACTAAGAATTGCAAAACTGAGAACAACATGGTGAAATAGGCAGAATATTTGAAAGCAATTTATTTCAGAGTGGAAATAAACAGGACATATGGAGAGCTAAAACCTTATGGTACTTTGAGCTGTTTGTCTTGATTATCCTCAGGTTTTCAATTGAAAGAAAAAGAAAAGTGGAACAAAACCACCACAGAAGCAACTATTCTTCATGTTTCTTAAAAGGCTAGGTTTTGCACCTAGAAACTTCTCCATTGCTTTGATTATTAATTTTAGTTTTTACAGTGACAGCAGAGTCTTTTGATGACAATGAAGAATCACTATATGAAGACAACTATGTATTGATATTAGACGCCTTTTTTGGTCATCAATTTAGCAAATTGGAACAAAGATTTTATTGTATGTCTTCTGTGCTAAGGGAAGCTCTCTGAAATTTGCCTGAAGCACAGACATGTGGGCTTATATTGTACAGTTATGGAAGTACTTCACCCTAAGTATCTGATAGCAGGAAAGTTGGTTTTACTTGTGGTCTCATGGGATAAGCTGTGCTCCTGCAACACAGTACCTTCAGAGGCCAACTCTGTAGATTCTCAGGAGTGGTGACACATGCTGCTTGTCATCTGTATATTTTACCTGAAAAATTATTTGTGAATTTCAGGTTTCCCCATCCTACCTTACCTCTGCTGTACAATTTCCCTGCAGATTTACTCAAATTTTGTAATAGAAATTGGAGGGGATGAGGAGGGGACTGCTAACGTAGAGAACCATGATGTGAAAGATTGCTGGTCTGCTCAGTGGTGCCTTGTTGATAAGTATCTGGTAGTTGATACTGAGAAGGTGATCACAGAAAAAAGGGATTAGGCTGACAAGGGAAAGCTGACCTGCCTCCATCTTTAATCAGTGGAGGAGAGAGGTGCTTCTCAAGGAGATAGTTCAGACTAGCCAAATTAATCCCTTCTCCCTACATCAAGGGCAATATCAGTGGAGGAAACCAGCAAGATTAGGTGAGTGAAGTACAGTGGGCTGGAGAGGTGGATGAGGAGGTTTTTGTGTATTGCATGGAGATGACTTGGTGGAGATTAACTTGATCTCAGTAGCTAATTTGGGAAGGCAGTTCTTCCCAAACATGCAGATGTTCTTTCCTGCTCATCTCATGGAGTATCAGCCCTCTCAAATGGTTGATGAGAGATAATCAAAATTAAAAGCTGTGAACAGGCCCCTGATAAATTACATCTGTATCAAGGTTTACAAAGTTCTTGCTAGTAGAGAATGGATCATTATGGTTACCTAGACATAGGCACAGGCAAGCAGTGCCCTCACCCACATCTGCAGAGGAATTAATTGAACACTTTTGTAGCAAAAGTGAATATAGAGTTAGAACTCTCACAAGTGAGAACTCTGTAACTTGTGATTTGATGCAATGAGTTTATTATAGAAAAACATCCAATATTGGTTTGAAGCCAAATGAAATACTTAATTTCGCTTGGCAAATCTTGCTTATTGTCAACTAGGTGTTGGGTTTTTTAATTTGAAGCCAGAATGTTTCCAATTCCCATCCATTAGATAATGTTATCCCTCTGTTTATTTCAATTTAAGGGCCTTTATGTATGTTTATAATCCACTGTGAATGATCATTAATTTCCTCTTTGAAAAGTTAAGAGCTTTTGTGGCTGTCGTGGTGTTTGTGTGCTCTGGAGAAGACTCCTTTTTTTAATGGGTAAAAATTATGAAGAGTTATTTTCTAATTTCTAATTTGCTGTGATAGCCAAAGGCTTAAGAAGACAAGTTAACCACTGCATTAACTCTTGGAAAGAAAATGAACAGAGCATGTCTATCTGGTTTAGCACTAGATTTTGGCAGAGAGGCAGCATTCTCAGTAGTGAACCAATTATTATGGATAATAATGTTTTAGCTTGCATAGATTGTTTTTCTAGAGTGTTCCCAGCATTAGCTGGGAACTATCATTAGCATGATAGTCATTAATCCATTGGTAAACTGAGTCTTGAGCTTTCTGTTCTGATCTTTATTTTTTATTTGCTTACTTGAATGGATTTTTAATGTGATAACAGCCAGATTGTTTTTGATAGCCTGATGTCATGGCTGATTGAAGTGTTCTGTTTCTTCCATTAGCTCTTTCCTGCTCATCACTGCCAATATTACTGTGAGTAGCTTCCCTCCTCCACTCTTACATGAGTTGTGTGGGTTGGGGGACAGGAGGGTTAGTGTTCAGAGGGTTTGGTTCTTTTCTCACAGAGTTAGCTTCAAATTTTATTCTTTCCATGTTCATGTTTCTGCCGTTAAATCGTGAGACTGTGGTGTGGCTTTCCTTGCTGTGCTGAAAATACTCAAACTTTATTTTCTCTTAATCCTTATCACCTGTCCTCTCCCATGTTCTAAATGAGGAAGGCATTGGTGTTGTTAAGATACACTCTGGTGCATAAGGATTTGCAGCAATAGCCTGTGGGTCTGGGGGAGCAGTCTGGAGATGGGCTGGCCATGCAGCCTCACATGCTGTGCCAGCCTTAGGCAGCTGCCATTCCCTTGGTACTCTGGTACACTGAGGCACACAGTGTACCAAAATGTTCTTCAGTTGTGCAGTTTCAGGTCAGAGATGCTCCCCTCCAGCTGGAGAGGTACTGGGAGAGATGAGGGATCATAATCTAGAGAGTTTTCTTACTTAGCTCATGGGTGCACACATAAATGCTGTAGTTTTAAACAAGAGCTTTAGGCAATGCCTTACTAATCCTGATAATTGAGGGACAGGTATAAGGGGCTAGCTGCTTGGAATCAGAATGTCATTTTATCTATTTCTTAACACTGAGCTTTCCTTGTAGTAGCTGAGTTTTAACTAACCCTCCTTGTCTGTTACCATGGGACTTTGTCCTTAAGGATCTTAACTCCTCCTAACTTCTCCATCCTGCCCAGTCTGCACATTCTGATCCATCTTTGCAGCTTCTTGTCCCGTCAGATTGCCATGGGCTGTCTGGAGTTGCTGCTGACAAGAATGAGAACACCCTCAGTATGGAGCCCTTTTGTGGCAGCACTCCCATCTCATTCCACTCCCCTTGGCTCCCACTCAAGAGCCAGGGTGACCCTGACGGATTCATTTCACTGCATTGCAGGCTTCGAGCAGCGCTGGAGCTCGCTGACGTTGGTATTTGATTTTGCAAGTTGCCGAGCGCCTCGTGAAAGTGTTTTCAATTACTCCAGTGGCAGTGGGAGATGAGGATAAAAATGGTGCTGAGCAGCTCCAGCAAGTGGCTGCTCTGTCACCCCTGAAAACAGATTAAGGCTGTATCATTGTGAAGTTTATTACCTGAGGGGAAGGAAGAAGTTAACTTGGGGATTGAGGGAGGGTTAACTTTTGGGGCTAAATGTCACAGTTTTTTTACTGCAAATACACATTTCTCAGTGGTGGTTTGTTTTTTCATTTTTAGGGTTTTTTTTAAATTTTTTGAGCTTTACAATAGTTTGCAGCAAAAGCAAATAAAAATATTGCATCTATTTAGTCTTTTGACACTGCTAGGGTTAAGAATGCTTCAGCTCAGGAGTATGTTCAGCAATATCGATCCTAATTTCTGATAAATCTGAAAATCTTAGTTAGGGTTGCTAGAGTCAATTGTTTGGTGGCTTTGCAATAACTACTCAACAACTTTTGAAAAGAGACTGGATCTGTTTGTTTTTAAGGGAGAAATAGAGCTTTCAGACAAATACCAAAATTACTGTATATTTTTTTGCATTTAAGTTAATAACTTTTATTACTCTCATTTTCATACTTCTAATTCAAATTAATATTTTTATTAAATTCAACTTTTGCCTTTTAATATTTAGGCCTTTATGAGCCTCCCATTTAAAAAAAGGTATGGACCCTCCATATAGGATTTTCTTGCTCTTTCCTCTCAATTAATGCAGCACAATAGAGATGAGTTACTCAGAGGGCGGAGAGGAGTTTTAAGTATTTCACTTGATTATATGTGAGAGTTTACATGCAATTCACATAGGAAAATGCTATACAATGGCTATTTAAGAATTCTTCCCTTCAGGAGAAAGCAGTCTGCAGCAAGGGGCAAGCTTATCTGAGCATCCAAAAATCCTAGTAGCCTTAAAAGTTATTGAGTAAAATTTGTTGCAAAGCACTGTTCCTATATTGTTTAGTCCTGCTGAGAGTTTATTATAAAGAATTGACAGTTCAAGTAAAAGTTGGCTTCTGTAAATGAAAAAATATTTCATAAAATTAGTTTGGATAGGAAAAGGACACTAGCATTGAAGGAAAAAAATAATGATTAAGGGGAGGCAGATGATCAGACAACTTTTGCATTTGCAGATGTTAAAACAAGAATTCTTCTTCCTTCAAGAAGTTTATTTGTCCCCTCCATTGTGAAAGACTGGTTAGAACTGTCTTTCAGGGCTTCTAGGAAGTCAGCTCCAGGAAAAATTGTGTAATATTTATTTTCATTGTATTTCATGATTTCTCTATAAAATAGGTTTTGGAAATCCTTTCTGAACTGTGGTCTGAGGTCTACCTTGATCCTATTAATAAAACAGCCTTTAGAATTTGTTTGATTGATAAATAGCGAAATGAAGGAAAAAATTATTTTAAGCAGCTGGCCTTAGAAACAGCTTTTGAAACATTCTTGAGAATTAAGTTATTTGAAGATTTAAAAGTCTTGTTTAAAGATTTGAAGTAAAGTGTTTTGTGTCAGTGCATTATACTAAAAGTCTTTAAGCATTTTATCACAGATGTTGACTGATGGATGAAAAGTGTTAAGGGTAGCCATTATTGACTTATATTAACAGTCCATAGGTTGTTTTCCAGGTCTGTAGATTTTAAAATTACTCCTCTGGTGCTTGATGTAGGTTGTGGGGAAAATAGAAAAGGACATGTATCTCTTTAGTCTCAGTATTTGGTGGGTAGTTAATGTGGTAGGAATATGCCACTTGGAAGGTGGACAGAGCAGAAATGAGAGTGGGAAGGTTTTAATAGCTTTTTAGCCCCTGTGAGCAAAATTAAATCTGGAAATCAATATGCCGAAGATTTTTCTAAGTCATCTCCAAAGAGATTATTATGTTAATATGTAAAGGAAAGTTTGTGAAGTTTTTGTGACCAGCAAGCAAGAGAAAGTTATTTAACTGTCTGCCTTTTAGCTCTCTCTTTCTACATGGTGTTGCTGATGTGAGAGAACTGCCCCTTGCCAAGGGCTGCTTGGCCCAAGTCAGGGTTTTACGTGAGACGAATGGCTAAGAAATGCCCTCATACAGGTTCATGTCTGATGCTTGGGGCAGAAATGGGAAAAAACCTTGGCCATGTGCCTTTCAGCCCAGACAGTGGTTCTCCAGCATGGCCATTTTGCAGACCAGAGTCAACACTCAGTATTTTCCTAGTCCATAATGCAGCAGATTTTACCCTCTGGCTTCTAATCAGCTGCTGTTTAATGTAATTTTGTAGACCATCATGGAACCGCTGAGCATACACTCGTGGGAACCACTGTGCTGAGAGGGACGGAGGTTTCCAGTCCCTGTAGTTGGTCAGACCAGCTATTAAATGTGGCTAATATTTGCACTGAGGTTGTTGGTGTGGTTTAGGATCTACATAGGATGAGCAGAAATTTGCATTTAAAGCATTTTCTTAGACTAAGTTTTTGGAGGTTGTTGAAATAAAACTGACATTTGGGTATGTGCTGCAAGATACTGAGGCATAGTGGCTTAGGCACTGACTGAAGAATGGAGATAGTGGTAGTGGTGTTTTGAGGCTGTTGCTAAAATTTATCTGCCACGTTCCCTCTGTTTGGCAATGTTTTCAGAAGCAGAAAGGGATGCAGGTCAATGTTTTGCATGCGTGGCATTGTGCCTCGTTATTGACAACCTCAGAAATTCAAAATTCATGTCAGACAGTACTACACTTGATTATGGTTATTTTAAATCTTAATTAATAGTTACATTTCTCTTTTCTTACTTTCTGGGTTTTGAGCTTTTAAGATGTTCTCAAGGTATATTTGCAAACTTGTCTAGAGTTTAAACAGTGTTTCAAAAATTGAAAATTACAGGATGTGTTGGGACATTTTCTGTCTGGGTAAGTGCTGTGGTCATCTTCTCAAAACAGATTCTTTCATCAGGGCTTACCTTAGAGAACCATCAGGAATTGCACAAATTGCTAATTCTATTGTATGTGCTGAATCCTCTTAGGTATGTGCTGCCTGAGTAGCAGCTCCCCAAAATTCATACTATCTTGGCCACACATTTTTTTAAACTTCATTATTTAATTATTTTGGCCCTCAAAAGAACTGCTTTCACTTGGCAGTTAAAATGAAAAAGAATACACATAAAAATATATTTAATATACAAACATGCATTTAATTCACATGTATGCATGTGATAGATAGATGTGTATCCATGAATCTCTGTCTGTGTGTGTGTGCATATAGATATAGATGGACACATGTACAAGCAGTAATACAGTGCTTCTTAAATTCAGGACATGGACTCCTAATCAGGGCAGAAGACCTAAGCTGGAGAGGTATGAAACAGAGAGGGCTGAGATCAGAAGGAGCCACAGTCAAAAGGAGTGGTGGAATGACATTGGTAATGCAGAGAATATGCCTTCTCTTGGGTGTAACAAAGCTGTTGGAGAACAAGGCAGAAATGGTGCTGTGGATTGGTAATGTGTATAAAAGTGATTGGAGTATAAAGAGCAAAAGTGTAAAAAGGCAGAGGTCAGATCTTCTCCAGAGTCGTAAGTGGAAATGATGATGGTAAATTACTAAAAAAGCTGTGGAGATTCATTAGAGAAAGTTCTCAATTTAATTATTTTCCCTTTACCTGTTCATACAGGATCAAAACTGCAGAAATATCAAGGAGATATATAAATTACATGGTTTGGCACACAAACCAACTTAAAGCTAGAGCAGGATTACAGCAGTCCCTGGGCACTAGCTGGAGTTGAGCCTGAGATAGATATTGCTTTAGACAGCACCATGTGCACATGCCGTGTGTTTCTGTACTTTGCACACCAACATTGTAGGAAAATTTTGTGTTGTTGAAAATAAAAGTGAATGCTGGTGCTTTTGGGTTTCCTCTGGAAGGTGTGAGAGGACAGGTGGTTTTCCTGTTCCCTTTGTGCTAGGTGCTGCTGGTAGTGTTTCTCTGAAGGTGTGGAGGGTTTAGGACAAGAGGCAATGGGCAGAAACTGATGTACAGGAAATGCCACCTGAATATGAGGAAAAACTTATTTACTGTATGAATGATTGAGCACTGGAACAGATTGGCCAGGAGGTTGCCAGGTTGCAGAGTCTCCCTCACTGGAGATATCCAAGAACTGTCTGGACACCATCCTGTGCTGTGTGCTGTAGGATGACCCTGCTTAAGCAGGGAGATTGGACCAGATGATCTCTTCCAACCTCATCCATTCTATGATTCTGGTTCTCTGAAGTAGGGGAAGACTTTAGGTTTTGTTCCTCATTACTATCACTGGCAGAGAATTCCATATTTATGGGGTTTCATGAAACCAAATTGTAATCTGAAGCATCCTTGATGTGGCCAAATCTGTGGTATTTTTGTGGCAGGCAAGCTGAGGAGACCTATGTAGTTCACTGAGTTCCCTTCCCTTGTGTCATCTGATATCATAAACCCACACTTTGAAAAAATTAGTTCATCAGGGTACCCCAAACTCACAGATGCTGTTGGCACAGGTTTTCTCCCATCCTGTGATGAGTACTTCCCCACCTTATGTTGACCTACCTTTCTGAGCCTTTCTAGAAGCCACTCTTCATAAAGGGGCAAGGATGTGGGTGACTTGTTTTGGGGTGGTCAGGTGGGACAGGTAGCTGTGATGGGATGGACAGTGGTGCAGGGCAGCAGGATAGGATGAGGAATGCAGGGTGATGGGGATGGACAGTGATGCAGGGGGCAGCGGGATGGGATGAGGGATGTGAGGTGATGGACAGTGATGCAGGGCAGTGGGATGGGATGAGGAATGCAGGATGAGGGGATGGACAGTGATGCAGGGCAGTGGGATGGGATGAGGGATGTGAGGTGATGGGGATGGACAGTGATGCGGAGCAGTGGGATGGGATGAAGGATGCAGGATGAGGGGATGGACAGTGATGCAGAGCAGTGGGATGGGATGAGGAATGCAGGATGAGGGGATGGACAGTGCTGCGGAGCAGTGGGATGGGATGAGGGATGCAGGATGAGGGGATGGACAGTGATGAGTGGGATGGGATGAGGGATGCGGGGTGATGGGGATGGACAGTGATGCGGAGCAGTGGGATGGGATGAGGGATGCGGGGTGATGGGGATGGACAGTGATGCAGAGCAGTGGGATGGGATGAGGGATGCAGGATGAGGGGATGGACAGTGCTGCGGAGCAGTGGGATGGGATGAGGGATGCAGGATGAGGGGATGGACAGTGATGAGTGGGATGGGATGAGGGATGCGGGGTGGTGCGGGCGCTGCCTGCAGAGGGCTCTGTGACACCGCGTTTCCCCCGGCCGAGTGCCGGGGCGGGCGGGGGGAAGGGAGCGCTGGGGTAACGCTTCCAACAGTCTGGTCTTAGTCTGGTAAACAGACTAGGAATTGTGGGCTAAGTCCTTTTCCTCAGGCTTTGCACCAAGGCTGAGATCAGATGACTCAGTCCGGACTCATTATTTTAATAGCCTACAGCTAGTTCACATAGCAGCGGGAGTCCACAAAAAAGGCATTTAATTGTTGAAACTCAAACTGGTACATTGTAACTGCAGATTATAGTATTCAGATTTAAGTGATTCAAGTAATTTATAAAGCTTTTGCACAAGCAAACTGAAAGTTAAAATACTGATATTGTAATAAAAAGTAAATAAAACATACTTTTGTATGTTAAGACCCAATTACAGAGCATGATTTAATTTAACAAACTTAAAACAGGCAGGTGATATTTGCCAACATTACTACAGCTGTGTTTTACATTAGGAAATTAATTAAAATAGTAATTTATACTTTTTTCCACTTGCAAGTCTTGGGCCTTTCTGTATTACACCATCTATTTTCTCTTCATTCATTGTGTTAGGGTGCATTTTTAACCTTACTTAGGCTGCATCGCAACTTTGGGGTTGTTTTTTTTCCTTACCTAATGAAAAACCGGCTTTCTGCAATAACGCCAGCGAAGCAGATCAAACAGGGCTGAAGGAACTTCCCTGCTGTCTGCCTGAGAAGCACTGCATTATTAGTTATTCAGATGTCAGTCCTTTTCTTCTGCATCCTAGCAGGGTTTTGCTGGTTTTATCAGATCACTCGAGCTGGAGGTGGGAGGGTGGCTGCCAGTGAGGGATGCAAGGGAATGGTTTCCTGTCAGACTGAACAAAACTGGGGGATTTGCTGCACTCACATACATGCCTGGGTCTGTGCAATAGCACACTGCAAGTCTAAGTGGGACAAAATTTCAAAATGCAAATCAGTGTTCTGCTTTTATACCTCACAGCTGAATAATGGGACCTCAGGAGCTATTCTTAGTTCTTAGGTACTTCTCCCTCCCCAAACTGCTAAAACAGTGATGATTACATAATGAACTGTTAACTTTGTCAGTCAAATCAGTCTAAATGTAGAAAAGTAATTTTTTTTAAAATAGCACATAATTACCAAAATGAGAGTTCGTTATTCTGTCTGTGTGAAAGAGCAAACACACATGTGATGGTTATCTTCTTCCTTCTCCACTTTTCCTTGTCTATCTTCACCTGAACTTTGTTACCTTCAAGGAGGAATCTTTTGTGTTGGCTATTTTATAGACGTGTGACTTGTTGCAGCAGAGTCTGAAGAATTGGGAATGTTCAATTGACCATTTTAGTAGGGCTGAATTGTTTGTAAGTTGCTATCGTCCTTTCAAACAACTCATGATGCCTGAAAACTTGGTTTATTAAGACCAGACATTTCACATTCCTAATGTTAAGATTGCTGCAATTTTCCATTATAAGCTTTACCCCACCCAGTCCTCTGAATACAGATTTATAAATCGGTTTCAAAAAATGTTTCTCCATCTAAATCTGCACTTACATTTTAAGCTTGGGAGAACGTCTTTGAGCTGAATGCTCTTTCTCAGCTGGAGAATCATGTTCTGTATCAGTGTTTTCACAAATGGATCTAGTTTTTTTAAAAATCAAACTGTGAATGCATTGTGACTTTGGTGTCTCTGTTTTTGAAAGAAAAAATTGCACCCATATATTTTAGAGATTAATTTCCTATACACATCTTATTATCAGTTTCTTTTTGCTGTATTTATGTTGAATGGGCATTCTGGATTGCTTACTGCCTGGAGGAGCCAGTGCAGACATTGTGTATGTGATACATTTCAGAAAGACTGAAAAATCTGTTGGTTAATGTGTTTGATTAATAGTGTGTAAAATACTGAAGATAGTGATAGTTTTATTTATGCAGATTGATATTAGACATCCTTAGAATTAATAAGCAATGCTTTGTGATAATATCTATTTTTAAATTCTTGCATGATGAATCTGTCTTTGGGTGTTGACTTGAATTCTCAGGAGAACTTAGCACGGAATGACACAAGAATAGCTGGACATAAATGGAACATTA
Source organism: Molothrus ater (assembly GCF_012460135.2). Lineage (NCBI taxonomy): Eukaryota > Metazoa > Chordata > Aves > Passeriformes > Icteridae > Molothrus > Molothrus ater. Next base: position 34,622,889 of record NC_050478.2, on the reverse strand, counting down.
TAAGAATAAAAGAGCTGACATTTCAGCTCCCTGCTTCTTAAAGCTAAAAGTCCTTGAGGCATCAATAAAATGAAACCGAGTCCGACAGTAAAAGCGTGTGTCATGCGTGCACAGATCTACTTCTCTGTAGGGCTCACTGAAAGAAATTGTTTTTACATAAATAGTTACAGTAAGCACTTCAAGAAGGAAAGAGGGTGGACCAGTAATGGAAAAAAATACGATATTTTGGGTTAAGCACATCTGAATATAAAACATGCTACTGGAACTAGGCAATCTGACAGTACTGGAGCCTGTGCAGAGAGCCAGAGGAGGGCTTGTAAGCTAATTAGTCCCACATAAGAACTATTTTGAGATTCAAGTCAAATTTAGGACATCCAGATCCTTTATTTTTTTATTCTATGGGCAGCTTAATTCCATTTTCTCCAGACATCAGTAATTTATTTAAGTTTATAATTTCTACAAATAAGAAGACACACACAATGTATTATCCCTGCACTTTCTCTAAAGTAAAAGTTAAATTTTTACTCTGCTTTCAAGAATTTTGCATTTCCTTCATGTGAAAGCTTAGAGTAGTCTGGTAAGTCATAAACGGTGAAATAACAATATTTAAAATATTTGAATTTAATAACTGATAGGTTAAATTAGAGTGTTGGTGAAAAGATGCTATCAGTATTCTTTCCTCTGAGATTGCTTTTTGTCATACTAAGAAATATAATTTTGTGGGTTTTGTTTCTATGATGCAAATTTTAAAACTGTCAGGGTGCATTTTTAAAATTATGTGGTTTAAAAAATACTTTAAATGAAGAAGTTGCTTTTCATGTCACATTATTTATGCCTGCTAGGATTCTCATTTCGGTCTCTGTAACATTTTATGGCTGTGTGACATTACATTATTCCTGTATATTAACAAGGGTATGAACTGAAATGTAAGAATTCATGATGTTATATTCAACGATTAATTAGGCAATAATGCATAAAATATCTGTTGTTAGCAGCAGGAGAGGGCTGGTTGGTTCGTTAGTGGCTGCAAGCAAAGGCAAGGCTGATGTATGTCCCAATAAGCCACTTAGTGAGTGCAGGGAGGAGATTTCCAAAATAGGAAACGCTACATTACTCCACAGGCAGGGCTTTGCTGCAGCATCTTCAAAATCTACCCCAAATGCAAGAAATTCTGCAAGTGTTTTACACCATCCAAATGCTCCTTTCACCAGTGGCAAAACTCTGGGATGAGTTTGATGAGCAATAAGTTGATGTTGAGGCAGAACACAGCATAATGAGCGTTTCCATCAGATGTGAGGGTTATCATGACTTTTTGAACTCTCTGCATTTGTAGAAGAGGTGAAAATACCACACCAAACTATATGAAGTGGTTGCTGCCTTCCTGCTAATTACCTCCTTCAAGTATCTCTTTTGCTCAACTATTGCCTCTCACTCGTGGAAATTACAGAATTTTGAAGGTGCAGCTAAGTTGTAACTCCTTTCTGAAATTCACTCATTTACTTCAAGATGGGGTGGGAAAAACCAGGGAGGGTGTGGGAGGGGAAAGGAAGAGAACCAGCAGTATGTTTCTAATGTTTTGGAAATTACTGTTGCTCTCTTGAATTTGGTGAGCTCTAATTTTTTTCCTTTTAAACCCTGAAATGTCATTTTTTTTTATTTTAAGAACATCAGAAAGACAGCGTGGGCTTATCCTTGAGTCCCTATCATCAGTTGAGGAATAAGTAATGAATTTTTATTATGAATGAAATGTCTAAAGTAAGACTGCATCTTCCCTGATTATGTTAGTGTTCGAATGTTATTTTTCCAGTGTGCATTTTTTCTGACAATTTAGAAAGAATATGAAATAAAATGCAGCCCTCATTTTTTCATTTGCTGTATTACCTAAATTGAAGAAAGAAAAGGCAAAAGTACCATGTAATCTAAAAAATAAAACCCCCCCAAAAAAATTCCTACACTTGAATTTTAAGTAAACATCTATTTTTGTGACGGGCTGAATATACAATACTGATTCATGTTTGGTTGGTTTTAATTTTAAATTAAATATTATTTTGGTGCTTCTTGAAAAGAAGGAAAATAAGAAAAATAAGTGTAAGCAGAATAGAAGAGAAGAAAAATAAAACAGAATTTAAAAAAAGATGAAAAATAGTTCCTTTCCAAACAGAAAATGTTTAAATCCATATATTTAATATCATAAGCATTCAATATTTGACATATTTTGGTTTAAATGCTTTAAAAAATACTTCAAATGAAGAAGTTGCTTTTCATGTCACATTATTTATGTCTGCTTAATTATTATAAAATGGAAAGCTACGGCTTGTGTTCAGTGTTTGGTATTTCTGTTAAATGAAGTATGAAGTGTAATTCCCACTGATGTTTTTGTCTCTTCCCAAAATCAAGAGAGATACTAAATTTCTTTCCATTGCTTTTAACACTGCCTTATATCGATTAACAGTGAGAAAACACATGCTTTAGGCAATTATATTTGGGATGATTTATTTTTATTCTGTTTGAGTGGTAACAGATTATTTGGCATATCACTGCCCATCATCTCCATTTACACATTTAGATATGAAATTACTCAATCTTCTGAATCCATTTTCCATGCTAGAAGCACAGAATACCTCCTTGGTGAATATTTTATTGTGTCTTATTGTATCTTTTAAGAATGTGTGAAGAGCAGACAACTAAAGTAAACCCACTGAACTCTTGCTCATATTTAGCAGGTTTTCTAAGGTTGCAGCCTTGAATCTACTGACAGCAATGAGTGTGATTGAATGTTGTCTGTGAATCTTTCAGTGAAGAGGCAGAAATGCAATTTAAATTTTTTAAGGTACACATCCAGCCTAATAATCTCTACTACATTGGCTTAAGAAGCAAATATTCAGAAAAACATGTATTACTCTATAGCTGATTTCATGGCAGTAACAGTTTTACGTCTTGAGAGAACTGGTTGAATGATGGAAATGAAAGAATTGTACTAGCAATGAATTATCCCCAAGGCTAGTAATAAAAAGAAATCTGATTCTGTCCTGTCTGTCTAAGATACTCATCAGTTTGTCATAAATATTCCATATTTAGGACATAGGAAAAGTTTTCAATAGATGAGTCTGAATACAACTGGCACTGAGAATGAACGCAGAATTCCCTTTAAAAGCTGATCTCAGTGAATGAGCACGCTGAAGTCCTACGCAGATGTGAGGTGTTTCTGCCATAAGTACTGAGCTGGAAGAGTTCTTTCCAGAAACTTAGAAATGCCCTTTAATGATCTGTTTGATCTGGTTAGTGCCTGTTGTGAAATCCAATACAGGTTTGAGAGAATAGTTGGGAAGGGGAAGGGATTATTATTTGGGGGTGTTTCTTCCCCACTTGTCATGTTTTTTATGAAATTAGAAAAAAAGCAAGACCATCCAAAGGGGATTTTGTATGAATCACGTACTTTAGCACTATGCAAATAGTCTGTAATCTAAATAGCATGAAGGCATGTGGGGGATTATGCATGGTTTTAATGGGGGTTTTTCACAATGATATTTCTTTTAGGGTTTTTCTAAAACTGTAATGGAAGATAACTGAAGAAAAAAGTTTGTTGCTAGCTTCTGTGAAGCAGAAGGTCTATGAAGAGTGCAGAATACTTCTGTTTCCCCACACTACAAAGAACGCTATGTAAAAGTGTTCAAGGGTGTTCTTCAAATTATTTAAGTTAATTATTTGGATGGTCTAAAACTTGCTCATATATTTCTTTCCTCATGATCACACAAATAGTGTGGCAAGACATTACTGGGGATGTAATTCTTTGCTTTGGCTCAGTGTTGTTCAGGTTCAACTGAGAAAAGCCTTTCATCCTTTCCAGGACACAAGACAGCCCAAGTCTATGAACTTGTCTGTGAACAAGTACTGCTGAATTCCCACTATTTAGGTTTCACCAGATCTTTCCTTAACCCAACAGAAGTTCAACTTGACAATTGTCTCTTCTTTCTGGCATTGGTTAAGTCAAACCACATTGCTGCCTTTACAAGAAAAGATTTTAAAAAAAGATAATGTAGGGAGGACAGTTTCTGACTTGGGGAGTCCACAGAGTCCTGTCATACTGAAATGTCATCCCTTGAGAAGTGGATTCTCCTAATCCCTCTTTAAAGTAGAGATCTCCTGAGCTTTTAAATACCATACAACAAGAAGTACTTTCCATCCTAGCCTTTTTTTTTTTTTCCCTAAACACTGCTAATGTGATGAGGAAGATTGAAAGCTAAAATAATCACCCTCACCTCCTTAACTCTCTTGGTACAGCACGGACAAAGAATCGCATAAACATCTGAGGCAAAAGTGGGAAAAGATTGAGGGGAGAAAACAGATACAGCAAGGACCTTGGTCTGGTGGGTGTAAAGAATAACAAGAGAATTAATGTGTGACTTTCATGCATGTATGTAATTTAGTAGATAGCAAGCTAGTGTGTGCCCCATCTGTCAAGTAAATCTGACCACTTTTTATCTAAATATAATACCACCACAAGGCAGCATAAATCTGTAATAGAGCACCAGGCTTTTTTTTTTCTCCTCTTCCCAGTCAATCTTGAAGTTGAGCAAGTGTCAGGCTAAGGAGCAGTCTGCTGAAATACAAGTGATGGAAGCTCACCATGTTCTCACATTCTGGTCAAAGTGACAGGCTTTCGCAGGACAGGTTAGCCAAATTAGGCAAACATGAATATGACTTGAATCTACTATAAAAGTTTTTCCATAATTATCTGGTAATGAGAAAAGGTCAGAACTAATTCTGTTCTGCTGTCTTTCCCTGTTGTGGGCTAGTACTAGTTGGCAGTGGTATGGCACAGGACAGGGTATATTTGTTACTGTCAGGTAGTGCTGTACATTTTTTTTTAAGCTTGTGTGTGGCTGGACAGTGTTGAGGAGCAATCGTGGGCTTCAGTCTCTGTGTGGTGTAATCTGCTTGTTATGCAAACCCAGAATAATCCCCCTCCCTTCTCTTCCCTGTGCACGCGGTAACTGGAGAACAGGAGACTCGTGATTGTGACCCGTCTTCTGTTGGTGTATGTTTGAGAGACCAGGAATGTAGCAAATTCATATTCAAATCCAACCAGGTAGCTGTGATGCACCTTCTTCACTGTCAGTGTGAATATCTGTGGACATGGAAACAGGGCTGGCCCAAGCAGCTGACTTCCTGCATCAGCAAGATTTAGCAGTGAGGAAGAAGAGGAAAGGGTACTTCATACTCTGATGAGAACTATTAGGGATATGCATTCTGAAGAGCAACCTGGGTTCTTTATTTTACTTTTCAGTTTACCTGCTGCTCATTTTTAAAACCCTTACCCTCAGTCTGGATGTATGAGTCCAGAGCTCTGTAACTGCTTTAGCATTGTGTGTAGCATAGATTTTATGATAAACTAACTCTGACATCATCACGTGAGTCACACACGGCCATGAGGCAGTGCACGCTAACAGCGTAAGGAAACCTCTAAGACTATGTTCTGGTCATTCTTGACTCCAAAGCTTTTGGGGGTGACAAGTCTTAGAAATACTGGAAAAGGTTTGTTTGGAAAATGCTTTTTTTTTTAAATTTGAGCATAGCCTCTGCTTTTTGTGGCTTTTTGTGTTGGTAACAAAAGGTAACGCTGTTTGTATTATATTGCCACCTGTATGAAAGGTTGTGCAACACTTTCCATTATAAGACTGTTTCAGTTGCTTATGTTGCCAACATTTGGGCTGAAATTTTCCATGCTGGGTGTCTCCTTCAGGCTGAATTTCTTGGGAAAGTTTCAATAAAAATACTTGAACCATTCCAGGGAATGAGAAGAGGGGGGAAAACTATATTTTGCTCATGTTTATTAAAATTGCTGCAAGCACTTGATTCAGAAATCACTGCACCTACATTTTTTGGAGCAGGGACTTGAATAATTAGGAAGGTTGAAAGGATGAGGAAAGAAAAAATGGGTGTAGAAGAGATTTCTTTAGAAAGAGTTTTCTCCTGCCTGCTGTTATGAACTGTTGGCAAGAAGGCACACAAACCCCATGCCTTTCAAAACAGGGTCAATGAATGGCTGGGAGCTGAATGATCCTCCTTGTTTCACTGCACCTATGTGATGTATTGGTTTGAGGGAGAGAGGATTATGAGGTGTAAACAAAATCACGTGCAACAGAAAAGGTGACTGAAATGTGCACAGTGGTGGAACTAGAGGGGGAGGGTTATGTAGGTAATAATTTGAAAATAGCAGAGGTAGCTTTGCTCAGCAAAGTTATGGGTCTGAAGATAGTGAGACAGACTATCAAAAAGATGGGATTTAAGCTAATGGCCTTACAGCAGCCTTTTTTAGTTACAGTTCATTTCCTGTTTCCCAGACATCTTGAGCATTTAAATGAGGCAGGGAAAATTGTATGCAGGCATGTCACTTAGAGACCAGTGTTCAACCCTAATTCCAACATGTTTCATTCATGAACACTTGATGTTGCAACCATAATGGACTTCCAACATGAAAATTAAAGACTTAGTTGGAAATGTCATTCTATATCCATCATAACAATGCTTATATTTTAAGCTTTGACGAACACTGCCATGGTAAGCCACATGTATAATACTGCATTTCAGTTAAAATACTGAAAAAAGTTTCCTTTTAATCCATTTAGACAAGTTTCATTTTTAAACCCACAGCACTACCAGTGCTTCAGCAAATAAGTATGGGACTATTTGGATCTGGAAGGGTTAATTCCATGAGATGTTGGAAATTGAACTTCTCAACAGACTCTGCCTTCCATTTCTCTCAGGTTCACAGTGTAGGCAACAAATGACATTTTGGAATATACTTTACATGCTTAGCCCAAATGGGAATGAGTTAAGAGGACAGGGAGAAGTTTCAGTTATAACTTCACATTTTCCTGATTTTTATGGACTTCAACCAGAGTGGTTATAACTCAATATTATTTTAACATTGTTATTTGTGGCTGAGTTTACTAAAGAGCAACTTTCATGCTGCTGCTTTTAATATCTCACGGTTGAAGTTATCTTCCAAGTTTTCAAGGATTTATAATGTTACCATAACATTTTCTTAAGGAATAAGGCTTCCCATCCAGAAGCAAGCATACATCATAGTACAAATTGCAAAAATAGTGAATTAGACATTTCCTAGTTACAGGAAAGCAAATGTGTACTGAATGACCACTTTATTAAGATCCTTTAACTTATATTTTCTTGAATGAAATTTAGACTTCCATTTGAGGACTGTTTTGTCACTATCATCTGCACCCTTGGTTGAAGAAGAGAAATTTAACACTCAATTATTACTATGAATATCTGCATTTTAAATATTAGCTTCATAAAAATGCCACATCTGGGCTTGACATGATGTATTGTTGTCTCAGTTCAAAGAAGATAAGCTGTCATATCACATACCTGTTTATTAATACTTGTGTGTTGATGCTACTTATCATGGCAAAGATCCACTTATTAATGGCTTCATGGCATGGACAGACAGGATACATCTTTATTGCTCTAATGGTACCTAAAATTTTATGCCATAGTGGTTTGAGACTATGGTCAAACAAATGCCTGGGTGTAACCTAACTTTTTATTCTGTATCATGTGTGACTGCATATTGTTTTTATTCACTGGCAGGGCTAGTTTGTATTTCAGCCTCAAGGACAGAGGGCTGTACTGACACGGTGATTTACTTTAGCCTGTCTTAGGAATCCTTCAAGATATCCATAATTATTCATTTATATCCATATGTAGTGGAGGGGAAAGACAGAGGATTAAAATGTCTCTTGAATGGTAAGTCATGAAGTCTGACTTGCAGATATCCTGTTGTGGGGCGAGCCCAGTCTTTTCAAGTGAGAGTTAATGCAAAGCGATGCTTTGAATGTCAGCATAAAGCAGCATCAGGTCTTCTGGTGTAACTCTTTGTGTATACTTACTGAAAAAGTGGTCTTTTTCAGTTCAGTTGTTCCTTTTTGAAAGGAATCAGAATGAAAGTAAAAAAAGCACTTTTTATTCCAGATGGGATATCCCATGCAGAAAGTTGCACTGCTGGAATTACAGCACTGTGTGTGGTGCACACCTTACATCATGCTTGTGGGATTCCCTCTCAGCATCCCACAGAGATGAACCTTGAGTTGCATCAGGCCTTCAGCAGCCTATACAGAGCTCTACAGAGAGACCTCATCTGGTTTTCAAGAACTGGGAACTCCAGTTTGAGGAATTACAATTTAATTAGACATATTTTATGCCAGGCAAAGTTGTCTAAAACCCTTAGTAAAAGAATGTGATTGTCCTATTGAAAATTATGTATCTACACAAAGTAATTAATTCTATCCCTTTGACCTTCAGATTGAAGGTCATTTGCTGCTAACATTTTTCTCAGCTACTTTTTCACAGAATGATTGAATGTAGTTACTGTAAAGGACTGAGTACAATCATCACAGTATTGTTTGAAATGCTGAGCTCTGGTTGGAGTTTAAAAATCTTGTGTGTTTGCACATGATGCAAGTATCTAATGTAAGTTTTATTGAAATCAGAAGGAAATGGCCCGGATGTTGAACACATAAAGCTGTTGATGGAGAAGTTTGTATTCTGTAAATGTGTGTTGCAGAGGAACTTGTCATGGCTGAGTTTGAAACTCCATTGAGTCACTGAGGGCAAAAAATACTTTATCTTTACCTTAAAGCTTGCTGGTGGATAGTGGTTCAAAGCTCTCATCCTTGTGATTTTCCTTGTTCTAGATTTATGACTGATGCAGCTCGACGTGAGCAGGAGTCCTTGAAGAAAAAGATTCAGCCAAAACTCTCTTTGACTTTGTCAAGCACAGTTTCCCGTGGGAATGTATCCACTCCACCTCGCCACAGCAGTGGAAGCCTTACTCCTCCAGTCACCCCTCCAATCACTCCCTCCTCTTCATTTCGCAGTAGTACTCCTACAGGTAAGCACCTACTCTTTAATTCATCCCAAATAAAGGGAGCAGTTTTGCTCTGTGGCATTTGGAGAACAGGAGACATACTGAAGCATCGGGGTAAGAGGAGCCCCAAAAAATAAAACAGAAAAGCTTTGTGCTATTTTACATTTGGTCTGCAGTCCCTAAGTTTCCAAATTCTTTGCTAAAGTAGAGGATGCTAACTTTAAATGTTACAGCTGAAATTATGTGAAGAAACCAACCTTACCAGAAATGCCAAATGTGCAAAAGACCCCTTATGTGTCAGTAGGAGAGCTCTGCCTATGGTACAGTTAAAGATTTAAAAGAAGTGGTCAGTATTTTCCCCCTACCCCATTCCCCTCCCCCCTTTTTTTTTGGTGGAGGGAAACTGAAATTCATAGTAAGTGGTCAGGGAGGAATGTTCTGCTGCTGTCATCATGTAGAAATGACTTTCATTAGGAAACTATGTTCATGAAAAGAAATAAAGGAAAAAAGGGATCTATATTTCCTTCAAAAGCTAATATTCCAGTGGTTTTCCAGGGTATAAACATCCTGGGATTTTTTTGCACTGATTAGAGTAGCTGAAAATTGCTTGCTATCCTGAACCAGATCTCTTGGCCTAAGTCAGTCTGATTTACTTTAGGTAGAGATCTTGTCAGATAATTCTGGTACACTTCAGACTAAATACCAGGATTTTCTTCTAAAAAGCTAAATGCATAAGATAGGGCTATTCTATTCTGTAATAAACAGGTTCAATATATTCTCCTTAGCAGGAAATCACTTGAGCATCACTGCCCTGAAAAACTGTTACACCACATGTTTTTTATATAGGCTATTTCATGTCTTAGTATTAATGATTAAATGGAAAAATTGTAGCAGTCCTTGAGATGTTCTGTCTGCAAGTTGTAAAATGAAGTGATTGTTCAGTATGTCCCTGGTTATAAAAAAGGGAAGCACATCAAGAAAAGCTAAATGATAAAGTACTAATATAATTCAGTAAATTTTAGATTTTCTTAATTATCTCCTGTTTGAAACAAACTGATTCATTTCCTTGACATCCTACAGAAGATGGCAAGGAGTTTTTTCTTTCTTTTGTTTACTTTTTGTACAGCTCCTCCTAAGAAGGCTAATTCATGAATGTGGTCAGGTAGTATAACTTTGCACATCTGTCAGCAATATTGGCTAGTGATGTACTCTTTGAAACATGTTCCATCAAATACTAAAGAAAAAATCTCAGCATCTGTCTACCAAAATACTTTCATTATTTGTGTATTTTCCAAACTTTTAAAGTTAGTCAGAATGTTGTTTTACCTGCGGTTAAGAGAATCAGCTTGTTATGGCTGCATTTCTGCAAGTTCTGCCTGCCAGGTTATAAATAATACCAGCTTCCACTTTCTGCACCCTCTGTTCCAAGTTCCCTTTTGGACCCCTTATTCCAAAGCTACAGCTGATCCTGGTAGCAAAAAACCACGTATTCTTTCTTTAAGACTTCTTTAAAAATTTACTATTAACTGCATTGCATTTCAGCAGCCTCAGCCCAGAAATTCCATTTATCTCTTCTTAAAAGTTTTTCTGGACCTAAAGTAAGCATTGAGCTTTTTCTGATAACTACAGTTTTTTTCCCACAGTTTACTTGGTGTAGGATTTTTTCTAACTTCGGTAGATGAGGTGGTCAGAGTCATGCCATGGCTGAGTTTCTGTATGTGGAGTGCCTGGAGATGCAGCCCAGTAGGAGTTGCAGACTAACTTTAGATATGCAGCTCATGTGTCTTTTATTGGCCAATGCAGAACTTTTTCCCTCAAGTGCAAGTATATGGGGCAGTTGATTAGCAAGGTGGTGTAACCAAGGGTTGTTAGGCAAGCTTTGTTTCAGGGAAACAATTTACAGTATGTAAATTGTCCTGCATTTCAGCCTCACAGTGCCTACACAGCTTTCAAGCCCTACAGGCATACCCTCCACTGCATCCAGTGAGAATGAAGAGTATTGCTGTATTCCTTCCATGCAGTCCTGTTTGATTTGTACTCCGAGAAAACTCTTGTTAATTCGTCTTTGAATGCAGGTAAACGTGTATGTTGTGGTAATTGAGAAAACCAAGAGTCTATTTTCCCTTAGGTTGCCTTATGCCCTGTATTTGTTATAATCCAAATATAATCCTTGTCCTCATCCTCCTTTAGACCTATGCTTTGTCAAAAATAAAGTGGGATTGCTTTGACCTAGTTCATTCATGCAAGTCTCAGGATGGCTGTTTCCCTTTTATTGTCTCCTGTCTCAGTTGTTGGACAGTTCGTGAGGGCTCAGCGGTGTGTGCCTGGCATTACTGTCACTGCCCAAGGTGGTGCCACTTCAGATGCCAGAGAGGAATCATGCCCTACAGGCTGGTGAGGTGGCATGGAACACATGTTCCTCAGGAGAGTGTGTCTGTCACATATGGCTTCTCATCATTCTCATTCAACATAGAAAGCGAAAACCACACTAATCTTTTGAGTCCCCTTTTCCATGTACTGTCCTCTCTTTTGGTGAGCTGCTCATCTTGGCTTTCCCAGGGCTGTTAGTCTTGGCTTGGGTGAAGCCAGGAGCTGCCTGGATCCCACTCCTGTTGGTGCATGTCCCCACGGCGATGTCTCGCCACTTCCCGACAGGTTTAAGCTACTGCTGGAAGTTTTCAGCAGCGTGCAATTTCATATAATGATCTCTCATCTAGGTAGTGACCAGACTCAAACCCACTCAGCTTGTGAAACATGATAAGAGGCAGTTCAAGGTGTTTTGGCTGCCGAGAGTGTTTGTTAAGTTTTACAGTAAAAACCTGTGCCAAAAGACCATGGGGCCTCGTTCTCAGGCAGAGCTGAGCAGCCTCCAGACTGACCCACGTCGATGTTGCAAATGTTGGATGTGCACATGAAAGCACCTCCTGCTTCTTGGTAAAGGAGATTATTCATAGAGAAGCAGAAATATTCAGCAAAGAAGTGTGCTCTTTTTGGCTCTTCTCAGGTAATGAGTTAGACATGTATTTGTCTTCAGCTTCTGTGTCTTAGTCCCCTGAAAAGGCCCGTTTGTGCTTTTGGTGTGAAGTAGAAATGCAGTAGTTAATTTTCTATACCTCCCCTCTGTTCCCTCAGGGTGGCTCTTATATGCTCTCTGCTTACATTTGGCTTTTTGTTTCTCTTCTTCTTAAGACCTGCATCCTCTAATGGTTGCAGAAAGTTCACTTTAAAAATTTGCTCCAGTTTTTATTTTAACAATAGTGTCTCCCAGGAGACTTTGTTTAGTAGGGCTTAAATGGTCTTGTTAGAGTTCACAGGCAGGGTTTAGCGAAAGAAATGGCTTCCATCAGGAATAAAGGCTCCTTAGGGTGATAGGGAAATAGAGCAAAGTAGCACCAGCACACAGCTTATTTTGGAAAGATGTTAGCAGTCTGCAAATACTGAAATATCTCTTTATTTAAGGAGCAGTCAATTAAGTCACAAAAACTTATGTTGTTTTTATTTTTAAATGTCAATTTTAAACCCACAAAACTAATGAAGTCTAGTTATGGATAAAAATGGGGTTGGCATTGCATCCTTAACATACGTTGTTAATTTTTTGAATGTTTTCATACATCTGTGTGGCTCACAGATGAAATTTCCACTCCTAACTTCCTGGCTTTTGAGTGTAAGTCAGAGCATTGACATTCCTTTGAAAGCTATGATATCTCTTCATACTGAAAAGCTTTAAAAGAGATCCAGTGATAGTAAATTATTGGGAATTAATTAGTAAAATAACCTGTTCCCAATTTTAGTTAGAAAAGTAATTCATAATAATAAATCTCATTCAAAAAAAAAAAAAAGCCACTTCTGCATTGAAGAAATGCCAAAAATCATCTGAAACCACTGTTTTGTGTTTGTTTATTATTTTCCTTTATTTTTATGACCTTTTTTTAAAAAACTATTCCAGGCCTGGAATAATAAATTTCAGCCAGGAGTGAATTTTTTGCTTTCCTATAAATCCTGAAGCAAGGGTTTAATACCACCAACTGGCTTTTTAATAGTTCAACCCTAAATCTTGTGCCCTCCCACCTTCCTCTGCACAAAAAAAAAAAAAAAAAAAAAAAAAAAAAGATAGAAAAAGAAAAGCTGGAGTAAAAAAAAAATCTCATACTTAGCATTTCATTTTGCTCTGAAGAAGCTGGCTCCTAGACATCCTTTCCTGGTTATTTTTTATTTTATATAGATTACAAGTTATAACATTTATGCAGTTTTAATAGGTTTATAGACCTATTTACTGCCTGATCATTTGGGGCAGTGGATGGCAGCCAGTCCTGGCATGAAGTGTAGAGGATGCTGTGGTTGCCTGGAAAAGCTGTGGCCATTTCTCAGCCCTTCCACTTGGGAAGGAGATGAAAGAGTGCAGTTTTCATGGGTGGTCATAGGCTGACCCCATGAGAGAATTGGCAAGTCCCATTTTGATTTACAGCTGTCATTTGAGTAGGTGACTAACTATTGGTTTCTCTTATTAATTGGGATATTATTGCCTTTCTGGGGAGTCATATTTGTTCAGTCATTTTTGATTGATTGCATTTGAAAGCTTTTACCTTTCATAAATATGTCAGACTTCCTTAAAATTTCCACCAGTCCAGTCTCAGTATCTAGTAATGTGACTCCGTTTTCTACCCACAGAAAATACCTAACTTTACAATTTTGGAGTTTTTTTCCTTTCTGGTAAAACTTGAAAGTAATAAATCATTTTAATCTGGAGAAAAAAAAATGCTTTGTAGGATTTGCCTTAACCTTTAAGAAGTCTAACGTCTAAAGAGTGATATTTTAATGAAATATGCCTAAAAATTCAGCAAAGTAATGTTATGAGACTTGAAAAAAAATACTACTGAGGCATTCAAATTATTAATGTTGTTGTAGAAATTACTGCCTTTGCCATCTGAGGATACTGTCTGAATGATGCTTTGGCAAATTTATAATAAAGGAGTGGTTTTGTAGATATATAGAGCAATACTAAAACTGAAATCATGATTGCTTTGTAGCTTTGTCAGTAGTCCTAAAGCTGCACTATTTCAGTCAGAACACACTATGTGAGATGGGCCAATTTTTGTCTAATAAATCATACCTGTGGTGAAACACAATATAAAATGTCACTCTAACAGAAAGTGAAATTCAATTAATTTTCAATCAAAAGAAAAAAAAATCAGTCTTCCCCTAGTGTCTTATTTTCAGAGCCTGGTGTAGTTAAGAGTACTTTTTGTATCTAGAGTGATTGCCTTCTTAAATGTCTGCAGTAATTTTAAATATATTTGTGTTTGATTTGGGTTTAGGTAACTAAATTAAGGATAATCTTATCCCATTTACATCATTAGGGAATATCTTCTAAGACTGAATATTTTCTTAAAAGGTACATATAAATTTTTACTCAATAAAATTAATAAATCCTAAAAACTCACTAGAAGATACTATTAGTATCTTCTCTGATTCAGATGGATTTTGTTCAGGATTCAAATGCTACTACTGGCAAAACAGTGAACAAAAAATTACAGCTTCCTTCTGTGTTAACTAGTGTTCATGCTGCTGATGAAATAATTTAGAGCATCATTGTGTTCCCTCTATGGGTGACTAATTTACAGGGGAGGAAAGTCTGCATATTGCAACAAAGGAGCTCCTTTCTCTACCTACCAAAGGCAGCTGGGGCTCAGAAATTGGTCTGTAAGGATCCACCTTTCTTCTGATCCACTAAGGAGCTGTCTGTTGTGGAAGCTTTGATTTTGGGAAGTGAAACACTGTGTGGCAGTTAGGGACTTTTCCCAATAAGCCTGGTTATCTCATGTACTGTTATCTCCATGATACAAGATTCTATTCCTGTAATTCTGCTGTATAAATTTGCCTTCATGGATAACTCATGAAGGAATCCCACGGGCCTCCTCTTGAATCTGTTCCCTTTTCTTTTCCAAGAATGCAAAAGCTGAAAGAAAACCACCCATTGTTTGCTGGTAATAGCAACCAAAACCACAATAGTAACCAGCCTTTGGAATTGGGCATTGAAGTAGAGTTACAGGCATAAGCTGGAAACTAATATGGTTTAGATTCTAAATGTGTGTTTAATTTTTTTTACTTTAAGTTGTTGAAAAAATGCATTGTTGTAATGTAAAAGCTCATTCCTCTTCATAGGTATCAAAGCAGCTAACATTTCAGTAGAGTTTCCATATGTCAGGCTTTCAACAATGAAGTAATCATATGGCACAGACAGCTGTTGCACAGAGTGCTGGAACTGCACACTAAACAGAATTCAGCAAGAAAAAGAGATCTGCTCAGCTGAACTACTTTTTGAGTTTAGAGTGAACAGCAGAAATGTAAAATAACAGGGGTGTTCCCCCCACAAATTAATTGAAGACTTACAGGAGGAGGAGTTAGGTGCTCAAAGCTTTTTTATGTTGATGGATATGCTATTAATGTGTAGCTGAATTAAGCTGAATTTGTTGCAGGACTGCTATTTATAGCAGAATCTGTTTGGCTGCTGTCAGCAGGTGGCATTTCTGAACTCCATGTTAGGTTGAATCAGAGTAGAATCTGAACCATTCAATCTGCTACTCAGTTGATAATCTGCAACAGCTTTCTCTTTGGGCAATGAAGATTTACTGAATATTGCTACAGCTAGAGAGATACTGCTCTTTTGTGGTGGGCATATTTTTATAAGCAAAGTGGACTGCAAAATATTCTTTTACTAGATCTTAAGGGAGCTTGAAATTAGACTTGGGAGGACAAACGAGTGGGAACAAGTACACATTGATGGCATTTTGAAAATCAGGCTACAAATTCAGGTCACATGGGCTTCAAGCACATGATTAATGTTTAGCACCTAATACTAAGGAAGTCAATGCTGCCTGACTTGGAGCACATAACAAGTGCTTTGTCAGACTGGAATGGAGTATTCACCACTTGCAGAGTTGCAAGCTCAAGAATTTATGTAGTCACGAAAACCCAGCTTTAGCCATTCACTTCAAAAATTCTTCACGTGTGTTAGCATACTGTAAATGCTTAAATTTAATTATTACACTTCATGTTAAAGTGGCCTAGTATCATGCAGATGTAATTGAAAAACATAATGAAAAGTAGAAATATTAAATCAAATCCCAGGGCTGTTGTATTAAATTGTTGAGAAGTGGGCTGAGAGTGTTAGTTTTTGTGTGTTTGACTTACAGGGTGTCCAGCACAGTAAAGCATGAATCAAGCAAGCTCTGTTGCAGCTTGAAAAAACAGACTTTCAGATGTCTGAGGAACCATCTCATTACTTGTTCAGAATTTTCTACTTGTTTAATTGCCTCTTCAGAGACTGAAGAACTTTTATGCTATGTTTTTATTAAAAACTAGATATATGGACTCACTCTTGGATAAACACTATGGGCAAATAAGTAAGGCATACTTCATAAAATGAAGACCAAATTCAGTTCTCCAGCATAATGAATGTTTGAATACATTTGATATTTCAGACCTGCAAGGTAGGAAAAAACCTATGTTAAAATATCTTGTGGAAACTGAATTGTGGTCCCTGACAACATTTCCTTCTGAAGTGCTTCAGTGTTTCACATTTCTGTGTAGATGACACCAGAGAACTTTCTTTATTGGAGCCAAAATGCGGGTTTGGGACCA
Organism: Molothrus ater; assembly: GCF_012460135.2. Lineage (NCBI taxonomy): Eukaryota > Metazoa > Chordata > Aves > Passeriformes > Icteridae > Molothrus > Molothrus ater. The sequence goes on along the minus strand of NC_050478.2, from coordinate 34,606,358 downwards.
TATATTAATCCTGCACGCTAACTAATATTGTACATATAATTGCCCAGCATTTAGCAGTGTGAGGTACCTATTCCAACAGACCCTTATGGGTGTTCTTGTAAAAAATAATGAAAAAAATAATGAATGACATTGTGCAAAACAGTTGATCAATGTGTTACTTAACTATAGTATATGTGTGTGCTTAGATATGGTATGAGATTTTAACATGAAGTCATGACTAAGCATGAATAATAAGATAAATTTGTAATAGTTTCCAGTTTCTACCTTAACGAATAGAGCTGTAATAGAAGGTTTCTAGTAACAATGAAAAATAGTAAGTAAAAATACAATTATTTCCTATAGGGGTTTTCTTAGAACAGGTGGGATTTGTTCCCACAGCTAAAAGATGTTTTTTTCAGATCTAGATGTCACATTCCAATTTTAGGGAGCCAGGCTGTAAACTTGTACATATTTAGCTCTTTCTTCAGTAATCCAAAGTGAAAAAATGTTCTAGTGTACATCATTGTACTCAGCTAAGGGCCTCAGAACTGATTTTTTTTTTTTTAATTTCCTAGCAATCATCAGCTATCAGGCGACTGCCTGGCTTCCTTAGAGAGACAAGTCTGTGTATTAACCTGGTTACTCAGTGACTAAACCAAACTAAAAGATTTACATTCCCAGAGCATACTGAGACTTAGGATTGGAGGATCTGCAGAGCAGAGATAATTCCATATTGTAGGCACAGCAACGGTGTGGTCACATCTTAGACTAACTTGTAGCTCCAAATTAAACAGTTTGAAATTATCCTGAAGACCAAGACATTAACTTGGTCAAACCTGCACATTTTTTGACCTGTAGCTGTGCAATTACCTGGGCCTGCTCTGCAGTTTGGCTGAACCCTAAAAGGAGGAAGGATAGGAGCTGGCCCACTTGCATGGCTGTGTCTCTTACAAGGGAGGCCCTGGTGTCTTTTTTTCATCTCCCAGGCAAAGCGAGAGTCATAAGGACTCGCAAACCCCAGCCCTGTTTGCCTTACTGAAGTGATCTGGTTTGTTTTACAGGGTGTTGGGGACCCCTCAAAGTCCACCTGTTTCAGTGCACATGGACCAGGCGAACGAGGAGTGTTGGTTAAGGCTGCAAGGACCACAGGGCTGCAAGTCCATGACTACAGTTCTTTCATAGTCCTGTAGCTCTGGGGTACAGATCCTGGAGGATTTCTGCAGGGCAGTGCAAGACAAGCTGACATGACCCATAAGTGTCTTAATTTTTCAGAGGTTTGATGTTTCCACTGATCCACAAGCCTTTAAACTTGTGAAGATGGAGCAAAATTATGGAGATTCTACTGGATCTGATCTTTTCTATGGTTTGCATAAAGACATGTGCTATGATAACCTGCCCTGCTTAGTCCTTTGTTTAACTCCATCCTAAACTAACTTATAACTTAAGTACAAAAAGTCCTATACTATATTCATGGAATGACATTATTTTAAAGTGTTGCTTCTAACCATTAAATTGCTTTCAGAGTTAAAAGGATATTTTTAAGTATATAAAGAGGACAGTAAGGCTAATATGAAAATAACCGATGGGGGAAAATGGGGCTTTGCTGTGAGGGGAAATACATGGTGACTTTTTTTAATCATGATTCCTCTCAGCTTTTTGCTGCATTTTCTGTTTTTCTTCGTTTTCCTGCTTTATGGGTGCAATTTCATTATAACTCTGTTAAATTTCTGATTTGCTTTTAACTTGGCAGTAAAAATGTTTTGAGGCCACTTTGCTATAAATATATGTTCTGGGAAGATTAGCTCAGTTGTCAGATTTTGTGATTTCTAGTAGAATTCTGAATCTGACCAGAGGAAAAGGCACACAAAAATTTAACACTACCTTTTATTTTATCTCATTCACTAGAGGTAGCTTTACATGTAATCTTGACTTCGTGTTGTGCTTCGTCTTCCCAGCCCCTTCAGAGCATTCTTGTTTGATACAGACATAAATTGCACCAGCAATTGTAAAGCTACTGTGCTGTAGAATTGTATTTTAATTGCACATACCTGTAATTAATTGTATGGGAATTTTCACAGTAGTCTCCCCAAGGAACAATTTAATTGAAAAGTAACCGAGTTGTCTAGACTACAGCAACTCATAAAATCATCACTAGTTTTGGGGTTTGAGCTACAAAGCAGCAATAGAAACATGGCTTGTAGATTTAAAGTACTTCCAAGCACAGGAACTATTTTATAATCCCCATCATAGTAGCCTGCCCTGGCAAGCCATTTTTAACAGCGTCAAGAACAAAAAATGTACAATAAGCTTAAAAGTAAAGATTATCTCTGTTAATTTGTGATAGGATAGGGATTTTTGTGTGCAAGCATACCCATCACACACAGACCTATCTTTCTCCAAATGTGTAAAAAATATGCATTTTGTAGAAAGCACATTGTGTCTGCCTTTCACAGCTTGAGGCATAACTGCTTTAACATAGGAACAGTGTGACACCCAAAAAGTTACTTCAGCAGTTCTGGGTAACAATGATGGCATTCATGTTTGTGTGTTTACACTGCAAGGGCCAATTGGTGGAAGGATTTTTATTTATTTATTTACTCTTTAGCTTTGTAAGTCATCTGCTAATTATCTTGAAAATTCCTTGCTGAAAACACAAATGTTTTTCTCCAAGTTAGAAACAGTAGTGGCCACATGGAGCTTTTAGGTGTTTATTTAAATTTAGGTATGTGTATATATGTGCACATATATACTTACACATATACATACCTATATGTATAGTACACTGTGACATTAAATGGGATTTATCTGTACCACTGTAGTACCTTGAGGACTGAAAAAATTACTCCATGTCCACTGGTGCTGCATGTCTGCTCACTGACAGCAGTGTTAGGGTTTAGCAGAAAAAAAGCCAGACTCATTTAGGCGGCACTTCAGTGTGCTGAAGATGATGAAACTTAAGCAAATGTTTGAGTTTTCCTTGCATTGTGGCCAAAGCAAATCAGAAGTAATAAAAAGCAAGTACTAACATACCACTTCACACTCAATGACTTATAACCCAGAGAGGTTTATTTCACAGGGGAAATGGTGTATCATGAGTTGATGTTAGCCAGTACAAGATTCTCAAAAGTATGTGACATTTTAGGAAAAACAGGGCTCTTTGTAGCTTTTGTGTATTTCCAAGTGAATTAAAAACTATGAAACATTTGCTGACCCCTAAAACCACAAGATCCTCTTGTCTTTTTACTGCTTGTGGCTGACAGGTGGAAGACACCACCCTAATTCTTGCCGAAGATGAAGGCTGGTGCTTTGTCCTTGCCAGCATAGTCTCCCTCTTGAAAGGTTTTTCCATATATAGTCAGGCAGTGGCATTCACAACAATTTCTGAGCATTTCTGCCTCTAATGTCAAAGGATTCAAGAAGCCAAGGAGCAATGGAAAATAGCAGTTTGAAAACTACTTTGATTTCAGCCCAGTGATATGTCACCTGAAACAATTCACACCTGCTAACATATGTTTTATAGACCTGATTGAAACAATGACAGCCTCAAAGAAAGGTTTGTGACAGCGTTAACAGGCACAGTGCACACTTTATTTTATCAGAATCTTTGTCTTTAAAAATGAGAGAAGAGACATGACTCCCCACCAAATGTGTTCTTATGCTTGGGTTAATTTCTTTCTGAGAAGCACAAAGTAGGATTAATGAAAAACACAACAGATCTTTCCTGTAGAATTTTTGTGTAGTTTAACCGACAAAAGCCTTCATTCTTGTTTGGTAGTTGACAGCCATTTTAGCCCTTACTGGCAATTCTGAGTCTTAGGGCTAGCTCTTAAATCATGCTGATGGTGTTTCTTAAATCTAGATGGTCAGAGCTTCAGAAGCAGGCAGAGAGAAGTGGTCAGTGTATATTCATGCAGATTAAATTCTCCCGGCCCTTCGGTGCATTGAAGTGGAGAATTTGCCATTGCCTCCCTTGTTGCTGGTCAGGGGTTTGTAGCCCTCTTGGGACTCATAAACATGAAATTTCCTCAGCCCAAAGCTGCTGAAAAAGCACTGAGCTGTCTTGCACCTCCACATCTCCTCCGCACCCCCGTCCTCCGTGCTCTGCGCCGGGGCTGGCGCACATGCTGCAGCCCATTCACAGGAGCACCTTGGAAATCCCTGCCCAGCCAGACCCTGCTGAAATCAGCAGCACTCCTGGTGTAGTGCAGGCTGGACCTGCACAGAGATAGCAATGCCTGGGGAGGGGGAGCCTGGTGGGAGCTGAGTGCATCCCTGCAGGGTTTGCGTGCTGGGGGAGGCACGGTGCGGCAGTTGGGGTGCGGAGGCACCGTGTGCATGAGCAGTTTTATAGCCCGCACTCTGAGTGGCTGGGTAGCTTTTGTACAGCTGTAAAGCGTGTATAAAACATGTCTCAAATGTATTTTCATAGCTTCATAAAGTGTAGTTCATTTATGTAGGTACTTTTTATTGTAATCCTTTATCTTCAACATGGAACAGTTTCCTAGTACTGTTTCTATTTTTTTCTTCTCTTTCTTTATCAAATGGGGTAAAGAAGAGAAAAGAAAAACTGCACTTTTGTTATGTGCATCAGGAGAGTCCTTAAGTACAGTAATAGTGCCCTGAACTTGTATTTTTGTATTTCTAACCTCGGAATGCAGGCCTAGCAACTAAAAAGCCAAAATAACATTAATTATGACTGTTCCTCGCTGTGGTTTTTGGAGTATAAGTTTGGAACAGATGTTTGAGGGGAGAGAAGGGAGGGGAGGAAGGATGGATTGTTTCTTTTTCTCAGCCCCAACTGGTTTTAATTCTTTTTTGAACATTTTGCGAATATCTTTAAACATTTGCCAGAGTTCAATTAACATCCTGTGACTAAAGGTGGAAAATGTCCTACTTTGTTTTTCTTCAAACATATACCTGCTCTTGCTTCTCATGCCAAAGCCAGAAAACGAAAGGATTCCAGCTGGCATAGGTTTTATTACTGTTACATTACTTTGCAGGTTAAGCCTCAAATTGGGAGGGGTCTGCTGGATTGATTTATTTATTTACTTTTTTTATTTTCATGATTTTTAAAAAGTGCCATGTAAAACACTGCCATTTAATTACAGGAAGGTTATGTTCTTTTTTGGTGAGTGTTTAACAGCTTATTCTTGTTTACATGAAGTTGTAGAAATCTAGTTTTTAAATATGTTTAAAGCAGAGATTGTGTTATTGGGTTTATCATGTTTTTCCTGTACTGTGTATAAACACAAGATTGTACATTATTGAAAGCCCTTTTTTGTGGAAAACAGGATTGGGGGGAAAAGTTTATATAAGAATGCAAAATAACTTCCCGAGACTATTGGCGCAGTGTGACCATAAAACCTCAACAGCACATTGTGCAGTGACATTATAACAATTTGCTTTAGCACCTCTGCAGCGTTCTCAGAAAGCCCTGCTCTACAAAACACATGCCGTGGTATCAGTTGACTGGTTTTTTCCAGAATCAGTTCTTTACATGCATGTTTTTGTGATTAGTTGCTGTTCCACAAGTAATTGCAAGTGGTGGAATTTTTTTTAATTTATTTATCTTATTACATGTATGTTTTGTTTGCATTTATACATTCAGTAAGTTGTAATATATCTGCTTATATAGGTGTGCAAGTGGATTTATAAACTTTGGATTAGGATTTACAGTGCTTTAGTTTTAAAGACTGTTCTTTGCTATACCAGTATCAAGACACAGATATATCAAGAAAGAAAATGGCACACAGTTGCTCCTAAGGCCAGATAGAATCCAGCTGCTCCACCAACCCCAGTATTGGCTCTGGGGAACTTTTTTTTTTTTAACTTGAGTATGTTAGTTCTGTTTCTATAGTAGCCCAAAATGGAGAGCAGACCTCATGTGTAAATAGTTCTCAATTTTGCTGACAGTGAAAAAGAATATGTAGCACTAATGTCATACTAATAGCACTTTAAATATAAAACTTTATGTTTATTTTCTACCTTTGTCATTTTAGCTTAACTCCAACTTTTAAGGTGATTTCCCATATAGGTTAGCTCAGCCAAAATCATTATATACCAAAATACAATGTATTCAGATTTATGTTTTACCAGTAGGAGTGTTTGCGTGCTTTTCAAAGTGAATCCAAACCTTGTAATGGGATACATTTTCAGTCACTTAAAATTCAGCATGAGCTTACACTGAGAGCACTGAAATGAAAACTGCAGTTGGTGTGAAATGTTGGAATTGACCTATCTACCATGTCATTTAAAACACCAGGGTGCTGGATGTTTAACTATGTGTGGGTTCATCCTGTTTGAAGTACCACCCTCCAAAATAGCTGGGAGAAGGATCTTTTCAGACTGTCCCTGTGACTGTGCAATTTACAGTTGCCATTTGACTGGGAGAGAGGGGAGAGGATGTCCAGAAACACCTGCCCATAACCTTGGATGCTTAAATGTTCCCTCCTTTGGTTATAGCAGTGGAGGTCTGAAAGTGTGGTCTGAAAGCTGCTCTTCAAGTGATGCAAACAAACACAGAAAAGTGTTTTGTGAGGAGTTTTTTGCCCAACTTATTTTCTCTAGTGCTTTCAAGTGCCTTGTGCCTAAAAATAATGATAAAAAACATACTGTCCTTTGTATTTGAATCCGTGTTCACATCATTACATGAGGTACATTTTTGAAATTCTCTTGGTGGTTATTCATTAGCTGAGCCTTGCTTCAGCCAGAGACAATAGAAAATTAGTTCTTCTGGGCAGTAACACATCCTAACAGCTCATTATTTAGCACTTGATACTTGATCTGAGCTAGGAGAGGACTGGAAAAGAGAAAAGGAAGGGTGGTTTCTCCAGAAGACATTGTACTGGCCAAATCCTGCTCTGACTGGTGTCATGGGAAGAGGAGGATGCCGGCAGCAGCAGCCAGAGCCCGCGGGACGCGCTGGGCTGGGCTGGGCTGGGCTGGGCTGGGCTGGCAGCGGCCGCAGGGACAGCCCTGAGCCCCCGCCCCGCCTGGCACAGGGCCAAGGCCATGGTAAGTCCTAATTGCTATTTTCATGGCTCTGCTGTGATCATGAAAAGGGATGGAGGCCTCTGTCAGCCCTGGCAAGTGCCTGTTTGACAAACCATAACCATCTCAATCAGCTCCCACCAGTGACAGCAAAGTTCCAAGCATGCAGTTGGCTTTGAGCACAGAATTGCCCCTCCTCACCCAGAAATGAGGATCAGGAATATTTACTGGGAGAAGAGCAAAAACTCAACTCCCTGTGCTTATACCCACGTGCTCTGGCCTTCACTGAGGTGAACCTAGTGCTTGTTGTGCTTAGGTGCTTAATTCAAACACTGGAATGGCACTTGCTGTCTAAAATGCCAGGGTCTGTAGCACTGCACAGTGCTCTGTTAAACCTCTCTGGGTTTTCTTCAGTTGCGTCTATATCATCTTTGTGGACACAAATGGTAAAAGTATTTTTGAAAATGTAAGAAATTAATCTCAGTGGACTTTTTACAAAGGCTGAAAACCACTTTCTGTCCTCTGAGTCCCCTCTCTCCACCCACCAAAGTGAGCAAAGATCCTGACTTAGTGTGTCTGGATGGTGCAGTGTCTGACATTTGTTGCTGGAGTTTGCAGAGCCAGTGCATTGTGCCACCTGTACCAGCTCTCAGCTGAGAGAGTCCTGCTACAGCTTCTAGACTAAAGACTTTCATGGCTGCTGTTATTTGACTGGTTTTTGTTTCATTGCCCTGAGCATTTATTTCCTGTTCTTAATATGAAGGAAGAATATTTCATTTTGAATGACTTGGTATGTTTTTAGATCAGCAATGAGTATCAGCTTTAGGAACATTGTCCCTGCTGTGTGCATCCATGGGCACAGAGGGAAGAAGTCTGACAAATCCATAAATGTGCTTTAGTGTTAACTCAAAATTCACACAGTATTAATAATTCACTTTTTTTATCAAGGAAACTGTCGCATTATATGGGAATGCAAAGTTCTTAACATAAGAAGTGCTGTCATAAAACTGTTTCTATGAAATACAAACTGCAAGTCTCACACGGGACAAAGTGTGAAGCTGAATTTTATGAGAAATCCATGGAATTACCATGAACTTTTGGTGACACTAGCAATGTTAGTTCCCACTGCAGTAAGCTATTTGCTCACAGTTATTCATTGTATACTTAAATGTATGCTTTCTGGTCACAGAAATAATTGGCAAGGATGTTTTGGGTTTTCTTTTCTTCATGGGAGGAGAAAGGAAGAACTCATAATGTTCTTGATCAGAGGTCAAGATAGATCCTGCTCATTAAAATGGCACACACAGCTTGTGCTGGTTTAAATCAGCTTTGTCTTTTTTCTGTTTAAAGGCACAGCAGAGAAGTCCTTAGATATGAAAAGCAATGTAGCGACAAATGCTGTGCACCTGCTAGAACCAAGATTCATTTAAAGTTCAGGGGAAAATCCTCTGTAAATCTCACAATAGAATGAATCCACTCATGCAAAAGGCAGAATCTATCTTAGCTAAAGTGGTGTAAATAACCCCAGAAATATGAAAGATGAGGCCCCAGATTTTCAGCAGTGTAGCTGGCATGTTATCTGTTCCAGAATGGCAAATGAATTAGCTCTCTGCTAACTATGTCTGAGCTCTTTAAAGTACTGACTTCATCTACTGGAAAATGAAAAAGTTGTAGATGGGCATTGAAGAGGTGAGATGTCTGCTGTAGGATTAAGTGACATTCTCACTGATTTTGATAGGAAAACTGACTGGCAGCAGAGGTGTAGACCAAGTCTTTATGGTCAGTTTTGCTTTTTGTCAAACTACAAAGGCTTCTTACCCTGCAGGCAGTAATCATAATCCCTTTTCGTGCATGTCTTTACTTTTGTCTGTGACATAGACAGCTTCCTTATTTGTGATGGGTTGTTTAAATGCAGTGTGAAAATTACAAGAGAAGTAACTTGCTGGAACTCTTTGTGACCCAGTGTATTTTGTGGCTTCTCATAGCAGGTAATTTTATGTGCTATCTGGCTCCAATATGGCATACTTTGTGAGCTGTGCCTAGTGGAATTCGCCTCCCCTTTGAGGAGAAGTGGCATTGTCTCAGCATGGAAAATTGCAGGGGAAAAAAAAGGCTGAGCTAGCATTCTTTCCTTGCTTTTCTTTTGTTTCATTTTTTGATCTGCTGGGGGCAGCACAGATGAAGTGAGTCTTTTGGCAAGGTCACTAGAATGAGGAGTGGGGAAATGGCTTTGTGGGCCAGGACTGAGGGAATATTGCATGCGAGGGCGGGTGCAATATTAAGAAGATGTTACTGAGTTATTTGGATAATAAAGCAGTGGTTTAGGTTAGGCCAAGGTAGAACTATTTAGGGTCTCTGAATGAAAGCCAGATGATGAAACTGGATATTATCTTAAAGAGCAATGATCTAGCAAGAAGCCACAGAAAAAGCATTGCCAGAGGAGAGAGTTTTGGGTTTTGTTGTCTTTTTTTTGCTATGGTAGAACTAATATTTAGTTATGATAATAATATTGTATATTTGTATAGTGCCTTGCTGAAAGCATGTGCTTCTCTATCAGCCAGATGTTTAGATGCTTGTTCTTATAGAACTGTGTGTTGTCAAGTTTTGGGGGAGGTTTTTTTTGCTACTCAGACCTCTGAAGCCTAGTTCTCATATTTTTCAGTGGGAGGAACATTCAGTCTGCTTTCCAAGCGTGAGGAGTAAGGGTAAAGCCATTGGCCCACATGCTACAGGAATGGCTCAGCTCAGTGCCTTGAGGGCAGCTTGCCCCAGCAGAGCATCCTGTTTTCCATGAGCATGGCAGCATCCAAGCAGAGCTCAGCAAGGCAGCTCTCTGGGACCTCTCTGAAGAGTTACTGCAAATACTGCCCCAGGCACGCAGTTGTTACACCCTGGAGCAGGCCATAGGTTAGATGCAAAGGCACTTAAATTTGTTTTTTTTTTCTTTTTCCTTTTAAAAAAGTAAATATTTACAGATATAATTGTGAAACACCAACCAAGTCTGGAAAAAAAAAAAAAAGGCAAGCAATTAACTCACTCTATCTTGATCAAAGTGCGCTGCTGCGCGCTTCCCCTCGGCGCAGGGCTGGTCCTGGGAACGCTGCCCAGGAGCCGGGGCAGCGCCGGCTCGGGTTGCAGTTTGTACACCTGACATGGAGCCTCCTGCTCCGCCTGGGAACGGCCTCACAGAGCCACCGTGCTCAGCCCTGCGCCACTTAATTAAAATACCTCATCCAGGGGCTGTTTGTAATGGCAGCGCCAACCTGCGCGTTGTGCTTTTTGTTTTTCCTCTTGTTTTATTTCCCCCCTCTCTGATGTGTTGCACACAGTTGGTGAGGCACCACATGGGTTGCTGCTCTTAGACACTGACAACTGAGGAAATTAAATTCTGAGGCAGAATCGGTTAAAAGCATGACTAAATCAGTGTTGTTTTTCTATAACAACTGAAACAACATAATTATTTTAAGGTAGAATTTTATTGCTAATGAAATTTTTCAAGGCAGTAAATTTTTTTGCATTTTCCGTATACTAAGATCCTTTTAAATATATTTGGGATTTCTCATTTTTATTTTTTTTAAGAAAGTAGAAGCAATTGAGTTCAGTAGAACACTGTTAGATAAAAGCAGTGATAGGCTGCACTTCCAGGTTCATATGACATCATACTCTGCACCATTAGTATTACTGTTTTGTTCAAGAAGTACATATTTATATTGTCATTCATATGAAAAAGCTCATTGTATTTGTAAAATCTGTAGTGATATCTGAATTTTAAAAATTAAGATAATGGAGCATTTGCTTATACTGGTTAAAAAACTGCTTTGAGTATACTAGACCAAATCTTGCATTTTTGTTCAGGTAAGCCAATGAAAAGAAAACCATAAGGATGGTGTGATCTCACACATACTTTCTACCTTTGACTGAAGTACAGGCAAACATTTTTACAAAATTGGATCTTACTGTACAAAACTACTAGAAAAACTAAAAGGGCACCCCTAATCCCTCTAGGAAAACCTAAGGAAATGCAAAATAGTCCTGACTGCAGCTTCTCCCCACTGTTTTGTGTATCTCTTACTTTATACATCATACTGCATATTAAGTTTTAAAGAGCACTGATTGTTGCTTTATGAATGCATACTCCTTATCATCACTAAAAGGAGTGGTGTCCCTAAGAGATGTTGTACAGTTTCAAATGATGTTTTCTTCAGGAGGACAAAATCCTATTTGGGTGGAAATCACCCGCTCTTAAGGGGGCACACAACGGGGGGTGATTATAAAGACAGAAATTGTTGGTATCAGTGTTTAGAATTGTATGTTTTGTCATCCTAGGAGTGCATATGTGTGTTTACAATAGGGTTTTCTGTTTCATTTGCTTTAAAAAAACCCCACTGAGCTAAAAGGTTTGAAAGGAACAGCTTGAGGAATTTTTTCCATCAAGATACAATCAAGGGCAGGAAATCGTAGAAGCAGAGTTGTGGTTTTGCCTCCATTTTTTTATTAGTTAATTAAACTATAACAACTCTTAACTTCATTTTAGGTTAACTGTTCCTAGAGTTCAGAAATATTTTAAGAGGTCAATAATGCTTTCTTTGGCTCTCGCTCATTCCGAGTGGGATGAGGAGCTGCAGTCAGCAGGGCAGAGTTTTCCAGATGTGCTGCAGGGCCTATGCGTGCGCTCATGTCGACGCTTGTCGCTGGTGGGAAACCATTCCTCTTTCCTCATCTGCGCTCCATCCCAGACAGATGGGAGCCACGGGATAGAAACGTGGACAGCCTGACATCTGTCCTGACCAAAGCTCAGGAGCCCTGGCTGCTGGCAGCTACCAGTTGCCACGTGTTGTTACTCAGTGCTGAGTCTGACTGGGAATGCTGGGGAAGGGGGAGTCCAAAGAGGCAGTAAGTATGGAGTTTCAGCAGAAGCAGAAACACCCCTAAAAACCCATTGTACTTGGCAGTGTGGGTTTTCCCTGTGAATTCAGAATGTTTTAAAGTGCCATGAGGCATCTGTCTGTCTGCATTTTCTCCTTGGTGGGTAGAGCTGCTCAGAGCTGTGCACTGAAAGGGCACATGAGGGAAGAGCCATGCAAGTGTCACATAACTGTCTTTAATAGCGGGAGCTATTCCAGCACTCAGAGCCAAATTGTCTTTCAGCAGAAAGGATAAAATTTAGCAGAGCTGGGAAAGGGAAAGAAGAAAGGGGAGGGGAAACACAGCACCACCTCCTGCTGACACCACAGAAGTTTCCCTCAGCTTTCCCTCTCTCTCCCTCTGTGCATATATTTTCTTTTAATCGGCTGCGGCTCTTCCCTCCCCTGCTTTTCTTTTTTCGAGTGTATTTTTACAGTTGGAATTCTGCTTTTCTAATTTCTCTTGTTTCACATTTAACTTCTTCAGAGGATTTCATTAATAGTTATTGCAATTAAAAATAATAAATAAACTCAGCACCAGCTGCTCAGATGGCTGTCTTAGCATATCTGGAACATAATGCGGTCTGTTCAGGGCAGCCACACAATGCAATTTATACCCACACCTGAGGGAATGAATTTCACAACTGTAATTGCTACAATATAATTCTTATTAATGTTGTGCTATAATTCCTATTAATTCCAAAGGGCTAGTAAATGCATTAGGACTTGTCAACATATTATTTTACACTGTTTATGATCTGTAGAATTACACTCTTCAGTATTGTATTGCATAAAGAAATGCCTTAAAATTAGCTTTAATTGGAGGAGGGGAGGGAACACATTTTCCGTTAGGGCACTGGGAAAGATCCTGGATCCTGGTGTTTGAGAAGCAATGAAACTGCATTTTAAAATCAGTCCTTTGAACTTTCTGTGCCGTGCAGTTAACAGTTTATGAAGATATATTAATAATGCCCATCCTGGTTATTAGAAAAAGAACCACTGGTGTCTTTATGAAGGAATAAATAACTACAAGAAAGATACAGGTTGTAAAATTTAAAATAACTGTCTTCCAGAAAAGACAAAAGTGGGGAAATTGCAAGTCATTGTAGCTGATGTAATAAATGCAGAATGGGTTATCTTGCTGTGCTCTTATTTATTCTTGTTTTATCTGACTACCCTGCTTTTTTAGGTAGTGAATATGATGAAGAGGAAGTAGACTATGAAGAATCAGACAGTGATGAGTCCTGGACTACAGAAAGTGCTATCAGCTCTGAAGCTATCCTTAGCTCAATGTGCATGAACGGAGGGGATGAGAAACCTTTTGCCTGTCCTGTTCCTGGATGTAAAAAAAGATATAAGGTAAGTAGTAGTGCAGACCTACCTCGTTTCCTGCTGGTGTAGGTGGTGGGGAAAGCCTCTAAAATCAGTTTGCACTCTTCTCATTTAATGGATTTTCACAATTATTTTTGTGATATTTTAGCAGAATATTTTATTCACTAGCTTCCTCTCAAGCACAGCCAGGTTTATCAGTTTTACAAGGGATGTCAGTCTGTCAAGAGAGATTACATATAGCAACTCTTGCTTTACATGAGCAAAAGCTTTTAATGAGCTTTCTATTATTTAGACAAATTAATTGCAGAATGCCGGAGGTACTACAAGCAAAATAATCTCTTGGGTCCCGTTCAGAAACATGAAATAAAAAGCTTCTGTCCATCTGTGCCAGGAACAATTCCTTCTGCTTAACTCCTAGAGATACTGCCTCCTCTTTAGTGAGACGGTGCCCAGGGTGCATTTTCTGTTAAAGATGCTGTGTCGAATGTGATGGTTAACATCATGCAAGTCAGAATTCACCTTGGGAAGGCAGAGCCTTGCAGAAACTCTGGCATCATTCTGTCCTGGGTCTGAGTTCCCATGACACATTTACACAGCCATCAGTGACCCCACATACATCCCCTTGTGTGACAACCTGGGAAACAATTCCCTGACACCCCCATCCTGCCCCGTTCTTTAATTGCTCTCCATCATGAGAAATTTTTTGTCCTTTTTATGTGAGTGAAGCATTTCTAAACTGGAACCTTGAGCTTGCCAATGTAGAACATGCCAGGATATTACAGGAGTGTTGCTTCACATGCATCCAGTGCAGAGACAGATGAAATTGTGTGGAACATCTTGCACTTCAGTATGGCATTCTCTAACCACTGACATAATGGAAGTAGTGGGTTAGCATACTTCCTCTAAGTTGTTTTCTAAAGTTTTTGCATGAACTACTGGAAAATCCAACTGCACTGAAAAAACCATGGTGGCTGGGTTGGTTGTATTTTATGGCTTGTCCTTTAAATAACTGGTAAGTGGGGACTTAAAAGAGAGCAGAAGTATGAAATAGAAATAGAGGAAGGCCAATAGCATTTGAGATAAAACAGCTGTGGTAAGAATGGAAAACCTGTGCATGAAACCATGTAGTGGATGAAAGCCTGTTTCAGTGATGCTGCAGCAGCTCCCACAGCAGCAAATCATAAGACTCAGGTTCCTGTACAGACCACTTAGCCCTGACAATGCTGTTTCATAAAACATGGAAAAGAAAGCAGTGTGCTCGTTTCTTAGGGACATAAAGTCTTTTTGCTGAGATTATCCTGAACTATATAGTGTTTATTCTCCAGTTACAGGAAAAACTGAACAGCATCTCCAGGGCCAGGGCAGAGGGAAGGATGGTTTTGGACTACTTGCAAGCATTACTTTGCAGATAAACTCCCATTATGGAAGATCAATACTTTCCTTGCGTGTGGCAGGAGCTGTGCCAGACAGAGGGTATGGTATAAAAAGCTAAATCCCCCTAGCTCAGGAAGCAAACAAGCCATGGTGATCGTTAGAAGTCGTGTGCCCAGAGGGCATCTATGCATTGCAGAAAACATTCGCTTAATGGCAAAGTCTGGAAGGAGAACCCTGTAATTTGCTGTATCCTGTCTGTTCTCTGTTTGACTGCCAGCCCTCTGTCTTTTTATTGCCCAAATGAGCAAACTGTTTGTGCCTGCTCCTGCTATCTCACTACCTTCATCTCAAATGCATGAGGACTGTCTATAAGGGATATCTTGTACACCATTAATGGTAGACCAGCCAGGCAGGGGAACAAATTAATGACCCTTAGAGGGGCTGACAGGGAACAGCAGTAAATAAAAAGTACCATATTCTTGTAAGAGACTCACCTCTGTTTAGTTTCCTGATAGAAAAGCACATTTCCTTAAACTCTGCCTCACCTCATTTCTCTTTTCTGTGGGCTCTGTTTCCTCCCTTTTTTATTTTCAGCCTATGTTTTTTCTTTTTGCATTTTTATCTTTGTTTCCTTCCTTTTAGCTTTGTGTCAGCTGTGTTTCTTGTTTCCTCTTTATCTTCCTTCTGCTTAACCCACTTGTCTGACGGAGTCTGGGTAGGGAGTCCTGTGATCAAAGCACTGGGATTTTCTGGTGGGTACTGGATAATCACAGTCAGGACTGTAAAACAATTATAGTGCTCCAAACAGGAACACAGACATGCACATACAGTAATTGCCAGGCTCACTTTACGGCTGAGAAAGGATGCATTCCTTTAGGGAGCGAGGAGGAAAGGAGGATATACACAGTTTTCTTTTGTCTGGCCTTAGGTGACGTAAGTTTGAGAAGCAGAATGGTATTTTTAGAGATTTTATTTGTATTTCAATACTGGTTAAAGGACCCAGTAGGGATGGGGACCTTTTTACAAACAATGTTCAAGGATAAGAGATGGCCTCTGCACTGAAAAGTCATTATGGAAAGGTAAATAAGACAAGAATGAGTACAACAAACACTCCAAAGGAACGGGCTGGGGCGGACAATGGAAACTGTAAGGAGAACATTTTATACACAAGCCCAGATGTGTATCAGAAGCCCCCGCTGGCCTCCTGCCCAGCTGCTGTCTCCTGGCGCTTTCCCATAGGCAGTGCAAATAGTCATAAAGATTTCGTCGTTCTTCAGGAAATTTATTTTAAAAAATATCTTGCTTATAACATGTATTGGTAGTCTGTATAAGTGTGGCAGAGATTTTCTTGAGAAGCCACAGATCCTGGGAGAAATACTTTTCTTTAAGGTACATGTGGAATAGTTAGAAACATCTGAATAAACCTGAAGTACACTGACTTCTGGATGCTTTAAACACAAGTCTT
The DNA here is from genome assembly GCF_012460135.2 of Molothrus ater. Lineage (NCBI taxonomy): Eukaryota > Metazoa > Chordata > Aves > Passeriformes > Icteridae > Molothrus > Molothrus ater. The sequence goes on along the minus strand of NC_050478.2, from coordinate 34,590,314 downwards.
TGAACTAATTTCTGAAGCTTGCTTTCTTCTCTAATTATGCTTATCGAGGTAGAGAAGAAGTTATAATTACTTTCATTTATGGATAATTTTTCTTCCTGTGATTCATCTTTGATGCCTGAAATATGATTTTTAGAAAATCATCTGTGTGATTCCAAGGAACGCAAAGGTATAATCCTTGTTTCTGTGGAGTTCACCTGCACCAGACTTTGGATTCACATCCAAATTTACATGTCCTGTCCAGAAGTGTATGGATATTGAGCAGTTAATGTGCTTTGCAAAATACCACCTTTTAGGAGCTAAAATGGGGAATGATGAAAGTGTTGATTAGTTTTCCTTTTATTCAGTATCCCTGAGTGGTCTCTAGCTCTGGAGAAGGATGTTGAAAATGTGTTTAAGATGTAGATAAACTTACTCAAGCAACATCCAACGAGCAAATGAAGTTTGAGACATAGTAGATACAACAAACCTGACAAATAATGAATATATGCTAGTATAGAGAAAACCCTGGAGTATTTGTCCTAAATTTTCTAGTTTGTGCAAAATTAGTAATAAAAATAATAACAGATTTCAGTGCGTACAGAATGTAGCTTATATCCATGACTTTTCTTGGCCTTGGGCAAGAGAAGAAGGGGCACCTTCCAAGGCTGCTGAGGCACTGTCTGGCAGATGAAAGGATGAGGGTCCTGTCAGGTGGCACAAACCCCCAGGAAGGCTGACCTATGAGTGGTGAAACTCAGCAGAGCTTAGGGAAGGAGAATATTGAAATGAGAGGGAAACAAGGGAATTTTCTTGAAAGAAAGGAGCAAGCCAGAGCTTGCAAGTCAAACAGAGGAACTGGACCCACAAAGAAAACTTTGGGATGAAGAGCCAAGAGTACAAAAACATGTATGAATGTCCAAGGCTGAAACAAGAAATCTCTCAAATCATCCTTTTGAGATGTCTTTTCCTACTTGAAGTGGGGCTGGCAGGTACTTTGTAGTGTAGTGCCTTTGCAAATCCTGCCGTGCAAAAGGGGCCCTGCCCAACAAGAGACTTTGTGTCCTTGCAAACCAGGTAGTGCCAGTCTAAACTTCTCTATCGCCTCCTGATCTGGTCCCAGGTTAATAATTGTTTCCTCCTGTTCAAGATTTTTAGAGTGCCCTTCTCTATGGCCATCTTCTTCCTCAATCATCTGTGAGAGTAAATAGTGAGCAACCTAAGTAACCAGAGCAATAAAAGTGATGTACGAGTTTGGCCATGGCTTTTGCTGCACCTCAGCAAACTCAGCCCAGACGTACAACAAAGTGTTTACATTGCAGCAGTGGAAAAAGTGCCGAAGAGTCACTGTAATTCTAACAACAGTTTCCTTTTAGACAGAAGTACAGGTCAAATTTCACATTACACAAGCTCCTTATGCTCTGCGTGGTTACTGTTTTTCAAACCTTCCGTGGCCCAATTCATCCCTTTAGGTTTCTGCTTTAGCATCTCCTTAAATTTTCTGCCTGAAAATACTTTCTCCCATTTCACCAAGGAATGGGTGTACTGGGGCTGATGGATCATTAAAAAACCTGGATCAGGAGAAGAGTACCATTGGCATGGAATAGTGAGGGAATTTGTGATTGCAGATTTACGATGTCTGTAGCAAGTGATAGTAGCTCAAAAGTATCTAGAAGAGATTTCTTAGAAAAATTAAAAGTTAAAACAGGAACACGGTTTTTGTTAGGAAAATATTGTTATTATAGGTAATAGGGGCTTGTTTTAAAAATTTCACTGCAGTTGCAAAAGTTTAGCAGGTCACCCCCAGATTTTCTCCTCTTTAGAAGGCACAGGTAAGGACCTGTGGTACACAGATGATGACAGATACCTTATGAAGTCCTCCTGCCACCCAGTGACAATCCTGGCCCCCTCACCCCAATGGCCCTGTAGGTGCTAGAAGTTGAAGCTATGTGTGAGGTGATCCAAAAGCTGCCCCAGGATCTCAGATTACTTGCAGGGAATTCACTTGACTCCTCTTGAGGCTGATGTGTAGTTTTGATGTGCTCTTGGACTTGTGCTATAGCTTTCTGGCTCCTCTGAGTGCTCTGCACCCAGACGTGTTCCTGTGTCTGGTGTTGGAAGTGGGGGACTCTCAGCTCCCACATCTCCAGGAGACAGCTGTGCAGGGGTTGTCCAGAATTTTTAAGGGTGTAAAGGACAATTCAGAGGCTGGATTTGCAACTTCAGGTGAGGAGTCATTGCCTGGATGTGCTGGAGAAGAGGAGCATGAATCTGTGGGAGGAGCAGTTGCTTACAGTCTTGCACCTCTTTTCCAGGGTGGATATTTGAGACAGTTTTTCTGTGAGTTCCAAACTGGAGCTTCCACTTACTGTAAGCTGCACTTTGATAAAACTTGTTATTTAAAGAGCCAAGGGGACTTCCTGTTATGTATAACACCATGCAGTCATTCTGCAAAGACAAAATCCCTAAGACCTAATTTAGTGGGTTGTTTAATATGCAGGCTGTTAGTTGATGTTAGCTTTTTAGCTTTTTCTTTTCTATTTTTTTTCATCTTTAAAAAATACTGAGATGCATATCTGGAATCTTTAGAGAGAACACAGCCTTGGAACTGTCTCTTTTTGTCACAAACACTATCTTCTTTGGTTTCATCCTAGGAGAAGCTCAAATGAAAGACAGTATGCCTTGCTTATTTATCCAAAAATCCGAGCTCTTTTAGTGGGATCAGATGAGAGACTCCAGTATACTCCACAGAACAGTATCAAAACAGCTGCTGAGAACACAACAGCTTCTTCCATTTTTTGCCAGAAATATGTGAAAAGGAAGACAGGGGAATTACTTTGATTTATGTTTAGTAAGGTTTTTTTGGTTGACATGGCAGAAGTGTGGCCTGTTTCCCGCCCTTGCCAGTGTAACAGGGTGTGGTGTTGTGTTGCTGTGGTTTGCACTAGTGGGGATAAGCTCTCCAGTTTTAGCTGTGGAGTATTCCCAAACAATAGCTATTTTGAAGACAGCTTCTCTGGATTATTTTTTAAGTGTCCTGTGTAACTTTTTTGAGTTAAGCATTCCCTGCAGTTATTTCTTTGGAGGCAATGTGTAAACGATCAGAATTTGCTGGAGCTAAAAGACGTATCTAGAAACAATGACACAAAACGGAACAGACCCACCATGGGGGAGTCTCAGCTCTTTAAAGAGGTGTGACCTGAGTTTTCATGCCAATTCTTTGTTTGCTTGTAAATGAACCTCTGAATAAGATTTGTCAGTGCTATATGAAAAAGATGTCAGGACGCAAAGAGCAACCATGTGTGAGTCCAGTAAATGGTATTCTTTGGGAAGTGACGTCTATTGGGAGATAAAAATCAGGATTAGCCAGGTAGGTAAGTTTTGAAATTCTTTTCCTTGTCCCATCTGGTACCTTGGGAGTGCAGCCCGTGTGTACTACCCAGTGGGAGCTGCTGGCTCCTGGCAGTTACGGGATTTTGCTCATAACATTGATCCATTTTCAGGTTTTAACTGGAAGCAGAGCCCATGTCAGCCCACCTGAGCACTGACATTTTCCCTTCTCTCTTACAGAATGTGAACGGTATCAAGTACCACGCCAAGAACGGCCACCGAACACAAATCCGCGTACGCAAACCATTCAAATGTCGCTGTGGAAAGAGTTACAAGACAGCTCAGGGCCTGCGGCACCACACAATCAATTTCCATCCCCCCGTGTCTGCTGAGATCATCAGGAAGATGCAGCAATAACATGCTGGTCACAAATGTGCCAAGAAATCCTCACCAGCAGTTGCTGATTTTGAGAACAGCCACCTTTTTCAGGGGAAGCACTCAGCAACCCTTTAAAAAAATTAAATGCATGCTTTAAAATTTTCTGTAATTTTGGAATGATGTATCTTTGTAGAGTTAATGATTTTGTACATTTGCACATGTTATCATCTTACCCATTTTCATTACTTTGAGATAAGGTGCTATAAAAGCTATAGGTTCTTCAGAACATTTTTCTCCAAAAAAACAAAAAAAATAAGAACTAGGGGGACGTTGCATATTTAGTTGTACTGACGTGTGGGACAGGAGCGTGAGGAGGAGAGCTTGGCACTGACATCCTTTCAAGAGTGTAACGTGATGAAGACTTTCGATGCATCTGTCAATGTGTGTGCAAAACCAAAACAGTACAGCCCTCATCAAACTATAGTTAACATGCCTTACATAACGGAGTTATCAGTGGAGTAGCAAGTCTTTTAGGTAATGGAAATATAAATAAGAAAGAATGTTTAACATAATATGCTAAAAATATTTTCATACTTAAATAACATACATAAAAAGGTGTGCTTGCTGTATTTTATATTATCTTGCAAATCTTTTTTTTTCCTCCCTCTTGAAATGCTGAAAACCTTGCCATTCGAACTAGTAAACAATCACTTTAGTGTTAGCAATTACATTTTTTTTCTCTGTACAAGATGTCATATTATGTTCATGCCCATCAAACTTTTGAGGACCAATATCCCAGTCCAACTAAATATTTACCCCTGAACTATCTGTTAGAAAGACACTTGGAAATACTTAAGTGCAAATTTATGTGTGTGTGAGAAACAATTATCTTCATCTCAGATGAAGTTTTGAAGCACTTTGTAGTTCTCTATTGCCAACAGATTTAATGTTTTATGTGTTGCCAATTCTTGCAACTACTGTACGAGCATGTGCTGCAGTTGCAAATAAAAATGAGAAATTCAGCGCATGGTTTAAGGAGGTCCATTAGTTGTGCTAAGGGAGTTCTAATGCCTCTCCCTCATGTTCATTGTGTTTTCAGATTTTCTTTGTGCATTTTTTGCTTCTCATTGTAGGTCACCGCATTCCATTTGGAAGTCTCTGTTTAGCTTTACAATTAATTTTGCTGAAATATGACATTTGAGCCTTATTGAAGATTAAGTGCTTCTTGCAGCAGGTGGTCAGAGACTGACTTAAAAGCCAACATGAGAGCGCTTCGTGTCTGGACCATACCTGAACATTTGTTGCTTGCCATCCTGCCTTGAGCATTCTTCTCACAAGTGCTATTCCTGGAGTTCAGCTGGCCAGGAGCAGAGGTGGGCACCCTCCACCAGCCCTAGCCTGAACACTCCTTTGCCTGGCAAGGGTGCAGGAGGAACTCCCAGTTTTAAGAGTCATCGCCTTGGCTTGGTTCCTGTTCTTTTAAGTGCAAAAGAAAGCTCATATAAAGGAGGAATGAGCTTTCCCTATTTTTTTTCCAAAGCTTTAAAGGAAAACTTTTTAAGGATGACAATTACCTTTTCTCCAGCAGAGTAAAAGTCTCATTAAAACATGTAAGAACCATCCTAATGAATAAGTGTTTAGAACAGCCAAAGTGAAGCGAAACATCCCTCTCAGATGCCAGAGAGGTGACCGTGACAGCCGGGTTTAAAGGATGATCCAGACATGAGAGTTACTGGTACACACAAGGCCCCAAGTGGCCACTTCCCACCTTCTGCAGCTTTGGCAACAGATCTGGCCAGCAAACACGTTTTGGCTCTGCTCCTTGTGCAAGAACTACAGGCTGGGCGAGTTCGTTCAACAGCTAAACAGTTGTAAAACGTCATTGTTGCATGTAAATTCCTTTCAACTATAAAACTGAAATTCCAGTTTCTATTTACCTATTCATTGTGACAGTATTATTAAACAGGTAAAGATGGGACTATTTTGTTATACTGTGTATAGTGAATGTATTGTACTGTGTCTGTGAAAAGTGTGCTTTAAATTATATTTTCATATGTTTTGTTGGGGACAAAGTACTTTAAGTTTGAAAGTGACAGAGGTTTGTTTTAGAACTGAAGGCAACTTAAAGAATTCCTGTCAGGAAAGCTGCTTATAAATGTAAATCAAATCACATTTAAAATAAACTGCCTCTGACCTAAAAAGACTGCTCTTTTCTCATTCCTAACCTAGAGTTAAGTTCTTGGGCTGTGTATAGTCTTTTATTTGTTTATTTTACTTTGGTATCCTCAAAATCTTGGAGCCTGTTCTAACTGTTTTCATCTGCTGTTGAGTTACAGTAAGAAAAAAATCCATGATTTACCTCAGGCCAGCTCTTGGTATGAAGCTCCCAGTTACAAAAATCTTTAGACTACAAATGGCACACGAGCATTGATGAGTTGCTGCTGCCGAGGACACTGAATTCATCCACATCATGCAGTTTTTAGTTAACTCCTGCATTAACTGGATATTGTAAGTGTTCAGGAGGGAACTGCAGTCAACAGAGGCTACTCTAAGCCTTAATCCCAGAGTCTGTCTCTCAAAGAAAGAACACAAACAGATGTGAATAGCAACCCTTTGCCATAAAATACTGAGTCATCATTTACTCCTTAGTGAAGTCTGTACTCTGTTTAATTTCAAAATGAGCAGCAGGGAAAATAGACCACTGACTCCATGAATAATTCTGCTTTTAATGTAACAAGACTACTGTACAGCAAGTGGGAAGCAAATTTACTTAATACAATTAAAGTAAATATAAAATGTTTAGATATACACACGTGGTTTTACTTATTGGAAAGAAATACATAAAGTTAAAACGCAAAACGTTTTAAAAGCCAGAAGGAACACAATCCACTGTTGTGAAAATAGAACAATATTTTCTACTGAATAAAACTGCAACATAATGGCAATGACTTTTTTAAACTATTACTTGTAGGCATTTAAGCACAGCAGTCTCTTTCAACTCAAAACCACTGCCTTAAAGTATAACATACCTCATTTAATGCTATTCCTTAAGGCAAACATTCTGCATGTGAAACTGAAGTATTTACCATTCCTCTTGTTGCAAGCCTGGAATCTCACAGTACATGCATCTACATCTCAGAAATGTACTAGAAAACTATATTTTCATAGGGTAAGTAATGTAACTTTCCAATTTCAGTGTTACTCAGAGAAAAACTACATGGATTTGCTAGAAGAGACACCTGCTTATTACATTTTTAATTGTGCCTCGGTTATCAAGGTCAAGAGAAACCACACGTGGTTTTGGTGATCTTTTTTAAATGTAGCTGAAGAACACCATGAAGCTGGTCTCATTTTTTCTGAGGCTCAGTCATTCCTGTGTCCTTAGGCATTCCACTAAGTAGGGGAAGAAATTCCACTAAATAGGGGAATAAATAGCTACATACACAACAAAGTGGGGGGTTGTGGGTTTCCTTAGTACAGTGTTAGGCAGAGAGAGAAGATAACCCCATAGCAGCTTAGAGCCATGGCTCCCATTAGAGTACATGAGCTTTTAATCAGAATTTTGCACTGTTACAGAAAGCTGCACTGCTTTTGTTTTGGAGATGGACTACTCAAAGTGGTGGGGTTTTAAGCTACACTGCAAAACAAAGTATTTAATCAAAATTTAATACGTTCTGATCAAAGTGCGTCTGGACATGCCTCTCGAAGCCTTGCTGGTCGTAGTCGGGCGGGAACTGCTCGCTGCACATGGGACAAACCTTCCAGTGACTCTCAACGTGCTCCTCAAACTTGCTCTGGTCGTAGTTTGGGGGAAACATCACATCACAGAGAGGGCATTTCTTCTGCACATCAAAACTTCACAAGGAGGTAGAGAGGAAGAAAAAAGGGGAACAGTTTATTTCTATTTATTCTGTTAATGCAAACTAAAAGCAGGATCCTGCCGCCAGCAACATTCAGAAGTTTACTACCAATTTCAATTTGAGTGGACTTTGTATCCAAGTATCATCCAGTTCATTTAAATGTGTCTCCAAAAGCACTCAATACAGTCAGAGTAGTTTCACGTGCAAATTCCAAAATAACCTGGCATTTTAAAAGCAACATAATTTTGACCTTACTCCAGCTTCCACTGAATACAAATCTATTGAATGCCTTAATGGCCAAACTGTTTCGTGGGAAACCACTCTCTCTGCTCATAAATGCTTGCTCTTAGCAAACATAACACTTTATAAAAGCTCTAAACTTAGGTTCAGAATTAGGTTGGCAAGAGAGGGGAAAAAACAAAAGTTCATTTACTAAACATTTCATTTACATTCATTTACTAAAAAATTTGTCAAAATTCCATCAAAGGTATAGCATGAACAGCCTGCCCTGTCTCACGGCATATTCTGTGCCAGTTAATTGTAAACCAAACATTCATTGAAAATGTTCTGTAGCTTTTCACCTGCACCCCCACCCTTGGGTAGTTCTACAGACACCTCTCCATGCCCTTAAAGACCAATACAAGATAACATCTACCTGGAATCAAAGCAGAAGCCTGTGCCCCGCTCACGCAAGAGTAGACTTGGAGGATCAGGAGCAGAAGGTACAGTGTTGTCATCATCCTATTGAAAAGAGAAAGTATTTTAAAGACTAATCCCTACAAAAACAAGTTGGTTTTTTTTTCCTCAATATGCATTTTTGTTACTAAACACAAACCCAGATGAAATATACTTTCACTCTGTAATTTCTGCAGCCTAAGTTTTACTTTTGTACATCTTGGCTCTATTCTGCAATTCAATAATAGAGCACAAAATGGAGTATTCAAGGTGGAAATACAGGTACACTGCAAGATTTTTGGAACTCCAACTCCTACCTCATTTTCCTTTTTTATCTCAAAGATGCATTAAAAGCAAGGGCTAGGAATTATTTAGCTGATCTACAAAAAATGATGTGTGAAGGAGCACATATGCTGTGTTTTTTACAGATAACTCATATGCAAACATATATTTAGCCTAGCTTACTTTCCCCTTACGAAGGGTTAATGGAAACAGGGAAGGATGGGAAAATTTCCTCAGTATTTTTCTGACAACACCTGTTTGGTTTCAACCATTTAACATTTCCATTAAGCAGGCAGTGGGACCTGCTATGACAAGATGCTGGCAACAAACACAATCTTGCAGTCTGTTTGCTTTGCACCTGCAGTGAAAAGGGCATATGAGTTTTAAAACTCATCAGTTGTTCCTTTTGTCATGAAGGAGACAGGATAGATGTATTAAGAAAGAAAAACTATTTTGGTTTAAGTACTCTCATGCTACAATGTTACATCTTGTACAAAAACACAACAAATTTGTTGAATACCAGACTGAAGCACACCAGGACTTAACCAAGAAAATTAATGTGCATCTTCCATCAGTAAAACAGCTCCACTACACACACAGGCCAAATTAACACTTAAGTCTTAGTTAATTTCTTCAGTATAACCCCTTTCCCACTCCTTCCCCCCTTTTTTTTTTAAGGCACTTGGCAAGATAAAATTATTTACAGCTTTTGCCCTCTCTTTCAGCTTCTGGCAAGTGTGGTACCCTACCACATACAAATGTAACACTCCTCCTTGTTCTTTTTAAGAAACATCTGAAAAAAAGGATGATGCTTTCCTCTGTATAGGCACACCTGCACTGTCCTACACAGCTGCCCTGCAAGAACTCTCTTCAACACAAGGCAAGCACATGTAAAAGCTTTTGGAATGTCCTAGGGCTACAGCTTCCTCGTGGCCCAGTTTCCCTAATTGAGAAATTCATACTGTGTGTTCCTTACAGCAGCTTCTGACCCAGGCCCTGTACAAGAATGTCAATACTAAGTATGAACTGATACTACCCTGTTACGATACAGAACGTCTGTCTCTTCAGTGTACTTTTGCTCTTGGCCAACTCACAGGGATCAGTTCTTAACCTTTTGGGATGCCTAACCCACACAAGAAGAATGCAAATGTCTCTGTGTTGAGCTGACCTCACAGAGATGTTACAGAGATTACTGTGTAACCACGGCATGGCCAAACAGGAACCATGAGAACTTTATCTTAGTCTGAGAGCACTTCCCAGCTATTCTAATTACAACTTACAGTAAACACTATACAGTCACCAAAAACTAAAAATTCTCACGCAGTGCCGTCGGGTAACTCTGAATTTCTGGAAAACAGAGAAGGTGCCATTGTATTGGGCTCCAACAGCTGTCTACTTCTGTCATTTCTTATAGACAAAATTCCTAAGTGTTCCATGTAAAATGGAGCACTTTATGGGGGGAGGACAGATCATCATGGTTCACGTGGGTCTCATCTTGGTACACAGCCACTTAGTGCCCCAGTATCATCCAGCAACCCATTCCTTATTCTTATAAATAAGGTTACATGTGCTTTTCAACCTGGCATTTAAACACCCATTACTCTCCCCCGGGAAAAAGAACCACCCCTGACAGGTCAGAAGACAAAATGATGTGGTTTTCAAAGCTGCTTTACAGAGACCATGACAACAAGTGCTGGGACACCAGGCCTGAGTGCCTCAGTGGCTTTTGCCTATGCTTTATTTTAAGCAAAGGCATCAGGCTTACTTCAACAGCACAAGGTTGAGTCGTCCAAGTGGTTTTGATGAAAGCCCACACTCCATACATTGAGAAAGAAAAAATTTAATCTGCTTTTTATGTAGATCCAAAGCCATCTTTCTTGCAGTCCAGACTGATGATCAGGGACAGGGACATGGCTGCACACTCTTAGTCCAAGAGCTCTACAGTGCCCTGCAGTGATGTAACACTGTGGGTACACAGTCTCAGGTCCTTAGGAAAAGACTGGTACCATGGACCCACCGGCTGGCATTGTGATGCTGCAGCAGAACAAGTGCCAGCCTCCTGAACTCAGAAGTCTGAATAATTAGGTGAATGAATTATGAAGGATGTCTTTTAACATCATGACTTAACTATTATCACTGGACTGTACCTCTGGCTCTTTAAAAAAACTGCCACAATGAGTTCCACAGATTAAGTGAATCATGAAGATAAATACAGTATTATACACTAAAGCTTGGTAAAAAAAGGGGATTTGCCACTAGGGGAAGAAGGGAAAGCCAGACATGAAACTGTCAGAAGTGCAACTGGATTTAGTTTTACTGAAACCAACAAACTCCGCCTCAAGTACTGCTTTCATAATTACAATTGTAAACAGTTCCAGGATTGTCAAACAGAAATTAGAAAGCTGTGTGACACAGTACAAAACCCCATCCCCAAGCACTACAGATCAGTCTGACATGCAGAAGTAAGGAACCAGTGCCCAACCTCAGCCTTAAAAAAACATGAACAGACACAGAGCTGACATGCAGGGCAGGTACAACTGGAAGAAGAGTACATACACTTTATTCTGTGATTCAGCTCTGCTGTGGGAGTAAGATCAAACTCACTCCTCTAGGCCCCTCAACCTTTCTGCAAGCAGTCTGCACTCCCAAGAGACACCTGGATACCAAGTGCTCTTTTCATGTGCTCCCTATGCAAAAGATAGTAATTGGCTACCAGGGTCAGATCAGGGTAATAATGCATTGTGGGGGTTTTTGCTAGAAGAAAGGCCATTTTGGAGTTACCTGAAAAAATATCCTGACCTGGTGCTCAGTTGCCAAGAGTTAACATTCCCCATCCCCTACAAATTTACCATGACTAAAACATTGTTTAATAGTCTCAGGATAGTTATTCTGGGCTTGCTGCCAACTGTAATTAGGACTACATTTTCTAAAACTCATATTTTAGTATTTTTTGTATAGATATGTATGTATGGTTTGTTTATGGATCTCTCCCTTACTACTAGGAATTCTTTGCTCCCAAGAATTCCATTTTGGTCAATTACAGGATCATGAGTAAATGGAAAGTTAGTGTTGAGTAGATGACAGCAGGAACCTGTGGCAAGTCAGCCACTCCAAACAAAATCACCACTGTGCACATGCCCAGCTGGCACTATTAACACAGACCACTTTATCCCTCTCAGAAATCAGTTTAATTGGCCGATGAGTTCCAAAAGTCAAAGCTACAAGAATCCTGGAAACTCTTCCCAGTTATACAAAACTGAAGGGTTTTTATGACAACCAAAGACATGGAAGTGCCCATTTCTAAGGAACCAAGTTTCATGAGAAACCAAATTGGAACACAACAGCACAAAAATTTGAATATCTTGTGTTATATTAGTTAAAGAAATTAAGGGTTTTGTAGTCACTTCCACCTCTTCATGGCTGTTCTGGTAGTGGTTCACCTATGATGATGAACATGCCTACTTCATTTATCTACTTCAGATCTTTTAGCCATGAAGAGGTGGAAGTGACTACAACACCCTTAATTTCTTAAACTAATATAATGTGTAGTAATAGGAATGAGGACAGGAGGACAGCAGAACTCCATACAATGGTAGCATTTTAAACAAAGCAGCAAGCCTACCAGTCCTTTTCTTCTGGGAGGGAATCCTCCTCCAGCAAAAGGCTCTACATCCTGCTGGTTGAAAAAATGCAGAGAACTACACCTAAAATATCTTATTTTTAAAAACACCCCAAGAAATGGTAATCTCCTCATATTTATAATTTTATATTTGCTGTTTCTTCTGCACAAATGACACACTCTTCTTTATAATGAATCACCTACATATGTGGAACTTTTCCCTGGTTATTTATTTACATCCTGCCTCAGAACTGTTTTATCTTTGGCATATTACTAAGTCTCCCTAGAAAGATTCCCGCAGCTTCTCATTTCCATATAAATTTCTACACTATATCCAGTCTATTTGGGTGAGGAACAAGCAACTGATTCTCAATTGCAAATAAAAATAAAGATACAAGTTATTTGATTTAAAGGCACCTTTTCTCAAGCTGAACTTTATTTAAGCCTGTTATATTCCACCTCATTACAAAAATCCAAGCTGTGTCTGCAAACGAGCACAAGACTCTAGCACTGTTTCTCTTGGGTTTGCAAGAGGGCAAAGCACATAGATCAGAGAAAACACCCTGCTAATTAAACTGCAGCAGATGACTAAAGAAGAGAAGAGCTTGTCAGATGTAATAGCTACGTCAAGAATGATCAGATTAAATATGCAAAATGTGAAGTAAAGGTGGGGACAGCATTAAGCTCACATTCGAGATCTTGAACAGGCTGCAAAAGCTCTGACAGTTTCTCTAATTATTCACAGTAATGGACATTGGGAGCAAAAGGTAGGAGGGAGAAATACATTTTTCTCCATTATAGGTGCTGAGCACCAGGGCTAAAATCATGCCTGTCTGAACACTGATCAGTTTCTGCAAAGGTTAATAGCAATTAAATGTGGCAAACTAGACTAAATGAGAAACAGGTCATGATACCACTGTACTTGCAAAGAGCACAATACTTTGCAGAAAGGTATTTCTTGTTTAATATTTCTGAAGGTGCAAGAGTACTTGGAATAAGAAAGAGTAATAGGTCTGTTCCTGTTCAAATGAAGACATACGGTCCAATTTATTACAGAAGCCAATTTTTTATACTAGAATGTGCAAGTTAGCTGTACTATAAAGAAAAGCTAACCAGAAACTTAAAACATCCAAAGCCCTAAAAGAAAAAAAATCAGTGCAAATGCATCTCTTTCAGTTCAATCAGCTTTAGGCAACAGTCAATTTAGCTCTTTCTAACACATGTCCAATACCAAAAAGCATTCAAAATGGAAATTAATAAATACAGACTTGCAGAAGACAGAACGAAAGATTTGACAGATTAGAATAATTTATCTATTAGGATACCAATTTACAGTAGGTATTTAACTGAAAATACTGGTATCTGAATCCTTTACATTTTTATTTATTCTGTTCCACTTTAGTTCCTATATTCCTATAATAAAATGAGGGAGATGTGGCTACATTTTGAGTTCTCATTCTACCACACGGGAGACAGAAATCATGAGTTGAGATTACTTGACTTTTTTTACTTTAGTACTTAAAAAAAATTAAGAAGCTACTGTCCTAATACCAAAACAAGCTGTCAGTAACTCAAGAGATTAGAGGAACAAGTACAATGTCATCAGTGGAGTTTTCCCTATCACAGCAAGCAAAAGTATTTTTCAGGGAAAAGAAAAACCAATTCCAAATTTACATAACAATAAATCAGGTTTATCAGCTATGGAAAACCCATGTGAAACTCTAGGTAACTCATCAGTAACTATATCAAGGAAAAGAAATAAGAAAAAAAGGTAACTTGCATTGCTGTCCTCAGGATCTTCTAAACCATCAGGCCGACTGAGATTGCGTGAAGGCTGGCTACACACTACATCATCCAGCTCCCAAAAGGAACTTCTAACAGGTGGTCTTTGGATCTCATCAGGATTAAAAGCACCATCTGCTCCATCTGAAGAAAAATTAATTAGGACATCCTTCGTTCAGCAGAGTGTATTTTGAGATTACAGACATGCTACCTTACTTTTAAAAATCGAGAGTTAAAACACATTTTTGGTTTAGATAATATAAAACAATAGGAGAGAATCGGCTTCTTGCAATGATGTTTAAAACTTTGTTTACCTTATTGATTCCCATCATAAAATAAATATATAAATAAATAAAATAAAGGCCTTATGCTGATGTTCATCAGTCAGAAAAGGCTCTGTAAACCAGTCTGAAGACTGTTGGTACTTAACCTGCATTCAATGAGGCACTGCTTTTGAAACAGAGGGAGAAATTATATTGGGGGGTGTGAAATTTATTTACCTCTTCTTTCCTGAATTGCATAAGGGTTTCCATATTGCAGTACTGGTAGTCTACTTGGCACTGCAGGAACTGGTCCATTTTCCTCTGAGTATGGGTTGCGAAAATGTAATGTCTGCTGTGAGGTCTGTCCTTCCATCATCCTTCCAGCTTGATCTCCTGGTGTCCTGCCAAGCTCCTAAATAATGCAAAGTTCAAAATGTAGTTAACCTATGGAGTCCTAGCAAAATTTGAAATGTTTATGAAATATGTTTTTACAAGAAAAAAATCTGCTATCCTTCCTACTGTATTTTCATTTTGACCTTATGCCAAGTATACCATAAATACCAAAAATAGTCAATGAAGAAAAAAAAAGACAAGGAAGATATTTTAAAGAGATATTATTTTTTTCTTGGTTTCTTGTCAGTTTGTTCTAATTACATGAACAGAACTGCCATGTTTTTCAAGTGTCTGCATCCTTTTTACAATAAAGAAAAATTAGCTAAATCAGTAAAAATCAGTAGACTAACAATAACAACTAAAGATAATGCACAGTGAGAAAAGTTTTTAAAAGTTAAAATTAAAAAAAAAACCAGTTCTTTTTTTCATATCATACCATACCATTCAAAAACGTAGCATTTTAGTATGTGGACCGCATCTATGTACACACTTGACATAATTCTATACGAATTCATGAGTGACAGACATTTGTGAACTATTAAGTACGTTGCACTGGATCCCTTCTGATATTTAACAGCAATATTTGAATCAGATCATTCTTTCAGAAATGATCAAACAGAACTCTTCAAAAAATTAATATACTTAAAATTCTGCATTGCTGCATGTAAACCATACGTATGATAGTAATTACAAACTATAAAGGGCTTTTATAACTTAGAAACCATTAAAACTCTAAGCCAGTATAGATCTCAAAAGACACTAATTAAAGTGACTTCAGTGTGGTCAATGCATCAGCTGTAATTTATCCCAATAAAAATTTTTCTCATCCTTCCATTCAACAAAGTGGGTTAAGAGAGAGAGAGCAAAATGCCATGAATATGAAAAGGAATATGCCATTTAAATTCAGAACCAAGCAAAAAATTCTGAGATATAAATATGAAAACAATAATTAAAAAATAGGAACTGTTAAGGCAGACATGCTTTCCAGTAATGTTCTTTCTGATTAGTATTTTCTTCTGGGTTCTCTGGGTTCATGTTTAATATTTGCTGACATGATGCTAATAAAACCCTCAAAGACTGAAGTGTGTCTTTTCCCTGAAAGACTTTAAATTGAAACTTAAAACCAAAGCTTCAACTGTCAGCTCAACTCTGTAAGAATTAAAAGCCTGTTTAAAAAAGGGACAATTTAATATTTTTTTCTTGCAAACAGGTGAATTTCAGATCAACCTCTTGCACAGAAAAATGCAAAAATCAAGTACCAATAACTACTCTGAAAAACAAAACACTACTCAAATGCAAAAAGACCTCATGTAATGGATGGCATCCATCCTCTAGTTACAATATAAAACTATGCCAGAGTTACTTTAGATTTATAAACTAAAAGGAACATATGATTAGAACAGGTAAGATTAAAAAGCTAGGATTGCACATTTTGGTGAGTGTGTAAAATCTAAGTAATTAATCTTTACTCAATACAAAGCAGGAACAATCAATTGGCAATGAAATCAAGATTTTCCTTTTTAAAACCAATTTCTTCTGCAATACAGAAGCAGTTTTAAATGAGAGGTAGTAGCATTAGTAATTTAATTTTAGCATTACATACAATTGAAACACAATGTAGATCAACATGACTGTAAAAAGATGGTGCAAAAAAACCTTAGCCAGAAGTTGGATAGCTAGGGTAGAGACCGATTAAAAAAAAACAAAAAAACCAAAGGCTATCTAAGTATGTAAATAAAAAAAAGAAACAAAGTCATTTCATAGGTTTGAAGAGACAGCAAATGCCATTTTTAGAAAGCTATGCTTGGTTTATAAACAAACACTGATAATGAGTACAAATTGAAATGTTGTTTACTACTACCCCATGCTTAGCCTTTTAATCATGGGTCCAGCCTAGAAAGGCACTTTGACTCTTCTTTGTAATGTAAATATCTACAAATTTGGTAGACAAAGTTCCAAGCTTTTATAAGCTTCATACATTATTATTATTATTACTACAGTTGTTGTTCTTATGTGTGGTGTTTAAAATTACTCCCTCCACCTAAACTAGCCTCACCAAAATTCAAACTTAAATTTGATTTCTTTTGAACAAGAAAAATATGAGAGATCTATTAAAAATTATATCCTTGGCTTAAAAAGAAGATAAATACCAACTAATTGACAATCTAGAATTCTACAAAAAAATTAACTAGCTTAATCTGTAAGTTCACGGTTTTTTCAGTTTATCAGTATTACAATGACTGGTTTTACTAAGTATTTCTTCATACCAGAATTGCAAAGAAATCAAATAAAGTTTCAAAGAAAAATCCAAACTTTGCACAATACCATACAATACTATCTGAATGTAATAAATACATATTATTATTTCACTTTTCAGTAAAATTTGGCTTCAATTAATTGCCATATAATAGCTCTGACGTACTTCTACATTACATTAGCATTTCAGAATGTGTGACAATACCTTCTCACTGGTAAAGAGTTCCAACTGTGATGCCAGTTCCTTTATTCGTCTCTCTTTTTCTGCCAGCTGAATCTGTATGAAAAGAAGATTAAGATTCTTGTATTAGTGAATGGAAACAATTTCCCTGCATGTTACATCATGAAAACAAAGCTCCCTGATTTAACTTAATCTTTCAGATGAAAATAGTTTTTCATGTACTAGAGTTACATGCAACACATAGTGAGTGTTACTATAAATCCCACCCAACAATTCTCACAAAGTTTTATCTGCTGCATAATAGCAGTTAATCAGCACCCTTTTCTTGCCAGTTTTCACTAACAGTTGTGGAATGAGAAAATTCAGTGTTAAAAACAAGGAGTTATATTAGTGCCACCAATGGCAGGAGGGGCACCACTGCACAGACACAGCTGAAGGTCTGAAAGCCTCATCTCATTATTTCTGAAGAAATCTTTTGGCATTTCCTATGTCCCACCACAGAACTTGAGAGAACCAAAAGCTCCTCCTGCCTCAGAGACACTAAATTTGTTTCACGAACATCTACGTTGTGTCTCTATTGGGTGCTCTAGGAGGAGGTGCAACTGACACATTACACAACTCTTCCTGGCTTCAAAATGATGATTTAAATAATCTCTCATTACAAAGGACTATTTTACTTGTATTCTAGTTCATTTAGAGACTGCCTTTTCCCCTGTTTTTCTAACATCAAAGCTCAATGCTTGGCATAACTGCTTATAAATTTTTTTCAATTCTGATATTCCTTCTCCAAGTTTAGGTCAATGGAGCAAAATCTCCTGACTGGGAAGAAAAGCTCACTTTTTCTGTACCACCTGCACCCTCCTGAACTATGGCAAATTTTTAATTGCAGTCAAAATGTTTTCAATTGTGGAACCAATTATTTATTACACCTGCTGTTGAGAAGTTAAACTTACTTCACATTAAATTATGCATGGCAACAGATCACTGCTAATTAGTTAAATAAACTGAAAAGAGTCATATGTTTTATAAAATTGAAATTAAGAGCTTTGGAAAGTGTCAGAAAAATATGGCAAATGGAGTACTGAAAGAAACTGTAGAATAATTCAGCATTTTATTAAGAAAAAGTGGTGTAATTCCTAATAAAAAGGGGTTCCTAGTAGAACCAATACAGTCACAGTTCAGTTTAATCATTTTTCATCACAATGAGCAAAAACAGGCAACAGAGTCAACTGGATTATCACCATTAGACTGAGAACCAACAGAAAAGCTGGTCTCATGAACATTTGTTGCTCTTATGTCATTCCTATTGACCTAAAAGACAAATTCAGCATAAGCATTGCTATCACATAACCTCAAAGATTAAGGCCCCTTGTAAGCTAAAGCTGCCCATTGATGCTTGACTTTCTGGTGTATGTGTTACATCACTATACCAAGACTATAGCTGAGGTTCTCCACATTAAATTCTTGCATGATTTTAAAAACAATGGATCACTCCTCCCTCTCTCTACTGACTTCAGATAAAATGAATTAGACATTACTACACTGGCAATCCAATATAGAATATGAAGATTTTAGACAAACACACACCAATCAGTCTTCCTGTTAGTATTACAGTAAGCAGCAGGAAATTAGAAATTCCTTGCACTTTTTTTTTCCCTGTATACAAGACTGCATCATTTAGGGGTTTGTCTAAATCCACAGTATTAAAAGATTGATGGCGTGGTGATAGTAGGTCTTAGCAGACCTCTTTTACTTTAAAAGAAACATTACAAGACTGCATTGTTTCTTCAAGAGCAGAATTTGTATTTACAGCAAAAATGTATTTAGTGTACTTTCCCTATTGAAGTTCTTCATTACTTGAACCATCAGAAATAAGCAGCCATGTTAAGAAGTAACCATTAATTGTCATAAACAAAACCTGTAACGTACCTTATACTGATCCTCCATTGCTGCCAGCTGTAATTTTATACCCTCGTTGATTTTCACTTGTTCTTTCCACTTCAGCTCCAGTTTAGCTAATTCATCAGCATAAACACTGCATTTCATCTTCTCATCCTAAAGTAGTTTATACCATGGCATGAATTATTTACAGTCTTAAGAGATTCTCCCTCCCACCCCCAAAAATGTCACTCCATGCTTTTAAAATGAGACCATTTACAAATGGCTTCTACAAGCCTGACTCAAGACTCTGAAATGGTCAGGACCACAGAACACTGCATAAATTATGTTCAATAGGCATTTCTTTCCCTTAGTTTTCAACAAGCTGATATTCCTCTTTAGTTTCACAGTTTCAAGTTTCTTTGTACCCTAATATTACTAACCCTGATTATTCTTTCAAGTACCTCACTTCAATATAAAACCTTTCCCAAGTGACTTTTACAACCTAAGTATCTTTCATCCAGAAGGTCACAGGCAAAGCTTTCTTCAAAAATCACTATGGAATAAACATCCAGCAGAAGCCAATGCAGGCTCTCCATGGACAGGGTCATGAACAAAATTACAGGACAGTTATTACATCCTGGAAAACTTACTAAAATAGAGTAGTATCATTGTGATAAAACAAAGACACAAAATGAAGACAGACAAGACAACACTCAGAAACAATTTCTTGAACTGTTCTGAACTTTTCACCAGTGCCACTGATGCAATACGCCATCATCATACACACATCCAAACTGGCTAAATGAAAATCAAGTGCCAACTTTGGGTGAGACAACCAAATAAATGCCTTTATATGTGACTGAGCCCAAGGTAGTTGGCAAAACCCACTTGGGTGTGAAAACACTGTAAAAGCCATGATAGGCAACAGGGAAAAGTTACTTTGCTTTGGACAGTGTATCAGATCAACACTGCCACACTTGTTCCAAACATCAGCTGGTTTACAGAAGCCTGCTGAATTTGATTTATAAGAGCAATTACACTTAATGTAAGAACAGAAAGTATTTAAAACCTTAAGCATGTGGACCTGTGTTTTACTGTATCTTGGTTTTCCTTGTCTGGACCCTCTAAAACCATACATAGTCAAGAGCTGACTGAACAAAAATGTGTTTTCTAATGTTAAGATTTCTACCATAATCACAGTGTATCACACAAACAAGGAAGGCAACTCAGCTGGGTAGGCCTTGTGGTTTTAAGGCCTAGCACCTACAGCTACTTTTTGTTCAGCTTTCCAAAGCAGCTGTTTACTTACTGCCAACATTTGCTTGCATTTCTTATACTTCTCTGTTTTCTCAGCAATCTCTTTATTCATCTCACGCACTTGCTCCTTTACCACGGATTCCGAAACTATGTCAGGTGAAATGGGGCTAACTGTGAACATTGAAGAAAAAAACAAGAACATGGATTTTTTTTCTTCCATAAAGTTTGTGTAAGAGAGATGACAGCCCAGATTTAAGAGTGCATCAAAACCAGAGCGCTCCATGTTATCCAAAGCAGAGACAATCAGTATTATGTACTATGTATGATCAGCAACCATCTGTGTTCAGTTCCCTCACATCAAGAGAAGATCAACATAAATACACACATATGTAGTACTTTCCCAAGAAAGAAAACAAAACAAACACCAAAATATGTATGCTATCATTCTAAATACTCTATTCTTACATAAAAATATGGAAGCATCTCAGCAAACTACTTCATCACACACTATCACTGAGCTTGTTGGGATTGTTTGTTTTAAAAAACACTTGAATTTACTTTAGACAGGAGGAAACTGATAGAAATCACAACCTTTGGGCTTTACAGACAGCAAGAATCTGTCAGTTATAAAATAACACAGAAAAAGCTAATCAGCATTTTTTGGCATTTATCAATTTAAACTGAATGATAAAATCACAGAATGGTTTGGGCTGGAAGGGACCTTAAAGATCCTCTAGCTCCAATCCCCCTGCCATGGACAGGGACACCCTCCACTACACCAGGCTGCTCAGAACCCCATCCAACCTGGCCTTAAACACTCCAGGGGATGGGGCATTTATAAGTCCTTTGGGAAGCCTGTTCCAATGCCTCACCAGCCTCATAGTGAAAGATTTCTTCTTTAGTTTTAGCCTATTACATATTGAAGTTTTAGAAAATTATTTTTGCAATTGCTGAATAGTTCATAATAATTATAAACATTTTCTTATAAACCATTACACCTATAATTCATGAAAACAGGCAGTAGACTTGACCTTGCCATCACATAATCAGAACTTTTCAGCAGATTGATTTACAGCAGAATGTTATAGTAGATAGTCATAATAACATGACTGCAAAATTGTAGTGTTATAGCGAAAAATTGAGTAAGATTTTTTTTTTTTCCAAAAAACTGTTTCTTAGCTTGGTAAAACCATCTCTGTTAACCATGAAGCAGAAATTCAAGAGTTCAGTTCTACTGACTAAAAAATAGCAATTAAACTGATACATGAACTTATTTATGATTGTTACCACTTGGTAAGAGACAAAATATTCAGCTCAATCTTCACATCTCTAATTAATGTTTTAGTTAGAAGAACAAGTCCACCTACTTTACACTACAAATAATATTAGTGACTACTTTACATAGACAGCACTTTCAGGCTTATAAAGGCAGACAAAATTTAAGCTGTTGATACCTGGAGATGCAGACAACTTTTTGTCTGTAAGGATGGCAGTAGCTGTCTCAATGTTAGATGCAGTTTCTGTCAGTTTCTGTTGATGCCCTGCAGTTTTCTTTGTGAAAAGAAATTTTGTTTTGGTACTTGATTAAATGAAAGCCAAAGCAAACAAAGTAAAGTATCTTGCAAAATGCATCATTTGCTCCAAAATTAGACAGAACCATTCATTTAAACAGTGGGTAATGATAAATATACAAAAACATTTAATTCTGCTAAGACTGAAATTACTTCAGACTATGTTTTTTGTCATCTTGCTTGATGAAGGTCTTTTTCCCTAGAAAGAATAATTTCTAAGCAAATTATTAGAAAAATCCCATTTTCTAGAGAATCAGTTACACTTTAATTCATTAACTTAAATCTAATACTCCATTAGAAAAATTGAGCCTGTACCAGAAATGTCTGCTGGACTTCTGGAGCAAAAGCAATAAAATCTGGTGTTTGCTCTAAGATGTACAACATTGCAAAAGATAAGGAAGATTTTTAAGGAAAAGCCATAGATGTTCTAATATGACACCTCATTCACCACTGACCTTCTGGATGAGAAGATGAGTTTTTTATGCAATGTTCTGTGGATAATAGAAATACTTAAGTCTGGTTTTCTTAAGAATTCATATTTGTGCATCTTGCTATTGTGCCTTTTCCCTGTTTGAGCTCATCTCCAACTCCAATTTTTACAAAATTCTGAAGAACTCTGCCCTCAAATCTGAAATTGGCTGACAGGTTCAGTTACTAGGTGGCCTAAGACATATATCATCATTCAAAAGATTCATTTATTTAGGAAACAGATCTTGGAAGAGTGCTAAGATTACAAAATACATATGGAATACAACTCCATATTGTGCTGTGGAAACTTGTTCCCCACTTGGCTTTTAAACCCTACATCAAGTTCTCTATTTCCCCACTTTTGGGCTTGGGGTTTTTTGTTGGGCTTTTTTGTGGTGGTACTGGACAGAGGTAGTAATTATGGATTTTCCCAGCTTCAGTTCTTCCTTGAACAATGTAATGCTTATAGGTTCATCCAAACTCTACTAGGCTTCTACACCAGCTACTATAAATTCTATGCTTGGTTTGGACAACTACCTAAAGAGAATCATAGAAGTATTTTCACAAGCAGGTTTGTGAAAGGAAATGGTAAAGAGTCATTGCTTACCACACATTTTAATCCTTTTTTAAAGCATTCTTTTTCACAGAAGGAAATTAAATTGTTTTTGAAATGTTACCAAAAAAGCAAGTGCAACTTATCCCATTCTACTTACTGCCTGTTCTGTAAACTTGTTTACTTGTTTTTGAAGTTTTTGACATTCTTTGAATTTCTCTTTGTAATGGTCAGCAGCCATTTGTAGACGAAGCTTCAGATCTTCAACTTCTCTGCGCAGTTCCTGTTCCACTGCATTTGAAGCTTCCTTAAAAAAAAAACCCAGAAACTGTTGTTCCTTTTGTTCAAATACCACTATTTCCTAAAAAGTATTTTTTCAATTAAAAAAGCATAATGCTCCATGTAAGTACTGAAGCTCCTGTTTTCTTTGTGGGAAAGAAAGGAATAGCACAAGCAGTAGAGCACAGAGAGAAGCAGAATATGAGCTGAACTTCATTCCAAGCAGGACACACTGAGGGACGTAAACAGGCACTGGTACAATGCCTGTTTAGAGGCAGGTAAAGAAGATTCTTATTTTATGGGTTCATTAATGTGTATCTAAAGTCTGAATGTATAGGAAAAGCCTGAACACCTTCCAGGGGGTGTTCCAGCTATCCTACAGGCAAGTATAGCCACATAGCAAAAGTGCACAGTCCACAACTATTCCCTCACACTCACTAGGTTTCACCTGGGAGTGGCTCCATGGCACCACTACACTGATACATGAGCTACACAAACCACATCCAGCAACCAGACACAGGCCATGCTTGGATACTTTCTGCTAACTGGAGGCATTCAGATGACTTGCTACTTCTTTCATGATACATTTCAAAGCACATTTCAAAACACAACTGAAACTCATAGGGAAAAAACATGCAATTCTTTGACATTTTAAAAATAATAGCTCTTTTGAGTGTTGTAATATTACAGTATTATTTTAATTGTGTTCAGCTCAATATATTTTCTTCTAACAGTTACATCATTACAGTAATCCTAGTAGCAAATAAATGCAATACAGTTGCAGTCACTGAAGACCCTTGATAAAGCTAACTTTAATCAAAATGATGAAATATATGTTATCTCACTATACTTTTATCCGTGACTAAGGTCAAGACAGTTTTCATTACATTAATATTTTTTATACTTATAAGTACCTAAAGCAAATGAACTTTGATTACAAATACTGGAAGGACTTTTAAGAATTCAGACAGAATCTATCGATGACAAAAGAACATTATAAAACAACCCAAGTTTCTACCAATATATTTTCTTATTTGAATGAATATAATGCTACTGTGGTTCACTTAACAGAATTAAGATAGGGAGAGGATTCAAAATAACATAGATACTGCATTATTCTGTGAAAATAATCTGGGGAGAAGTAGATGTGAGTAAGAGCAGAAACCTCCTTTCTGACTAAACTTCCAAATCAGCTAACATGCACTTGATTTAAGGTAGTATATTGACTGCTGACAGAACATTTGATAATTATTTGCACTAATCATCCAGAAACCTATTTTATTCCCAGTAAAGATTTTATAAATACAGATAAACTTCAATACTAAAAATTTACCTGCTCATTTTTCAAAGTTGTGATTTTTATGAGTTCAGCTAAAGCTTCAGCAAGTTGCTTTTTGAATTTTTCATTTTCCAGCCGTGCACTGTGAAGATCTGCCATCGTCTTGTCCCGCACATTTACTGCATCACTCAGCTCTTTTGACATGAGAACAGCTTCTTGTTTGCTAGCCTGAATCTGATCCTCAGCTTTCCGGAGCTGCTCTTTCAAAATACTTGCCTCGTCCTAGGAAAGAGAAGAGATGGAAGAGAATTCATAATTTCTTAATTCAAAGCTTAAATAAAGGCTGGTAAAGGGATTAGAAACATCTGAAAGAAAAAGCAACATTTCCTGGTGGCTTTAGCAAAACTATTTAATCAAGAAGTCAGTACACAAGTACTACTTTCCCCACTTGTCTTCTCTCCCAGCAATGACGTGCAAATTTATTTCACCGTGAAATAAAGGCAAACTTTATTTCGTAGTGAACTAGTTTCACTATTAAATAGAAGTTTCAATTCTGGATTTTTGTTGGAATTTCAGCTTCAGTTTTAAATGTATGACCAAAAAAAGTCTGTTTTCCATATCTCTGCTCTTATCACTGTAGGACTCCAGCATCAAAAGCAAAGTTCATCCCACAGAAATACACTGAAAGTATCAACAGTACCTACAAATTGTTGATATAAAACACTGTAAAGCAGCTTTGGGATGTTTTTCTCACAGCTCTATTTCCCAAGATCTTGCACAACAAGCTTTCCAGAGGGAAGAGAGAACAAATAGTAATGAAGAGCAAGCTGCAGCATGTAGCACTAAGCACACAGGGCTACTCAAGAGCTAACTGACCAAGCTGAACTACCAGCCTCTCACTCCTCCAAGAAGGCCAGGATTACAAAATATAATTTTAATTTTTTTTTTTTTAAAGAAGCTACTATATAAAGCAGTCACTGCCTCTAGGGTCCCTGATGGCATAATCATCTTATTCTTGAGTCCAGACATAAATTCAGCTATCTCTAGTCCATTATTTGGTAATTTTTTTTAATATCATATAAGTTCAGAGGAATACCAATACATTTTGTAACCATTTCTGAAGATGTATAGACAGATAGATGCCCTGAAGTCCTATCTCTTAGCTATTTTTACAGCACATGATACATTGGTAACGTATTTCAGTTAATATCTGCAGTTTCACCATTTGAGATAAAAATATT
Source organism: Molothrus ater (assembly GCF_012460135.2). NCBI lineage: Eukaryota > Metazoa > Chordata > Aves > Passeriformes > Icteridae > Molothrus > Molothrus ater. The sequence goes on along the minus strand of NC_050478.2, from coordinate 34,564,790 downwards.
AATGATCCCACCAGAAACACCAAAAGCAATTTAAGATTAATAAATTACATAAATGTTTGGTCACTTCAGTACTAACACATATCCACTCCCTTCAAAATAAAACACAGTAGTAATTTAACACATTCAGAAACAAAAAAGCAAGAAAGAGACTAAAATAAGATGTAACTTAAAGCTAGACAGTATGCCCTTTTTAAACTCTATGTCCATTCTCAACAGCACTACTTTTCCACTTCAATATTATATTCATAACTCATATTACTTTAAAACAATTTCTAGTCTTTTGAAATCCAAGTGGCTTTGCTGTGAAAAGATTGGCAAGATACACCAGAAAGATGCCTGCATAATCTGACTTTTCCATGCTGGCCTCAAAGGCTATGCCTAAACTGACTGTCTAATTTGGCTCAAGAGCATATTTGCAAAGCAAAACTCCCAGTAAATTTCATTATTGCCTATCACACTGCAGATCAGAGAACAATCTCAGGGCGCAGAAACTGCATTCCTTTTGGATGAAATGGAGGATGATGTACCTCAGGAAAAAACACCTAATGGTTATTCTATTGTTGGGTTTAGCTTGGCTGGATGCCAGGTGCCCACCAAAGCCACTCCACAATTCCCCTCCTCAGTTGGATAAGGGGGAGAATAGAACAAAAGGCTTGTGGGTTGTGATGAGGACATGGAGAGATCACTTAGCAATTACTGTCATGGGCAAAACCAGACTCAACTTGGGGGGAAAATTAATCTAATTTATTACCAGTCAAATCAGAACAGGATAATGAGAAATAAAACCAAATCTTAACACACCCAGACCCCAACTCCTCTTTTCAAGTTCAACTTCACTCCCAAATTCTCTATCTCCTCTCTTCCAGCAGCACAGCCAGGACGGGGAAGGGAGGCTGCAGTCAATTCATCACACGTTGTCTTTGCTGCTCCTTCCTCCTCAGGGGAGGACTCCTCACTCTCTTCCTCTGCTCCAGTCCCTCCCATGGGAGGGGTCCCATACGGTCCCTCCCAGGGGAGACACTCCTCTACAAACTTCAACACACATCCTTCCCCCAGGCTGCAGTTCTGCATGAACTGTTCCAGTGTAGGATCCCATCCATGGGGTGCAGTCCTCCAGGAACAGACAGCTCCAGCACAGGTCCCCTGTGGGGTCACAGGTCCTGCCAGCAAATCTGCTCCAGTGCAGAGTCACAGCTTTCTTCAGGCACATGCACCTTCTCCGGCATGGGGTCCTCCACAGGATGCAGGAGGCAGCCTGTCTCACCAGGGTCTTCACCATGGGCTGCTCCAACACCTGGAACCTTTTGCCCTCCTTCGCTGACCCTGATGTCTGCAGAGTTCTGTCTCTCATGTTTTCACTCTTCAGCTGCAATTTCTCTCACACAGTCCCCCCCTCTCCCACAGTCTTCTTTAATCTGTTATCCCAGAGCTGCTGCCATCATCACCCACAGGCTCAGCCTTGGCCAGTGATGGGTCCATTGGCTCTGTCAGGCATTGGCTGGTATCGGTTCTCAGGAGAAGCTTCTGGCAGCTTCTCACAGAAGCCACTCCTCACAGAAGCCACAACCTACACAAACCCAGTATAGGCATCCATAGCACCCAACTAGAAGTAAGTCTGAAGTAACCCCATGTGAACCACAGACAGCATAAATATGAGTTCTTCAGCAATTTCACTCTCCTGTTACACCACACTGCTTGCTAACCACAGTGCTGCCACAGGGCACACAGGCACCTCTTCCTTCAAAACCCTACTGTCACTGCAGAGTTGTCAGCATTGTAGCTCGACAGCACATTCACCTAAGAAGTCCTTCAGCAATCATTCCATGTCTCCTCTTTTCTTCTCCATCACCCTCTACAGTCTCAATGCAGCTACATTACAAACTTTTTCTTCAACCCCCTTTCATTTTTCACGAAGCTAAAAGCAATGCAGGAGCAGACCACTTTTACTGAACTCAAAAATTACCTTTCCACACATAGTTATTCTCAGTTCATCACATGAGACCTCAACCAGCTCAAAAGGTGCAATGCTAGAACACATCTCAGTCTTTTCACCATCTTCTGCATCTACAGAGAACATCATAATCTTCATGCCTCTTAGCCTATACCCTGGTGATTTCTTCAACTTCTTCCTTTCTTTTGTCAAGCACATACAATATTAGACATGTTTATTCAAATCAGGCCAATTATATTGAGTACTGCTTACCTTGTCTGATGAAGAGTGCAAAATAGCTTTCTTCATATTTTCTTTTTCAGCTATTAATAGCTGTAATCTGCCAACCTCCTCTTTATAATACGATATCATGTTTTCTTTGTTTGCATCCAAATTCTTAAACGTCTGGATTTCTTTTACTAGTTTGGTGTTTTCTATTTCTGTATTCTTCAAGTGTATCTGCAATGATGCTAAAACATGTCAAACTTCTTCCACGTTAGAACTACTGTTCACCTATCTATTTATGTGCTCACTAAATTCTAATCTATTCTAACTTGAGGCAGATTAGATCTGGTAACGAGAAAAATTAAATATTTGATATTATCACTGCCCTCTAGCCCGAACTTTCTGTCTAGAATTCTCTCAGCATGGTCACCTAACAATAGCTCCACTCTACAGCTAGAAGTTAAAGCCCTAATTTCTCTCCACATCACATTAAGTTATTCAGAACTCACTCCTCTCCTCACAAATGCTGGACAACTAAGGACAAGCAAAAGAGAAATGACTTGAAGAAAACTAAAGAGAAATTAAACTTCTAGTAGTAACTGCCCATAGTCATCTAAGCAAACAGGTCTACATCAGAAATATTAATTTTCAATGACAGCAAACTCCTTCTAATAACTCTGCCTCAGCTCCTACACTCAGGTGCTTTCCACTCAGACCAGAAGATCCATGTTATTTACAAAGGGATTCCAAGCTTGTAAAATATGCTTTGAGATTTTATAATCTAGGAACAGAAATAATCTTTTAAATACACTTGATCTGTTTCACACAACCTATGGATTTCATTATTTTAGCACATTATTTTTTTTCTGCTTTGGTGGGGAGGGAGGGTGGCAGTGTATTTTATTCTATATATGGGTGCCTCTCAACACCAGCAAAAGAAACAGGCCATGCCAGTAAAAACCAATGCAATAGAGAATCTACTAAAGCTTCTCAGTGTTATATACAAGGCTCAAGAAGAGGGATTTAGAAAACAAAGTCTGGAGAGAGAATTTAAATTACTAAGAAGTATTTTAGTTATGAAAAAGTGTGTTAAAGATGATCAGTTACTGGGTGATGCACTGTATAACTGAAGAATTTTCTCACTAGAATCTATAATTTTTGTTACTGGGTCTGAGCTTTAATAAACTGGTGATTCATTCTCCTTCTTAGAGATCTTTTTATAACATGGTTGAATTCAGATGCTGTTTTCCTCATTCATTTTTATACGAGAACATCTATAACTATCTTAAAGATATGTTCACAGAAGTTACCCATTTCCTTTTTTCCTTAACGAATTCAATTTATTAGACTTCTCCATAAACCATTATTACCTTTATTTCAAACCATTTCATTCCAGTGTATACAGGTACATGTAATAAAGTTACCTTATAAAGTTCTTTTTCATCCTTTTCTGTCTTTAACACACATTCAAGTTGCTCCTTCTCAAGCGTCACTTTCTTCAGTTTGTCCTTCAGACTAAAACATTGAAGAATTAATGGTACAGAACTATAAATATGTATTAATACGTTAATGCATATAATAAATACTGTTAGTTAAAAAAAAAACACCTCTGAGGAAAAAGAAGTAAAATAAGGAAGGTAAGGAACAAAAGACTAAGTACCTGTCTAACTCAGTTTCTTTTGCAATGGCTTTCTGAGTAACAGTCATGATGTCTTCTTCAAGTTGGAGAACTTTTGAAGCAGTCTCATCGTGCTTCTTCTTCAAGTCATTATTTTCCCTTTTAAAATCTTCTGATGCTTGAATATTTTCCTTTTAAAAAAATGCACATAGAGGCCATTTAAAAATGTGATTCTTCAGAAGTAAAACATACTATTTGAATTAATGCCAAAATATGGCCATTAGATTTCTTCTCTTCCTTAAAATGTATAACTAGGCCATTTAAAGAATATATAAATAAATATATATTGACTATTTTTATGCACAGTTCATATATTAATAAGGGGTCAATAAGGAGTTTGTTTGGGCACAAGCATTCAGTTATTCAGAGCCTACCAAATACTTCAGAGTATAGAATAAACACATTATTTCGTATCTTTTGCTTATTTCCTTTAGGCAAACAAACCACTGACTGTCTAGCTTAGAAAACAAAGAACTTTTATTTCTCTTTGTACTTGCTTTTACTTAAAAAGAAGACCTTGCATTTTTCCAGACAGTTACACCACAGTAGCAAACCACAGTAAAGAAAACAGCAAGCAAAAGGAGAAACAAAACAAAACAAAATTCTGATTTAGAGCTGGTTACTACATGACATTCTCCTAGCTAGAACATACAGAATGTCTCACATAGCTCAAGGAAGCTCAGGTAACCATTGCAGGATTTATGGAAGCTGAGACAGAGGATAATGACAATACCCAAAACAGATTCCTTTGTCAAAAAACTGACAAATACAATATGGGAAATCGCTGTTAAGTATTGCATTTGTTATCTAATTACAGTAATGTCCATATTGTTCTAAGGCAATGGACAGCTGAATGCCATCTCCACTGCAGCAAAACAGCCATTTAAAGTCAAGTTATCTTAAATAAGTCTGAAAATGTGGGGTTTTTTTCAATATAACTATTTTGTTGAAAAAAATAGATAAGTAACACTAAAGTAAATCACACATACTGAGATAATATGCCACCTTCTTCTGATATTAAAGTACGATAAAGGTCAGCTTATTACCAACTATGACAGTGACATGAATCAAAGTGTAAAACAAGGTCAAGACAGACTGACCAACATACCTAACTACAGCATGACTTAGGAGTGTTTGTGTAGCTACTAAGGTACAAGTTGTCTTTCTGCTCTAGATTTGGAAGATTATAGCACTACTTCATCTATTCATTTTTAAACAAAGCTCAATGCCCTGAAATAACAAGACTGTACTGTTACATCAAGAGAAACACATCAGCCAGACTTTACGAAGAACCCCTACTGACCAAATTCCAACCTAACAAACAATGTTTTAAGTACAATAAAATATAATGAGGACTGGGTTTAGTCATTAATTGTCAAGATACACTGTTCACAAGTATAATTAAGCCTCACTTTTACAAGCAACTAAACAGAAGTTTGAGCATTATGATTTTTTTTGGGGGGGGAGGGGGTTGAGGTGTAGGCAGTATTGAATTGAGGAGTCGCAAATGTATCCAATGACTCACTTGCTACACACTAAACCAGCATGGAGATTTTTATTTTTGTTATATATGCTACATAAAAAAGGACTAATATATTACTACTATTTTAACTCTGAATGGCTTTCTTATGTCTTAATATTAAAAATAATTTCAAGGGATCATAAATGTGCCATCTTTTTTTAAAAAGCAGCATTGGAGAAGATAACCCACAACTTTCATAAGTCTTTATTTTTTAAGAGCTATCTTGCAACCAAAAATACAAATACGTGGCGTAACAAGGGCAGGATATTTTAATTAAAGTCAGTATTCCAAGTAAAACTTGCTATATAACCAGCAGCAACAACACACTCTATAATTGCTTGTCCTCCCCTAGTGCAGTGGAGACTAATTACTTGCTCCTGTTTTGAAAGCCTAGTATAGTAAAAAGTCTATTTCAATGCATATCTGTGTTTTCTCTAAACACCACTTTGGTATAACTGTAACTGTTGTAACCCAAGTGCCTTCAAAAGAATTTAATCTGATACATTATATATACAAACTGTACAAACAGTTCAAACAGGCTGCCAAAGGTAACATATATTAAAAGGAATTAATAGCCTGAAAAAAATTCTCTCCACAAACAGCATTACAATTGATGCTGCTTTGCTAGTTATTCTAAAGGGACATGGTACTAAAATGTGAAAGTTCCATACTTAACAGATTCTCACCTAATAAACTTGTTTAGATACAACTAAAGCCCTACAGTTTTTAAAGGAAAAAAAAAGGATTAATTTTTAGAGACAACTTGTTATTTTACAGAATTCTTAGTAATTCAATTTAGATGCAGCAATCCCTAGTCCCATACACTGGTTACAGTGGTTTCAGAGCCTGTAAAATTTAAAATGAGTGCTCTTAGACTATTTTACAGGTAAAGTCAACTGTGTTTAGAAGGAGTCTAAAGGGGAAGAATATAATAAACACATCAAATAAATGTACAACCCCTCTTACAAAAAAGAGAATTACTTTCTGTAATCATTGCTTTAATTCATTTATCTTATCCGGTACATCTACCAATATTATGTATTTTCTTCCACCTTCTTAACAGAGGAATAAAAAAAGCTCAGCAAGAGCATGAATCATTTTAATGAACTGGTTTAAAAACACTCAATTTTAATGTTATTTTTAATCCAGTTACAAATGCAGCTACCCCATCTCCTTCCCTAGAGTTGCAACAGCCATAAGGGTAGAAGTGGGAAGCAAACTGCACCACAAGGGTCAAGAGTAAGCAACCAAAAATTACTTAAATCAGCTTTACTGCTGCAAAAGAAGCTACCAAAACAAAAACTCCTGTAACTACTAGGAGTCTCATTAGGAAAATGAAACAACAAAAATTCAATGAGCTCTAAATTTCCCTAGAATCAAAATTCCACTTTGAAAATCTTGATATACCTTCAGATAGGGAACAAGAAGAAATATGGGGGTTCCAAAATCTTTACTGTTGTTCTAAAACGGCAGAAGATTTAAGACTGATTATTTTAAAAATAATTTTATAGTAATTCCATGTTACACTGTCCTCATAAATCTATAATAAGCTCTACCTAAGGATATGCAAAGATCATGTCTGGGGTCATCCTTGAAACAGATTTAAAATCCATGTAATAAATAAATTTCCACTGCAAAAGGACTAATAATCTTTCCTTTGAGAATGGAATAGTCATAGTATTTCTAAATTCTCATTTTTATAAGAGAATACCATGGCAAAAATCCCCACATTCAACAATGCCGAACATTCTTTCTCTACTTATTTCAACAGCAGTAAAACATTGCTGAGCAGAGTCTGGTTAATGAATGGTACAGACATCCCTTCCTATGATTAGCACATACAAGACATTTTTCAAATATACTGAAGGTAGAGAGAGATCCAGCAGGCAGAATAAAATACTTGAAAAATACAATCCAAGACTATTTCCAGACATGACACCTTGCAGCACAGCAACGGTCAGCATGGCTTTTTATGTTTCATCCTCCTTTTCCATAACCTGCAGAACTCCATACCAACCTTTTCAAAATCATTCCACACCTAAAACAGTCACCTTTGATTAATGGCTAGAATCTACAGCCCCTTTTTTCACCTTTTAGAGAATGCATACACTGCAACGAAGAGGGGTGAGCAGTTAAAAATGAGCTATGCAACTCACACTGAAGAGGTCAAATCACTAAATACAAGGCAATATATTTAAAACCAATTTTTTTAAAAAAAAACAACCAACCAACAACAAACAAACAGAAAAACACCAAAAAAGAAAGCAGCACCACCTTTCAGCTGGATTGATTTATCTGGATGCAATTTAATGTCAGAGGAACCATTAAACTTGATATCCTACAGAGAATTTAGGGGGCTTAGATCAATTATCTGCAGGAGCCTTTTCTTTATTCCACTGACATCACAGCAGCTCCAACAGAACCATGTGAAACACTTGTCTGACATCATACTCTGTTTAAGGACCTCTGAGTATAAATGATGAACACAACATAGCACCATTGCAGCCAGTGCAAAATCCAGGTCTGCCTATAACACATAACACGAAAGGTCTGAAAGGAAACCTCAAGTCGTAATTTTTCTTTCTAAAAAAAATTTAAGCATTCAGTAAAGTAAAAGAGCAAACCAACTCCAAATAAAGTCAATGACATTAAGCTTTTATCCTTGTGACTACGACTTGTAATAGAAATACTGCTCTAAAAAACACCGCAGTCAATTTCGAAAATATAAGATGTCACAGTGGTAGTACTTTAACTTAACATCATAAAGTGATCAAAACTACAAAACTAAGGTCTTTAAGGTCTACAAAACTAAGTCTGTAAGAGTTCATCTAAGTTACATCAGTCACTCAATTACTGTCATGAAGATTACAAACATGCAAGTTTTTGCAGGAGGCAGCTGAAGCATTTACATACACTATGATTTTGCAGCATGTATTTACATGTCAGAATGGTAATTTCTTAAAACATGCTATAATTTCACTATAAGCTATTGATTTTGCAAAGCCGTCTGCATGAATACATAATTTGAATTGTAGAATATCTCAAGTTACTATTTAATTTTCCAGTGAAATAATTTTCAATTGCCCAGTTTAAGAAATATTCACACACAGAACAGTGAAAAAACATGAAACAGGGTTTTCTCTTCATATGATGTTTATAGTACCCAAGGGTGCTGTAATTGCTTGTACTAACCTGAGCAAATTCTGAGTGTTTAATTTGTGTCTAAAATTAAATGAAACTGGGGGGATGTTTGCTTTTTGGCCTGAGGGGCAGTTTGCCTTTTGGATGTTACTCTGTTACTTAATTTTTGGAGGTTTTTTTCCCCTAAAACAATGCATCTTCCTGACAATCTGATTTTCATACATGCAGCACACATGAACAGTATGAACAGAGCCTGGTCTAAATAGACAGTGAAAAAACAATTGATTCACTTCTATGCACTCAGGCTGAACTGGGCGCTTGCACTGCTTACTCATACTGCTGACATTATCACACTGCACAACAGTCTTTTTTCACTATCTAAGCAGAGAAACTCTCCTTATAAAATGGCATCAAAAGCCAGCTTAAATGAATCCCTGATATTTGAATAAAATTCTCAAATAAATAAAGCTACTGTGCAGTTAGAACCTGTCAGCAGAATGTGAATTTACATGGATGCCTTATAAAAATTTCCCATCAGATAGATGAATAAGCCCACTTTTAAAAAGTTAAATGGCAAACGAAATTTACAAAAAGCATGAAAGAACAAGTTTATCAAGTCAGTAAATTCACTTCTGCATCAATTTATGCCAGCATCGTAAAAGAAACACAATTCAAATGTTCACAAGATCAAAGGATGAACAGGCAGTCTTCAAATGCACTGCTTCTGACTCAAGCTAAACATAGGAACTACTGCCAGAGGACAGAGGAATAAGACTTGTCACTAGTCACATTAAAGAAATCAGTTTAGAAGTGCCCTCTTCCCACTAGAGGGAGACCAATGACTGCAAAAGCATCTTTTGCAAGCTCTGCTCTCTACAAAAGCACAAAACCAGCGTTCACAAAATTGAATAGTTGCAGAGTATCAAAAGAATGACCAATGAAAGACACACAATGACTACTACATGCTTCTCTCTCAGCACAGTAAGACTGAATCTTAAAGCAGTAGGCAAGTGCACTGCTGCCACAGACCTTACACACAGTTTAAGCATACACAAAACTGGGAACACAAAGACTAAGAAGCATTCTTATTATGTACAGAGCTATACACATTTTATATTCATAATGTCTAAGATGAAGATTAGAAATATTCTTATTATCATTTTCTAAACAAAAACACTAAGATTTTGTTCCATTTTTTTTTAAAGTTCGTTTCCTTCAATTTTTAAAAAGGAAAATATATGCAGATAAAAGTAGCATAATAATGTTATTCAACACACTGATTATGTACCAGTTTATGAGAGTAAACCAAAGGAAAAGTTGAAATACTAAAAGCAACCTGAAACAGTTCTGTAATCATGTATAATGTGTCATCTCTTAAGCAAAATAATCATAGTGTGTAACTACATCATTATTTTAACAGTGTTATATTGCTAGAGTTGCAAGTTGTATATATGGCATGATCCTAAATAAAAGTATGCTACCAGGGAACATCACCTTAGTGAAAACAAACTGAAACACTAACAGAAGGTTGTAAGAAAAAAATGTGATGTTTCTGAAACATTTCCAGCAATTTCGCATTTACTCTGAATTCCCACACAGAGTAGTAACAGATTAAGTTAAATCTTCACACTCAGTAAGAACTATTTTAATGTCATCTGGGGAAAAAAAATGTAGGAATGGTTTAACTGACATGAAAACTGCTGCAAAGGAATAGTATGCTCTCCTCTAACTGAAAATAGAGCAAGCCTATGGCAAGCCCTTTTCAAAAGGCTAAACAAGGGGGGCAGGAAATTTTCATACTTGGGAGCAGGAAAAAGGAAAGGCCACTTATACTCTCTCCAAACTGATTCTGTCAGAAGAACTACATACTGGATTAAGCAGGCCTTGGATAAGAGGAAAAAGATCAACCTAAAAGAAATAGAGACTGAATTTGGCCCTCATCTTACAATATCTCTTTAGCAGGGTGGGGTTATTAACACAACTTAGTGGTAATAAACCATAAGTACACACTAAAAAAGTGGGGCTGGACAGCATGTTCCCTCTGAGTGCAAACATTGACTAATGCAGAGCTGTGTGTCTTGCAAATATCTTTTTTTCTGTGACAGTGGCAACAACAAAAAAAATTTTGTCTGCAGAATCATTCATGTGTTGAATACAATTTTTTTTATTAATGTGATAAAGCACTAAAAAAATTAACCAAATCTAAAAAAGCAAAAGCCTTTAGGGACAAGAGTGCAATAATGTGTTACAAGAAGATACAGTTTCAGTAACTCTAATAGCACATTATGACTTTATGCCTGAAGGTGTTTATTCCTCCTACCTTTGGTAGGAAATGACATGGCTATCTTTTAAGAAGGCAACACAAAACTGTTTATCTCCTGAATAGCAAGAGTACCTTAGCAAACCAAGTCTGTATTCTGCTGTAGCCATTAATTTCAAGTGCCACAAACACAGGGACTTTCCTATTTGTAAAACTCAAAAAATGGGAATCTTTACAATACCTGAAAACATGCATAGATCCCAATAGTCAAGCCTCATGGAGCACTGATTGTATTACACCTGAACAGTCTCTTAAAAGACTGACCTACTTTAAGCTTATCTCTTCCTAATATTTTCCCCAACCACTTACAAAATACCCCAAATCAGCAAAAAGCAGACAAAGAAGACACCAGTTCCACTGCCCAAAATTCTGTAAGAGTAACTAGGTGTGAAGAAAGGTCATTTAATCAGGAGTAGGAGGGAAGCACTAATTGGGATTAGCTGTGGCATTGTCATGTCTATTTTAAGGAAGCAATGCTTCTACAGAAGCATTTCTCAATGATCCAAACTACTTCTGAGCTATTTCTGAAAACAAAGTACTGATAAAAATCAACACCAAAAAGAAGAAGGTTGTCTAAAGGCATATGAATAAAAAGAGGATTTAAATAGAACTGTTTTTTAAGGAAACACTTTCATATTAGGAACTTGGAGCTTTCCCATCTTCTATTTGTTATGCTGCACCAAAGTAAAGTAACTTATGTACTACAACCCCTAACTATACCATCCACATTCTGTTCAATTCAATTACAAAAATATAACATAGCTGAAAAATGGATTTGATCAAAAGACAAAACACATGAGGTAAGATACCCATATCATTTCCTCTGAAGAAAGTAAGTAAGACTTTCAGAAATTGGGCAGATTGACAAGTATTATGCATCTAAGGGTTCATAACTCTAGGGCTCCCTTATCACAATACAAATGTAATAAGCATATTTTAGTTGCCAATACATTGGCAGCATAAAGAACTCTGCCTCAATTAGGATCAAATACATGTGCCTGTACAGACATATCCACTTCCTTGACACATGAAATTACTGCTTTATAAACACAGTGCTTTGTACTACTGTAGATTTTTTTAGAACTTTTTGCACAAGCAGAAATATACTGTATATTTCCTGATGGAAGTACTTGCAAAAACAAACAAAAAAAAAGAATGCTGTTAAGAGATTGCACATGGGTTAATGTAATTTACCTTTAGTTTTAACAGAAATACATTGCTATCAATTACAGCTGCCTTAAACTACAATGATAATGACATCCAGTATATACAATAATTATATTTTCTTGGCCTATTCTGTTTTATTAATTGTTGTTCATTTGTCTAATACACTCTAAAGTATATTGGAAGATTTTTTAAAGTAGAATTCCAAAAAGTTAAACCTTTGCCTAAGTTAAAGATTTTTTTAAATACAGATTTTAAATTCACTTACTACATATTTTGTGTATTAAAAGTTTGTAGAGCATAACTAAAAATTCACATGCATATGAAAAAAGAGAACTAGAAACAAAAGAATAAAATAAAAAGCCCCCATAGTACTTAGTTAAAACAACCAGTCAAAGGCAAAAAACCGTATAAGTCAAGCCAAAACAACGTGGCCCACACTAAGCACCTGTGAAGATTCTACTGTTATAGAAAATACAAATACATTCTGATTACTTATCACTTCTAAGATTATCCCCTGCAGTCTAATATAAAAACATCCAAATTAACACATTGCTTAGGTTTATTGCCAACAACAACTACTCACATCACACAAAGAGCACTAGATTATGGGGGGGCTGTGTTAAGGAGCTGCTCTGTAAGACCTGTCTTAGTGGTTAGCTGGAATGGGGGTGTTTTGTGGGGTTGTTTTGTTTGGATTTTTGGCTTTGGTTGATGCTTTATTTTTTTAAACAAGTCACAAGAAAAATAAAACCTAGGTACTGAAATTCAGCTGAGTACTTCTAAGGAATCTTTAAATCAATCCATTATCACACTGTATGTATTCCCAGCAAACATATATTACATAATCCTGAGATCTACTGCTGTATTTTGTGTACTGGGCTGGGGAGCAAGGAGAGTCAGTTATCTTTAAGACTGGAGAGCTACATATAAAGCACTGCTTATTAAAATTTCCAATGTTTAAAACATTAACTTACTGCACCTGATTTAGTAAATATTCACCTAATTTTCAGGAAAAACACTCAATTTATATTCTGCTTATATACATAAACAAATTAACACTTTTTCAACTCAGCAGATATGTTTCTTTGTTTTAAAAAGTGAAAAACAGACAATAGGAAAAAAATGCAAAACAAGACAGCATCAAATGCTTAGAGACAAAAAAAAAAATTGTCTAAGTTAGAAAACTTCCATAGTATTTTAGCCAGGCAAAGAGCTACATCAGCCTCAGGTCAGATATCTATTTGTTGCTAAATACAAGTGAGAAGTTTGTCACACTGCATTCCCTCTTCATGAAAATACAAGGCCAAAGCAGAACAACAATAGTAGATTTTAAAAAAGGGACAGTAAAAAACACAACTCAAACATTCCTGAAATTAAGTTCTATTTGCTAAATTCTGGTATCTTAGAGGCAAAACTAGATTAGAGAAGTTCACTGCAAAATGTGAGAAAGCATTGAGACATTTTTGTTCCTATGCAGTCCTTGCGTGACAGCAATCAGAATCCCATTTCAGAAATTGTTCTAAAATGGAATTGTAAAGCTAACATGGATTGGAACTGACAGTTGTTTTCAAACATTTTTTTAAATAAGAGCCTCAAGGGACAATGAACAGTAGCTATGTAGCTCACTCAGATTTATCCACCAAACTTATATGATCTGTAAATCAATGAAACGTGACTTTATATCCTTCTTTCATTGATTTGAGCTAGTTCTCCCATCCATGTGAAATTAAAATCACTTTTTAATAGAAAAAAAATTTTTCTGAACAACATCTTATCATTCCTTTTCTCCTTAGCCAACACCCCAGTCCATTTCATTCACTGTTCCAAAGTATACTACAAAGCACTAACATTTTCAAGTTCTCTCAAAAAATTCCTATTAAAGGTGTATGACACAGGACTGTTGACATGTACATACTAGTTTCTAGAAATAGTCTATTAACTGCTGTCCACAGCTAAATTATGTAGGTTTCATTACTTCAAATTTGTCCGTGTCACCACCTCCCTCCCACATGTTTTTAATCTTCTCCTAGAAGTTGGGTTTTTTAAAAAGCAGCAGCTTAAAAATAGATTAGGTCCAACTTTTAGGTGCCCTTTTTATAGTATTAGATTTCCTCCTTACCACATGAGAATTTCAAATAAGGCTGGCTTTGGTTTAGGCTATATTTACATCTTCACTATTGATTAACACTTTAAACAGATTTTTAGGTTTATGTTTTTTTTTTCCTTTTGAATTGTGACACCTTTTAAGAGAAGACAGTTACTAGCTACTTTTCACTACTTACACACCTTGGCAGAAGCATTCTCTGTTGATCTTTGCTTTTCATACCAAAAATTGTTACCATTTTGTTCTGTGTTCTATGCAATTATTCCCTAAGGAGAGGGTTTTTTTTAAAGCTTTCCTCCATTTTAAATTAATGTAAGCAAACTTTAAATTATCAACTACTTTCCACTATGAATTCCACAGTTAAATATCAAACATCTGGTAACAGTTGTCATCGATTATCTTACCAAGCCTGGTAACAAAAGCTTTAAATATTTTAGCCATTTTATGACATAAAAGGAATAGTGGCAGGAGGTTAATAGGAACTGACCTATTCTAGTGTAAATGTCTATCTAACTCCTGAGGGGTTTTGATAGCTGATTTTCACAGTTTGACTGGTTCTTGAAAAAGCAGTAATACAGACATTATGAGTCAGTTTTAATCAGTTAAACAACTAACCTTTTGCTCTGCTTGCAGTTGTTCACATCTCTGCTTTTCATGGTTAAGTTCTTTTTCCAGTTGTTCAACTTGATCTCTGAGTTGTGTAGTTTCCTTTTCCAGAACAGAAGTTACCTTTAACAGCTCTTCCTTTTCTTTTATTATTTTTTCAATTTTAAACTGAAAAAAAAAAAAAAAGAAGAAAATAATGGGGTTTGCTAATTTTTCTCCCCTTCATTCTAATCAAACAAGTGATAAGTAATTACTCCAGTGTTTGAGCAGAAACACAAACTGTGTGTTCCCCATTTAGGTCATTACAGTTTTTCCCTTATTCTCAAATTTCTGAAGTTTAATTGCTTTTACTACATAGTACCAGACTACCATTAGATAGCATACTTTGCAGTGTCCTGATTTATCCTCAATTTTTCTTTCCTTAAATGAAGCGCCTTTACTGCTCCCAAGTGACAGCAACTGTGGAAGAGCTAATTCTGATGATGACAGCTTGGTGAAAAAATGACAGCTGACTCTAGAGACACACATTCTCTCTACAGCAGTATCTGAGGAATTTCTTGAGAGAAATGAATATGCACATACACCCCACCCACAAACACCTGAAAAGTAAACCCTGGAACATGAAAAGTAAGCCCTGTGCCCTTTCACCTAAAGGGAGTTTATAAAAAAGTCAAGAAGACTATTTAGTAAGGCCTACAGTAACAGAACAAAGGGTGAAGGTTTTAAACTAAAAGAG
Source organism: Molothrus ater (assembly GCF_012460135.2). Classification (NCBI taxonomy): domain Eukaryota; kingdom Metazoa; phylum Chordata; class Aves; order Passeriformes; family Icteridae; genus Molothrus; species Molothrus ater. Next base: position 34,549,361 of record NC_050478.2, on the reverse strand, counting down.
GATAAATTCAGATTAAAGGAAGAAAGTTTTATGATGAAGGTGTTGAAATACTAGAAAGGGTTGCCAAGAGAGGTGGTAGATGCAACACCCTTGGAAAAGTTGAAGGTCAGGTTGAATGTGGCTGTGAGCAATCTGATCTAGTTGGAGATGACCCCACTCACTTCAGGGGGCTGGAGTATATGACATTATATAGTTCCTTCCAACCCAAACCATTCTATAGTTCTATAAACAAAGATCATAAAAAATACTTGAGAACTTACTTAATTTTACAAGTACATATCTGAAAAGCAAAAATATTCCAGCTGTATCTCTGTACTAAACTTCTCATCCCTAAATTTTGAATGCCATAAATCAAATACATGCACGTATGTGCCTAGATGCACCTAATAGGATAAAATGTCTGATGCCAAAGTAAGAGAACTGCACTGAACAATTTTCCAAGAAACAATTCAAACAAAAGTTTGCTTGGGTTTCTTTTTTGTTTGTTTGGATTTAAATAGGGTTCAGCCCACAAACAGCAACAAGCGAAAGTAAAACACCTTGACTCTGGATATACAAACACAAGACCAATCACATCTCTCTAGCAAAGAATACATTGCATAGAAAACTGCTTTAAATAAAATAAGAGCTACTCTAATATATTTAGGCACCTGCAATTATTCAGCTCAGTCTCCAGGGCTCTTAACTTGGGCAAAAATAAAAGTATACTGATTCCATAACTCTTTTTCCTTACAAGCACCACATCACACAAAGGGTACCTTCCCCCACTCCAGTTAGTTGGTGACTATAGATGTGAGAGAAGGGCAGTATCTACTCTTATGTTTCTCTATCCACTCTTAGTGCTATACATTTTTACATCTTGATTTGTTTAACCTGTAAATGTTCTGAACTTCAACCAAATACTATTGAACAAGCCAGAAATATAGACATTACACAAACACATGCAGGTCTTTTCCTACTAGTTGTTCCTACTAGTTTTTTCTTGTGTGTATATAGTACAAAAAGAAATAGCATTTTAAGAATTTTTGTATCAAACCTCAAGAAGTCCAGCTTTCGTGGTCACCACTAACATATCAGAGTTTCCTTCATCTTCCATAGTGAGCAATTCTTCAACAGGAGAAGAGGTACGAAACTGGAAAGGTGTGCTTGCTCCACGGATTTCTCCTTTGTAAGTCACGTAACAAAACTGATAAAATTCTCCATCATCATTTGGTAGATAATATCCTATCAAAATAAATTAACATTTGAAGAAATATTCTACACAAGCTTACAAGTCTCCATCTGCAGACAGATTACCACATCATGTTTGACTTACAGATTTCATGCTCATTGCCTCAGTATGGCATAAATATACCATCAAAACAGCAGAAAGAAAAAGTCATCCTATTGAGTAACCTTCATCCCCCAGCAATTTCTACTAGCATTTAAGACAAAGATTAAACAGTTAGGCAACAGCTGCTGTATGTACACATCACCTCACAAACATCAGGTAACAGCTGCTGCATATACATTTATGAAACAGAATCATTGGCAATCAGATGCCATGAAGTTGCATCATGCCCACATTATCGTGCGACTGCTGTACAGTCACAGAACAGAGAGTAACTGGTTTTTTGGCCTTGAAATACATACACAAGCAAATACAACAGAAAAAGACAAAATAATATGCAATGACAAGACATCTGCAACTTCACCAGGACCACTTGTACATAGGGTTCTGTTGCTGTTTTGGGGGGCAGGCGTTTGTGAGACAAACATCCTTTTTTTAGCTATTTTTTAATGCCAAAGCACAGAAACGTTCTGAATGGATGACACTAGCTGAAAGAGAAGAGCCTGGAATTTAACAAAGAGCTTATTTTTTAAATTGAAAACAATTCTTCTAGATTTTACAAGGTAAGAATAAATCCTCTTTCTTGAAGCTATGTAATGGTACATGGTGTAAGCAAATTATTTGAGAAGAATTTCTGTGTGACTATCCAACTGAACTGTTGTCCACTGAAGTTTCAAGCCTCTTGCATAACCCAGATTCACCGAGTAAGATTTATCAATGTTAAACAATCATTTCAAGAACTATTGACACTTTAACCTTTATTAGTATATTCAAGACCCACACTTTACCCAATTTGATGGTAAGAAAACCAGCCTAGTTTTATTCAGAATACTTATTTTCGGATCCTGTAGCCAGCCTGAGGATAATACTAACACAATAAACCCTCACCTAGTCTTCAGTCCAGTAGGTGATGTCACCCATTTCAGCTCGTATTTCACCACATTTCAATCTTCTCCCTTTCTAACTTTATCATTAACTTTTCACCAACTTTCATTCCAGATTCCTGGAAGTCTTTTCCCAGTTCTCTTAGCTACCCTTCCTAGAAATAGTAAAACATTACATCTGCTGTATAGACAACACTTGTATCAAGAACTTCATGTTTCCATTACTCTTGTACTTTATTGACAGTCGCTCATGGAATAGTATCTGAATCTCGAAACATCAGGATTCATGCTTTTGGGCCTGGCTACACTTTCCTATATAGCACTGTAGTTCAATTTACCTGATTCAGCGCTTAAGTAAGGTGAAACTATGCAGAAATAAATGTAGAACGATCTACATTGCTGCTTCAGCACATTTCAATATTGGTTCAGACAGCCTGATTTTGAAACTACTGTAAGTCTTTTCTTGTTCTAACATGTACTGGAGAAACAGATTTCTGATTATTTTCTTCCAGCACAATTACTTGATCATAAAAAAAAACAACCACATTTAACATGCTGCACAACATTTATTATTTAGCTCAGATAATTAAGCTCCTGTAAGCTCTGCTGATCTCATCTCAGCAACATTAAAATATCTTGCCAAACACAACCAGGAGACTGTTTGAATGGAGATTCAATCTGGCAGCTCCATAAAAGTGGAGATCCGTCAGGATGGAATATAACAGATGAGACAGAGACACTTGGTCTCTTAATGTGTGGTAACATTTCTATGTAGAAAGGACTGATAATGGCAGTTCTACTGAACAGAACAGTTCTACTCTTCTAGATCACTTCTTGTTTCAGTCCAACCCAATTTCATTTATTAAGCGAACTTTGGCAACTGTAAAAGAAACTAATGATTTCCTTCCACTTTCTACAGAGCACACACACTTTTCAATCAGCTTCAAGGTTATAAAATGGTTATCAGGTTATCAGACCATGTGGATATGATCATCATTGAAAGCACCAGAATAAAAAAAAGACCTGGCAAGAGAAAGAACTGAACTCATCAAAGCTATCACTATTTGCAGCTTTATTAAGACAACAAGCTAATAAAGTCATCATTTCAGGACTTCAATTATTTAATTATTTAATTTTTTGTATGCTTTAAGCAATAAACACACACACAAACAAAGACTAAGGCAAGGACTGGGAAGTAAATCAGGTAATAGTTGCTGCAAGTAAAAAAGAAGGTAAGATTGTATATAACATTCTGTTTGTATGCAGAAAAGCATTAATTTGGTGGAGGTCCTCCTTTCACATGAAATGTTCAATGTGTGTAGATTTTTGACATTTGTCATCTCCTGTGGCAACAAGTTCTGCCTGTTGACTGGGTTATAAAAGTTTCATATCTACCTCCACTTTGAACTTGTCACTTGGTAGCTTTACATCAATGGTTCCTATTTTTTTTGGATATACAGAATGGTTAATCCAATCATGCCATGGGAAGCTGATTTTAGAGACATCAGTCACTTCACATTACTTTCCTTGCCCAGCCTGGAAAACCTGGCAGAAGGAAGTCTGGAAGGTCACTTTGTCAGGCTTCCCACTCAAGAGGCTGTTGTCAGCACCTGAGATTACTGTGGCTGCATCTAATCAACTGTATGGAATTCTCATCCTTCCAAACCAGGATACCTGTTCAAGAGCTACACTACCCCCTCATGGTAAAAATGCTCTTCCTAATGTCAGACATTAACCTCCCATGTCATAACCCATAGCCATTGTCTTTTTTTCCATTTAAGAAGTGTGGCTCTCATCTTTGCAACTCCACACCTTTACAGAGAAGCTATTTCTTTATTTTGATCTCCTTTGCTGCACTTTACTAGACCTGTTTACAGACTGCAAAGGGGAGGGAGAGGATATGACTTGTGTGCACTGTTGAAAATGTAGACATACTATAGACTTGTACAGTGGTATAACATTTTCTGGTTTGTTCCTTATTCTTTTCTTAAAAGCCTCAGATATTTCCATCAATTCCTTGCAGCAAAAAGTCCCTTGCAACTCTATGACTACTCTGAACTTTGATGAAACCACCATCTACACTATTTATTCTTTGACAAGAATCATTTCATATCAATAATGTTTAAACTCCAGAGACTAAAGACTCTATAAAGACACAATGCACACTAAGAGAGGCCAAGATTAAAAAGAACCTGCTGATCGTTAAACAAAGTCACTCATTGTATTTTAATAGTTTCCAGCAGTGCTTCTCTATCAGTCATGAATATCTGCCATTACTATGTAAAAAACATACTAAGTCACATACTTTTCCTTACAATTTTCCTTGACATCTAAAATAAGACTAAACTTCCCACAGTGAAATGTTGAAAATTATCCTCCAATTTATCTTTTTTAAACTCCAGAACTGTTATACAATGCTCAGCACCTAAATGAACCGATAAGTATTTAAAAAGCTGAGTAGGCTGGAAAATACAAAGACACTGCCTTATACTCACCTTGAAAAGTCAGCACACAGTTAACAGTTGATCCTTCCACATAATTTTCTGGCATAGGTGACCAAAGAAACGTGTAATAATCTCTTGCCGTACTCCAACCAACCTAAAATTATATAAACCACCAAAAAAAAGAATTTTAAAAAAATTTAAAAGAGAAAACATTAAACCGAAGAATTTGATATACACAGTTAAGATATCATGGTCTGGCCTTTACAACATACTGTAATATATATATTTCTGCTTCAAAACGTAATGAAAAGATACTTAACAATGTTTACAAATCAGGAATATTTTAACAAGCATGTCAAAGATTTAGCATTAATTTTATTAAGCTTGTTACCTAAGGCAGTAAATGGGTCTAAGGCAATAAAAGGGTCTATATAAAGTAAAGCATCAGACAGTTTTCACTATATGTTAAACTATTTGGTACATTAATTTTTTTCTATAAAGACACACATTTCTATATTTAAAGTCCAAAAATATTAACTCCTGATTTTATAATGAAATTTCCTTAGTGTACATTCTGCCAATGTTGACTCTCTTGTGTCCACAGTCCAACTGGTTCATCAGAAAATAAAAAGGAAGGGGAAAAAGAAAAGCTTTCTATGCCACTGAAAAGATCACAATTGACACTTGAATTTTTTTGACATCTTCTGAAATGCTAAAGACCAGCATTTCACTGAATGCTAACTCTCTCATACATACACACTATGTCAGGAAAGAAAAAACACAGATCTGGATGAAAACATAACTCAGCAAAGTCAGCACAGTCTTCCGCAAACTTCAAAACGCCTCAGCTTTCAGAGTTTTCCTAAGAGTGCAGTTCTGTAAGTGGTGACCCACTGGCACAGGTTGCTCAGAGAAGCTGTGGAGGCCCCACCTCTGGAAGTGTTCAAGGTCAGGCTGGATGGAGCTCTGAGCAACCTGGTCTAGTGAGAGGGGTCTCTGCCCTTAGCAGGAGGGTTGAAACTCCACCTTCTTTAACATCCCTTCCAACCCAGGGCATTCTATGAGCCTGTGATTCTACTCCCTGAAGACATACATACCAACAGGCCTGAAATACATTCAACTAAACCAGAAAGCCAAAGCAACTACTGTAAAGCAATGGATATTAATAATAGCATAATGGTAAAGGAAAAGAAGAAGTATATCTGATTTATTCCACTGATGAAATAAAAATACCAAAACCTTATGAAATGCTAGGTGTCAAACAGTTTATCAGTAACTGGAAATACACGGAAGAATTAAGATATAGAAAGGGAATAAATTGTTTCCCAATTTTTATCAGGTAAGACTGTATCAAGAGACCAAATACCCACACAAAAACCACACAACCAAGAAAAGATTAAGTTAACAATCGTGATTTTCATTGCTTCAATAGGCAACATTTCCAAACTTCAGGTGTAGAATTCTTTCTTTATAAAGAATACATTTCAGCAGTGTACTTTAAAAGTATTAACGGCTGGGGTTTTAAAGGAATTTTCAATTAAAAAAGAAACCAAAAAGGAGAACATGTTTAGATAGGCAAAGAGATCAGCAGAGGCAAAAGTAATTCAATAGCAAAGCAGCAATTATATATGTATATAGGCAAACATTTCATGTACGCAAATTAATACACAGCACTAATTTTAAAAATTCTGAATAGATTATTCCATAGATATCCATGCACTTCTTCGCTTTTTATTAAGAAGTATGGACGAAACTAATGTTGAAGATGATGAAGACCTTTTTATATTCTAAAAAAAACCACAGATTAACAACAGTGAAACCAGATGAAATTCTCATTACTTTTGTAAGGCAACACTTATTGAAGAGAAGCAGAGCAGATGCTCAACACATCTGCTGGAATGGAATCACCTACCAGATCTTAAGCCTATTCCTATCAAAGAAGAGTTCTACGATATCTCCTATCAAGCAGCTTTTCAAAATGTCAATGAAATGAGACTTCCTGGGGTTGTTGTTCCCACAGTTTTAAATATTTCAGAAACAACATGGAAAACTCTTCCAGTAACTTGAAGGTAGTAAAAGCAATTTTTTCTCGAAAAAAGTTCACAGGAAACATTTCGCAAATTTTCATATTAGTCATGTCTTCAAATCCAACTCAGATGTTACTACCTTTTTTTTTTCCTGAACTTGCTTTTACTTCAGAAAAGAGAAGCATATACCATTATTTGCTGTCCTAAACTAAAGCACACTGCTTTCTAAATTTAGCTCTCAGTGAGTGAAAAGTCATCATCTTTTTCGTTTCAGAAAAGAAACTAAATTATCACTGTACAGAACTGAAATAATCTTTTTATCTGTTAAAAACCAGAATACGCACACACTGCTTCTAATGCTATTTTCATGACTAAAATAACTTTCTTCCTTCTGATAACTAACACTGGAAAACAGAGAAAAAACAAAATGTTCACACAGTGAACATAAACACGAAAATAGACAGTTTATTCCTGGAATTCCATCTTTTTATATTTTTCTTAGATATCACATATTGATTCATAAATTTAGCGATTTATCCTGAAACTAAAAGTTATTTTTATCAATACTCTACCTGTAGTAGTAGTCAACAAAAAGGTTTTTTTAGGTCATTTAAAATTTTAGCCATACTGATACAAACAAAAAATTACATAGAAAACAAATAACTCTCCTGGTCTGTTTCTCAGCAGGTTTTGTATTTTTAAGTATAACTGTAATCTGTGGACTGCTGGTAAAGAGAAAATTGTGACACATCAAGAGCTATCAGGGAATACCCAAGGAAGTTTACCCCACAAGTATTTTCTGTAACAATTCCCCACATTTCCTGTCATCGATCATCTCTTTCCCCTGTGTGAGGCACGCTGTCTTACATTCTTATGATCATGACAATTCCGTCCCTTCTCAAAGAGCACCAGCAAGACATCAGCAGGTATGCATTGCCCAACAGCTCTTATCACTGCACAGAATTTGAGAAAATTAGGGTTTTCCCTGCTACACGTTGTCAAAATGTGACAATGCAGAGAAGGAAGTATGAATAAATGTCATCTTCCTCACAGCTTAATACATTTCAAAAGGGGAAGGTGAGTATTCTGCAGCAAAGCAAATTAACTTAGTAACATTTTTCAACATCCTTCCTACATAACAATAAATATAATTACATTTCACAGGGTTATTTCTTAGATGGCACAAGTAAGAAGCAAAGCCACATAATGATATGATGAGAATAAAATAAAAACAAATTTAAGTAATCCATGTTTTAGGTGTAGGATGTAGGTATTTAAAAAAAATCTGTTATTTTATCAACAGGTTTTAATAAACTTTCACTTTAGTACTTTGTCTCTTTTGTCAATATTCTGTTTAATAAGCCTAGTATGGAGTACACAGTGCTTCCAAACTACAAAATACTATACTACATCATACATATACATAGTCATAAGCTTCTGTATGGCAACAGGTTATATTCTCACAGATACAAGACTACAGCACACACTGGATGGATCAGCAGTGATTTAAATGTGATCTTTGACATAGATATTTCTTTCAGCTCAGAAAGAAAACCAATAGATGTCTAAACTTTAACTAGGGTTAAAACTATATAAAAAAAATTTAACACCGCTTAAGAGAAAGTAAATAAAAATTGAGAAACTAAACTAGTGGCAAAAGCTACAAAGGAAATCAACAAAAAATGAAAAATATGTAGAGAAGATGGGAATAGTCATCAGCAGCTCCACAGTGAGTTTCTATGATAAATAAAACCCTGTAGCTTTGGAAGCAAAACAAAGAGCACCCTCAGAAACATCGGGCATATTAGCTTAGAAAAATAGTTTCATTTCAGAATCAGAAAAGCTAGACTATTTGTCTTACTGCTGATGATACCAACAAAACCTACTACCAATAATATAGACCATCTTCTAGGTTAGTCTCTGAAATGGGAGAGGAGTCCAGATCCTCCACAAGAACCCACTCGATGCGAACACCTTACCTGTACTACACTGAAAGGAGAAAATGGAGAATTGTCAGGTCGATAAGAACAAGAGTTTGACTATTTCAACTGCCAAAACAGCTGATATAACTAACACTGAGCACCTCTTCTCATGAAAACATTATATTGAAAACAAACAAATGCTTGTTAGAATGATTTGAAAATTTCATTCCTGCATTTGAAATTCAAAATAATGAAAAAAAGCCACTGAGAGAAATTATGTCCATTATAAAAATATATTTAAAATAAGTCTTCAATAATACTGTATAATTTTTCATTCCCTTAATTTATTAAGCAAGTTCTAAAAATTTATGAAAATTATGAATATTTATGAAGCTCCAAACATATTTATTTACTTTAATAATTAGAACTTAACAGATGTTAAAAGACGGTAACAAGGGGAAAAATGTGGAAACCCACACAATTCTTGTTGAAGACTCATGTGAAGTTAACAGATCTATTTTGGTATGAAGAACACATTCTTAAACCAAAGTTAAAGTTAACTTTACATATCAGTTGAAAAAAAACAACCAACCAAAAAAAACCCACCATCAAAAACAAAAACACAATCAACAAAAAGTCAACTACAAACATGAAACCAAGTTCCAGTCAAAATATAAAATATATACTGATGCACAGTAGTACTGTCTTGCTATCAGAAATCTTAAGTAAATGAAAAATTTATATAGGACCCACTGAGAAATTTTCTCTGAGCCAGGAAGAGCAAAACAGGCACAGTTTATTAGTGCCAACTTAAAAACCTGGCACGACCCATGGCAATCATTACAACATCCACATTCAAGCACACAAACACTGCAAATTATAGAACTCTGACATAAAACCTTCTGAAGTTCAGAGGAGAAAAATGAAGAATTACCTGTCAAACTACACTCACTACACTTAACTCATTGTGAAGCCTGAACTCAGGTTCATCATCTGATGAGCACAGCAGCCATCTGCATTGACTGACTGTGCTGATACCCTTACTTTTTTAAGAATTCATTGAAAACTCTGAAAACATTTTGCTCAGAGTTCAAAAGTCAAAAAATAGAAACATTCTTATTTCTCAGTCAAAAGAGCAGATTAAGACTTAGATGATGCAACTTCCCAAAAGCAACAGAAAGAAAAACATCCATTTTACAACTGAGTTAGACATAAAGCATCTGCTACTCAATACTTTATTCTATATTTTCTACATTTAATTCTTTCAAACTCTACTCTGAAATACATTTTTAAATTAGACAGCTGTGACTAAATGCAAACATTCTTGCTTTCCTTCCAGAAGTTAACCAAGAGATTAACAATCCAGAACCCAAATCCTAATTTCACCTTCTCAGCCATGTTTTTAAACCAAAACATGACTACACATCATTTATACCACAAAAAAATGTCATATCCAAATTAGGTTATTATGTACAATGTCTAACTGAAACCTCGCTTAATTTAATTTTCCTTCCATAAAATGGAAAGCTTTAATAGACCATTACAGAGTAATACACTTATGATATTTCTATCTCCTACTTTTGAGCAAAAAGATTTATTTCAATTTAGGACATCATAAAGACTTTTCAGTCATATAAACCAACTCAGTAGCCACGGTGGAAATGCTGAAGTCTGGTAAAGTTTAAGAGCCCAGCACAAAGCACTTTGCAATTTGGTTGCGCAAGTAGGGACAACTCAGCTGTCCCATAATACTCACACTAGACAGGTTTTCCTTCAACCCACAAACAGACATGCAGTCATCACAGAAGTTTTTTCTTCTTCTGTGCTGCCCCACAGTACAAGCTCCCTTCTTACTGCAATGTCACATCACACAGTGAGATTAGCTTTCCCATATTTACATTTCACCCATAGTATGTTTCAACAGAGTAACTTGAAGAAAATTTGCCAAAAAAAAAAATAAATGGGAGGATGAGGGAGGGAGCATAAATAGGGAGTGCCTGTCTGTATAGCAATAATGAGTTATCCAATATCTACCTGAGGGAAAACAATAACCATTTTATTTCACTGTATCTCCTTCAACTCTCATCTGGTTCATCTTACACAGAATGTAAGCTTTTCTATGGCAAAAGCTCTACCTTACAACTCCACAGTGTTTGCAGTGTAAAAATTATTTCCAACTTTGTTTTCATTTCTTGAGTTTCAGATGAACATGGAAAATAAAATTTTTCTGATTTTCCATTTTGTTAAATTTCCTCTCTTTCTAAATCGCTTGGTACAATCAATCGATTCCACCTGCAGACAGAGTGCCTTAAAGAAAGACCATCAGCATGGGAGGCTCATTTGGCATTTTGTTCCCTGGCCTCAGAAGGCTGTTACACAGCTGAAAGAACAGCAGTGTTCATTCTGCTATATTAACAGTGCCTGACCCATCTACACAACATCAACAAGCCAAAGAAGCAAACATTTCTTTGGAAAACACTTGTTTAGCTGAACCAACTCGGACATAATCAGCAGGCCTTTACTGTAGATATCTAATTACGATCCCATTTTTTCTAAAAATCACACAAAAAACCCCACCACAAAATTTATCAGAGTAAAAATTAAGCCCTTTTTCTAATTTAAATTAAATAGCTGAGAAAGAAATTTGGCAAAGCACCCTAAGTACTACAAGAAGACAATGTGCTACCTCTGAAAGAAGCAAAATTACAGACAGTAGATAAGGTTCTGGATGTATGTTATACAGTTTAATTATTACTGACAACAGTAAGTCAGCAGCCTTGCCATGTTTCACATGGTAAGAGACACTTACTTTGCCACAAACCACAGACAGGACAGATGTCTAAGCAAAACAGCACTGGGACCAGCATCATAGGAAGAGATTTCTCCAAGCAGGCTTGGTTTGGCCATAACCCTGAGTAAAGTAATGCTATTTGAAAGTGACAGCAATGCCTGTGCTACTGTAGCGCATAATCTACAACCGGCAGCTACAAACACCAAGTCCTTCTAAACAACTAGCAGGCAGGAAAATGCATCTGGGTGCAGTGAAGCTCGTACCAGCCAAAATTACTGAGAGTTAATGCTGACTGTTAACACTGATATGCCTTTGATGCAATGGACTTTTGAACACAGGCATCATCAGCAAATAATGGCATCTACATAGCAGCTCTGAAAGAATCACACTGTACAAAAAATTTCAGAGCATGGACATAAGGAAAAGTACTTATTTAAGTATTAAATAAGTTACACTGTAGTAACATTCAGGCATAGACATTTCAAAATAAGTAAGCTAAGTCAAACCTTGGGGGTTTCAATATGTCTGTAATCACCTTATACCACATGCAACTTTGAATTAGCCAAGATGCTTAAGCCTTCAGTTCAGACATGACCTTGCTACTCACACTGGGATTAAAATCAGTTATACAACAGGAGCCCCAAGGTTGTGACATTCTTGGGTAGAAGATGGCTGCAAAGTATTCTAGATTCTTTATGAAAGGCTATAGTCTCAAAATGCTCTCTCAGTCCCAGACCTGAAGAAGTCCACCTCTGCTGAATGTTACAAACACATACATTAATTTGGACTATTGCAAACATGTGGTATTTGTTGCAGTATCAAGGTACTATCAGGATCCTAAGTTATGATCATCTTTTGTTGGTTAGATTTCTACCTCACAGCTCAGAGGAATATGTTAAAATGACATTGACAGAGTGCCTAGACCATAGGATCAACTTCCTCTATTAGGTATAAATCAAAATAAATATAGAAACAATATGAATTCCCTAAAAGTAAACCTGTTACAGATGTAAACTACTGTCCAAAAAAAAAACATATGACAGATCAAAGAGTAACAAAGCTACTGTTTACTTTAAGAGATAAGCATGAAAATACATTTTGAAAGAACAGGTGGGGTTTAAGTGAACTACTCCCCTGCTACCATGTCTCATAAGAACTATCAATTAGCACAGTCTTTTATTTCAAAATTATTACTGGCTACTTTGTTATGCCAATTCTACAGCCTACCAAACCAAATAATTTTAGAAAATTATTGACACTTGGAAAAAAAATGTTAAAATTTCTTTTAACCTTCTTTTGCCTTTTGTCAAAGGCAACATCACATAAACCTGGATTATCACTCTCTTCACCTCATATAGAAACAGCAAGTAATGTTGCCAGGGACCTTCTTTTTATGCCAAGTACTATTTACTTGTCTTTCCAAAGAAAATAAACCAGAAACCAAAAGAATCACTCTAATTCACAGATAAAGCAATTCTCAAAAACATTCTGAATTCCAACAGTTCTTTTCCCAGCTATTTTAACAGCAGGACATACTGTGCACTGCACATTCCTGTATCTATCATGGCCAGCTGTGCAGTGATGATTCCATGCCAAAAAAATGGTATTTCTATATGCATGTGGCAAATAACACATCCAGATGTTTTGTACTTCAGAATGTAATCTGTATGGAAATAATTGCTGCTTAAGTTACCAATCTACAGCAAAATCAGGATATTCAAATGACTCACACAAGCTATACTATTATTTGCAGTCCAAAAGAAACTAAATAACCCAGAATACTATTCAAAGATACAGCTAGATTGCCTTGATGAAACGCAAACACCAAGTTGTTTCTCAAGTCTCTATCAAATACAGTGTTAAACTGTGTTACAAAGGTTTTTGACCACAGATAATTTAATTCTGAGATCTTCTATAAATAAGGACATTGAAAAGACAGAAATTAAGTTGCATACAAACACAGGCACTGCACTGATGCACAAACAGTACCTCAGATGTGGCCTTGTAAGCACTGAGTACTCTCTCTGAGCAAGAGGTACTTTTTGCGTTCAATAAGTTGCCAAGATCTTCTCAATTCTGATTACTCAGTTGTTCCATGTGTTAGGTTGCCAGAACATTGGCTATCCACTTTTAATGTTTAATTGTGAATATTAAAAATATAAAAATTAAGAAAGAAATTATTTTCTTTTCTTCTCTACGGTTACTCTGAGACAGTCAGTATCAAAGCATGCCTACAACTAGTCAATATCCTAGAAGAATGGTAATGTAGATTACTTAGAAAAATGTATCAACTAGAACTGAGGAACAGAAAAGTTTTGATTAAATAGTTAATTAATGACACAGCAAGACTGAAGTCATTAACGTAACATATGTAAGATTGGTTATGTGCTGATATTGCAGGTCATTCCGGCATGCTGGTCTCAGCTAAATTATATGTTCAGAAATTCACAAAATACTATGATATACCTCACAAACACCTACACTTTAACACCATTCTCTTGATGCAATATCTTTCTAATGCCCACAAGAGCCCTTCCTTGTGCCTCTAAGATGTGGAGTAAACCAGCCTCTCTTGTATACTGAACATTTTACAGCCCTATTTGCAAACACGTGCTCCAGACAAAGAGGTAGGCACTGCTTCCTAGAAACCAAGCAGGCTTTTCAAACACTTCTGCAAATCTGGACATTATGTATTAATAATGCAAAAAATATCACTCAGTCATACGATTATTTTATTTTATAGTCATGAGATGCAGACTGCCCTTGCCGGAAATTAGGAGTACCTACAGACAGGCCAGTTTTGCAACCAGATGCAGTGCACATATTCTTTATTTTCCCTCATTTCAAAAGTTTAGATTTGGGTTACATTAAAGGCCTCTCCAGATTCTGATTAACCAAAGATGAGCAGAAACAAATAAAGAGGTCTTGGATCCCTCTAGGAATAGAGACCTCCTAGGAAATCAATCAAGGATGGTAAGACTTCTCACCTTTGACTCCACACTAGGAACCATCAGGTTATCCTGCACAGAAACCCTCAGTAGAGGGAAAGCTGATCTCAAATTCTAGTTCCTGTAAAACTGCATGAAGAGGAACTCGGGCTCTGGATGGCCATGCCAAATACTAGACCAGTACTTATCTGAAAAAAATGCCTTTTATTTTCATGGTAACACACAAGGACATAACTGATCAAGACCTTTAAGTACTTGATTACAGATAACTCTCCAGTATATCCTAAAAGCAAAAAAACACATAGTAGCAATGACAGATAGCAGACTTGAAGACTGAGTCAAAACCTGCATTTGACTCCTCTCCTGTAGGGGACAAGTAATAAACACAAAACCAATAAAAAATGCATATGCAGAACTTCTGCTCTAAAGGATATTATCTTCATTATTGCACTTCCTACATCTCCCAGTTTTTGTCAGATGTCCAATCCCAGAATTAGTGTATGCATTTAGATGCATCTAGTTTGTAAAAAAAATGGCACATCTGAAATAATTCTATATACAACATTACTCTTTCAGTTTATGAACACTGGGTCTTTATTTTTCTAAGCAATACAAAATTACTTGCCTGGGAACACTTTTAAATCTGTTACTGCCACCTCAAAGAGCCTTCCGCTCATTATTACTGAAGTTCAACATTTAGCAACTTACACTGGGAACAAAAAAAATTCACATTTCACCTACAGCATATGCAGAGAAGCTGGTAGAATCTTAACCTTCACAACTTCAAGTAAGCTGCTATTAAGAAGAATATTCTAAAAAAGTTTGAAAAAGAAGCTTCAATAGTCATTCCATTTTAAGCAGCCATACCAATAAAGCAGGCATAGCCCTTCCCATATATGCCTTCCCAGTCCCCTTGTTTCCATCACAGTGACACCAGCACAGCTGCACCACACCATGATCAAACCAAGAACCAAGTCAGTTATGAAATAAGAGGGTAAAAGCTTAGGGAGGAGGCTGTATTTTCCTGGCAGATCATCCTACTGATCCATTTCACTGTGCAGCTGCACTAACAGCTGGACAAGCAAAACAAATGCAATAATATAAGGATATATATATAACCAATATTTACTCAAGACATCATTGTTGCTGAAGAAAAGCACTCATATCCTAAATAAAAACCATTCACTTAAAAAGTACCTAATTTCTAACCTAAGCTTTTTTTCAGTTCCATAAAAAATAATCTTATCCAGCCAGTAGAGCAAACAAGACAGAATACTGCTGAAGCCACTGATCCCTAAAATTCAACAAAAATCAACACTATAACTAAAAACAGCAATGCTCACAGAGCGCAGGAAGAATCTTACTTCGTATTTATTTTCCACACCAATCTGAAATTACCACTGTTTGTTGGGGCTTTTGGCTGAGGTTTTCTATTTTTTTTTTTTTTAACTAGGTGCCTTTTTACTCTGTCCACTATTCACTATTACAACACTAGTTACCTTCTGTGCAATTTCAGGCAAAGATTTCAGATTTGTTTTTTAAACAACTTATGCACTTCAAAAGGACAAAGTGAACTTTATTCACTCTACATGAACAGTCTGTGAATCGACACTTTGAGTTCTCTCATAGAAATCCCACTTTCACTGCATACCAGCCAATACTAAAGATCATTAATTACTGTTCTCATAATTAGTCAAGATTTTTTTTGTTCTTTTTTTTGGCCTTTTTTTTTTTTAATCATAGGCTCAATTTGCTAACCATGCATTGCAACCTTCATACGTGTTTAAGAGAAGTAAATGATAAAACCCCTTTCTGCTTTTATTAGGTTTCAAGCCACCTCCAGGTGCTTTTTTATTTGCTCATGAACAATCAGTTCTCTAGAAGTCACTCATTTTTA
The DNA here is from genome assembly GCF_012460135.2 of Molothrus ater. NCBI lineage: Eukaryota > Metazoa > Chordata > Aves > Passeriformes > Icteridae > Molothrus > Molothrus ater. Next base: position 34,533,118 of record NC_050478.2, on the reverse strand, counting down.
CATTCAGATCACAGTACAACTTCTATTATCTATCCCAAGATGACTAGGTTTTCATAGTTTATTTTACTGCAAGCATTGCACATACATATTTGTAGACACAGATATAGTTAAGACAGCTGGCTCTATTTAACTCAGTGTACTGTAACAATACTAAGTATATTCATAACACTTAGTGTAAGCTGATATAACCACTAAAAGAAAGCCATTTTTATTCTTGCCACCTTGCAATGCTTCCTCCCCTTATACTGATGTGAATCAGGCAAACTGGAAATTCACTTGGGGAATTCCATTTTAAAAATCCAGTCACAAAACACTGATCTTAACCTCAGTCTGATTCACCACACAAGATCTCCTTTCACATGAAGAGGAAGCACAAGAAACAAGCCACCCTGCATTAAAGATGTTTCTTTGAACAGTAGAACTACCTTATGCCAGCTCAACATGTTCCTCAAATGACTGCCAAAGTATTATCCGCCTCTCTTAAGGCAGAATAAAGTAGAACGTCAATAGTTTAAGAAAACTATCATCACAGCCAAGATGAAATCAGATACCTGTACATTGCACACAGCACATTGTGTAATCACTGAAACACTGTTTCCCAACTTCTTTTTTCTTTTACCTAATTAGTAATTCTAGAGTCCTGCCTGATTGCCTCCCTCACTTAGGCCAACAGACAAAGCCATTATATTCGCATTTCAATAATTTCAAGATGCTTACACGCAATATAAACAGAACCGACTATAAACTTTTGATAAAGAAGGGTGTTTTAAATTTCATGAATGCCATGAACTAAACATTCAAGTGTTTTCTCAGTTACATATTTGTCAAAACTTTGGAAATAAGACACATGTCTTACCAGGGAAATGTGCCTGTTGGTAAGCCAATGCCTCCCTGGTACAATTTAGTAACTATACAGTCACTGTACATGGCATTAAAAACACTTTGTTACACAGCACAGAACTTCTATACTGCAGAGGAGTAATTTAGCTTGAATAAAGACTCACAATCTCCAGATTACAACAAAGTCAACCATTTACATTCTTAAACAGTGAACTGAGTTCTACAGGAAAAGTGCTCCAGTAATAAATCAGTCTGTCACCCTTCTCACCTCCCCACTGCCTAAGCATCACTCCATTAAAGCCCAAATCAAAACTTCTCTTAAATAAAATGCAAATAAGGAATTTAAGCATCATTTATTAGGAGCTATACTAACAAAGATAGACAAATTAATTTCTTAAACAGAAGTAGATATAAGAATTAATCAATTTCTAATCCCATAAATGAAGCTTTACTAACCTTTGGAAATATCTCCAAATATCTTTTTTCCAAGGATCTGTTTTGAATAATTTTAGTGATCTATACTGTTCAGCCTGTTCTAGCAATAAAAATTAGTCAGGGGTGTGGGTCAAGTTATCTCCAGCTTAGTTTTCATTCTTTGCGTGCATATTTCACACACAGTACCACATTCTTCACTCGGTCCTGTTCACAGCATCACTCTGTAACCACACATCTCTTCTCAAATAATTTCCATTTAATACTGCATACATTAAGCCTCTTTATTCCAGCAGACTTCCAGCTGGACTCACACCTTTAGTTTCGGTCTCTAGTTTAGTCTTTGTTACAAAACTGACACTCTAACAGCAGGAACCAATATATCACTTAAGTGATGTTCAACTTAAAAGTTTACTGTTGCTGAGATTTATTTTAACTTGCAAGAGAGCCAGCAAACATTTAAAAAACAAGCAATAGAACAAGCATAACTTACCTTGAAAATACCAACCCAGTCCTTCTGATGAGGATGGATAAACTGGGTTAGAGTGTAGTGACATTCAAGATGTGTGTTTGGAAGGTAACTTTTCGCAACATTTTGAAAAATCACGTGTGCAAAATTGGAGGTCTGCAAAGTGCTAGCTGAAGATGGAACTTCTTGAAAGGATGACATGGTTACCTGTAACAAAACTGTAGAAGTTATTACTTGAACATAGTGGAAAAACTAGTGAAGTTACAAAAATTAATCTAGTTGAAATACGTATGAGAGAAAAACCTAACAATTAGTTCCCCTGTTCTGAAAACAGAGAGGCGTAGACTAAATTCACCAAAGTGCACTGCCTCAGCATCTCTCCAAAACAACCACCTCTCAGAATAAAAAGAGCAGTCATTTCAGCAATGACATCAAGATGGAGAGGAAGCATTGCTTAGCTGAATGCCCCCAGTATTATATCTCAGTGTCAGAAAGTGGAAAATAAAAGCAGTGGTGTGAAAACAAAGCAGGGTTCTAACTTAATGAAAGAATGAAAGATTCTTAATGGTTCTAGACATGCTAAAGAAGAACAACAGTTCCGTAGTTTCCCTGCTTTAAATTTTTCTCAAATCTGTACTGCTCAGTACTTTTCACAGCATTTTTACACAAGAAGTTTTCCCTCCCCTCTCAGTAAAAGTATCACAGTTCCATTTTAAGACATTTTTTAAAAATAAGAACGTTTATGTAAACAGGAGGGTTTTGTTTGGGCTGGCTTTTTTCCCTACTTCAAGAGTTTTCCTGCCCCCGTTTAGCAGTCTGTGGGCATCTTTTACTATTCTCACTGTAACACATACTTTGGTGTTTAGCTTCATTACCATAAACAATGGCCTGCATTGATAGCAGGAACAATGAGGTATGCATGCAGTTGGAGGGATTAACACTAATCAGTTGGACTGCAAAAGCTTTTAATCGTGCTTTCCATTCACCACCTCATTCAGGATACATAGTGCTACAGACCACAGTAACACAAGATGCTTCACGAGCAGAAGAAGAACATCCCTTCCTCAGATTCGGCAATATCTACCAAAAATATGCAAGTGAGAAGTTTCAAGTGTCTGACTCCATTGTATAATCAAAATTTTGCCAAAACATTTGATATTAGGAGGATTAGGGCCTTATGTATCTGACATTCTGGAAAGATGAGCTATCCTGTTCTTACAATTGCTGTTGAAAGTAATTTTATGCCGACCAAGCACATTCACACCTTGAAAGAGGTAACTGCCAAATGTGTGACATAATATGTTACTTTCATTGAAGATACATGTGGAAACCAAAACCAAAAGGAGACAGGTCACTCACTGCAAGCCTCAAGTAGTTCAAATATGAAAAGGTTTCTGTGTACCTTCTATAGCCTTTCACCAGTTAAAAAATAAGTAGTAAAAACCTTGTGATTTCTGAAACAAACTGCACTCTGAAGTAAAAACATATCCATCATCCAAAACAAGGAAAAGGTAAATACAAGGGTTTGGGTTTTTTTTTAGTTTTAAGCCATCAATATTTTAAGGTTATTACTGCTCAACTTAGAGTACTCTACTCATGTAGAGTACTCTACTCATGTAGAGTACCACATGAATTACATACAGCCACGACATTATTTCAATGTATCAGATGTTAAATAAAAAACAATCTTGTATACTGACCAACACGGGTTACAAGATAAAACACAAAGCTTGTGAATATTAACAGATATAAAAGAAAAAAAAATGACTTCCACAATAAACTGAGTAAAGATCAAAACACAGTTTTCTAGAGACAACAAGGTACACAATAAATCTTATCAGTTATGTAGCTTCAGTCCAGAATAGGAAATGTTACAGCACAGTAAAATCCTGAAAACTCCCACACATCTCAAAACAGAGGCATCTCTCAACTTCACTCTGAACTATAAATGGTATGCATCAGCAATTTCTATGGTTCTAATAGAAAAAGAATAACCTTAGTTATTTTCAATTGCAGCCAACTAATTAATTTTTAGTAATTCAGTAACAGCCAAATAACATTGACTTGAAATAGTGATCAGGTAGAATAAGTACAATAAGAGTAAATACAGCATTAATAATAAAACCAATTGAATTTTTTTAAGTACGTCTGTCTTTAAAATTGTACAGCTCAACCTAAGCACATATTAAAAAAAAAAAAAAAAAAAAAAAAACACCAACCTCAACCAAAAGGAAAAAAAAATATCCACTTCTATCCACTTCTGCACATTGGTTGTCAGCTAGCCCTAGTGGAACCAGTAAAGGCAGACTGGTTTCCAACCCAAAGCAGAACTGCTCACAAATCTAACTTGTGCAGACCAGCACAATCATGTGGGATTACTGTTGCCTAGCAGGAAAATCCCCGGAGCTTAGGTGATGCTCAGATCTACTTACAGTTCAAGGATATGGGGATGCTGGGTACTTGCTTGCTTAACTCGCAGCTACCGGCTAGGCAACGGGAGAGGAGGAGGAAGAGCTACGCACAGGCTTCATTACTGACATGACAAGCGCTTCCCACGGGAACGCTAAACGACGCGTTTGGCTTTGCGCAGCGGAAAGGACGGCGAAAAGGAGGAAAAGCTCGTCCAGCAGGAAAAACAAAAGCAGGACGAGCCGCACCACCCCAGACAGCTCCTCCTGGAGTCCACCAGCTGCGGTCCCAGACCGCCGACACCTCGGCCCCCACCTGCGCTGCCTCCCGCCCCTTCCCCGCCGCTGCTCCGCCACCTGCCCGACACGGTCACCTTGGCTCCGGGCCTCCCTCTTCCCCCGCGGGCAGGGGAGCCCCGCCGGCTCCCGCAGCCCGGCCCCGCCGCTCCCCTGCTGACCACGGCCGGCCCGAACAGCTGCCGGGGGCCGGTGGCGCAGAACCGCGGCCGCACGGCCCGGCCGCCCCGGCCCGGCCCAGAAGCAGCCGGAGGCCGGCGGGAAGGAGCGTGTCAGCCCTGCCCGGGCTCCCCGGCCGGCTCCGGACAGCTCTTACCTAGGCAGACGCGGAGGGCGCCGGGGACATCAACATGGGGCCTCCGCCACCAGCGCCGCGCAGCTCCGCCCGTCCGGCCGCGTCACTTCCAGCCCGGCCCTGCCCGCACGGGGCGGGCCCCGACACAGATCCGGTTGGGAACCGGGGAGTCGGCGGTTCCCGCTGGGAACCGGTGGTCTCCGCTTCCCACGGGCACACGCTCTCGGTGGGGCTCGGGGGTGCAGGCACGGCGCTGTACGGGCCGTGTGCCCGACCGGGCTGCTGTTTCCTCCGTACAGCGCTCCCACGGTGCCCTTCTGTCTTGTCCGTGATTACAACATCACCTCTGTCGCGCCCAGTTACCCCGAATTAATCATCTCCTCTTCCGTCCCACGTCAAGACACAGGCTGCCGTCACCCTGTAGGTCACCGTTAATCTGCCAGCCTTTGCACGTCTTCCCAGGGCAACGGAGGGCTGAGATAAGAGCGACTGTACACGCTTACACAGGGTCCTGCCTGGGTACCTTGGCGGATCTCCATGAAAGGGTGTTACATCACACAGCACCGCCTCGGAGAACCAGGGAAGCACAGAATCATTTAGGTTGGAAAAGACCTTTGAGCTCATTGCGTCCGACCTTTGACCAATCACCACTTTGTCAACTAGACCGTGGCACTAAATGCCACGTGGTTTCTTGAACGCCTTTAGGGATGGTGACTCCACCACCTTAATGACTTTAGTTCCCACAAGTTTGTACAGGATTAATACCTTTTATCACATCTGATATTTTTAAAACAATCTGGATTTACATGGTTTGGGCATTAAGGCTTTTCTGACTAGGCTCACAACTATTTCACAGGCTCCATTCAATTTTCATCCAAAAGCAGCTCATGGAGCACTGACCAGAGTCACAGTGCTGAGTAAAAGCAACCAGTGATGAGTACCCATCACTGGTAAGCAGGATTTGTCCCAGTGCACCCAGTGTTGGTTGCTACTACAAACTGTCTTCAAGATCATCTTCAATTCTTTGCTGCTACCATTTCTTACGTGTTTTCATGTGTATTTTAAACAAACAGGTTATGTGGAGAGACATAGTGTTATTATAAATAATATGATTAATCATTAGAATTATGGAGTTAGGTTTCTTACAAGTTCACCTGTTTTTTCATGGTCAGTCCTAACGGAAATGAAACTAAGCTGGAGCATAAAAAGTGTCTTTAAGTAATTATGGTTATTCATTGCACTTGCATTTTTGTTTCTGAAAACAGTCTTGTGTTTTAAGGTGTGTCACAGATTACTAAATTATCTTTTGATTTGTAGTCACAATGAATAATCTCTTATATCCTCCATACATTCCATGTTTTCCTGGAAAGCAATAGATTCCCTGCATAGTACTAACTGATCACTTTAGAAAACACAAGAAGTGTATGTAGAGCAATCTCTCTTGTAAGATGAGATGAACTTTTGTAGTGGAAAATGAAACCGGTAACTTGTTCAGCAATAAAAATTTGTAAGGAGGTAGGAAGAGCTATTCCCTCTTATCTCTGTCCTCCATTTCTTCTCCTTGCTGCTCTTTACTCTGTATGATGTGATAAAGGGCTGTCTAAGAGTCACAAGACACTGTTCTCATGTGGGCTGGAACTTAGGAAGAACTCGGGGTTTACAGTCATCAGCTGGGGAATGTCAGCATTGGTGAGACAAAGTAGTTCTGCTTTCTTTAAAGCCATTACAATGCAGATTTATGGGAATATGATGGAAAATTTGAAATAAAGATTTTTCTTTTGCAGCTTACAAAATTTTGACAAGTGAATGCCTGGAAAAACAAACAAACAACCCACCTCTCTTTCCTAATTTAAAAAAAATACTTCTCAGTTCTGAGTTTTTTAAGAAACTTGAGATATTTCCATGTTCACTTAATAATGTTCATTTAGTCAATAAAGCTATGGTTTACTCATAATTCAGTATTCAGTTATTATTTCTATTGCTTAATGCATATGGAAGAGGTAAAAAAATCTACTGAAATGCTGGCATTTAGTTGAGCAGTGAAAATATTAGGACAAATAAATCAAGAATTATCTTGTCTTTTCTTGTACTTATATCCACAATTTTCAGGAAAATGTATTTTTAAACTTCTAAACTTGCTATCTAAACCACATAATGGTGGTTATATATATAATATAAAACTATTTCTGACTAAAATAAATGTGTGGTTTAATGTGTTCTCATGTATGCTTTTGCATGCTAGATTTCGATGCCAATCCTATCCCTCTAGAATTTATAGATATTTTACAGAAAGATGCTGCAGACCCTTTTCTAATTTTTTATTGTCATGTCAAGAAATTAAATACTTGACCAAAATGGACAAGTGGTGCACAGTGATCCCAGAATCAACAATCAATATCCTTGTACAAAGATCTAAATCAAGAAAAATGTGACTAGAACTGGTGATACTTGCACTTGGCTGAGAATTAATGGTTGAGTGCCTTGATAAGTCTGAATTTGCTAGATAGATGCTATGTCCTGAAATGCATCCATGTGATATAAATCTTTCAGGAAACTTGTTCTTCAGCAGAAAGAAAACAAAAAAAACCCCAAACAAACAATAAAACAAACAAACAAACAAAACAAACAAAACCAAAAGCCCATTGAACATTCACTACTTTTCTATACTTGCTTACATTCTCTGCAAAATATTTAAAACAAAACAAAATGTTTGATAACAGCATTTCTAACAAAACCTTACTCTTTTGAGATTTTCTTAATACTAACACACTAATTAGAAAAGTTTATTACAGGTATGGTGACAATGATCCCTTCTCCTTCTGGCTTGATTTTCAGTTTTCTAACTCCACTGATTTCAGTAACAGGAAACTGGTTTTGTTCAAGCCAGTACTTTACTAAAAATGGTATGGTTTTAATGTGTACCAGAATGTACTTTAAACACGTAGTATCAATGTTTAGCCAGTATTTATGCATATTTAAAAGAAAAAGAAACTAGGAATGCCAAGCATTTTTTAATGATACTATATATAAATATATTTATAATCAAAACCATGTTTGTTGGAAAGGATGTCCAGAGCAGCTCAAAGGAGCATGTTGCTCAGGGCCGTGCCCAGTCACATTTCAAATGTCTCCATGGATGGAGATATTCCACTGTCACCTAAAGAACTTTCATTGATTTAAAACACTCATTGTAGAAGAGTTTCTTTGTATCAATTTCCCATGTTCCAGTTTTGTCTCTTGTCTTGTTCTTTCACTGTGCACCTCTGAAGAGAATTATGTTCCATCTTTTCTACACCCTCTGCTTAGCTGGTTGGAGGCAGCAATAGGCCCTGAGGCCTTCTCTTCTACAGGCTGAAAAAAATTCCCTTTTCTCTCTCTTTTTGTGTCTCTGTGCACAATCTCCAAGGAGAATATGTCAAATAGATTTCACCAGGGTATTGACTTGGAAATAAAAAGCTGACACAACTCTTTTTTAAAGGTCTTTATTTCTGAAGTGTATAAATATGGGGACAATTATACAATGGCAAATTACAATTGTCGTTGCAACAGAAATATTAAATAAAGTAAAAAGTGTGTGTGAATTCAGTAACTGGATTTGAACATTACTAGATTCCAAAGTTTGAAATTTCATTTGGGATGCAAAAATTTCCCTGCTTTGTAGTTATACTGAGACTTTACCAGGATGAGACTAGTCCCTCCTCAGGCATGAGATGAATGAAAAATAAAAACACGCAGTTAACCAGAATTGCCAAAGGAAACAGGGAGCAATTCCAGACTCCCAAGGAACAGAGTCTCAGGTTTTTTGCAAAACAGTGTTGTTATAACTACACTATCTTCTTCCACCTGTGAGCTCCTTCAGTAATTTAGAGCCTGGAAATTAAAAATGGATCCTTGTCACATCTGTTTAACCTTGGATATATGTGAACTTTTATTCAATCCAGAGCCTAACTTTTTCTTTTTCATTTGCTTATTTTCTGAACCAAACCCATGATGAGTTTTTGAGCCATCCCTGAATTCCTCCCCACTGAGGCCCATCTTTGTTGTGCATGAGTGACAGAAAAATTCTATATTTCTAGTTTTTATTACCAGAGACAGGTACTTGATGTTGTGGATATTCTAGCTATTGGCATGACATGATGATATTGATGAAGTGTGGTAAGGAAATGCTTCACTTCTAATGATTTGATTTCATTTTGGTTTGACTCCTATTTCAACACTTCCAAGTTTTAAAAGTATGGGCCATGTGAGATGTAAATTATATATATTGATGTCACTAATCGGAAGCTCTTTCTGGTCATGTTGTAAAGCACACTTAATCAACTTCTTTAAGATCATGTTACAGAAAGCTATTAACTATACTCTTAAAACAGTGAAAAAGTTATAAATAATGTTTCATATTATGGCTGACAACACTGAATTGCCCAGCATTTAAGGGAACCTAATCACAGGGCATGCAGTCTTGGCCTTCCAGTAAGATGGTGTGGCTAAACTTTGGAACATATTAGAAATCCCATACTATTGCTAACATTTCCGATTAAGGAGAAAGTTTCTCTTTGTGTACTTTGGATTTCTTTTCCAACACTTAATTGTAGCTGATGAAGAAAAGCTATTCAAAAGCTGCCAGGATTTTTAAATCTGTAGAGTGAGATTGATGAAATTTCTGGGTTTTCCCAAAAGAGTATAGGTGAGAGCAGACATGTAAATTTTGTATGTGTGTGCATGTATGTGTGTGACAGAGGAGAGAGCAGGAGCTTACTTCTAAGGTGTGAGACTTGGCAGCACTGCACTGTACAATGGGCACAAGAAACCACACGTCTGTAAATGACTGCATTTGAATTGCTGTTACTTCACTGTTGAGTTACTTTATTGTTAAAGTGAAAAGGAATGTTTTTAATAAATGCAAATAATGAATTAAATGGTTGCACATACTGAGGCTTTACCCTCTGGTGTGTAATTAATATATGTGCACTGGAGACCCAGGTCTGGGGGAGTGTTTCATTTCTTATTTATGATGTTTGCAAGGGGGTTTTTCCCCTCCAGCATACCTCTTACTGGCATACACAGCACGGCATGTAAATGACCACTGAGTAGGTGTCACTGAAATCCTAGCAGATATAGAACAGGTAAATACCTTTGTTTGGCATGCTTTAGTAGATTTACTGTTTCTCTCAGCCTTTTATCTTTTCTATCTGAAAGTAATAGGAAGCTCCCAAATGACCAACATTTTGTTTTCAGAGGCAGGAAATCTGCATGTGGCAGGAAACAAACAAGCAATGAGAATTTAAAAGTTCTTGTACCTTGGAGTGCAGCACTTAAACCTGAGGGACTGAAAGTAGAAAGGCACTTTCCACAGCAGCTACAGCATGCTTCTTGTATCCCCTTCTGGGTCCCCCTCCAGCACTGTCTGCCACCACTGACAGAGCACAGAGTGTCTGTATACTATATCTGCATGAGGCTTGGCAGCTTTCCTATTTTCTCATAATGGTTTATGTTTTTCTGAAAGGATCTAAAGATGTCTGTGCCCTCATACTAATACTGTCTCCAGCTCCCCTAGCCTGGCTCAGGCAGTTGTGTCTCTAGCATTATCTTGGCTTTTCTTGCTCCTTGGTTCCCTGAGCAGCTGTGCTCGAACTGGGGGGCTTGGTGCAGCTTCACAGTTCCCTGCCAAGACCGGTACCACCTGAGCAGTGCAGGAGTTCTTTGTCAGCCTTGATTTGGCACCAAGGAAAAGGGCTGTTGGGTCATGCAGTGCACCTGGGAGAGGCTGAGCCTGGCCTGGGTCTCAACACAGAGATTGACTCATGCTGCTTTCCCCACAGCCCCTCATTCAGCTTGGAGATGGGTCTAAAGCTCTTGTGTAGCTATTTGTACAGAAAACTTCTTTGTCAGCAGATTTCAAGTCTCACCTTCTACTGCTTGAGCTCTGAAACTCTTACGAGTTCTTAAATTCTGTGAAAAAAAATTACCATATTGCTACATGCATTACATACAAATCAATTACTAAGAAACATAGTGCTTAGATGAAAATTTGTCTTTAATTCACCCCCCAATGATTTATTATTCTACAGTGTTTATTAACATTGTACAGAGAAGAATATGTTGGATTTGCTGTGCAAATTTACATACAGAAAGTAACGTCACCTTTCTGGTATTATTTCATCAGCACCATTCAGAAATGCAAATATATTCTAATCACACAACTCTCATAACTTTTCTTATTTCACAAATTGATTTCCTTGTATAAAAATATTTTTAAAGGCAGAAGACTCTTGAACTTTCTACAAAAAGAAACATATTTATTAAATGGATCTCCCTTTCGCTAATAAATATTTTACATTATAATGTAGCCAAGTTAGCATACTTTGTTGTCCAAAGCGTGGTTGCATGTTGTTGTGTCTTGGAACTGGAAACTTTCAATCAAAATAAAATTTACATTAGTAATATGGGTAACAACTCTTTTGAAACCACAGCAAGGTTACAGCCATGACATATGGCTTTAGTTCACTCCATGGCAAAAGATCTGTTGAGTCTGTAATAAGTGTTTTGTACACAAACACCATGGTAAAAAATCTGTTTTTACAGTGTTTATTTCCATTATCTTTGCTAGGATATGTCAGTGGGCAACATTTGGTCTGCATATCTGCATATTTTGAATATACCATGTCTGTGCTGAAGGAGACTTTTTAAGGCTTCACGAAACTGCCTGCATAGATGCTACCACTGAGGCCTGACTGAACTTGTCAACAGTATCTGTTACTTATACAGTCTGTAAGTAGTGCAGCTTTTCCATAAAATTGGGTGACAGATGTATGAGTCTGAAAAACACTAAGTTATCTTACCAGATTTGAGACCTTCACCCATCATAATCCACACATTGATATCTTTATTTTAGCATTCCCGGAATCCAGGCATTTTTCTGCCTGAAAGAAGAGATGACAAAAGCAAATTCATTCTGTACTTCTCTCTCTCCTTCCCAGACCTTTGTTGACTTGTGTTTCTCATTCTGCTGCAATTAGTCAACTGCAAGGGAGAATTAATTGAATATTCTTCCTAGTTGTTTTCTAAATTAAAATGCAGTTAGTCTTAGTTTTTGTCACATTAATCACAGGTCTGCTGGGGCCAAATCAACTCGTTTGTCAGTGGGAGTTTGCACAAGCTTTCAAATGGGATGGATTTTCTCCCACAAAAGAGCAAGAAAAATCTCACGAATTGCACCCATTGCATGTCTAACATCACCCTGATTTTCCATTTACATATTGCTTTTTGATCATTTCACACTCAATATTTCACTTAGAAATCATTTATATCACAACTGTACTCGGCCTTCAGTATTATTAGGTAGCATGGAATATATTCAGTGATGGTATGAAAGTTATTTCCAATAGGGCTTATGAAGAACAGCTGAGCAAGTACGACCTCCTGACCTCAAAGTGTTTGTTTACTGGGAACTATACTCCAGTTCTCTACATTTAATCTGTCTTGGACCAAGCTGACATTCCCCTACTAGATTTATTGTATCTCCAGAGACTATTAGAAATACAACATTGTCACTGTTTATCTAATAAGATGATAACAGGATTATATTAGTCTAGTGATAATGGTACATTTATTTTCATTTTTTAATAGTAACAAATTGAAGTTTGATTTCATGTTTAGTGAAGTTAATGTGTTACTAGGGGGAAAAACATTCAAAAAGTACTTTTCTTTCAAACAAATCAGTAATGGAAAATATTTCTTATTCCATCTTATTTGTAGATCAAAGCATTGGTTTGTGTACATGAATAGGCAGGCTATGTCAAATTCACAGAAATTATAATAATGAAAAAAATCTGACTCAGAAAACTGTGTTTCCTATATCAACAACTCTGGATTTTGGAAGTTTGTCATGATGTTTTTTCTTGTGCATCTTTTCCTAGAATTTATCAGCTATCAAAAGGTTGGCATGACAGACCAAATTTACATTTCAATTTTACTTAGTTATAATCAAGGTGTCAAAAGTAAATTCATTTCTTACTAGTGTTGGTTGCTCTTAAGACAACAAAAATCACATTATTTTTAAAATTCAGTAGAGAAATGCATTAATATATAACAGAAATGTAAACAAAAGTTAATACTAAACAAATGTTCCATACATATGCAGTGTCTGTGATGAAATTATAGGGCTAAAAACAAAGGCGCGATTTGTATTTAAAACTCTTAAATGTTAAACAGAGTGAATTAATTTTAAATTTTCAGTAGGGCTGAAGTGTAGAAAATAAGTTGGTTCTTTTATGTTGATTTATATTACTTTAATAACAGTGTCACTTTATCAAAAGTTAATTAATTGCTCTCTTGATCTGTTGGTTATGCTCTGGGTACAGCTTCTAGCAAGCCAGTGGTGTGGAACGCACCTTGCTCCTTCAGGGACCTTATGTTGCTTCGTCTAAAATCAGGAACAAACTCTTGAGAATAGAGTTGATAGGAACAGGATTACCTCCCACTGGGTGAAGTCAAGACATTGCTCAGGAGCATGCCATATAAAGACAATCTTTCTCAAGCAACGTGGTTTCCTACCCTTTGGTGTAGGAAACCCAAGGACTGAGTTAGTGTCAGATTTCCTCTTTCTGTATCATAAGGAAGTTAGTTCAGGATTTTATCAGACTAATGTGAGGTTGATGCTTTTTAACCTGATACACATATGTTGGTTGGAAAAAACCTATTTTTTCTATATTTTATATGCATGCATCTTTTCCTGGGAAACAATTACCCAATCCTTACTCAGACTCCTTGGTTTTGATCAATGTACCATGTAGCTTTTCCATGTTGCTTTTCCCTACTTTTCCCATAGTAATTGCCCTACAATGTTCACTTTCTTTTGCTACATCAGTACCCAACAACTGGCAGAAGGGCATTGAGTTTTGAGCAATTCCTACACAGATCAGTATGTTCTATATTTAGTGAATTGCAGGTAGAAGTAAAAATAAAACCACCATGACTGATACCATATATTTATCATAAGTAGCAATATTTCTTTTGGATTTTGTTTCCTTTTTCAGCTGCTTTTACAGAATTTGCCCATCTAAATCTGAACCAAAGTCATCATCCTCTTTGCTTTTCTGTCATGTGAAAGAAGCTTGTAAAATAAGGTGTTTAATAAACACTGCTAGATTCTAAATCATCAGAAATGTTAAACATATCTTTCGGTTAAAACACAAAAATGAAATCAATCCAAAATTGCTACAGGATGCTCTACTGGTAATTTACACATGAAATTTTTTGAGTCAGTTCTCCAGTTCTTCTGTCAGTTTCTTGTGTCTATTCATGGTACAACATATATGCAGTCACCCACATAAAACATCCTACTTATTTGTAAAAGACAGTAGCTGTTGAAGTTGCTCATAATCAGAAGTGCAACACATTCCATTTAGCAAAATGCTTAAGAAGACTAGTTGTTTGAGTGAAATCTTTTCAGGGACTTTGGAAAATTCACACTGTGTTCCATGAAATTCAGCTAGATAAAGTATCTCTATTACATCCTCCTTGTGTGAGAATTTGAATGGGACAATTGAGTTCTTCTAGGAAATAGGTACTTGAATCTTTTCAGCCAGCTCTCCAGGAAACTCAGTACAGGCTAGCCTAAACATCCTAATGGGATTTATCAGAGCTAAGAAGAGGACAAAAACTGTTGTGTTTTACTGACCTTGGTATGAATTAGTACAAATAAATGTGTATTGCTACGCTGTGGTAGCCTGCCCATTCTAACATTTGCCTGATGTCCCAGTGAGATGCAGCTGCTTTCCAAACTACAGTACAAATGCTTCTGATAGAACAGACATTACATCTTCATACCAAAACAAAGCTTCTATGTTCCTCCAGGGCACAGCATTCCCACAGAAGCCTGGAATTTGTGTTCCCTTAGGTATATGCAACATTCCAAACTTCGCACATATTTAGCTCAAGGTTGATTACTAAAATGCATAGTGCTGCAGGATATATCATTTGATTCAGCAAGTAATAAAGGAGGTCCAGTTACACAAGAGCTTTTTTCCTGTAGGCAAAAATAACCACTTGCATTGCTGCTTATGCATTCCAGTTCATTATCTAGCAAAATGTGCACAGCTAAGAAATGAATGCTGCCCTGAGAATCCCAACTCAAATATTTACAAATGTGAAGAATGTTATATTATGTTGGACCCAAGGTCCCTCTAGCCTAGCAGACTGTCTCCAGAAATGACCAGTCAGAGAGGAAATACTTTGGGATATTTCTCTGGAATGCTTTCCCAACTCCAACTATTTGAAGCTCAGGCCTTCCTGAGCAGCTACACTGTGCTTTGATTGCATTTTGAAATATTATAACAGCTCTCTGATGCAGACAAATAAATCTAACAAATACAAGATGAAAGGTTAGAAGGAGGAATGGAACACTGTAGGTTTGGCTACCAAATAATTTGATTCAAGTTTTAAATGTACTGTTGCATGCACTATAGTTTCTTTTGGCTACACTAAGTAGTGTTAACTCTGAATTTAAATATCACTCTGCAATGAGGGGCCCATTTTACAGGCATTCTATGCTTGTAACTCTTGTTAAATTCAGTGGAAATTTAGTTATCAGCCCAGACTATAAAACTTGATGTCCTGAAAAGGGTATCTCTCAAAAATCATGGAGAAAAAAATAGCCAAACCAAACCCCCCAAAAAACCCCACACCAAAACCAAACCAAACCAAACCAAAAACAAAAAACCCAAACAAACAACAACAACAACAACAAAAAGAAACCTCTGAACAAATGTGATTATTTCATGCCAATGAAGCTAAAGTCAGGGGCAGGCTCTGAAGTGAATCTAGTTACCCTTAGGATATTTTGGCACAGTGTATAATTTCCCTTTGTTTTCAGAGGTTCCTTATTATTATACCTTATTATTAAGGGAAAAAAGAACATTAAATGTAAGAAAATGAAAACTGACCAAAAAATACTATAAGTGTTCTGTGTTCTTGGGTTGTGGGGTTTTTTAATTCTTTGTTTTGTCCTTTCAAAGAAAAATAAGATGGCCATATTTTAAGACTAAGAATGAAGGGAGTAGCCTTCTTTACATTTTTTTTCTCTTTATTTACATGTTTGATTGCATTTCTTTACATGTTCTGTAACTTACTGGGCACGATGTACCAACACTTAGAAAACTACCTACCTATTAATGTAGAATAGCGGCTGCTTTCTGTATTACAAATGCTCTGACAAGTTCTCATGTTTTAACATCCACGTTCCACTACCACAAATCATGATGTACACCTAAGGTATACATATACTTCTTACAGGGTAAGAAAATGAATCTCAGTCACTTAAACACAAAGATCTAGATTTACTATGTCACTAAGCATTATTTGGGTACTATATAAGTAAATATACACATTTTTTGATGGTCTAAAGCTGGGAACCTCAGTAGTCTTCCCACTAGTAATAATTTGGTTTTACATTACCAACACCCAGTAGTTTAGGAGCTGATTTAAGCCTGGCCCATTCAGTCCATCCAGAGTGAGGACTGAGTGTGCCACTGCAAGCATTTGTTGAGCAGACAGTAAAACACATAACTGAAAGGCTGTAGGTTAACACCACTTCTATCTGCATGCCTGAGGGGGCCATAAACTGTAATGCAAGGGTGGGAATAAACAGTGAGTTTTTTTTTTAAATCCTGCTCATTTCAGAGGTCCAGTATAGGAAGCTGTCAAAAGCCTGAATTGACTGGATTGAGTGGGAGGATCTCCAGGTATACCTAGGTTTGAGTAGCAACAATGACTTATAGGGGTTTGGCAGCTAAAAAATCACTTCTTAAAATAATATCTATACTGTTTTTATAAAGCCCCATAAGATCTGCTAATGAAAATAGACATATACCAGTTACATATTTAGTATTTGTCTTTGTCATATACAGTTCTTATCCTGTTCTTTTTTATGTGTTGTACAAACTCTACCTGTGCTAAAGCAACAAGTAGGCTAGGAAGTTCTCCTTCAGAAAATTTTTCCAACCATAATCAGTATGATATTTTGAGATCCCATTTCATCCCTCAGCCATAAGGTTGACATTACTGCTTTTAAGATACAATACACCATTGATGAAAAAAAAATTAAAGCCAATTAAACATTGGCAATCTCTCTACCTCTGGCGAAGGCACATTTGTTAAGAGTTGGCCTTTGTGGCATGTTTACAGTGTAATCACTGATTTCTGGAAATTTTTCTGGAAGTTAAAAATAGCCAGTGAATTTATTTTTGTATACAATTTTATACTTGACTTACACTTACACTTACTTGAAAACATTTTCGTTTAAAAAGTAGAGATTGTATGCACTCAAATGAGGTATATGTCTCCATTCTTAACACAAGAAAAAAATAACAATTTGTAGAACCAAACTATACAAATAACAGTTTATTTGCATTTTAACAAGGTAATTTCAGAAGTCATCACATACAAATCTTTATGAAACCCACTACTAGGTGTGAGTAAGGAGACCACACTGTTTTGTTTGAAAAATAATCAGCATTTATGTCTTGGGTTTTAATGTAAGTAAAAGCTTTCATGGCCATTTACTTAAACCAAATATGTTCTTAAGTTAGCAAAGCTTTTTTCCTTCATTTTATGTGGGAAAAATATAATTAGGTAGGCAAAGAAATAAACACACAACCAAAATTAACTAGCAAAACTTAGAGAGAGAAACTTCTACAAAGGCAAAGTTA
The DNA here is from genome assembly GCF_012460135.2 of Molothrus ater. Taxonomy (NCBI): domain Eukaryota; kingdom Metazoa; phylum Chordata; class Aves; order Passeriformes; family Icteridae; genus Molothrus; species Molothrus ater. Next base: position 34,515,670 of record NC_050478.2, on the reverse strand, counting down.
CTTTTAAGAGAAGGAACTTACTGTACTATATGCCTACTAAAAGTTCAAACAACTCTAGAGGGCATTTTGGAGAAAATAAAAACCAAAACCTCTATTAATTTCATTTCTCCCTTCTGAAAATGCTCTGCAGTATGGTAGTCCTGCACCATCTAGCCCCACAAGTGTTTCCTTCTCATACTGGCTACCTTAGTGGTGCTAAACTATTAATATCAGTTCTATCAGTGTTCATAATGTAAGCAGAGATTTTATTTAATCTAATCTCAAGGAATTTTATCTGTATGCAAAAGTACATTCTGTGCAAAAGCAATGTAAAAGCTATAGTATTATAGTGGTCGTGTCTGTAACAAGCCTTTATACACAAGTGTGTTGGCAAAGCAATACAAGGCTAAGTCTGCTACATTTTTATGAATAGGACTATCCTTTTTCCACTTTCTCCTACTTTTTTGGGAGCAATTATAGTGTATTTTTATTATGTTGGTACTAAGTTTATTCTCCTCATTTACCTTTGAAACAAAGAATGCCTTTTTTATACCTACACAGACAAAACCACCCTAGACATGAGAAAGGTGTAGAGAAAGATGCAGCTACAGGGGTGAAGCTGCATCTTGTAATGAGAGTTAAAAATCAGAACTCAAGGACCACAATGAATACAACTTTAGACTCTTCACACATTCCTCTACATTTAGCTCCCCTCTCTCCCACCCCCCCCCCCCCCCAAAAAAATCCTAAAACTGAAGTCACTTTTCTAACTCAGTTCAGACTTGATAGGAGTCTAGACCAAATTGGTTAAGGGACAATGACTCTGAAAATGTGAGGTGGTGAAGAAGCAGGCTGGAATGCAAAAAACCCCCATGTTTTCTAAGTACTGTGTGATTACATGTAAAAATCAGGTTTTAAAGACTTCCAAATACCTTATTTGGACCATACCTCAGTACAAATTTCTACCAGTATAGCTGCTCAATGAGGAGTCACACCTCTTCTCATCACAAAAAAAAAAAAAAAAAATCAAATACAAGATGGTAGTCAACCTCTTCCCCACTGAGAAGGGTAGCTCAGTAGCTTTATTCACTTGGGAGCCTTCAAATGGCCCAGTGAAAGACATGACTGAGCTTACAAAAACATTGGTGTAATTGCATCTGTGGAGCTTCCAATGTTTTGCAAAGTGTTATCAAGTGGAAGAGTTTCTGTGTTTGTGTCTCCATTGCTTTAATACAGAGATTTTTCTTTTTTTCTCACGCCATATTCTGTCTCAGTGCTCAGCTGAGAGGCATTGAGAGGCAATGAGAGAAAAAAGCAACTGAGTGAAGGTATGAGATCAGCCTACTGAATGGTAACACTCTCACATGTCACAGTAAAGCTACTATATGACCACAGCTGCCCACAAAATTTCTTTATGTTGAGCTAGGTTGATTTAACTATATTTGACTGTATTGCTTTATACTGGTAAATATAAAAATATATATGATAGGAGAGCTGAACTCATATATATTTAGCCTATTCTTTCTGTGCTAACATATAATTAAATGAAGACAAGTTGTGTGAGACCCGAGATCTGTGCCTCATGACTCCCAGAAGTCTGTAAATGATACTACATAACAGCTACAAAAAAAGCTCTGACCTAATGACAGTAATCTAATGACTGAGGGAGCACCCAGCATCCTGGCACAACAAAGCAAGGCAAGTTTTTCTGTCAGGAAAAGAAATTAACTACTTTGTTCCAAAGAGACGAACGTGGCAGCTTCAGGACTGGAGCTGAAGCTTTGCTCTGAGATGGCAGCACTCGCCTGCCTCCAGTCTGCCCTCCATCAGAGTGTGATGTGCTTCCTCACACACCTGCCTGAAGCTCTACCAGAGCTGCCAGCGGGGTCTCCAGATGCTGGGCTCTTGCAAATTTTATTACCCTGTGTTAGGCCTTTGGGAAATGTGCTCTGGGCACAATTGTACTGGGTTTGCATGGCAAAATTTTGGCAGTGGATGGGTGCTACAGGGCTGCCTTCTGTGAATAGATGTCCCCGCAGCCCATGGTGACCCTAGTGGGACAAGCTGTCCCCCTGCAGCCCATAGAGGTCCACAGCCGAGAAAAGATCCACCTGCAGCTCATGGAGAACCCCACACTGGAGCGGGTGGATGTGCCTAGAGGACACTTCCCAAAGGCCTCTGGGCACATCCACCAGCAAGCCTGTGCTGGAGTTGGTTTGGTGGCAGGGTCTGTGACCCCTCAGGGAGACCTATGCTGGAACAGGTCTGTTCCCAAGGGACTGCACCCTATGGATGGGATCCTACACTGGAGCAGTTTGTGAAGATCTGCAGCCCAGGGGAAGGACTCATCCTGGAGAAGACCAAGGAGGAAAGGAGGAATGTCTCCCATGGGAGGAAGCCCACACCACAGCAAGGAAAAGTGCAGAAGTTCTCCCCCGGAGGAGGCAGAAGCGGCAGAGACAACGTGGGATGAAGCGATTGCACACTCCGTTCCCCAAACCACTGAAGGAGGAGGAGGTAGAAAAATCGGGAGTGAAGTTGAGCCCAGGAGAAAGGAAGGGATGGGGACGAAGTGTTTTAAGTCTTGGGTTTTACTTCTCATTATCCTACTTTAATGCCATTGAAAACAAATTAAATTAATTTCCCCAAGCTGAGCCTGTTTTGCCCAAGACAGTAACTGGTGAGTGCTCTCTCCTCATCCTTATCTCGACCCGGGAGCCTCTCGTTGAATTTTCTCCCTGCTGTCCAGCTGAGGAGGGGCAGCGATGGAGCGGCTTGAGGGGCGCTTGGCGCCCGGCCGGGGTGAAGCGGCGCACAATGACGAAGCCAGTCACAGAATCAAAGAAAGGTTTGGGTTGGAAAGGGACCTTGAAGATCATCTAATTCCAACCCTCAATGAGCGCCAACTCTTATTTGCCACCTGACTCGACAAAACAGTGCAGGGCGGCGTTTTCCATCGCCCCGAGGGCCCCGTCTCGCACACAAGCTGTCTCCGCCAAAACGCCGGCGCTCCGTTCCTCTGTCACTTCAGCCAAGCCTCCTCCCCCGGCAGCAAAGCAAGAAGACGAAGCGGCAGCGGGCAGGCACAGGCAAGCGGAGCTGGAATGGAACGCCTTCCCGGGAGCCGCGGGCAGCGGGATACAATGTCCCACCGCTCCAATGAGATGCTCTAGCGCCGGCCCGGCCCCCGCCCCGCCCCGCAATCCGGCCCCATCCGTCACGGGGCGGTGGGCGGGGCTGGCCGCCCGCAGGGAGGACGCTGCGCACTCCCATTGGCTGTGCCCCGCCGAGCGCCGTCCGTGGTTGGCTGCGGCGGCTGCCGCTCGCGGCGCGCGGGCGGTGGCGGCGGGCGGCGGCGGGCCGGAGGTCACTCGGCACGGGGGCGCAGCATGGCCGCAGCGGTGGTGCGCAGGGGACCTGCGGGCTGGTGGCGCTGGCACCGACGGGTGATGGGTAAGGACCTACCCCTTCCCTCGGCTCCAGTGCCCCGCTCTGCCGGCCGGGCGGGGAAAGGCCGGGCCTCTCCCGGGGCGCGCAGCTGCCGCGCTGCCCTTGGCGGCCGCGGGCCCTCCGAGCGCGGTACAGCTCCGGGGCCGCCTCCGTGTGCGGCATCGCCGGTCACGGAACCCCCGGGCGGTCACGGCTGGCACGGTGCGCTACCGCTGCCGCCTTATTCGGGGCTCCACCGAAGCGTCGGAGCGGCTTGGCTTAATAAATGTTTTCACTCATTCGCTTAAAATAGCGTGCCTGGAAATCATCAGAGCCCGTAAAAGCCTCCTGTGGCAGCAGTGACATGTCTGCGGTACCTGTTACCTAGGTTTAGGCTGCTCAGCTCTCTCGGTCACTGCATCTGATTATTTTGTTTAAACCGAAGGCAGATCCAGCGGCACTTCCTCCTGTGTCGGCTCTGCAGGCACTGGTGCTCACCTGTGGTTGGTTCACGGGCAGTGGAAGGAGCAAGCACTGCAGATGTCCTGTTGGTGCAAGCAAAGGAAGAACGTATTTGTAGAACTAGACCTAGACATTTTCCCTTTCCGGAGTCCTGAAAAATCACAGAGCTGTTCCTAAGTAATTGAATTGCTGAAATAAATTATTAAAAATAAACCTTCAGTAGGCTTTTCACTGTCATTTTGATGGCAGTCTGTGGTCGTGTATGTCACTCTGTGGTTAGGCTCCTAACACATAGGTGAAGGTATTTAACTAGCAAAGTAGAAGAAATAGATTCTTTTAAATGGTACATGATTCTAAAATCTTGACACTTAGAGAAATGTTTCAGGAATTACTGAATTTTTTGTAAGTAGGTAACTTTAAAAACATTGTAACTCCCCTTTAAGCCTCACTTAAACTAATGAATGAAAAACGTCTGACAATTTTGGCGTTATCTTGCAGTGCTCTTTTTACTCCACTGTCTCTTTTCCACTGATGCTTTTTTTTTGTACCTGTGGTTCTGATATTGTGATAAGTAATAGCTCAGGTACAGCAGGCATGTTGGTCTCATGCTAGTAAAGTTAAATACAGGGGAACTGTTTATGTGTTTAGTACCTTTTGTGATACCACAGTTGAAAGCAATAGCTTTCAAGGATTTTTGAACTTTCTGTGCGTGGTAACTGTCAGTTATTTCTGTAAGAGCTTTGAAATCCACTGTCATGGTCAATTTCCAAATGATCTGGTTTAATGTAGGGCAGATGGTGAGGATCTTGTTTCCTTGTGGTGAACATAGGTGTGAAAAGCAAATCAACACTGGCCCTTAAAGTTGAAAAATACAGTTTGTCTTTACCTGAAGACTTGGAAAAAAAACTGTAACTGAGTCTAAGGAGAATTTGTGACTCTCCCGATAAACTTCCATAGAACAGAATTTCACCCACAGCATTTAAGCTCTGACTTAGTCAGTAGTGACTGTGCTGAAAGTACTCTTGACTCTGAGAAATGTTTATGGGATGAAGGTCTAAGCATTAAGCCTTCTTAAGGGCTAAGCTCAATTGCTTAGTTATGTGTCCTGGCTTCCCCATCTCTAATGCATTTACTAAGTTTGCCATTCTTTTCTTTAGTCTGACAGTTGGGGTTTGAGTAGTGATTTCATCATCTGTCCTGAGTGAAATGCCATCCTGGTGAAGGATTTGTGCCAGCTCTGAGAGCTGTCCAACACCACGGCTTGGCTAGCAAGCAAGCTGTCTTCCTTCTCCTACTGAAGGCTCCTTAGTTACTTGGTCAGTTGCTGTTTGCAGCTGGTGCTGACCATGATGGTTTGTTTTTTCTGTATGTTTATGCTAGAGATTGTTAAATTGTCTAGGAGGAAAATAAAGAGCTGAGGGCAGATGTTGGAGGAGCTTCTTGGATGTGTATGTTTGTGTATTAGTCAGCTGGACAGAGACTATGTAGTCTTGTGTTCTGCAGCTGGCAGGCACTGACAAAGGTGCTTCATAGAGAGGGTTTATATGACCTTACTTAAAAATATATTTTTGATGGATATGGAGATATCCAATATATTTTTGATGGATATCCCTCCTGGGGACTTCTGGGGGAGAGAGAAGAGGAGGTTAATGAACTATGGTGACTGAGAAAAGATTTTCTGGTGAAGGGAGATTCATCAGCTGAGGGAGCTGTTCATCAAAGAAGACAGTACCATGCTAGAGAGCAAAAATGTCCTTACAAGTAGTTTTGTTGGAGTGGAGGGGACTTGTTCACTTAATAATTAAATAGTACTTTTGCTGGTGTAACAATACTTTTTCTGACTCAGGAGCTCTGCTTGAACTGTTGAATGACTATCTATGCTCTGGTGCAGAGAAGCTTTGATTACTAAGCAAGGATTATGACAGAAGATCTGCTGCTCAGAAGTCCAGCACATAACTTAGTTAAGGAATCAAGTGTACACTTGATATTCTTTTTAGATGAACAGTACTTACTATATGATTTTCTCTGTAAGGTATTAGCAAACATTTAATGAGGTATAGGTACAGATAAAAATGATGTATAAGAAGACACTGAGTGTTACAAGATAGCGTCTCTGGTTTTGATCAGTAGACCTTTACAGAGGCAAAAAAAAGCAAGTGGGATGTTTTCAATGTAAAGCTGGCCAAATTTAGAGTATTGTAATCGTCTTAAATTATTATTTTGGCAGAGTGCACTTCTCCAAATCACTGCATAACCTTTAAAAGTCAGTGACCATGGGGCAATTTAAATTCCATTGGCAAAACTTCTAGGAGCAGAAGGATTCTACCTTTGTACCTTTGGCCTCTCTAACTTCTATATTTCTTCATCCTTTTCCCTCCCAGGATCTAGTTTCAGTAGGGGTTTTATAAATTACATACCGAAGTCCACAAAACACAGAAGCTCACTCTGATCCTTTCTTTCAAAGTAGGAAAGAGAAAAGGGATGATGTCTTCTGTTGTGCTTGTACCTGAACTTCAGATGCTAAATCAGTGGGAAAATCTTTCCCTTAGTGGCTCATATTGAATTGTCATCGTGTTCCTTCTCCTTGTCAAGTGACTTCATGTGTATTTTCTCATAAAGCCCCAAGCAAAACCAGCAGCTTCAGTAGCTGAGCTTACTCTGAGCATCTCCCCATGATCCTGTTAAATCTCGCATATTGAAAAAGAGGATCCAGAGAGGTCGAGATCATTAATATTCACTGATCCAGAGAGATTGAGATATTAATATGAACTACAACCATTCTGATTAGGAATCTCTTATGGGATGGGGCTGTGTGGACTCTCATCCTTGTGCCATTTGGTGAATATGGTTCAAAACAAGTTTTATAAAGCCAAGAATTTAGTAATATAGTTGAAATTATATTTTGGGAATTACTTGTTTTTCAGTCTTGTTCTTGGCCAGTTAGAGTACAAGCACATTGGATTTTTTCCAAGTCTGCTGTCTGTGCTTCTACCCAGCTATTAGTCTCTTTTTGTTTGATTACAAAGAGATGTCCTCAGTTCTGCATATTATAGTGCTTGTGCAGTCAAGTATGTGCAGTGAAATCAGGGCAGCCCTGGAACTGGAATTCATTCTTGAAACTGTAAGACTTGTTACTTTGGGAGATAGTGTAAAATGAAATGTAAACATCTGAAATGATCTAAACTTGTCATCATCCAGGTTCAAAAGAAAACTGCTTTCAGTATCTTTATATAAAGCTTGAAAAGACAAATTTTAGGTCATTGACAGGCTAGGTATTCTAAAGACAGGATTGCAATCTGTGCGTTTCTGAAGTTACTCTTCCAATAGTTGCATTTTGTTCAAGAAGAGACATTCAAGAGATTCGTAAATCCTTGCTGATTTTTTAAATTAAATTGGTTTTAAGGTAAAATTCTTGTGAAACTGCACATTAGGCAAAATTTTTCTATTGTAGGCTGACTTTTCAAAGCAAAAAATTTGTATTTTATCTGTATTGACCATAAGCCCAAATTTGGTGAGAGTGTCATAATTGGGTCTCCTCATCAATTGAGTTTTCATAGGCATGAGATCTGCAAGCACATATTCCCTGAAGAGAATAATGAAGAATCATCTGGGAAAAGCCCAGTTTCTTTGGAGTCGATATAGTTATAGCTGGTTTTGCTCACAATTATCTTGATTTACAGATTAATCTATATTGCTGTTTCTGTTCCCAGGGAAGGAGAATTAGTTGCACATGGGATCAGTGATTATTTTAAAAGTAGATTGTGTTGCTTCTCTTCTGATGTTCTGACCTCTCTTAGAAGTTAAGTGTGGACTGGGCATTTTTCCAGCCATGTGATTGCAGCAGGTTACTCTGGATTTTATGGTCAAAGTAAAATGGGATCAATACCACAGGGACAGTTTCAGCAAATATGCTTATACAGTTGATGGGATTAGTTAGCATACATGATGTGGTTTTCAGAATATCAATCCTTAGATGTTTGAATTACAATTATTTCAAAACTGAGTTTGTGCTACATGTCAGATGCTTAAAAGTGTCAACATATGTGAGCTGGACATCACATTTTGTGAAATCACCTGTGGAGGATCATCTAATGGGAAAACATGAATATTCTTTTAAAACATCCTCTTTTTGGCAAATCCCCACTGTCTTAAGTAGTCATTTAAAATATGCCATGCATCTAAATGTAGTTGGTTCAAATTTAATTGAAAACATCTCTGTTAGATCTGTGACCTAATTTAATCAGTCTTCTAAACCAGTTTTCCTCTGTTTGAGTACCTGGAGGTCTGAAGATTTCTCAAAATGGTTAATCAAGTTATTTGATTTTCAGGTGTTTTATGTAATACTGGGTTGTGAAAAGTTAAGCCAAAATAAAGTCAGAAACTGACTCAGGATTTGAACTACTTCTCCAACAGTCCCAATTCCCATGGATTTGGGTATGTTTTAGCACATAACAGAAAGTGGTCTCTGATTGATGGTCAGACAACGAGACAGACAAAAGGAGAAATAATGGAATACAATAACACAAAACTTTAATAGTACTGATCAGCAAGTATCTTGTATCACAGCCTAATTTCTGCCATGCCTTTTTGGGGATACTGCAAAATAAAAATTTTTAAGGGAGGCCTTATATTAGAAGAATGTGTTCATTTCATGGATATTTACCTTGTGAAGAGCTGCCTTAGAGGCACAATGTAAATGCATGTTGGCAATAGGCACGTCACTGCAGTCTAATTACCAGCTGAAGTCTTAATATTAAGATGTCATGACAGTCTTGAAAAGTCATCAAAGCAAAGCAGTCTTATGTAACATTGTAGAGAAAAAGCAGGCAGGTTGCAGAGGAGGAGTGAAAGTAGCATGGGCAAAATGTCCTTCTCAATTCCCTGCATGAAGATCAAGGCAAAACTATGTCTGTTGAGGCAGGTGACCAGGTTCTGAAGCAGCTGAGATCTCAGATGTGATGGATGAATCAGTGAGATTTAAGCAGATCATGGCTGAGTCTTTTAGGCTGTTGTGAGTGATAGGCATCACTGCTGGTGCCAGCACTGACAGCAGAAAAAGGTATCAAGAAAGTTTTCTGAAGATGCTGAGTTTGAGGTGATGGTTAGATGTCCATGAGATAGTGTGAGAAAATAACAGATCAGGATAAAAGTGAAGAGTCTGCAAGAATGAGCCTAGGTATGATAGTGAGAATTATTCCTCTGATAAGGTTACTTGGAATTCACAGAAACAAAGAAAACAAAGGTTTGGAAGAAAGGCTTCCAAAAGCCTTAAATCTTTAAAGCTAGCTTAGGTTGCTCAGGGTGTTCTAAGGTTGCTAAGAGGATGGAGGTTCCACAGCTTCCCTGCATTGCCTCTTACAGTGCAGAACCTTTTTTCCACATCAGGGATGCTTTTCTTATTTCCAGCCAGAATTTTCCTTCCTGCAGCTTTTAGCCATTGTCCCATGTCCCATTGGAGTGTACATCTGTGAAGAGTTCAGCTTCATTTGCTCTGTAGCTCTTCTTTCCTCCCACTCCATAGGTAGTAGAAGTCTGCACTCTTTGCTTCTCCCAAGCTCAGCAAAGACAGCTCTCTTAGCCTCTGCCCATAGGCCATGTTCTCCTGCTCCTTGGTCATATTTATTACTTGATGTTTGCTGGACTGTCTGCAGTTTGATCACATCTCTTGTGTATTTGCTGTATAGAAGAATGACTGGTTTTTTTGACCTCCTGCATCTGCTCTTGCTGATGCAGTGCAGAATGTCATTAACCTTTTGCTGCAAGGATGCACTGCTGACTCATGCTCAACCTCCAGTTGATGGGAGTCCACAGGGTCTGCAGAGCTGCCAGCTGTCTAGCCAGTCAGCAGCCTGTAGTGACATCCCCTGCCCCAAGTACAGGACATAAATTTGTCTTTGTTGAACTGCTGGAAGCCTATTTCTCCAGTCCCTCTGAATAGTAGCCTTGCCCTGGATTTTTCAGACAGTCCCCCCAGTTTGGTGTCACACATGATGTTGCTGAGGGTGCTTATTTTTAATCATCAGTCTTTGATGAAACTTTTAAACAGTTTCAGTATTCACCCGTAAAGAACATCATGTGTAACTAGACTGTTGCTAGTCTTTGAACTACTGATCACTGTTATTTGAGCCCAACACTCCAGACAGTATTTCTTCCTTCAGGCAGTTTTGCAGTCCCATCCAGTCCATACTTTCTTCATTTGGCTACTGGGATACAAGAGGAGGCTGTTCTGAAAGCTTTACTGAAGTCAAGGTAAATAAGATCTACTGGTATTAAGGGCTAGAGAAAGAAAGATGCTTAAAACCAGGGCTTGAAGCTCTTCAGGAAGTGGGAAGCTTTGATCTAACTAAAGGAACAATTTTAGATTAGTGCAAAAGAAGGACTGGGGAAGATTGACTCATAGAAACAATGAGAAGAAGATTCTAAGATGATTGTTATGGCTGATGATGCTGGTTTAGGCTCTTTGTTCATTTGTTCCCTGGTTTTGACATGTAGCACATCTTAAAAAAGCAATGGGCTCTTTTCCTGACTTATCTCAGTTTTCACTAAGCATTTTCCCAGCGCAGATTTATTTGAAATTGTGCTACTTCTCTAGCTATGTAATTGCTGCAGGCATCTGTGGAAACTGTCTCAGACCAAAGTTCTCTCAACAAACCTGATTTATTAAATGTGGCACTTCCAAAACAGTGCTGCAGATGAAAGAGCATGACCATTGCTGGCTAAGAAGGAGCTTAAAGTCAGAAAGACTTTAAAATGATTAATCAAGTGTTATTGGCCTAGAGAGGATTCTTTGCTAAGCATTGAGACCTCTTAGAGTCTCGATCCAGCTTAGGCACATTTTCTGTATGTGCACTTTAGAGCTAGAGTATTTCTGTAGTTAGCTTTGTTTCTGTCTGCTTAGTTGACACATACTTTAGTATTTATTCTGCATAACTTTTTCCTTTGTTGTAAAGGAGAAAGTATTTTATGTAATTGGCAAAGAAATCTAGTCACTGTCAAATTGTGTTGCCTTTGGATTCGGAGTGTTTAGAGTGATGAGACAGTGATTGCAGTAGATGAATGCCTGCAATGCTGCTCCTATCCAGAATTTGATGCTCAGTAACTTCTGGGAAAAGGTAACTGACTGGAACTGTAGTGTTTTCCACAGGTTGTAGGTTAGGCTTTATAGTTCTGTCTTGGTGGTACAGTAAAGAGAATACAGAGGTTATTCCTGTAAAGATTTTCATAATTTTTTTAAAACTATATTTTATTCTCATTTTCAGTATTTAAACTGTGGTTGCATGGCTTAAAGGATTTGCCATGATGGAGATTTTCACCTTTAGGTTAGTGGCTTGTACCTGATTGCAGGATCAGAGAATCTTTGAGGGGCTGCATGAAGTAAAGTGGCAGCTTCTGTCTGTTTCTAGGGAACACATGCTGCATCCCATGGCTGCAAGCAAAGTTGCAAATAAAGAGTCTGTAAAATATATATAAAATTGGTCTTTGCATATCCAGTTTAGAATTTAGACACATAATAAAACACAGACAATCCTGCATATTTTAAGTCTACTTTCGAGCTCTTCTTGGATCTTAGCTTTAAGTACTGTATTTTTTTGAAATGCCCACATTTTCCTAATTACAATAATTTTCTTTGATATGTAGAAAAATCATTGTGGGATGGTATTTGTGGCCCAATGTATGCTATAATTTAAAGTTTAAATTATGTAAAATAGGATTCACGTTGCTCTGTTTTAAAGCATAAAAATGTTAAAATAATTGAAAACAGTTTATGTGGTAGCTTTTAGTATGTCATTGTTGTATGTCAATCCTAAATACAAATATATTGATGTTTATTGTTTTGAAATCAGTGTGTTCTAGGACTATGGCTTCCAAAACCCCGGTTGGATTCATTGGGCTGGGTAACATGGGAAATCCAATGGCAAAAAATCTGGTAAAACATGGATATCCAGTTATTGTGTATGATGTCTTCCCAGAAGCTTGCAAAGAATTTCAAGACTTGGGTGCTCAGGTATAGTAATAAACTTCTTTATTTCAGCAATTGCTGTGTCTGTTGAATGGTTCTTGCACGCAATGCAACTAAATAATCTGAGTTTTTTTCTTGGTTAAGATCACAATCAGAACTGAAACAGCACAATAAATACAATCTGAATCTGTGAGGTTTCAGGTAGAGGAAAGATATGATTCTATGCCAAGTAATTTTCCTTATGTTAGCTGGAATTGCTGCCTTGTCAGACTTGTCTAGCTGTCTTTTTCCCCCCACTTTTTATGACAGTAGGTTGATGGCCTGTTCTATCACCTCCTGCTTTCTCCTGCTTCCTTCTCCCCCAGGTCTAGATGGCCAGTGGGCTGCTTTTCATCTGGTTCCTGCTTTGACCTTTTCAGGTTAAATGACCCTAGTTAAAAATTCCTGCTGGCATAGCTGTAAGGGTTATAGGGACATATGAGCTTTCCTGCTGCTTCAAGGTGTAGTCCTTAGGGGCAGGGGAAAAATCTAATTATTTAAGTGCTTATTCTCTTGGAGGTGAGGAAGGATATGCTGAGAGAAGAGGAAGGAATGAAAAGGAAAAAGGAGGGAAGGAAATTGATTATATTAGGGAGCTTTACCTTCCTGCAATATACCCTGCAAAATCTTGGCCCTATTCCAGCCAGTCCTATTACTTTTCTTAATCTGTTAATACCCTCAGAGCCCCATTCTCTCAGATGGTTGTGTCATTTCTATGTGTCTGTAACACATTTAAATGGTTCTGACATACTTCAAAGCTGTCACAATTTAGACAGTTGTGGGCAAATGGATACGTGCTTAAAACACAGAAAAAAGGAGTGCAATGCAAAAATAAACCTGTCACGTAACAATGCAGAGGATAGAAGGGAATTTTGCAGCAGTGGCAAGGAAATTTTAGGTAGGTCTAGACAGAGGAACTGTGTGCCTTGAAGGTCTAAACTGTTGAAACTAATTGCAACTGTTTTAAATAATGAGGTAAGATCAAGATTCCTAAAAGATAAAATGATACCACACAGCTGTTAGTAATTAATTGCAGCTCGCCTTGAATAATTACAGAATCTTGGCCTTAAGTGGGAAAGTAAGCTTTTCACCTCTCTTCCTAGCTCCTGTTCCTATTTTGTTAAAGCAGCCAAGACCCTCAGGCGTGAACCAGACGTGTCTCGAGTAAGACTGGGCAAATGGAAGAGATTGTTTTGAACTATTGCTTGTATTTTTAATTCATGTTCTGCAGTGGGATCTCTTTTCTGTGGCTGCCCATGTTGATAGCTTTTTGCCTTTGTAATAGAATCCTTGGCATTCACTGCAAGACGTGACATGTGATAATAAAGGTGAACTGTAGTGCCTTTAAAAATAAAGTCCAAGGTATGTTTTAAGATCATAAATCACTGAGAGAATACATGGCTAGGCTTAAATACAAATAAAACACATTTAAAGAAAATATGTGAACATAACTTCCTCTTCTTGATCTTTAGGTGTAAATCCTACTCCAGCACTTTTTTCAGGAATTGAAAACTTGTGGGTCCATGGGGCCTTGTAGAAACTGCTGTAGAAGGAACACTGGGCTCTAAGGGCTGCTTTCTCTTTGGTCTGGCTGTAAGGGTAAAACCATCAGGAGTGTTAGAGAAGTGAAATGACCCCAAGAGACAGTAAACTTAGTCAAATGTCCATTCTTTTAAGGCCAGTGCTGCTACCAAGGTATATGGTGGATGCAGGATGCCTGACCATAAATCTGCACAATCCACTTTCTTTAGCCACTGAAGTAAACAACTGGGATGTGGTACATGTCAGAAAGTGGCCACCCACCTGCTAAAGTGAATAGTAAGAGGAAAACTGGCTGAGCATGAGCATATGGAACCACTTGGGGTGAAACTTGGAGAAGGTTGGAAGGCTCACACAATGGAGTAACTGCGTGTCACACTTCAGCTTACAGGTCTTTGTATCTAAATCCTATCACAGATTTAGAACATTGAGAATGTTACTGGAGTCACCTGATGCATAAAGCATCATAAAAATAGAGCTTTCTTTAGTTTACGATAAGAATGCCATTTCAGGCAAACAATAATTAATTGACTTACTGTAAATATAAGTAAAACAAAATAGGGAAGCAGTTTGGAACAAATACAAGCAGATGTATGTAAGGGCAGTACCAACAACCAGCAGTATGCAGAGAAGTCTCTCCTATCCAGTTACATACTGCAAAAGTTTGCTTAAACTAAACAAGTATCAGAACATGTACAGGCCTTGGTGGGCTGCTACTCTGAACTAGTATAGTCTATGTTGATAATCAACAATTAGTGTTTGGTCTGTTTTTTAAAGTTATGCACATATTCTTAATGATTTCAAATGCTTAATGTTTTGTAATAGCGTTCAAATCATTCAGCTTTGTTTCTGAGACGGAAAGTCCCAAATAAAATAAAGGTTTTATATGCTGCTTATTGAACCAGGTAGGTATATTTTTTCAGGCAATATTATTCATATTTGTTAACAGTACCAAAAGGCAAGAGTTGTCTGTTCCTACTTTTAATTCCCACTTTGTTTTGCTACTTACTTCAAGGTAGCAGAAAGTTTTTCCTTTGTATAGTTGTAGAAGCACTGTCCCAGTTGGCGTACCTTTTTAATCTAACTTTCTCATGTAAAAGGCATCTTACTGTTTTGAAAGATGTGGATAGAATAAATGAGCTCCTGTTTAGATGACTTCTGTACTATGTCTTCTTTGTACCTGTTTTGCTTAAGAATTATTTAAAACTGTAACCAAAACCCAGCTATCTTCTATCTATGTAGCCAAGCAGAAATTTGAGGCTGATGTACTGTTTCATTTGTGTGCCCAATGTAGTATATTTTTCACCTTCTGGTTGAAAAATGCAAATGGGCCACTGAGTCTTCAGCTGATACCCTCCAAATGTCTAAGAATACTGGAGATCATAGTTTCAAATAAGAAGACATAAATAGATTCAGGTTCCAATTCCACACTTCCTCTCTCCACCTCTAATAATGCACATTGAGACTGAACCAAACCAGATATACACAGAACTAAAGACAAAGGTGTCATACTTCTCTTTAAAGAGATGGGTTCTCTCATCTCCAGGGAGGCAAGTCATAAAATCAGCTAATCAGATATAGAAGGTTTGCTGCTTATAATTGCCTTGTTTATTCCTGCTAACCTTTGTTGTTTAAACTAGAGCATGTCTCCTTTTGTAACTGTGTGGTATGCCGGGGTTTTGTGCAGTATTAACTTATTCTTTCAAAACAAAATTTGCATGTTTCTCAGTCCCATCCATGCCAGTTTCTTTGTGTTTTTCCCCCAAGAGCCTTGTTCATTGACTATGTACAGTCTTCCCTTCTTCTGTTCAGAAGTTAAATGAAAATCATAAAGTTTCTTATGCTCAATCCCAGAAGTCCTTCAAGGTGTAATTCAGCATTAATTACAAATGACTGAAATAAGATTTGATCATTGTGGGCTAAAGATAAAATAATAAGCTGTATGTTTGTTGCTATTTTCCCATATTGGAAATTATTGGGAAATTGGGCTGTTAATGTGTTAACAATGTAATTTTAAAGAAATTTATTAATTCAGACCAGTACTGGACAGAAGTCTTACTGGTAAATGCCTTCCAAATGAAACTCACAACTTAGCTGTCAATATTTCATTTGTTGTGTATGTATCTTAAATACTATACTGCCTGCCTCTGAAAGTGACTTCAGAATGGTAATATACCTTTCAAGTTAGGTATGATTATTTAACAACTAATACCTAATAATATATTTTGAAAATTGTTCAGATCTTTTTCGTGAAGGATGCTTGAGCTGATAGTTTTCTGTTTTAAAAATGCCAATTGTAATATTTTGAGAAACATAAGTTAATCTGATTTCTTTTAGGGTGAAGGCTCAGAGGTGCATCCAGTAATTTTTTTCTTTTTTCCTCAGTCTTCGTCTCTCTTAATGCCATATATAAGACAAAGAAAAAAGTGAGATTTTTGTAATCCTTTCATGTTGTCCCTCCTTAGAAACATGGTAGAGCAATATTTTCTATAGATGCAGGGTTTGTAGTGAATTGAAGATTTATGAATGGGTTGATGGGATGAAAGCATATTCCCTTTAGCAGATGTTGTGGAGGAACTTCCATGATAGGAGAGCAGTTTTTCTTGTGTTTTCTTTTTTTTTTTTTTTAATAGTTTAGTTGTGACCAGTGAATACTAAAACCGAACTCATGAAACATGTCTGACATCTCTTTTTCAGGAAGTGTGTAAGCTTATATTGTTTGGTTTTTTTTTTTTCTTTATAAGGTAACAGAATCCCCAGCAGACGTAGCAGAAAGAGCAGACAGAATTATTACCATGCTGCCTTCTAGTCCCCATGCAAAAGAAGTTTACACAGGAAGAAATGGAATTCTAAAGTAAGACTTTTTTGTAGTTTGGAGAATTTACACTTGTACTCAAGGTTTGTCTGATGATTGCTGTTGTTGTAACTCTTCTTGTGCCTTCAGGGCACTTAATTCAATGTTCTCTGTTCTGTCACTATTGATATTTCTAATTATATAAGTTCTCTCATACAGTGCTGCTTTGGCTAAGTCTTTATTGGCTAAGCCAGAATGGCTTTTGGCTAAAGTCTTTATTTTATTTTCAGTAGAATAATAATTTTTGTGTATTTCAGGCAACTTAACTATTATCTGCCTTTTCAGTTGCATGGCTCTTTTGCCATAATCTAATGTACTACACTCAAGTACTACTAGAATATTTGCTGGCAACAATTATTTGCTCAAATACTATTTTCTTAACCTTGAAATCCTATCAATTAAATGTTCTG
Organism: Molothrus ater; assembly: GCF_012460135.2. Classification (NCBI taxonomy): domain Eukaryota; kingdom Metazoa; phylum Chordata; class Aves; order Passeriformes; family Icteridae; genus Molothrus; species Molothrus ater. The sequence goes on along the minus strand of NC_050478.2, from coordinate 34,498,998 downwards.
AAGAGACACCATTGTGTCTTATGTTGTTAAAGTGTATTTACATAGAATAGGTGACGAGACTTTCTTGATCTCTACTCTTATCTGTTTATTACACAAAACAATACCATAAGATTTTGTTTAATGTGAAACAATGGCTTTTAACTTTTGTGGAGGGATTTCCACTCAGCCTTAAATCCATAGTTTGCAGAATTCTAATGCTCAGAGTTTTTGAACTTGCCAAATCAAAAAATAAATATTATTTTAAAATCTGTTCTGGCTACATGTGTACTGCTCTTCGCAGGCTGACTAAGGCTGCTGGATACCTTTGAGGATCATGTAGGTTCTTAACAGCTATCCAGGTTAATAAGATAAGAAAAACATAAAGAAGACAAAAGTACATTAGATTATCAAAAAATGATGATGCCTTTTTAGGTATTGATTGTACAACATTAAGATGCAGTGATAAGAAAATGGAAGTAGAAAAGAGGGATTTCTGTTGTTCTTGCTGTATAAGAATAGTTGATTCTTTCCCTTATTGTCTGTAGTTTAATTCCTCATAAGGTTGGAGTGAGGAGATCTAAGTATCTATAGCTTAGACCCTTCAGGGAAGATGGGTAATTGGATCAACCTAAAAAAGCTCAGGAAACAGGTGTGGGAGAATTGCACCCATGATGGCAGTGGTTTGAGGAATGATTGGCAGTACGTACTGATACAGTAATGCCAATAAATCTCTTGACTACATAGATGTGGGAAATCCAGCAGGAAACAGAGGATGTGGAAAGCAGTCCTGTGCTGCTGCAGTTTCTCAGCCTTTGTATTAAGAGAAGAAAGTGTAATTTGGCAGTAGTGAATAATTGTGGCTCTGAGTGACTGGTCCTTGCTGACTGGTTTGATTTTCATAATATTCTGACGTTTTTAAAGCTTTACACAAGAAAACATCAATAACGTGAAGTGTTTAAGGGTTGAGTCAGTCATCCCACTGTGTTACCAAGGAGCCTGTGCCACTGTGCCTTCTTCTGAGCATTAAGGGGAGATGATGGAGTACCTTATCTGCTATGCTGGTTTTTGTTTGCATGTGTTCAAACTAACTGCAGCTGCACAAGGGATGAGTTATGTGTATGTGGAACTGTTTGACTCTGGAGTTCCAGTAGGGTCACTCATATGTTGAGAGACTATTTCCAGCAATCTGGGTAATTCAATTAAGTGAAATCCACTGTACTGCCAACAGCATGCAAGGTGCAGTAGATCTCTTTACCTGTCACGAGTAGCTTTAAATGGGACACGTTTTTATGACTGAAAAATTCTGGTGTTCCATTTCATGGTGATTGCTGGTCAGGTGGACTTGAAATCATGGTGCAATTCAATGGAAAGAGGAATAAAAATCAACTTTTTTGTTGTGGAGGGCATTAAAAAAAGTTAACATTTTTTAAATTTCAAAAATTTTATCATTTTTTTATCAAATAAAGAGCTTTCTGTGATCTACAGTTTGAAATACAGATCTGCCTAAATGTATTGGCTATCAGTGGGAAAACATTTTTCTCCATGCTTCACTTCAAATCTTCAGTTGGCTTTTGTGGTTTTAGTTATGGTCTTTATGTAGAGCAAATTGTAGAATGATTAAAATAATGCAATCAGACCATTCTGATATAAGAACTTAAGATACTGTATATATAAAAAGAACTTTTTATTGTTATATATTAAACTTTAGGCAGTATCAGCAGTTGCTTAGAATGCATCTTAGGTGATCTCTATAATATATACCGATCAATTTGTGTAACAGAAGATTTTCCTAGTGCAACCTTTTTGTGTAAGTTTTTTTAATAGTGTTTAGAAGAATATCCTTTTTTGTGTTCAGCTTTTATTTGGCTTTGAGTGGTTCAAAACTGCAGTATACATACTGAGCAGATCTTGCTCAATAAGGTTTAAAACTTTATGTTTACTAGTGTACCAAAATATGTCTGCACCTTTGTCGTGCTGGTGGAAGCCAGTGCCACGGTAATAGTTGCAAATATCTTCTGAAATAATAATGATAATTATAATTATAATAATAAATCTTTATTTTAGGAAAGTGAAGAAAGGCTCATTGCTAATAGATTCCAGCACTATAGATCCAGCAGTTTCAAAAGAATTAGCCAAAGCTGCTGAAAGTACAGGAGCAGTTTTCATGGATGCCCCAGTTTCTGGAGGTAAGACTTAATTAGCAGTTTACCTCATATTGGACAAGTTGTCTCTTTGTTTGCAGTTTCAGTCACCAATTTGTACCCTTGTTGCTATAAGTTGCTTTTCTTTGCTATATGTACAGTATTCTGATTTGTTGTTGTTTAATTGCATTACAGATATGTATAACAGGAGTATTTTTAGGATTTAGGAGTACACTTTTGTGTTATGCTTGGAGAAACAGCTTTCTTGGGTATGGTACAGTGGTCTTTTAATTTAACTTCTTTCATAAAGTTGCATTTTTGTGCAGTTGCTCACATTCCTTTACCCTCCATCTATTTCTTCCTGTTAGGGAAAAACTGGTTGTCATTAAGCAGTTCTGTTGCTTTTTTATCTTATATTCCTCACTCCATTATCTTCTTTTTAATTAAAAGAAGATAATGAAGTGAGGAATATAAGATGTCTTTATCAAAAGAAATCAGAGATTTGTCTGGTTTTATAACAACTGACGAATGTGGGCGATAATTGTCTATTCTTAAAAGTTGCTAACTATTGATCTCTGAGTATTTAGTCTCTTGTAAGAAATAATACAGAGCAGGAAAGACTTCTCAAATTGTGGACAGAGGAGAGCAGAAACATAAAATTAATGTTTTGAAAACAAAACCATAACTAGTCCTTTCTATTGTTGAATTCTTCTCCAAAATACCTGGAATTAGAAGGTGAGGAAACCTCATTTTATGTGTGACAATCTTAAGGTTTTTACTGTCCGGTCTAAAAGTTAAGGTAACTGGCATTTTAAGAATTCTTTATTTTCCTGATGAATATCAGTGATGAGCAAAAACTAACAATCTGTTTAATTTTCAACTGGGAACTAAGGCAAGATTTGACTACATACTAGAAGCCAAAATTTTCATCCAAATTCTATTGTGAACAGAAAGTAGGCAGATCCAGGTAGGTGATATTGAAGAATATAATGGAGAAGACAAGATTCTTGCTTCCCAGCCAGAATGTTAGTTTTCTTTTATTAAGCTAGATAGGCAATCAGCCTGGGAAGAAAAACCACAGAAAAATTGTATTGTGGGCAGATTATGTATCTCTCTGATCCTTCTTTTTAAACACAGCATGGCCTTTTGATTATCAGTTGGGCAATTCTGACCTACTTCTATGTTGTTTTCTTCAATCCCTTTCTGCCAAGTTTGTTATTTTACTGAAGGAATTACTTACCTTTTAGAAATGTCTATCATTTATTTTTATCTTTAAGTTTTTGGTGTAAGTCTGACTATAACTACAAAGAAGAAAAGGAAAAGTTTGATTCCGAAGCAACTTTAGTTGTTTAGGGGGTTTTGTTCTTTGAGAAGATGGTAAGGCCAAGACAGAGTTAATGTGATAACATATAGCTGACTGGTATGAATACAGATGGCTTTTTTGGTGTTAGTGGTTTATCTGAATGGTGACTAGTGTCAGTTACAGATTGAGGGATATCCTGTATAAGGGGGAAAAAATAGACTTAACTTTCTAGTCCTTAATATATTTGTGAAGCCCAAGGAGTGCTCTGTACAAATCATGTTTAAAGTGGGCACTTGCTAGAAATGTGGAGAAGTTAGGTCTGTTGGAAAAAACCTTTAATGCTATGCTTTGTTATTTCCATCTTTCAGTACCTAACACATCAAGTCTTTGGGGTATTTTTATATGTCCTGACTGCATTGTTGGCCTTTAGACAAAACACTAAATGGAGAAGTATGCTCGGCTCTCCAGAAATTGGCAGGCACTATGCTGTTGCTGTGCAATGCAATAGAGTTGGCAGGAATTTCAAGGAGAGTGTTTGTGGGACATAGGGAGGAGGAAGAGAAAGCAGCATGCCTGAACTGTCCTCTTAGAGCTATCTGTTTACTAGCTGTTATTGGCAGACAACTCCACTTGTGTTTTTAGGTATTTGGGTGTTGCCTGATGTTAACATTCATTCACTGTGAACAAATTCACAAACTGAATAATATTTTGAAAATTGCTTGGTCTATAAACTCTAGGGAGAGAGAGCAGTGATTTTAATCCTGTTCTGACATTGCAAATGAATAATCTTTGGGCATAACATTAGGGCCAGATTTTAGTGGCTTGTTTGCAGTCTTGCCCCCAAAAGATTCTTTCTCTTGATCTTTTTTCAGATGGGCCTTCATGCCAACTTAATGCTGTCTTCTTCATATGATTGGCCTACAGCATTTACTTGCAGCTTACAGTCAGGACCCATTAAATAGGAGCTGATGAATCAAGTCACTATAGTATTATTTTGTATTAAGTGACTTCAGAAAATACTTCTCATCCCCATGGTTGCATGCAGATTATGCTGCTAATGCTGTCTAGAGATAGCAATCGCTTTAGCCTGGGATTAGGATCTCTTGCAGGTCCACATGAGAAAGTTGTATCATGGTTCCCAGTGCTGCTGTGGTTTGTGACCTCTTTGTGAGCATGGGAGAAATGGAGAAACATCTTCAAAATCCATGTTTGTTTGTTTGTTTGTTTGAATCTAGACAGGAAAATTATCTCTTTGCAAAGTTTGGGTTCTTCATCTTGGTATGTATAAAAGTATTTTAAGGCACACATTATCTCAGAAGCATATTTAAAACTGACTCCTGTTGGCACAAGATTCTACTGGCTAAGTACAGGATCTAAATTTAGCCTTCAAGAATTGTGTCAAATTTGTCCTCCCACTGATTTCAGTAGAAGTATGATACAGATTCTCACCTCATAATCCAGAGCTAATTTCACTAGTGGCTTTACTGACTGCTGTAATAGTTCTCTCTAACTCAGTCAGTATACAAGATATTAATTTCCTAAAGTACATTGGCTAATTTTTTTTTTAATTTCTAATGTAATTCTTTCTATGTTGTAAGCATTGTTGGTGTTCAGATACAACCTTTTCAACTTCTTTCCCCTTCCACTGAGTATTAAAATTTTATCAGCTTTGTATCTGCTCAAAGTACATTGTAGTGCATTCTACTGGAACTTCACAAAAAGATGTGACAACTTGATTTGTTTTTCTGGTTTTGGAGGTATGAAAAAAGATTTTCAACTCTTTTATAAGTCTGGTTCTTTAAGATCTGATAATGAAACTTTAGATCTTCCTCCTCACTGTATCCTTTAGACAAGAGAATAGTCAGTTAAAAAGTCAGACTGCTAATTGTTAATAACAGCTGTCATATAGAGAACTGTAGTCATGCTAAAATGGTAATAAAGAGTAGAATAAAAGATTTTTTTTTTAGAAACTGTGCATTGGAGGTGGCTAGAAGAGGTTGTAGTTTCTATTCCAGCTGTCATTTCAAACTGTTTCATCTTAGACTACTGCTTCCATAAACTTCAGGTCATCATAAAGTGATGGAAACAGTAGTAGTAGTAAGACTGACAAGTTAAGACTTCAGGTCACTGATAATGTAAAGTACAATATGAGTCCTTGATGGTTCATTGCAGACTTACTCCCTGCATGGCCAGATCTCTACTTAATATGGAGCAAAGGTAAAAAAGAAATCTTAGAAACACTCTGAAACACTCTGGAGATACTTTATTTTATTTATTATATAAAGAGCAATATATTTCAGGATACCAGATTTTTTTTTTCCTTTTTCTTAGAAAGGGCACTTTCCTAACATAGGAGAAGCGAGTTATGTGTTTCTCTTACTTGAACATTGAAGGCACTTTGTGCTGTGCCTTTTCCAAGGGGAGCAGAGGAGTTAAAACTTTATGCACACCAATATTTGCAAAGATTATTTGAAAGACTCCTTCAGACTAGACTAAAAGATAGGAAATACGAATGAGTAGTTCAAACATGGCATCTCTTAGCTTGTAAGTTCTGTTGTAATAAAGATGCATAATCAATATCTTTGCCAGAATTAAACTGATTTAATAAACCTGTCTTTGTTGGGGAGCCTTGGTAGAGCTACTAGAACTGTCTTCATTAAGTTGTGTCTGCTTTTTTCTTTAGCTTTGTGCACCTTTAGAGAAGTGCAATCTTATGACTTCATGGGAGAGGAAAAGTTGGTGGGTTAATTCAAAATCTCTAATTTGAGACATCATGTATTTTTTAATAAACACAAAGAATAAAATAAGGAATGTCCTGAATTCAGTGGTATGGAGGTTTGGTGTGGTTTTGGCTTTCTGATCTGGTAATGCAGTGATTGGATCTGCTAGGATCCTTGAAACACTATAAAGATAGAGCAGGTTCATGAATTTAGAACTAATAATTCTGACCTATCCCACTCAATAGTAGGTGTTCTTGGCAAGAAAAAACATCTAAATGCATAGTAGTATTTGTTCCATTATAGATTCTGGATTTATGTTTTTATGCTTTATTTTTGAAGCCCAAATGTGTGTGCTCAGAATGGCCACGATGTTCTGTGTTCCTGGTACTGAGCATAATACTTTTACCTCACTTGCTTTGCTCTTCCTCAGTTACTATATGCCTTGTGTATTTTTTTAGTTCCTGACATCTTTCTTAATTTCTCTGTTTACATTTTTTGCTGAATGCATTTGATCATATTCATTTTTTGCAGAGTGTGTGATTTAGGGATGGTAGTAGAAATTACAATGTACAACCTTAATACTAAAGGTAGTGTGAAAAATATTACGAGTTCTTCTGAAATTTAGATGAGAGAAAATAATGCAGAAAGTAACTGATGACAAAAAAGGGAAGAATTGGCTGAACTGATTTAAGGAAGCTGAAATGAGGATGAAGAAATATTTTGAAATCTGAGATACGTAAAAAGCTTCTGATTTCTAATAACTTATGGTTTAAATTGTATAACAATATTTGTCTGTCAAAATAAAACTAGTTTAGTAGATCACTTTTGTTGGAGAGAAGAAAGAACTGAAGATCTTGAAAATCTTACACATTGGTAAGATGTATATTTTGACACAGGGAGGGGAGGAAGTATAAACCTTGTGCAAATATCTCTGTTGGCAGCAGCTGCTGTTTCAGAAGAGTTGGGTAGTATGTTTACTTATGTGCTGACTTTGCAAGACTATTTTTCTTCTGTAAGCCTATTATGCCTTTAGCATTCTCTATAAAATAAAATAAAAGGTAGCAGAAGGTAAGAAGGAATAAACAGATTTATTGAGAGTCATCTAAAAATGTTCACTGGGGTGGAGACAACAATCCTACAATGACTAAAAGGGTGGAATAAATTATTTTATTAAAGCATATTGTATATTTTGGCAACAAAATTGTGTGTAGTCTGGCCAAATAGTGACCAATGTGCAGAGAAACATATCTGTCTCCATTTATTCGAAGGTGTAAAGATGAGTTATTCAGGCTGGCTCAATGGGACATAACCAGGAATAATAGGCTGGAAATCATTAAGGAAAGAAAAATGTGTGCCGTGTCTACCAGGAAAAATGTCCTAACGACATTCTTCATACACTGTGGAATAATTTCCAAAGGAGATGGTTGAAGCCAAATATCTCAACATGCTTTAAACTGTACTGGGCAAAGTGCTAGGAACTATTCTGTAGGGAAAAATCAACGACTGGCAGGAGGATGGCTACATGATCTAATCGGTCTTTTCCATCTCTAATGTCTACAATCCTGTTGTGTTCTCACACATGGTGTTCAAAAACAGTTAAAGGAAAACTGTCCAGATGGAAGTTAGAAATCCCTGTGGCACTCTTTGAAAAAGAGTAAGGAATAACTGCAGAGTTATAGCCAACATTCCTTTCTCTCAGTAAAAATGGTTCTAATATTCACGGCTGCATGTGAGCTGTTACCACATTCCTAATAACTGCTCTGTTTGTTTGTGGATACTTTAATGCTAGTATCTGTCTCTTCCTGTCAAATGTTCTGAGATACCCAGAGTAAGAAAGATCTATAAATGCCAGCCTGTCATAAGTCCTAGGGAATAAAAGTTAATTTAATATAATTTTTTAATTTTTGATTTCTTCTCCTAGGGAATGTTTAAAGTTAAGGGGTTGCAGGTGGTGTTTGGGAATGTTTCTGGAATGAAGTGATGACTTTGAAGCTTTATACTGAGTTTGTTTTGGTTTTAAACATTCGTGGGCTTCTTTTTCTCTCTTTTTGTTCTTTCAATGGAGTGCCTTGTTCAAAGCATGTATTTTTCACATAGCCAAAACAACCTAGTGTGATTCCTGTGCTTTTAGGATAGTGGGGATGATGAGCACCAGACCTTAATAATCCCCTGACTCCATATGAGTCCTGATTCTGCACTGTGCTGAATGTGGATGGTGCAGATGTCAGCAGTGAGCGCAGCACCAGGCGCACCAGAGCGGGAAGTCTGAACTGGAAGGCGCTGCACAGAGCAGACTGGGAGTGCCCTGTGCCTGGGCAGTGCCCGTCACCATGGGGATAGCCCCACCAGCTACTAGCCTTGGGGGTGCCACTGGGGAAAATGCACTTTCCTCTGAATCTTAATAAAAAGCAGTTGTACTTGTAATTCAGTGTTGCCTTAAACAGATTTTTTCAGTCTGTGTGTGGAATTCTTGTTTGTTGGAACAAAACTTAAAAGCCCACAGAAACCTGACTAAATGGTTTCTGCTGGGATAGGGTTAATTTTGTTCCTAGTAGCTGGTACAATGTCTTTTTTTTTTTTTTTGTTTTAGAATGATAATAAGGTTGATAACACATTGATGTTTAGTTGTTGCTAAGTAGTGCTTACTTCAAGTCAAGGACTTTCAGTTTCCCATGCTCTGTCAATAAGGAGTTGCACACCAAGCCAGGAAGGAGCATTGCCAGGACAGCTGACCTGAACTGGCCAAAGGGTTATATTCCTTTGCATAGAACTCATATATACATATGCATAGAACTCATAGAGCTCATATACAGCTCAGTATGTAAACTGGGGGAATTGCCTGGGAGGGGCTGATTGCTGCTCAGGACTGGCCTGGACGTTAGTCAGTGGAGCAACTGTATTGTGCATCACTTGTCGTTCTTGGGTTTTATTTTGCTCTTTTTGTTGTCTCCCTTTTCACCACCATTTTAAACATTTTTATTGATATTATTGTTAGAATTATTATATTTTATTTCAGTTATTAAACTGTTCTTATGTCAACACACGGATTGTACAATTTTTTATGTTTTTCCTCTCCATCCCACTGGGGAAGGGTGAGGGGTGAATGAGCGAGTGGCTGCATGGTACTTCTTTGCCAGCTGGGGTAATCACAACACTTATTTAAATGAACTGGGCCACTGAAGACATGGCACAATATAGAATTACATGTTTTATTTTGTCTCTTATTCATCAAGGGAGATCTTCAGATTATACACTAGACATGTGGAAAGAAACATTAGCATCCTAAGTGTCTGAACCTTAGGACACATCTTAAGTCTTAGGACACATTTGTGCAAACGGCTCTCTGTTGTACAACACTCCTTTCAAGGCCCTTTAAACACTTAAACTAAAGAGCAAAAAAGAAAAGAAACAAACCCACATGGAGTAAATTTTGCAGGCAGGGACAGCTAACCTTGTCTAGTAGTACAGGCCTTTGAAAGTAGATCACTTGTTGATCTCCTAAATAGCTGAATCCAGGATGAGTAGGAATGAAAGCTGATCTTCTATTGACCCTCATCTGGATGTTGCTAGTATTCTGGGTTCCTTGTGTTTAATTTTTAAAGTCGTAGTGATGAGTTGGCCAAGTTTTGGGTTTATTTATGACAATATTAGACTATGATCCGGAGCCATTCTGAGTCACTGGATCATTGCAGAATGTTGCCTTGTAGTGGAGGACATCTTTATGTTTTGAAAAGAGTCTTAAGTTGTGTGAATAAAAAGGGGGAGAATGTGCAGCAGAAGTAATCACTCTGCACTTGAAACAAATACCTGAAAATTATTCCATATTTGCAGTGTTTAGGTTAGTACTGCCCATTGTGAGACATTCAGTAGATTGAGCTTGTGTCCTTAGCAGAACAGCTCTGGTTAATCTACAGGGAGCACACAGAAATACCAAGATTTCCTAATTCTTCTTCCTTCAACCACATTTTAAAAAACCATGGTTTGTATCATGAAATAAAACAGTAAGGGAAAGCGTATTGCCTTTTACCATTAATAAGCATTTAGAATCCAGCTCTCAGCATATAAACTATTCAAATGTTCACCTTTTGGTTTGTCCAACAGTATTTATTCCTGTTGGTTCACCACTTCAGTCTACTGAAAAGTGGAGAACAGAGGAGAGTCTTGCAGTTCTGGAGCTGAAGAAACAGTTTTTAACTACAGTTCTCTTCATGCCAAGCACAACATAGAAGCTGAAGTGGGAAAAAAATTATTTACTGCACTATATTTGACCTATAATTTTAACCCTTAAAATTTGGTACTTATTTTATTTTCTGTAGTTTTGCTGGGAAAAAATCCCATTGTGTGGGATTTCGTAAACCTTAACAGCTTTAAGCGGTAGCTCTTTGTAAGAGAAAATTAAGAGATGGCTTGATGGGAACAGAGTAATGCATAGAAATGTTACCCTGATGCCATACCTTCTGTTTCTATTCCTGGTTCTGTGAGCAGTTGTGTTTTGATTATTCTGTGTTGTGGAAGAATGTTAAATTATTTGTGGTAAAATGGGGGGAACAGTGTGAAACACTGTGGAACACTTTAAACTCTTTATGTATTTTAAATCCACATAGTGGTATATGATTGATAGTATCCTGATATGTTGTTTGTCTGCTGGTAAAATAACAGGGTTAGGGGTTTTTTTCTAATGTGAAGCTTAGCAAGTTGACAGGAATACTAATATGACATGTAATTATTATCCATTGGCTTTATTTAATGAGTTGCTGCAAACTGTGTATGATCCTAGTTACTCAGTAACCATATAGTTTAACCATAAGCAGTCAGAAATGTGCATTTTGGCTGTCATTTTGTTTTCAATCCATGTTTCCATTGCTTTCTGATAATGTATGGTGGGAATGTGTGGCTTGTGGCTCTTAAGTGCGTTTGCCATAGGGAGTACAAGAAAAGTCACATTGACTTTTAGCTTTGGCTGAGGAGCATACTGCTTGTATTTCATTTGTGCTAGATTTCTTGGGTTTGCTTAAAATTGTGGATTTCATTATGAAACTGACATATGACTATACATAGTTAGCTGTTCCAGCTCGGTTGATTTCTGAGGTCCAACATTTTTCATTTTTCTGATCAAACTACTTCCAGAATTGCTACAATTGCTAGTTGTCTGAAAGCAGTATTTGGTAGCAGCTAGATGCTTTTTGTCTTGAATAATTTTATGTCGCATGTGCAAGAATAACAGCAATTTCCTTCCTCTTTTAAAAGTTGAAGGACAGCTGAAGAAAGGAAACTTCAGTAGGTTATCAGCAAGTGAAACACAGTTGTGGTAGAGCCCTATATAGTAAACTAAGAGTGTGTCTAACTTTCCTCTTTCTGCAGATGCTCATCTTAGGATTTATATTAGTGGGGAGTTAGGGGCGAGGCTGGGGCAGTGGTAGGTTTTTGTAGCGGAAGCACTAAATGAGAAACTGATGTGAATTTGGCAAGCTGGAGAGTTCCTGAGATAGAGCATCCTCTTAACAGCCTCAGCCTGAGTCTTGGCTGCCTCAGAGGGCTCCCACCCTGTCCAAGATGGAAGTTCCTGCAGAGAGCCCTAATAGCATCTCTCCCTGCCTCAACAAATCAGTTTAAGGCATGGGACTTAACTGCTGTGAAACAGTGCAACAAATTCCTCCCAGGACCAAAATGAACATACTTGATCACCTAAATGCATCAGTCCAGTTGCAGAACAAGCTGAACTATAGAAAAGCATTTCTATTAGTACTGCAACAACTGGCACACCTATTAAAGAAGTTGGTTAATCTGTTACTGTTTGGTCACTGGTACTTTTTTTCCCTCCGTATTAATATGCTTAGCAATTCTTAACACTAAATGTGACTATGTGCACTTACTTAGTATGTTGTTTTCTTTAGTAGACAATTACACCAATCTTGAATGGAGCATTTTTTTGGTTACTGGGGTAAAGGAATCTTAGGAGATTGAAACAGTAGGCAGCAAAGCTTGTTAAGGAGGTTTTTATTTTACAAGCCCTCAAGAATTCAGAATATGGCTTGCTTACTACTTAAAAAAGTCCAAATGTCCTTATAGACTCCATTCCAGAGCCAGCATCAAATCTATGCTATACTTGTCTGAAAATCCAAACATGCACTCTTGGCTGTTACTGTTTACTGAATCAGAACACTACTGTTTCTACTTGCACTGTATCTAATTTATCGTAAGTGACCGCAAAAACTAGAATTATTTATATATGGGCACCTAACAGCTCCACTATAGTTAAGGGTCTGTTGGCATTTCCATTATAAACCTTCCTTTGAGAGGTTTATAACTTGGCGGTTTTACTTTTGCTTCAGGCTCAAATGTGCCATTTTCATCCAAGCACAAATTCTTCTACAGAATCTCATTTAAATCAGTTTGGCCATTATTTATCTTAGAGTGTGTACATTGGGGAGTGGACGGGAACACACTATTTAATTTTGGTTTCAGAAGCTTTTTGGTCAGACTATATAATGAAAGAAAAATGGTGCTTTTTATTTTAATTTGTAGGGACTTAACCTTCCTTGGATGTGTTGGAGGTACTAAGCCCATGCTTTTTCTGGTTTCTGCCAATGCTCACATGCAGCACATCCACTCCTGCTCGTCCACCCACCCATCTCGCCTGCCCCTGCCCAATGACATGCTTTGAGGAAGCATCCCCAGGCTTCTGGCAGAGAAAGCTCTTTTGGGGAAGTGGATGAAGTAACATACAATGGGTGTCCTGTTGAGAGGCCTTAGGCCAACCAGTCCAACCGAGGAAGCAGATGGAGCTTAATTGGAAAAAGACGGGCTGAGTGCAGTTGTCAGTCAAATGCAACCCTATGTGGTTTAGAGTGGCATTTCCTATGGCTCTGCCATTTCTTGTGGGATCTCTGTAAATTACTACTTGGGTGCAGTAATTGTCAGAGTCTAAAAGCGGCGTGAGTTGCCGTTTTCCCTTGCCCCTGAACGCTCAACCACAGAGGATTTCAACACTTTTTTAGTCAGAAAATCTTGCCATAGTACTCTATTATTATGCTAATTAAATTCTTGCCACATGAATAATAGGTATCTATAATGTTTCAGTAGTAATCATAGTAATGAAGTACCACTGTTCTTTTGCGCAGTGACTTAAGAGTACAAAGAAGGGAAATAGTGTACAGAGAGGTAGAAGCTTTTATTAGACCAGATAATACAGCTGAAAATAGAAAACAAGTTTCTGAGTCAATTCTTTCACCACATTACACAAGAAGCAGTGAAGTACAATAGTGTTTGTTAGTTTTTTCCTTTGCTATTGAATTACAAGAAAAAGCTAGTCAATGGAAAACATAGTAGGGAGAGAATATGTGGTTTGGCAGCTTCTTGTGTATTCGTCCTTTTGGGATCTTTTATTTCAGGTAATTCATGCAGATTACTGATTGGACAGACAAGTAATGAAAATGCTTTGTTATATTTTGTCTTCTGTTTTATTAGCAAAAGGTAAAAGGGGAGCATAAGTACAATTATGGCAGCAGATACGAACAGCTTTTTGCATCATAAAACATTAGGTCCCATTGAAGTATTTGAAAGTCTTCTCCATCTTGCTTTCCTCTGTCTAATTCCAGAGGTTAATGAATTCATATGTCAGGCATTCCAAATCTTAAATGTTTTAGGGACAACTCATTTTAAATTTTATTGGTCAATTTTTAGTTTGTTGGTATTAGCACTTAAAAGCACGGAAGACTAAAAGTTCAGTATTTATTAAAACCTGCAAATTTCAGCTTTGGAACCTGGAAACAGAAGCTTAAATAATCACAAGACATGTGATTAGTTGATCACTATCAAAACATATTTTAATAACGTTTTCCCTGGTATCCCTTTATTGCTAAGGATCAAGAACTATAAGCTATATACAGTAAAGGCAAAGAAAATAATTAGAAATACTTTAATAGAACATATCTACAAAGTCCAATTCAGCGCATAACACTTAGACATCTGTTTTAGTCTGTCCAATTGAATGGGAATTTAGTGCAAGTTGAAGAGGTGTGTCCTTGGTGTCTGTTCAATATCTGTGGTGTAATCTCTCTGTCTTACTACTGAGCTGTTGTCTTTTAAATTCCAAGGTTGCAAAGCACTGTGTAGAACTGACATCCTGGGCATGACTTGGTTGGACTTTTCATGCAACTATAAGCTAATTCTTTCACTTATTTGGCAATATCCTTCATCCCCAACTAAACATACGGGATTTTTTTATTTGGTGACACCTAAGTTCAAGGTTTTATTGTTTGCTATTTCCAGCAGCTAACCTTGTTGCTATATTATTTAAACTGTTGAAATATAACTTAGTACAATGACTTATACTCCTGTCTTGGAAATGGGATCATATTGAGTTAAAATACTTTGTGGTTATTTTCAAAGCACATCTGCAAACATGACCTTGAAACAGAACTAAGTATTTAGGCTTTGCAAGTTGTTACATTTCATTACTGCTCTATTTCTCTATCTTCAGCACAGCAATGGCTGACTCACTTTAAATTGTGTCCCTCACTTCCTAACCTTCTAATTGAAGAAGAAATAATGTCCATTTTTCATCTCCCTTCAGCAGTAGGAATACTGCTGTTTCTCATGAGGCCAGAGCTGAGAGTGAGCATTTTTGAATCTCTAATCACTTTATTCTCTGTCACATCCACACTGGCGATAAAAAAGACACATTTTCTAAATTCAAGGTGTTGCTCTGGATTTCCAGTGACAAAATAAGTCAATTCTCCCTTCCCACCAAAATACAGTATTTTGGTGGGAAAGAAGAATTGGAGAAGGTTTATTATCTGAAGGGTACTCTTCTGTAAGTACATGGCATGGATTGCAGTTTCAAAGGAGTGTTTCTTTTATTGATGAATGGCTTTAGCAAAGAGTTTTAACTGTTCCTAATGCTGGTGTAGGTTATTGAAACTACTGACACTTTGCAACTTTCTCGAGAGTTAACTGGAACGTGCCCCTGTACTGACAGCTCTTTCTAAGAAGGTAACTCCCTGCATTTGATCACCTCTGTCTGTTGCTTCAATTGGATCTCAACTTCCAAAGCTGATGTGGTTTTGGAGGGCAATACCACTTGAATACCTTGGAGCTCTGGAGCTAGTTTGTGCAGACCATCATTTCATTGCCTCCCCAGTCAGATACTTGTTAGGGAAGCCAAGAAATTTAATTGTCATGATGAATATGTATTTACTGTGATGATAGAACTCTATAGGTTTTATGGATTTAAGTAAACTGCATGGAAATTAAGCTTTGGGAGGGAAAAAATAAGCTGCAAAAGTCACAGTTCATCCATGAAGACCCTGTTTGCAAGTGTTGCGCATGGGCTTTCACATTTTTCTTTTCCTTAAAAAACAGACAAAAGTAAACAAACTAAAAAATGGCCAGAAAGTTGTAAATATGCTCCCAAAAAAAAAGCTTCTGATTTTCTTTTTTGTGTTTCAATTTTCATATATTTGTGAAAACCTCTGAAATTTTTCACACTATTTAGGAATTGTTAATATTGGCTCTTAACTTACCTGTGTTTAATTGTACTATACAAGGATTTTCAAGTGTACGAGTGTTTCACTTTCAAAAGTGTTCCAGTTAAGTTCAGTGGGAGATTATTTCAAAAAATTAAAACCTGTGGCTTAAATTTGAAGTTACAGGACTAAGACATACAATAAATCTGATGTATTTAATTGATAATAATTAAAACGCTGTCAACAAATTTAAATAGCTGCTGCTCCTTATATTGACTCCATGTACAGCTCAGTTAGCAGCAATTTCTTAGTCTGAGCTTCTTAATGAGCAGAAATGTTTCAAAATTAGTTTTGTGGACTTTTTTCCTGCTTTCCCTAGTACTGTATTATATTTCAGATCTCTTATTCATGTAGAAATGTAAGTAAGGATCTAATTACAGTTCTTCGCTTAATACTAAGCCCAATACTTGGCATAAGGTTCGTCATAAAGTTTTCTTTTCTCTGCTTTGCCATGACCTTAACTTGACCTAAAATTTCTGTAGGGATTGCAGTGGCTTAGGCTCAGAAGAGTCCTTGTCTGTCATTTGGTGGCTGCTTGATGTGTGTGTGTTTTGCATGACATCACAGTGTCTGTACTATCAGTTTCTAACAAAGACAGAACTAGTTCCACATGTTTTAATGGACTTTGCACTAATCTGCTTATTATTTAAGATGAGCAACACCATGTCATAGATGCCTCTGCTACTCCACTGAGTATATGGATAGTAGCATATACTCAGTGCAGAGGCATCTATGACATGGTGTTGCTCATTTTAAATAATACATGCTGGAAATGCAGTAGGTTTAAGATACCATTGTCTGTTTCATTAGAAGTCCATTTAAAATACTAATCATAATTTGTGTTCCCTCATTCTTTCCACATTTCGGGGTGTTACCTGGGTTTGGAATAGCCAGCTGTCTCAAACACTATCCGCATTTTTAAAGGAATAAGAAGTCTTGGCAGACACTGGAACAATTAATTGGCTTTTTCAGCCAAGTCAGGTTAGGAAAGTATTTTGTGGGGAGGGGGCCTGGAGGAGGGGAATACAACATCCTGGTTTCAAGTTTGGCTTCTGTTAACTCTCTAGGAATGGTAGTCAGACTTCTTGCTAAGCACAGTACTCTCCATTTCTGACAAATGTGGAATTTATTTAACAGAAAAGCTTCTAATATACAGGACAAATATGCTTTATTAGAAGGAGTTGCCTGGCATGAGGTGGAAAGTGCTAAATCTAAATCTTGATGGATTTAAAAATCTCTGAGGTGAAATAAGCTTTAGAATATGTATTAAAGAAGTCTAACCTCCTCTAGTATATATGTTTAGAATAGAATGAGGAAGCTGGCATCTGAGGCACAGGATGGTGATACCTTCCTGTTTGAGTTAGAGTAAAATATTTCCATGCTGGACTTGCTCACCACATTCAACATCTTGACTTATCCACGGATGCTTGGTTAATATTTAATTTCCAGCTCCATAGCTTTGTTTATTTTCATTCCAAAAACAGAACAAGTACTAAACATCAAATTTTAATTACCTATATGTCCTTGCATTCCTGAAATGTTTTGTTTGAAATATCGGAACTGTCACACAGTCTGCTTTTTCACAATTCTGTGTATGTTCTGGTGCCAGTGGATCAATTTATAACAAAGAATTTTCAACGCAGTTGCTTTTAACAGTTGGTTGCCCTTGTTCTGAAGACTGTTTGTTTGTTTGTTTCAATTGTCCTTTATGGAGTAAACTACTAGTAGTTTAGACTGGAAACTGTAAAGTTAAACTTTTTGGAATCATTACTGCCCCAAGTGGGAATATAAACCATATTGAACAAAATTTATTTAGCCTATTAAAAAGTCAGCCTAAAACTACATTTAATTAGTTTACACTATTACATCACTTCTAGTGGGGAGTAGAACTTAGGCAGAGTAAAAGGAGCTCTATCAGGTGAGCTGACTGTGGCCCATATGGGGCTTTAAGATAATGATGAGTTTAAATTTCCTCTTAGAGCTAAGTGAGAATAAAACTGGAGGCAATAAATACTCTTGGCCAAAGCCATTAAATGAAAAAGCTGGGAATTCTCCAGCTCTTGACTTAAATTGTTTGTTTATCAGCTGGCGCCTAGTCTGGAGTCAAGAGCTGGAGATTTCTATCTGTGACAGAACTTTGAAACTCTTGCAGGACACTTTCATTTTAACTTAAGGTAACTTGAGTTTATAGCTTTGGCTTTAAAGATTACTAATGATTTACTCATTTCCTTACCATTTAACCAGAGAGGACTTTTTCCCAGGAAGGGATCTGTGTTTATTTAGGGCCTTTGTCTGTGGAGGGATTAAAAGGCAGCCCACCAGCATTGTGAACTTGATGGTAATAAAAGGTCACCAACACACACCATAAAAACGTTCTTACTATGGAATTAATTATACAGTGTAATTTTACAAAGCATTTCAGTAACCCTTCTTTTAGACTTCTGCTGTATTTGATTTTTCCCCAAGTAGGGAAAACTTCAACTTTAGGCATTTATTGTGTGATTTAGACCCTGTGTGTATGTGTGCAAGCCTTTACGGTGTAATATACTCATCAGCAAGTTCAACTCACAACTGAAATCAATTGTAAAATTCCAGTTGAAGTTGGATCTTGACATGCGAACTTTAAAACTTAAAATGCCATGCACTGGGAGCAACAGAGTGAAAAAAAGACTTGTTAGCCAAGAAGTGCAAATTATTAACTTAAACATTGTTGCTATGTTTGGCATTTTTATAGAATATTGCATATTTTCCAAGCCGTTAAGCACTGTTCAAAGCATCCTGTTATTTTTTCAAAACCACCAGGTGGCATTGCAGCCCAGCCTGCTCAAAATTGACAATTTATAATTTATAAAGATGTGTATGGAAGGCATTTCCTCCCTTCACCCTATTAATATGCCGTAACTATTAGGGCTTAATTTATAATATCTTATTATGATGTTTAATATTGCTAAAAGCCAGACGGATTTAATTCTAGATTTTTTTTTTTTTTTTTGCAACAGTAGAAGTTTTAAAGATGTCATGTCAGGGTATCAACAAAACTTTTTTTTGCTTTGGTAACATGATAGCAATAGAATTATGTTCCTAGTTAATGAATTATCTTAAGTTCATCCAATTGTGAAAATCACAATTTCTGAAAAGCTGTGGAATGGACAGGCATAGAAGAACACATAGAATAATCCATGTAGTTTTCTGTATCCAGTGCAATGAAATCTTGTTGTATTCTAGATAGAGATGATGAAAAAGTACAATTAGATGAAAAAGTACAATTATGAAGTTGGGGATTTTTTTTCTCTTTTGCCTCAAAAAGATATCATTCTTCTATTTCCCATTATCAATTTTGAATTATCCATTTAATCATTCCCTCCATTCTCTTATAAATGGACAAAAGAAAGCACATACCCATGAAAAATAACTTGGAATTCATATTTCACCAATTAAATTAAATAGCTATTAACGTGTATCATGTTTGATAAATTTAATACAACAACATTGTCATGTCCATAATAAATTTCTAGTTTGATTAAGGAGGATTTTTTCCCCCCAGTTTTGTATTTTGTATTTTTTGGATATATACTTTTATGCTTTCTCCTGAAAGGTATGAATGTAAAGTGCTAATGCAGTAATTTATCCACAGTTTTACTAAGTGCCAGTCCTCTTGAGCTGGTGCCCTTTTTCTTAGGCCATTAAATGGGCATAAGCCATTTTAAGAATGTATATGTTTTCAACGTAAGTGTCTCTGGCCTCCCACCTCGTTGAAATCCAAACATACATGTTTTGCTGTAGTCTGAGTATCTGAGACACAGCATAACTATGATACTAAAAATTCAGATGCTAAGGGAATAAGCAAAACCCCATGTGGTAATTTAGGTAATGCTTTCGGTAAATCATACTTTAACTCTGATTTCTTCACTAAGAAATCTAGTAGAATAGGTAATTGAGGCTTTTGACCCTGGATATTAAACTTTTAAACTTGATACAACAGTCTGCCTCTAAGCTTTGTTGTATACTGATATTGCTACTTACTTAACATCAAAAAGCTGAGGTAGTTTGCCTTTATAGATTGCGCCTGTGTTCTGGAATTGCCTCCTGCTGTCCTTGAACTGTTTCTTAGTTTAACGTGTTAGATTTTCCCATCAAAGCTTTTAAGCATGATGTTTAGTTAACACTTGTTCTATCAAATCTGATACAGTACACTAGTTTGGAATAAAACTGTTATTTTCATTACCAAACACGATAGCTTGACAAGCCCCTTTCCCAGCACATCATGGGTTTTTCTGTAATGATATGCACATGCAGATTTTACATCGCATGTAATCTTTGTATTTGCCCAGTTCGCAGTCATTGCTCTAGGACTAGAGTAAATGACTGGTTTTTGCCAAGATTCCTGAAGTAAACTGGCCTCATTAAAAATAATGGCTGCTGAGGAAAGAATCTCTGTAAGTTGAAGCAGTTTGCTTTTAGACCTGCTTCACCTAACAGAGCTTCGATTCCCTGTCTATGGTTCCATTCAGTGTGACACCACTTCTGCTGAGAGCTGCTATAGGATTCACAGCACAGAAATGAAAACAAGAGTGTCTGGACAAAGGAAAAAACATGTAGAATAATTAGTATCCATTTAAGATTGGATGCATCTCTTGAGGTAGCTAGATAAAAATTGGGGAATGGGGAAAGAAAGGATAAGAACACAGTAATAAAATGTCTTTTAATATCTTCAGAAAACATAAATTCCCTTAGACTTTTCATTTGACGTGAGTAATGTGTGTATGTGTATACCTAGTCTGTCAAAACCATGGCACTGTTGTGTATCGCTTTACCTGTTTTTAAAACAGTTTGAGAATCTTATTTTTCAAAGTAGCAAATTCAATACAAGTATATAATGGGAGTGCTCGATTACTATAATCACAGCTACCATCATTTTAGAGTGCCTAGATTTTATAGTATTTGTGTTCTTACTGCTTTAAACTTCATAAGAGTTATTTCCTACATAGACACTTATGTTATTTTCATCCTTCTGTTTGTGAATAGCTTTAGCTTCAGTCACTAAAAATAGAAATGCTTAAATATGTAGCACATGGTCTTTAGAAAATTTGAAAAAAGTTTGACTGCTTTATTGTAAAAAATTTGGGGGTTTTAAGGTATATCTACATGTGTAGAAAGGATGTGCATATGTTCCTAGTAATACGTTGTTTTAACATGAAGTTTCAAAAGGTACAGAAAGACCTTTTCATAAGGAGGAAAAATGCCTGTGTGTTCCAAAAAAGTCTCAGATTTGTAGCAGATATATTGGATGTACTACTAAAATAAAAACAAAATTAAATTTTATTTCATTGAAAAAACCCCACTAGTTAGTGGCAAAATAAAGAGACCACACTAACGATAAACACATGAAGCTTCTAACCCCTGGTTTTTACTCCAGCTCATACCTGCTTGGAAGTAAATATAGAGGAAGAAATTTAAGCTGCTTTTTTAGGAAATGTCCTCAAGCTTTGAAGTACAGGCCTTGGAGCACTATATTTAGCATTTTCCGGGATTAGAGAATTACCATTTTAAAACTTGGGTGTAAATTAAATAAGGAGATTACGAGGTATAATGAAGCAGGACTGAGAACAGGTAAGAGCAGTGTGGGAAGAACAAGAAGTGTGGGAACTTCTCAAACATCAGTCCTGTTACTCATTTCAGAAGTCTTTGTCCTGTTGTTATACCTTACCTTTGCTCAGGGCTGTGCCTGGCCAGATGAAGTGTGACAAGATTGCAGAACTTCCCCCTGCCTGGACACTGAGTAACTGATAAGAAAAGCTCTTCTGTGGGGAAGTGGGGTGTAGGCTGAAGCGTTTGTGAAGCAAGTGATAGCAATGTTGAACAGTGAGGGAAACACTGCTATTGGAGTATTCAAGAGCAACGGGAATATAAAATCCCAATTCTTTAATGATCTTCTTGTGGCCCACCTCAATGGACAAGAAGGAAAGAAGGGAAGTTGTCGGACAAGATCTTTTATGTGTGTGTTTTGTTGTCTGTTTCAGATTATTACTCTATTAAAAAAGCTGAAAAGAACCTAACTTGTTAGAGCAACAAGTGAGGGATTTCCTCTAATGGAGGAATAATACACATCCTGGAAGAGCATGTATTTCTGTTCTCTACTGGTTTGTAAACAATGTGACTGATAGAAATGCTTTGGGTATTTTTTGTTTGTTTGTTTTCTTTAAAGTAAAGTACCTGTTAAATAAGGTGACAGCCAGTAAGCTGAAAACACTCAGTCTTGAATTCTTAAATACATCATTGCTTGTTCCTATTTTGACTTTTTTAATGACTTCAGAAATAATGTTTAAAGCAAGTTATAGTGTACATAAACTGTTTAAAGTTCTTGCCTATGGACTATATACCTTTCAGGAGCTAGTAGATAGGACATGCTAAATAGCATGCATGTGCATATTTATATCTGTGTTCTTTTCTCTTATCTTACACTGCCCTACCTTATATATCAGAAATGGCCCAATAAAATGAACAACAAAATGCGTAAAATTTCCTTACAACAACAAGAACTTAAAATAACCATTTTATAATGGCAATGAGGTAGCTGACTGTGTGTGTTATTGGGTAATAAGATATTCTCTCATGTGTTTACTGCATTCAGCCTTCAACACAAATATGTATTGAAGCCATAAAATGACAGTAATTGTAGTAGCATACACCTTATGTTCCTGCTGAATTATTTCTATTGCATTAATGATTCTGTAGTGAAATAATGTTTGTTGCTACTATATGTTGCTGCCATAAAAATTTTATAGAAAGGAGAATTAATAGATTTTCAGTTTGTCAGTAACAACTTTGGGATCTCAAATTTTGTATCTGTGTAAAATAATATAATGGTTAAAAGATGAAGCACTACAAGGTCTCAAAAGACTGTGACAACTTTGAAATTACTTACATATTAATAATGCTTACATTTATAATGTATAGTATTATATGAAACTCAGATTAATAGGATAGGACAATGGAAAAAATACTTGTCACCATTTTTTTGCAAAAATAGCAAAAATTCTTTGTCAGTTCCACAAAGTGTATTGAATGAGGGTGATTGTGCTTTAAATATAGTATAAACACTTCATGTTTTTAGTAGTGTCAGCTTTTATAATATTTTAGATAAAAAATAATTTCTTTTTAGCTTAAAAAAAAATATTTTCTCTGTACTGCTAGGCTGTAGGAAACTTGTTATTTTGATGGTTTTGAAGAAAAATTTGCCAGCATTTGCATCTCACACGTTAGATGAAATCACAATGCCACAGAATTAGATTTTATTATTTAATACTTAACAATCTTCCTTATGTTTTTCTAGGCTGTCTCACCTCGCTGTAGAATGTGTCTGTGTTTGTCTGTTAATTTTAGTTTTCTTTTGAGTGACACACATGTGTCCTGTATTATGAAAATAACCTGTATCCTTTGAAGATCAATAGAGTAATATATATAGAGTAAAATATAAAGAGTAAGAGTAATCTACAGGAGGAGTACCAAAGAGTAGGAGTAACCCAGAACTTTCTCTCAGTTGCTATCTTCTGGTTCCTTCCCACCCACACCTTGGATAGAACTGTAAATACTGAATGACTCTGAGCTACTGAACAGTATGGTTTTCTTCTGACAGCCCAACTTGAATGTCTGGGGCCCTGGATGTGTGCGGTGATAAAAAATGAGGATGGAAACGTATGTTCTTCCCAGTAAAACTGAATGGGCGAGTAAGGTGTTGGAGATTGTTTTGGAGGAAGAACATTCTTTGAAGGCAGGAAGCCAAAAATCGGGGAGAAACAGGACTGTCCTATGAAGCTTAGCTTAGCCTAAAACTTTCTCATCAAATTTGTTGAGGAGAAGCAGTACTCAACTTTTATGGGGGAAATTTTTCCAAGAAGAGAGAGCAGTGTGCTGAAGATGCCACTTTGCATACCATGGTTTTTTTATGTCATCTCTGAAGTATGCAGCTCTTCTAGAGAGGTATGCTCTGAAGAAGTATATCTAAGTAGAAAATACTGTAATGAGTACTGGGGGAAGAGTGTGACACTGCTGAACTGTGGACTGCCAAAAAAACCCAAGTCCTCAATTGTCTTCCATGTAGGTAAGGTGATCCAGGGTTACTAACTGGAACCAGGAAGGCAGTCACAGGGGAGAGAGGGAACTCTATGCATATGGGTGCTGGCTTGGAGAGCTCTCTGCTGATAAACTCCACGTGCCAAGAGTTCATGTCTCTCACCAAATGAAGAATGGGAAGTTTTTGTATCTTGTTTTTTTGGGAGGAGTTTGTATGAATGAGACATTACGCTGTAAAGGAATAGCTTTGTTAATGACTACAGACCTGCTGGATAAGAATATGATCACCTCAGGACTTAGCCATGGGCACAAACAACCTGAGAAAACATTGCAGAAAACTAGAAAATCTAGAAAGCGCTATTCATTAGCACATCCCAGACTACTTCTTCCATGCAAAGGCTGTTCTGAAGTCCTGTCTGTTCAAGGGGGATGTTTCTGTCACTCATTGGGAAGGAAATACCAGCATACTGTCCTGGTGTCTCATTTTCTGAGAATCCCTGGTTTATAGGGATGTCTGGAGGTTCTCTAGTCCAGCCTCCCCCTCAAAGAAAGACTGTTGCCAAGATTGGATGATTTAGGCTGTGGTTTTCTTATGCCATGTCTTGAAAATCTTAAAGGGTGGAGATTCCACCACCCTTGTCTGGTTAACCAGCTTCAGTGACAAACTGTTCCCAGTGAAGAGGTTTTGTAGCCAGCATGCAGAGGTCAAATACAGATGCCAGAGTTATATCTCAGAATCCTAGGGAAAAGAAGAATGAAAACTCTGTAGATACACTTTTATAGTCAGTCCTGATATCTTTGAGGTGTGACAGATTTGAAAATTCTGTGTCTTGTTTCATAAACACTATACTCTAGACGTATTTTTGGAATTTTAAACATAACAGTTCTGAGTCTCAGAATTAGTCTTAAAATATGAAACATTGCCAGTGATCCAAAGATATATGTAGCTAGACCTACGATTCTCATTTTTGAAGTAGTTTTGAAAATAGGCTTTCCATGTCAAGTTATGTTTGGGATGCAGAATTGATACCTGATCCTATAATTTCTTTGATCATCTGCTTCTCTACTGCATGGATTCAGCCACAAATATAGCGGCTTGTCTGTTTGGCTAGATAGTGCCAAAGCCAGAGAAAAATAAATAGGCAATATAATTATTTTTCTGGCTCTGGCAGCCTACAGTGAACTGTTAACATATTTAGTCAATCACCTCCTCACCTTTCTCTGAAAGTGGAAAAATGATATGATCAGAACAACCATAGCAAACCCATAGCAAAGCATTTGTTACGTGGATATTTCATGACCTGACCCTATGAAACCTTTTTCTTACAGATGGGTCATTTCATCACAAGGAAAAAAGCTTCTATTCTTCAATCAGGTTTTTTTTTTTTTATGTGCTAGCATTAAGTCCTGGGAATTCCTTAGTAGAGGAAGTCTAGTAATTATCTCTTTGCTGTCAAAGAGCTAGTCTAGTTGATGCTTGGTTTTTGCAATGTCTAATGTCAAGGTTCCATACCAGTAATTAATACCAACACTTCCCACATTCTGAATTTATGGCACTGTGACCACATTTTTACATATGTTGAGGGATACTTCAGTAACCCTCTTAACATGAAGATATTAAGAAATATGCTCTGTTATCTTTTCCTAGAAATTTAGTTTGCTGCATTTTTGTTTTTTGCTCTCTGGTAGCAAGTGTAATTACATCAAATAGTGTTATTTTGCAGTGCTTTTCATTATAAATGGTTTTTAAAAGAAGTGTGCTTGACATCCTGCCAATATCATGTGGAAATGCAAAATAACTTCTGTTGAAATTGCTTTTCAGTGTTAGAGGGTACTAAGTGGGCAGATAAAATTAAATCTTTGGCCTGGAGGTCTGTTGGAATGCAAGATATTGATATTGATAATGCCACAGATATTCTCCAGATAAGTACTTGTTGCTAGTGGCATCTATTTTCAGTCAGCTCTATTTGATTTGAGTGCTGGTTCTGGTTTACCTCCTTTTAACTTTGAGAAAGGTGAGTGATTGTTAAGAATAAATATTTAGAAAATGTGATTCTGGGCTTCCCTTTGCATATTTCTGATGCATCACCCTGTGCTATTTCATTGGCTTTCCTACATACTGTAAATACTGTTCAAGTGAGAGTTTTAAAGAATATTTAACATCTCATTTAAATTATTAGTGCTGCATTCTTCACTAAAAACACCTAAGTGTATCAGGTGTTAAACTCATAGGTTTTCTCCAACTCCAGAGCTGAAGTACAGATAATAGAGATGGTTTTTTGTACCTCGTTGGTGTCCATCTAGTTTGATGACATCCATATAGTTTGTTCTCATGGGAAGTAATCTCCCCAGCAGACCTGCTGGAAGGAACCTCTATTCCTCTTCAGGTTAATAAAAGATCTAAATAAAAATCTATCTGTGCATAGATATGGAGATTACTGTTGAAGTTGACAATAAAGAAAACTTTGCTTTAAAGAGTTTGAAAATGTTACTGGAGAAGTACTGCTTGGGTAAATGTTGTTACTCACCAGGGTGATGAATCTTAAGGAATATTTCACTTCATTCCACCTGACATAGCCTCCAGTGCCTGAGGTTTACCAGTATTTCCAGAGCACCTAGAGCTCAAGCATCCTTCTGTACATAACTCACATAGATTAATTGTAAGAGCTAAGGTGACTTTACCAAAGTTCATCTATTCCCTTCTCTGGTGGCTAGGAAGATGTTTATGGAACATAAATATCTGAGGGTTCCATTCTGTGGCAGTGTCTCTATCACCAAGAGCAGCACTATCAACTTTGAGTCTTTAAAAATGAGTTGTGGATTCCGTATGAAGCAGATTTGGAATGTTGCTCTCAGGAATGAAGTGAGATAATTAATAAAACATTCATTTCCAATTCCAGCTCTGTCCTTGCTAGAAGTGCTGCAGAGTGTTTATTCTAATGATTATTGTCCTCTTGTACTTGCTGCAGTTGCTAGGTATTCAGTGCAGCTTTGGGGGGCTGGCCAGAGCAGCTGTTATGCTGAATAGATCCTCAGCTAATACAGCTAGAGCAGAGGTTTGATCAAGATAAACAAGATGACAGAGTGATAGAACAAAAGGGCTGGTCTAGTGAAAGGGGCTGTATCAGACCAGCATTATGATGGGCCTGTTGCAGTAGGGACTTGGGGAGAATTGCAGGAGTGTGGCACATGGTTCGTTGTGTGGTACTATCCCAAGTCTGTGACACACTGTGTGTTCAGCAGAATGTTTTAAGGGAGTGCATTAGGCAGCAAGAAATTCAATACAATGCTTCCTGCTTTGAAGCCTGCTGTAGGAGTTCCTTTTGCTTGGAAGCTGATGCAGCAGGCTGTACTGCACTAGCAGAGTGGAAGCAGCAAGGGAGGAAGACTGCTTGTAACGCGTGGCATAGGAAATTGAAAAGAAGCCAGAAGGAAGGGGCCAGAAGGACGCATTCTTTATCTAGAATGACTGAAAATTATGATTAAAATGTTCCTGTCTCTCATTCCATAAGACTTAAGTTCTCTGATGTACCATTCCACCATTCTTTTTATTTTTTTTCCTTTCTGTGTTATCTTATCTGTGGTTTTGCTGTCACTTTGATGGTTTAATTGTACATGTCTTTTGACCTCTTTAATTATAGCCTTCTGTTGGGCCATTCTTCCTTGCCTTGACCAGGTGGCCAAATGGCATCATCTTACCTTCTTCAACTGAAGTGTTTCAAGGGAAATGGTTTTCTCATGCAGGGAACACTTCCTATTGTATAAATCTCTCTCTTTGGTCTTCTTGGATCTCATATTTGGGTCTCCTGGGTCTCTTGTAACTGCATTTTCCTCCTCTCAGTCTTCTATTTGCAAGTTTGCTTCCAGCCATCTCTCCAGTTTACCATCATCTTTTGTTCCTCAGAATACAGATTTTTTTTCCCCATATTTGTCTCCCTACTCATCAGCTCTGTGACTCATAACCACTTTTCCGCAGTTCATCAAAAGTCATTAGCAGATGCTGGGTTCAATGAAGAAACTGTTTCCTCTGCCATAGAGAAGATAGGACTTGTCAGGACTGAGAAGAAGTGTACTGATAGTGACTTCACCTGTATCTTCCTATTTAAGTGGTTGAAATACAGATGTCAGATAACAGCTTGTTTAGCCAAAGCAATCTTGTAGAGGAAAGTGTGACTTGTAGTTTTTCCTCAGACAAAAATAAGTGCTAAATCCAAATGTCTTAGATTTAGTTAGCATAAATATTTTTTATGTGAAACCTCGGGGAATACGTTTGCAGGAATTTTTGTTCCAGAGAATAATATTGAAATTGAAAAGGTATGTTTATAATTGTTATCATTTGTAATATTTCGTGAATGGAGTACTCATATTTGTGGCTCCCAATATTGTTTCCATGTATGTCTGTGCTTCTATCTTGATCAGATAACAATTTTCTCAAGATAATTATCATAAGAAAACTAAATGCATTTTTGGTTAATTATATTTTCAGTTGTGTCTGAAGTTGCACTTACACATCAGAGTACGTTCTGCTACATAAATAAGTTAGCTGTAAAAAGGAGCAGGAACTTTATGTTACTCTGGTTGCACAGTTAGAGTTTGTGAGTTAATTTCTTTTGCAGTTGGCTTGTTTGACACAAAGTGCAGATTGTGTTGTAGACATGCTCACAGAAGAAATCCAGTGACACTGGCATGAGGTTAAAAACTGCAAAATAGTTTGGTATGATTATGAAGTTTTTATTACCCAGTCTTGATAATATATAAGTGTAAAATCAAAGGGCAGAGCCAAAAGCAAGGAAAAATATGTGTACTTTTCTGTTTCTTGCCTAGACATCCTTTTACAAAGTAGTAAAGCAGAGGAAATAGGGCACTATTGCTGTGTCAAATTTAAACAAATCAAAGTTTGGCACAAAAAAAAGCTCAGAATTTTACCAGGCAGATCTGCATCAGTAGAGAGTGCATTTTTATTGTATATTCATCATTGTACTAAAGTCTGTATCCCCGGAAAATTTGCAGAAAACACACCTGTAGTAAATGTTCTTGCACATTTTAGTCTTTTTAAGTGTTCTTTTTAAGTTGATGAAATGGAAGATAAATATGAATGTCATGTGGAGATAAATGTGAATATCATAGATGTGGGGAAAAAAAAATCTTATCACCTAATGATAAAGGATGGAGCAACTTTTGATTCTTTTGTATGTTAGAGATTTGTCTGTCCTTTGGAGTGAGCCACTGTAAAATTTGGTTTGGTTTTCTTAATTGCAGTATCCAAGTACTTTTTGTCCATTGCCACCATTTTACAGGTACTTACTTCTATTAGGCCATATCGTCGCCTATGTCTGCAATTATTTTTTTGCTTTCTGAAGTCTCAAGTCTACATTTCATCTTTTGGCAAATTCTGTGAAATGTTGGGAAGCGCTTATTTTTTATTCCTTTGCTTGGATCACATGTGATAAAGTCTTGTGGATTAACTATATTTGCAGGTTTTAGTGTGACTTGGATGGAAGCTCGCTGTATGGAAATAACGGCTCCCATCTGTTTTGGAATAAATTGCTTGTCATAGTGTCTTTACAAGGTGAACACTTGTCACAGACATCCTTCTGTTTCTGCCTTGATTATATTTCTGACTTGACCACTTCAGTTTCAGAGAACTTGAAAGTTGCTGAAGAATGACCTTACAGTCTCCATTATTAATCTCACATACATAAATAAATGGTTTTCACTGAAAACATTCAGCACTCTGCTCATAATGAGCTGAGGCAAGGAAAGTGCATGTTCCTTCTTTCTTATCTGCTTCTTTTGGCTGTGTTTTGATAGAAATTGATACAATTTTATAAAAGTAGATAAGCTGCATTTTTGCACCAAATTAAATACTGAACTAATTGCTTTCAGATCTACACATATATGTTCTTCTGGACCCGTTTGTTCTCTGCTCTTTTTATATGTGTATACATTTGGTCTACTCTTAATTCCTTTATAAGAACAGTCTTTGAGAAGAATTATAGTGGTTGCTGGGAATGTGGGTGGGATACAACAGATACCAAACTGCTGATGTTTAAAAGCATCTCAACCCCATGCAGAAGCCAACTTCAGTGCAAAGGATCTCTTCTCTCTCAACAATATTCCAGTGAGCTCAGAAAAACCCTGGCTTGCATCAGTAGGTGACCTGATGAATGAATTATTACAAAAAGGAGAGGACCAAATGTTTTCTGGCAACTTCGCTAGACATAAAGGTTGCTCTTTTTAACCCTTTAAAATGCCCTTTAATCAGTGGCTGTGGCCCTAAGTGAACCATTTCTGATCTAATGAGTGATTTATTTCTCTTAATCTCTCTGAGATTTGCTTCTGCTTTCAGAACAGGAAAACTACAGCTATCTTATTCTTCCTTTCTGTTTTGCACCTTTCACTACCTCCTGTAGTGAAAATATCTAGAAATATAATGGGTGGTAAGAGCTCTTTCCCAAGCCAA
Source organism: Molothrus ater (assembly GCF_012460135.2). Lineage (NCBI taxonomy): Eukaryota > Metazoa > Chordata > Aves > Passeriformes > Icteridae > Molothrus > Molothrus ater. The sequence goes on along the minus strand of NC_050478.2, from coordinate 34,468,792 downwards.
TAATTTCAGCTCCACATTGGGAACACATTATCTGGGACAAAAAAAAAGTTTGTTTCTTACTGGTTCAATAATTATTTTGGTCACTTGAGAGTAGAAAATACCATAATACGTTGTGGGTTTTTTTTGGATACAATGGTGAAAGTACATTCAATTTAATTGTAAGGCAACAAATCAAGATGTGAGATTAAGCAACATAGAGTCAAATACAGTTCAGTGTTGATAAATATAAAGTGATGCTCACTAAGGAAAAAACACTTGATTAATTCCTCATTGCTGCCTGATTTTAAATTAGCTGAATGCATTTCAGACATTTCCCTTTTTTTCCACCCACTCCCTGTATATTCTTGTATGCTAATTAGTGAGAGTTTCTATTTAATACGGATCAGCTTACAAAATAAATAAATGTTAAAGTTTATGAGAAGCAGCTCTGAAAAAAATAATACCAAATTGTAAATCCAGTATAGAAATAAGTGACTTGGCACACAGCTTTATGGTTAACGTATTCTGGTTTTACTGCTTTCACGAGGATGCAGCTAAAATGGGGAGGCTTCCAGACTGTTGAAATCGAACTTGAAAAACAGTAAAAGGATGAAAACAATAAGAGTTTCCTTTTTAAAATTAATCTCTGAAACTAGGTAGTAGTGGAAAATACACTGGCATCATGTTTGGCTTTTCTCAAGGTATGATGGTAAAGGGATATTCAACCAAATTCTAAGGCAACAACCTAAAAACTAACACCCAGGTTTTTTCTGATGTAGTAGAGTATTAATCTGTTAAATAAATACACTGATTTATCATTTAACTCAGAAGCTTTTTAGGATTAAATTAAAGAATTAAGTTGGTATATACATGTACCAAGAACACCACACACAGCTTCATTAGACGCAATTAAATAAAAATTTAGGAGGCATGTGCATTTTCATACATCACTGCACCAGGCACCTAGGAAATGACAGAGGTTAAGAATAAATAATTTCATGTTATTCTCATGTAGTATTTCAGTATTTCAGGTTGAAAAACAGAACTGCTTAATTCTTTTTAACTCTGGAACTTTTGAACGTATATGTAGGTGAGACTAAGTTGGTCAGTCAGTTTTAATGAGAACCATGTCAGCTTTAAAGGTGATACAAAACATCAGTGCACAAACAGGAATAAAACTTTCTGTGAGAATTGCATGAACAGACTTTCCAATTTCATGCTTTTACAGCTTAGTTTACAAATGCCTGTGCAGTGCACCTTGTCTTACTTCTGGAAGGGATCAAGATACTTAGATAAAAGAATCAATAAAAGGAACTATTTCTCCAATGTCTACTTGTATTAATTTTCTTGGGAAGTAACTATATTATTTTTCTTAGCAAGAAAGAGAAGTATTAGGAGCTCTGCAATTCTGCAGCTAAGCAATACAGAAAGTGAAATTGCTGGTTGATATGGTTAGGGTGGATCAGTACTGGACAATACCAAGTGGTGAAATCTTATCATCTTGAGAGTATATCTCAAGTGACTGAGTTAGCTGACATCAGATTGTCTCCATTCTATTGAAATACCTGTCTTTAGATTATCTGTTCATGTCGTTTTTGCCAATGGAACACGGGACAGTATATTGCTTCTTTAACTTCCATTTATATAGTTGTATCTTGGTCTGTAATAAATAAATAAATGTTAATGTCACATAAATAGAGAAGAATATCCTGAAGTCTGTTGTTGAGTCTGACAACTACTGCTCTATTGTTTGAGATAGTTTGTAGCAAACTTGATGCATTTTCTCAGATACCAATAGTTTGAGGGTGGTGTCATCAGAACTGTCCATATTATTTTGTTTGGAAAGTGTAGCTCAGGATTGCTTCAAGGAAACAGAACTTTCCAAGAGTGCTAATTTAGCCTTGAATAGAGATACTGTGTTTTTTGTAGATAGAAAGTATAATGAAACTCACTTGAGATTTGGTATTCTCTCAAGACTTCACTAAGCTTTCCATTTTTTAGAAAATACTTTTTTGTGCCACTTTCTTAAGAAGGAGAGGTTGAGGAGAGAAATGTAAGTTCCCTGCACATCCTCAGCTGATTTTCACAAGAATATCTCTGGCTTCATTAGGAGTGAGACTCTGAAAGCTCCTTCAAAATCATGCTTCTAAATCAAAACCAGATGTGCCAATAGTGTGCATTTTCAGTGTAGCTTTCTTCTGCTCTTGTTCCTATCTACCCCTGCCCAACTCAACAAAAAAAAAGTTCTTTTGGAATGGTTATTTTTCTGACTTCTTTGAGGTTATTCACACTATTTGTTAGGATCCTTCAGTAAGACTGTTAAGTTTTTGCTTAAGCTACCTTGCTTAATTAGATTTGTATACCTTTGTAAAAATTGAAAAATAAACATGAGGCTGTTTGAAAATTACTTTTTCTGTTTGTAACATTTTTGTTATGAATTTCAATATCCTTTTTCTAATGTACTTGCATGTAGCTTATTTTCTTAATCACATGCTCTGTTTTACATAAACATCTTTCCGTCTCCCTCCTACAATTTACAATTTACAACTGTTTCGCTGTTGTACCGTTTAGTCAACCATGTCTTTCCCCATCACTATTAATTTTCCCTTTCCCATCTCCAGTCCTACTATCATATTTGACTTTTTTTCCTCTTTTCCAATAAATTAGGTCTGTTCTAAATACTTCAGATGTTTCACTTAGATTTGTTTGAGAATCTTCCCATAGTATTGGCATGATCATGGTCCATGACCCAGTTATCTCAGGCTTTGGCAAATTGCATATTTTAATTTCGCCTTGGCATCTCATGATCTTTATATCTCTGCTATTTTCTTTCACCTAAGTCTTCATTTCTTGCAGTCTGCTGTAAATGTGTCCCTGGAATCCTTTTCCTAGTTTCTGATCTCAGTCTGCATCACCTCTCCTCCTCTCCCAAAATTTAACACAACAATGCCTCTCTCTCGAATATCTCTTCCCATCTCTCTCACTCATGCCAAGTGTTCTGCCAGCACAGTGTGCTGTGCCATTTTTCCACTTTGTCCCAAAGTTTGACTCACACCTTCCTTCATGAAAGTTTAGATTCCTGGACATTCATCAGGTCATTGTCTTATGACTGCATCTTAGTATTTTTCCCCACAACCTTCCAACATTGATATTTTATAAATTTGTTTAGCAGTCATTTTGGAAGAGAAAACCTTTTAGGGTAAATGATAAGTTTTAAAGTAAATCTTCCCCCACTCCTCCTCTCTTTACCAAAACTCACTCTTGAAAAAGGTTGAAAAGATGAATCAACACTTAGAAAGGCTACTTCATTCCTATAAGGGGAAAGAGAAATAGGTTAGTAAGATGTGGCTTGATTTGTTTTCATCTGACCTAAGACCTGAATTGTTATAAAACACACTAAATATTGATCTAGCTGGGGGACCATGCTGTAGCTTTGTACTCACTATAGTTGCATTCTTTGGTTTAGAAAATCTCTCCATTATTCTTCTTCACTAAAAGTATTTCTGGTTGAGAAATAGAAATATATTTTCTTAAATGCTAGATATAAGACTTATACCAGTTTGTTCGAGCTAACAGTGTTTTATCTGCTAATGTTTCTTATGTCAGCTTTTGAATAACTTCTCAGAATGAAGGCATGCAATTTCATAATGATATTTTGAGCAAAAAGTTTGATTTATATGCTGAACAAATCAACGATATGATACTTAAATCTTTGTTTCTAAATCTTCACCGAACTTTCCTAGTTTACATTTTTGTGTTTACATGATGACTTCCCTGAGTAAAATCTTTCATATCTCTGCATCAGGGGAAACTACCAATAGCTCAGAATTACATCTGAATTAAATTCAGTAAATAAATATGTGAGAGAAGCAGGTAGTTATTGCTACAGCAGGCCTGCTAGTTAAACAAATCCGAACACCAGCATGCTAGTTAAAATGAGAAATCTTGCTTTTCATTACCTGTACTCCTGTGTTAAAGCAAATACCTCAATTGCAATTCACTGCTTTCTTGAATATTCTGCATCATGTTTATTTGTTTGCATTTTGAAATACTAGTTAGATGATCTAGCATTCTGTCAAAATTTTGTAATTCCTACTTCTAATGGTAAATTATGTAGGTAGTGTGGCTTTAACTCATGTTTGATTAGATGCTGTATGTTTTTAAATTAATTTCTCTCTAAGCTTTTTGCAAGGAATAGTAACCCTCTGCAGAGAGGTTACAGTACTATGGACTCTGTCTGTTCTGCCTTAATGATACAAGGGAATAGTTGAGCAAGAATAAATGAGGTACTTTTGGTGGGTAGAAATGTGAGCTGACTGTCAGTGTGAGATTGGTTCTAGGAGCAGTTAGCCAGCAGTAATAGGGCACACTTGAGTAATTGAATTTGCATAACAAGGCTTGCTGAAGAGATCTGACAGGCCCAGAGATTTGTCTGGCTGGAGATCTCCAGATGGACGTGACCACACAGCAGCTGGGTGGCACGTTTCTCAGCATGGTCAGCAACACCCAGACTGTCAGCTGGCCTCTGCAATTGCAAAGCCCTGGCAGGCCAGCTGGTGGCTTCTGACAGCCAGTGGCCCCGTTAGAGAATCTTTTCATTCTGCCTGTCAGGGTACAGGACCTGCAGGGACCAGTGGTAAGATGTAACAAGTCACCAGTGAGAGTTGTTAAGATGCTTCAGAAACCTGCTTCTGTTAAATAGCTGCTGCTTTACCGCTGAGAGTGAACCTTCTGAAAGCTTTTTCCATCCTTTAACAAGGACAGGACTAACCTGTTCTCCAGTATTTTGTTTGGAAATTTATTACTTGGTGGTAGTTTCTATGTTAGTTTCTATGTTTAGTTTAATTACCAATATTTCTGTATCTAACCAAGCATGCCCAGTCAGTAACAGAAATATATTTTATATGCTTATTACTTTTACAAGAGAAAATACTAAAGCTTTTATTCCTGTGTCCCTTCCAAGGATACTAATATTACTGTATTCTAGATTTAGCAGTTCAGTTAAACAGAGCAGTTTATGAAAATACACTGTAAAGGAAGGCATTAGAAGCAATGGAGGCCACAACTGTTTTAATTGGTTAGCGTGCATAAATATTCTGTGGGGTAGGAAAATAATATCCATAATACTAGAAGGCTTGTCCTTTGTCAACCTGCAAGAAGTGATGCAAAAAATTAGATCTGTTGCTGCTGTAGTCCAAGTTGCTTGGTCCTAACATCCCTGAGCTCCAGCCACTAAGCATTAAACTCTCTGTGCCCTTGCAAACTTGGGAAAGTTCCTGTTCACCAGGAGTTTAGAATTCAGGTTGTTCCACTCCCAAGACAGTAAAAAAAACCCACTAATGAGAGTTACATATTCTCATCCACTTATTGTTTCTGTCCTCCTTGGTGTTGCGTTGCCCTGTTTACAAGGTGACTAAACAAGTAGGTGCCTGCTGTCTAACATGTAGGCTACTGATTTGAGCGTTCTTTTTTTTTTTTTTTTTAATGCATGCAGAACCCCACCAAACTGAAGGAACTAAAAGGAGTTTTTTTACTGGATATGGTACCCCTAGCCATTCTAATTTCTAAACGATATTACTGTTTCACCAAGTTATTAATTTTGGGAAGGCTGGAGGAGAGACGTGTTTAGTACTGTTCATCAAGTGTCAGTTTCTAGGTTGTTCATATGGTTTGTTGGTGCCTTAAGTTTTAGTTTTCATATTTTTAGATTCTGTGCTGCCTAGGTGTGTAGCTCTGAGCTTCATATTAAGTGTTAGTAAGCTCTCTTCACAGAGTCAGTAGTAAAGACAATCCTTTTCCAGCTTGAGACCAAGGACCACTGCTTCAAGTTTCAGGCCCAGAAAGCATCAACTACAGTGGACTGAAGAGAGAAAACAAGCAGGATGGGACTTCATAATCTGAAGCTGTAGTTGGACAACTAACCCCAGTATGCAAATGGACCAAAAACTTAGAAAAGTGTGAAACCTTGTGACTGGTCATCCATTTTGTGACTATTTTGGATCTGTCTTGTGTGTAGCCCTGGCCAGGCTCTTGTACTGCCCAAGATGTGTCCTTTAAGGCCTTTCAATAAATACCTACTTTATTTTCTTAGCTCTGTCTAGTCTCTGTTCAGATTCAGCCTCTCAAGGCATCATAGTCATCCGTGGACTTCTGTCCAGTCACAGAATCATAGAATCATGGAATGGTTTAGACTGGAAGGACCTTAAACATCATCTAGTTCCAGCTGGTCCTCTTGCAAGTCAGTAGCCCTAACTTTTACATTTTTTTTCTGAAAAATTAAATGTCAAAGCTGAACATTAGACCCATCCTTCTAACTTCGCTTTCTTTCTTCCTGACAGTAGCATTCAGCATTTGTAAACCCAACCAGTCCATTACAGAATAATTACAGAATTACAGAATGGTTCAGGCTGGAACCTTAAAGATCACCTAGTTCCAACAGCATGGCATGGGTAGGGGGACCTTTCACTTAAAGCCCCATCCAACCTGTAGTTAAACATTTCCAGTCATGGGGAGTCCACCCTTTACCCTGAAAGAGTGCTTTTCCAGGGTAAACTGTTCCACTGCCTCACCACCCTCACCGTAAACAATACCTGCCTAATATCCAATTTAAACCTGTTCTCTTCCAGTTTAAATTCTGCTACCAGATTTCTGCTTCCTCACTCTATTAGTTCTGTCACTTCTCACCCTTATCACAAACTTTATCTAGTTCTTACTTTTGACTTCTGAAAGCTTGGGTGCCTTTACTACTGTGAAATCATGGCAACCTGTAGTCTCTTACCTCCCCACTTCATAATTTGAAGGTTCTCCTACCCTTGGAAGACTCATCTAATTTAATGGTTCATACCTCAGCAGGAGGGCTGGGATTTTCTGCCTGGACTTCTGCACCCTGTCTTAGTCAGGCTGAAGTCTTCTTTCGATGAAGGGGGATGTTGTACCCAACTCACTTCAGATTACTTGGTAGCAGAAGGGACTTCCTTGTGCACAGAGGACTCTGTTGGTGAGTGCAGTGTGAAACAGCCTAATGAGACATCCCATTCATCCAGTCTGTGAGTCTACTCTAGTACACTGTTTAATGCTGGATCCATTTCTCTGTAAACAGACTCGTATTCCCGCCTGAACTACTGCACTCTGGATTTAGCAGGCTGGTGCCCCTATGGCACTGTCTGGAATCAACTGTTTAGTGTCCTATTGTAATATACCTGTTTCATCCAACTTATTCTTCTACAGGATGCATAAGTTCCTTTTGTCTCAAGGAGAGGTAGATGAGATTGTTAAAATATGAACAAAAGCTTGACAGGAGGGACAAGTATGTTGAGTTTTTTAATCAGGAGTATTTTGATACCACCTCAGACACTGTCCAGAAAGGGTTCTTTTTTGAAAAGAACTCTGTATGAAAGGAAAATGAATAAGAGAAATTGTCAAAATAAACACCACTCTGATTGTTTTATAGGCTTTCGACATTTTTACTTGTATTTTTTCTTGTTGACTGTAAAAAATGCTTAGCATGCAGTAAGTATTTTACAGAAAGTTCTACTTTGAAAGAAGTGGAATAATGTCATTAAACCTTTTAATTAATTTTTATATCAGTTCATCAAAGAAGGCTGAAATAACAGGTTATAAATTTTGTTGAGTCCTCTGATGCAGCAACATAAACCTCACAAGATTTGGCTTGTAGAATGGGAACCTCAAAGCATTTCTGTTCAAACAGCAGTGATGAATGAGAAAATCATTGGTTTGTCTCCATCAGATTAAAAAAAAAGGCATGTAAAAGAACATATTAAACAAAACTGTCTTCCCTTGCCACCTCTGAGTTTTTGTTACATGTATTGGTTTTGGATATTGTACTTGAAGTCTGATGTGTATATAATCCCTGTAAGTCCATAATATAAATAAGCAGAAACCTTTTGGATGCACTTTTATCTGATGCCAGAAATGTCCTTTTTAGGACATCAACTTGTGATTTAATGGGTTTTTTCATGAATTTAAAGATAATATTACTGAGAAATACCATTAATAGACCATTCTCTCCTGACGCAATAGTGCAAATCTCTGCGAATCAAAACACTGAGCAGCTACCTCAAGAAGAGAGATTTGGCAACCTTTGGAGACGCTTACATGATCATTTTACTAGCTAACCCTTGACACAAGATGGAAAATAGCCTTTTTAAGAGTAAATGATGTGTCTGCTTTCTGTAGACGATTCTGTCCCCTTCCTTTCCTTTTTTTTTCTTTTTTTTTCTTTTTTTGTTTTTTTTGTGTATTTTGCACAAAGAAAGCGAGCAGTTGTACTAGATACACATATGTAGGGACTACACAGAGACAAGAAATGTAGCCTGAAAAAGTGTACTCTTCACACAGCAAAATGAATTGTTGCAATGCCAAAGTGCACCTTATATGTTTAGCCAAAAGTGATTAAGGAGCTGGTATTTCAGATGTTGTAGCAGGTATGATTACCTTCCCTGATAAGAGTGTAATGTTAGGCTGTGTTTAGCAGATCTGATTACTGTTGGTGTGTAGTCTGTGCCAATTTTAATGATTTCTAGTGTAGAGGCTTTACTTTTATGCCAGTTGCTTAGTAGCTGGTTCAGAAGTTTAATTTCTTATGTAATTCAGAATATTAAATTCTAATTTGGAGCAGCTATTTATCTGAAATTGCATAGAGTTAAATAAACAGCCATCTCCTCTCTTCATTCTTTTCCCTGCTCTCCAGGAAAAGGGAGATGCAGGTATCATCAAAGCTGCTTTTTTTGAGGTTTCTCAGTACAGAAAGCATAGATTGACTTCCTGCTGATACTCTGAATATGTAGCCAGACAAATTTATACCATATACTGACCTGATTGTTTTTCTCTCTTTTCCTTACTGAATTCCCCCCAGAACTGTAGTATGTTGATGAATAGTGGACACAGAAGGAGCCAGAGGCATACTTTGGGTAAATGATCCTCCCATTAATCTAAGAGAAGAAGCAAATTACAAAAATTAGGAGAATTTGGTGTAGGAGAGTGTTCATTAGAATTAAGTCTGTATTCTGAAATAAATTGCTGTAGTTCATTTATCCTTCCCAGTTTTCCTATCATTCTTTATGACTAAAAGCCCAGATCACTGCCTGAGTTACATTTGGGAACAGAGAAAAAGAATGCTTCCTAATTACCTATTTTAAGACCAGAGTTAGCACAGAAAGATTGCAGAATAACCTCTTAAAACCCTTATTTTCTGTGTTTATGTCAAGGAAGTGCTCTTCTTTCTTCATCTACATTTCTGTGTACTTAAAAAGTTAATTTGAAACTGTAATGTTATCTCCCTGCGAAGGTACATTTATTTTTTTCTTTTCATTTAAGAGCTCTAAAAGCATACTTTTAAAAATTATTCTAGCCACTGTTTTATCTTTTGCTAACGTTTCAGAATGATCTTGGGCATTTTATAGATAGCTATAAACTCAGTAGAAAGCAAGCCAAATTACTTTTTTTATTCCATGTCCTTGCTTCCTCATTGTTTTTTTGTGAGTGAGGAGGAAAAAGCAGTCTGGATCTATTGAACCGATTACATGCATGCCAAAATATTCTAGAGAATGCTTGAAAATGGGAGGGTTTGGAGTATTCTTTGTCTTCTTTCTTCTGTATTAACCATAATTACATCTCTTCAGAGCATATGACTCAATGCATTTCTAATGCAATCTGATTTTTCTAAATTAAAAGAATTCAAAAAAAAAATTGAAAATATTAAATGAATGTGATTCAAGATGAGAAAATTGTTTGCTCCTAAGGGTGCCTGCTTCTGTCCTTCCACTGTATGAAGGATGTAGCTTCTCTACTTCATTTTTGGTTCTTCCTTTCGACAATATTCTCAGACAGGATGCAGTTTCTGTCCTTCATCCTTGTCACGCCACCCTGTAAATCGTAGTTGTATCTTTCCTTAATTACTACATTCACCTTCACTCTAGAGTTGATATTGGCAATTTTGCAATGGTTGAATTGCAAATAAAAGCTTTCTATTTTATTTTGGTTGTTTTATTCTCTTATATGCTCCTTCTGATGAGGAAGAGTGAAAGCCAAACTAGCATGGTAGGTAAATAGAGTGGGCTGAACTGCACAGTTTGGAAAGTTGTGGCTATTTGTTTGTCATCTACCTGCCTTCAGGCAAGAGGGGCAGGTCCCTTTTTTCTCAAAGTTCATCAGTGAACTTTATGTTGCCATTGTTATAGGAAGGCACCACCACCTTCAAAATATTTGTGAGATGGTTTGGCAATTTTTCTGTCCACCGTGGGAATTTTGGGAAAACTATTATTTAATACGAGTTGTGTATTTGATATCTATCCTGTTTGGTGCAGAACTGCCAACTTGATGTGACTTGTAGCACCTGCTTAGCACAGTCAGGACTTTGGAGGGTTGTCACCTTAGTCTGAAGGGACTGCTCATTTTCTGGGCTTTGATTGTGTCAAGGAGCTGTTTAGAAAGGAGAAGAACAAGTTCCCAATTCCCAATCCCTTGTTCCTCTTCTTCTGCAGAAGGTAAAAGGGATGAAATTGGGTTTGTTCAAACAGAACAAAAATGTGTATGGCAGAGTCTCTAAGAGGGCTCATAGAATGAGTGTACAGTGAGGAATCACAGAGACAAAGCAGCTTTATGTAGCAGGAGAGGACTGCAGGACTTTGTGAGAGCAGAAGATGCAATCTAGCTGCAAGACTCCTAGGTGAGCTAATCTGCAATGGACCAGGAGAGCACCATGATTGTGAAGGTGGTCATTAGTTGAATGTAACAGAAAATATTTTTGACATCTTAGCTGGTTTACAGTTTGTGCTTGATGGAGATCTAAATAAGAGCCCCTCTGTGTTAACTCTTCTTATTACTGGAACAGTGTCTGGAGTTGCTAAGAGTGAGCGCTGTGGCTGTGCTACTGTATGGCAAACCCCTCTTTGCCTGGACGTTTGGAGGAGGGGTGCAGAGGAGGTTTTAATGGCTGTCAGATGTTACCCCTTCAGGCACACTGCAGCCAGCAGTACTTGCAGCTACACAGGACAGCCTTTGCAAAACAGGCCAACACTTACTAGTCAACTGGCACACAAGAGCTGTTTGGTTTCTGAATGGAAAAGCAAAGCTTAAACATGTGTCTGTGCTGGCAGCATGAATTACTTTCCTGCTTAAGTGTCCAGAATTCCTTTATTCCTTCTTTACATTTCCAGCAGAGCTCTCAACTGGGAATTCAGACATCAGGGCTTTGTCCAAGTTTTAGTCAAGTCAGTTTGACATGTTCCTCTTTCCTTGGCTGCTAGTGGTTATAAGTCAATACTTGGAGTGTTCATTCTCGTCCCACCCACAGTCATTCCATTCATATGTGGGCAGTTTTGGGGATTTCACTCCGTTTTCTTCCAGTCCCTTGTCCTGAAAATCCCTTAGCCCTTTCAGTACCAGGTGACAATGATAAAAAATGAGGGGTGAAACCATTGTGGGTTTCATTTTAAAAGTAACTGTACTATGTTTTAACAATAAATCATAGTAGTTACTGTGCTTGTGTCAGTTAATATAACTTGACAGATAAATGCCATGTAGTCCTCCCAGCTTCAGTCTGGGTTATTTATATACTGTTATGTAGAGAATCCTGAAAAGCTGTCTGAAAAGTTTTGCATCGTTTAATAAGGCTCCTAGCCAAGTTAAATTTAAAAGACATATGGAGAATATATAGCAAGATTGTACTAACCTCATTGTGACTGGTAAAACATGTATTTTTTTCTTGTTTTCCTGGTTTATTCTCCAAATAGAACAGAAAAAAATTATTAAAATTGTGTTGTGTAGGGCTCTATCATGGTACTGAATTACAAAAGAAAAAGTCTTTGCTATAAACTTAAAAAAATGGGGAGGTTGCCCTTATATTCATGAATGTAACTGGCACAAGTTTCTAATTTTCTTGAAGTGTATTCATTTTACAAAGCTAAGGTAGCTTTCTTCTGTGACCTATGCAGCATCACTCATACAAGCTGTTTCCTATTTACAAATCAGTATTTTTATTGCCTCAGTGACCTTAGAAAAGCAAGAACAATTTCTGATCATTTCCTGATATGAATTGACAGTAGCAAGTCCTACAATAGCATATGCTAATTTTTTTTCTTATTTGTATCAACATGGGGTTTGTATTTGGACAGCCATTTTGAAACGTTTCACTGTATATCAAAATAATAAGTCCTAATGGATTGCTTCCTGCTTGACTAGGCAAAAGTATTTCTTTTTTTTTTTTAATGTATGCCCAAGCAAGTTTAAAAGAAACAGTAGAGCAAAGTAAAGTAGATTTGCTGTTAATGGCCTTGCTTGATAAGGTATTTATATTCTGTGTATGGTTTTATTATATATTAAATTCTGACAATAAGGTAGCTTTTCCTCTCTGAGGTCAGTAGTGTTCAGATTAATCAGGTTGACATTTCATGCCGGTGGGTCATGAACTGTTGATAATAGCATTAAATGGTGATTCACTTGCTGCAGGGAGCACAGCTCATTATCCAGTCACTATATTAAATCATCGCCACAAACAGCTAGAGTGCTGTGCGTGTGCCTGCACACATCTGCGCACACACACACACACACACAGAAATCAGGGTGGGGATCTCTGTCCTGTAGCTATCCATTTCTCTGTTTATAGCAATTGTTAAAGCTGTTTCCAGCATGCAAGGGTGATGGACATCTCCCCATTTGGGACACTGGAATAGTTTTCTCTGAAAAATCTGTTTATGTATGAAACAGGATTGTGCCGTTTATTTTCTAGCTTCTGTCCAAAAATGGGGGATAGCTTTTTTAGCCAGTTCTGTGTTAGACAAAAGTGAAGAAAAATACATGTGCTTCATTTCTACAGTGTTAGTGTTGGAAAAAAAGCAAGATGGAAAATTAAAACAATGGAAATTCAAATTGCTTGTATTCATTGAGTATGAATTTTTATTTAATACTGTGTTTCAGGGGTTTCTGTATTAGTTTCAGATGTGCTACTTCCTGTTAGAAACATTCATACTTTAAAAAAACTTAAATTAGATACTGTCCTACTTCGAAAAAAGTGTGTCTATCATAATGGAAAATTTTGAAATAGAACACTGTCTAAATAGCCTAACAGTGGATTAACTACGTTGAATGAGGGAAAAATCCACCCTAATGCTTAAAAGATTTTGCAGATAAATGCAAATCTTACTTAATTTTAAGCTGCATTTTTCTTAAATTAAATTTGAGTAAAGAGTATTGCAAGGCATGTGTCCAGCAAATAATAAGAAATGTTGGGGTTTTTTTCACCTACCTGGAGCAGAGAACTGTGGAGTTTTCTCTCTCCCTGTCCTCTGCATCCTCCAACTGAGTCAGTGTAATTTGTTTTAGTGCAAAGCTGACTGTTGTTGAAAGGCAACATTTAGAGGCACTTCACCTTAAGGTATATGCAGGCTGGCCTGAAGTGTGAGCTTCTCAAGGTCTTGGTAATTGACACTAGAAAAGTGGTTTATTTTAATAAATGATATATTTTTAGTAGAAGGCATTATGTTTAATCAGTATATAAATATTAATTACCATGAAAACCATGTTAGCCTCAGTATTAACTTTAAAACTGAGAAGCTGTTGAGTTTTCATATAGATGTACATTTTTATACATTTATATAAATGGTTACAGAGCGGGAAACCATTTTATGAAGAAATTATCACACTATATATTTTAAGGGAAGTTTAAAAAGCTATCTTGAAGGGTAACATTTTAAATTCCTCAAACTGCCTTCTTTTTTTCTTTTTTTTTTTCTTTTTTCTTTTTTTTTAGGGTTAAATAGCTGCTAAAACTGCCAAGAGAACCAGGATAACATGAAAAAGCTGTAGGCCGCTAGAGGTCACTATTTGGTAATCAACTTCTAATGAACCAGAACTGTCGAGAAGGCCAATAAATTACACTGTGGATTTTTCTAATTATGAATTCCTATTTAATCATTCAATGACAAGTTAACTGTGGCAGCGGTTCTATGTACTTTGCATACACAGTTATGTTAATGTACTATTATATTTCTTAGGATGGAGGTCCTCCATCATTAGAGCAGTTCATTACCAAAGAGTCTCTTATCTAATCATAATTACTGATTATGAGAAATAATTAACTTTGTTACCCTCTTGATTCTGTTCGTTGGCAAAATGCAGTCTTTTTCTTTTCTTGTTTTTTAAATGGAGGGCCAGGCCAAGTACTGACTTTCCATAACTTTACATTACAAAAAAAAGGTTAAATTGGTTTTGTGCAAAATTGCCTAGAGTTGCAGCGTTGGAATACTTACAGGTAGTACAGGAAAAAGAGATACACAAGTATTATAGTGGTTCTCCTTAAGTTCTCATTCAGCACAGCTAAATATGAAAATGTGTTTTGTTTTGTGAAAGTACAGCATTTGGAGCATGTAAATATTTGTAAATTTAAACCATATGATTGCATATTGGCTCATCCTGAAACAATAAAAGTAATAATAAAAATAGTATCTCTTCTTAAAAATATTTCCATATTAAACTTAGAATTATTTCATACATAAAGAAATATGACTTTTAATTAAATTACAAGGTTATACAATAATTGTATAAGTGGCATCAAATACATTTGAGAACACTGAAAAGTACATTGCATTTTAGGCTGGAGGGCAATGCTAAATCTAGTTCTTTGAAAGAAATGTACTATCTGTTTTGCAAGAGTGGTAATAATAGAATTATGTGTAGAGGATCTCTGAACAGGAAATAGAACTGGGAAAGGCCTTGAAACAAAGAGATTCTTTAAATGGAATCTTTCCAATTTAGGCTGTTTTTCTAGCAGTTGTCGTAATCCTGTGCTATTGTACTGCTTTGCCTTTCAGTGCCTTAAAGCTTTGAGAATTAACTTTGAATATGGTGAAATTAGGCAGCAGAAAGTGATTTGTTACTTTGTAGGTAATAGTTAGGCATGCTTTAAAATAAGCATGTATTTTAAAGGAGAAGCTGAAAGATAAAGAGTGTGTGGGCTGTTGACTGTATCCAGAGGCAAGATTCAATGTCAAAGTGCTTAAAGAAAGCACAGACATATCTGAAGCAATGCACTCTGATGATGGTTCAGATTGTCAGAAAAATTCTTGGTCTCATACCACCAGTGACACTTGAAGGGACAGAGTTCAAAAGTTCATTCAAAAATGTTCAATGCAATCTTCGCTCCTATTATTTATGCATTTCTTTCCAGTTTCGTTTGGTAAACCTCTGTCAGTTGTCCTCTCACAGACTGTACCCAAAACAGGTAAAATTAAAACTTTCAGCTGAGCAACCCTCCAGGAGAAAATACTGGAGACTGATTTATTTTAAAATTACCTGTCTGACACTTCTTTCTGGCTATATATTTCTGGTTTGTTTTAAAATGTTAGATTCCTGCTATTAAATACTAGGTACTTTTTAAAATGTTGTGAATGTAAATATGCCCCTATTGATTGGGATTGGCATATGGCATTGCTACGTCTTCAGCTTTTTAAGATAAACCAGAAATGCTTAAGAGCATACATGCTATGTTATCCACCCCATTTAAATGCTTTTTGTTTTATTTTTGTGTGTTTATTGTCTTAATTTTCTTATATGACATGAAAGGACTAATGAATGCATCCATAGAAATTTACCTTCTTCTACAGCTGGCTTTTTAAGAAGCAGACATTTTATTAAGAGCACTTGAACCCATACCTGTTGAATAATGCAGTTTAAATGCATATTTCAGTGTGACTATATTTTTCTTGTTTTGTTTGGTTTAGGGGCCTATAGGAAGGTAATTTGATAAAATCATAAAGTACTGAAGTGTTTCAAGTATTTCTTATTTGTAGAAGAGGATTGATATCTTGTTAGAGTTGTACTAATACTGGAGAAACAAGCAATAATTTTAAATATCCCTGGTTTATTTTTTCTTGAAGGTTCTTGTTTTGCTGTTATAATGAAGGGGTTTCTTCAGATTTTATGTATCTATTCCACAGAACTATGTAAACATAGTTGCATTTTGCTGTGTAGTTAAGTTAGAATGTGCAAGTATTTTATACTTTCCAGAGACATTCAAGTCCAAGCAGCAAAATCTGCAAAACTGGTGACATACAGCTGACTGCTTTTTATGATTTAAAGAGCTCAGCTAGACTGGCCACACATATGGTTTTGTTGGTCCTGCATTTGCATGCACGTTGTTCAGTCAAAATGGATGAGAGGAAAAGCTGAGATGACAAGGTGGATTGCTGGACCTGTTTGTGGCTTTTGATTGTTCCATGCAAACATTAAGCTTCTGGAGGCTTGATGTTCATTTTGGTACTGTCTGTGAACTTAATTTAGAATGACTGTAAGAGTATAAGAATCACTTTTCTGGGATTTTGCCTTCTTTTTTTCAAAGAGAACTCCATAAATGTCTATCCCTTTGAGTTTTTTCTTCTATAGTCACACAACAGTCTGTTTTCTGGTTGCTGATTTTCTGCATAGAGTAGAAGCTTTTCAAGAAGGTGAGATTATGATGATACTGGAAATGCAGATCTTCCCTCTTTCCAACACCCGACAAAAATTATTCTTGATTTTGCACTACGTGATTGGGATAAAGTTTTATTTCTAGGACATGAAGCCTCATTGGTCAAGATTGTCTCTACTGAATTTTAGTTGTGTGTAGGGTTAACAGTGGCCCACATAGTGGAGGAACTGCATGCATGTTCATGTTTAATTTTTGAACTTCTCCTAAAAGACCAGAATTTCAAGCAGTAGTGCTGGGTGAAATTTGTTTTCTTTGAAGAAGGAGTATTTTCTTTGTTTCTTTTGTACTCAGTATATCACATGTATTTGATGCTGTGCTTGCTCAGAACCCAGAAACAGTTAATCAGACAGCTCAGTGTCAGGTGCTTCACATTTGGACTGTCTGAAATCTGCTTTGAAATTTTGGGATCTTGTATATGTGGAATGTATTGCTTCTGTTCATCCCTGGCTATACAGCCTTCTTGCTAATGTTCAGATAAAAAATTAGGTACTTGTTTTGAATTGTGCTGAGCTCTGTGCGTGTAGTTTTGTTGTCCACAACTGTAAATACATGCACCTGTTGTTGTTAAGTTTTCATATTTCTGTATAGGTCTGGAGGTGAGATTTAGACCATATTTCTAAATATTAGTGATGTGTAAAGGAGTAGCTAAATCTGGTACTCCAGCAATACCAAAAGGATGTTTCTGTTGTCTTTGATTTTGTGGTTGATTATGGGTCAAAGGTGGAGAATGGGAAAGATGACTGTCATGAACTGCTGTTTCTTAATGTTTTTAATACAGTATTTTGGGTAAAAATAAGCAGATAAGTTGATCAATCATACTGTATTACCTTTCTTATTGCACTGCTGTTAACCTTTTTACTTGCTAACTTTTCAGGTGCTTTGATATTTCTCTTTGACATTACAATGACTAGAACTAAATGTAGTGCTTTTTAAAAAATGCTACAGACAGAACAATTTCATCAGGCCTTTCAGCTTGTGTTTCTGTTGAAAAAGTTGAAGTATCTTATGTGTGCATTTGCCTTTTGCAACTTATTTTCTTTGGCTGGTCCCTTGGAGGCATCAGTTGCTACTTAATACCATCTCGTAAAATTTTTCTTGTGCATCCCCCTCATATTAAACTGCCTCAACAACAGCTTCTAGTTTTTGCATGATTTATTGAGAGGGCATATTCTTTTCTGTGTTTTGGCATCATTCTATAATACATCTAAAACAAATTGAATGTCTTTATTCCACCATCCATGGCCAAGTTCAAGTCCCTATGCAAATCTACTAAGGCCTTCTTTTAAAAACATAAAGCTTCTCATGATCATTATGCCTATTTTGTTTAATCAGTTGTTTGTTCTTCATTTTCCACTACTTTCTACCTTCCATTTCTGATTATGTTTACGTAATTTTTTCTGTTCCCAAAAGGGATATCCTCTTCTACTGTAACAGATGTATGTACCTATTGTTTATATGCATGTATCCTTACAATCCATGTAAATCCCTAAGTATGTTTTCCTTGAGGCCTCCAAGTATCCTTGCATATGCAGCAGCACTTCTCAGATTAGCATGTAGGACTGGAAAGTTTGGAACAGGCTTTGTCTTTGGACAGCATCTAGCAAAATTGGGACTCAACTGTGACAGCAAGTGCAATGCTGAAGAAAGGCTCTTAGGGCAGTCTCTGCCTGCATCTTCCACCTTCATATTATTCTGGGAGGCAAAATCTGTTTAATTACGCCCTCTCATGCTGAGCTGCCCAGAACAGGTAGCATGTTGCTCACCGCTCTTGCATCTTTCTTTCAGTGTCTACTAGTGCTAGGAAAATAGCTGCATGGAGCATTAATGCTGATGCACACAGTCTGATCCACTCGTCTTCATTCTTGCCAGTGCTTGTGGGAGAGGGGGTGGAGGAGGAGGAGGAGGGAATTATTATTCTGCTGCTGACACAGGGAGAATGAGAGTGGCTTGATGCAACAGAAGATTATGTTCCCTGAGGATAAACAAACAGAAGGAGATAAATTAGGAGAGAGGATAATCCTGTTAATATGTGCATTCCTTAATTCTGATCCAGTTTTTCAAATCATATTGATTTCACAGAGGTTAGAAATTTAATTAATACATGTAAACCATCTCTTCAAGTTTACCTTTCAGATTGTGGAGTAGTGTTTTGAGTTGGCATTTGAGATGCACAAATTTGCTTATAAACAGGAGTTGTAAGTAGTAATATGAATATCACGTGAGGGAAAAATAACAATGTGCACATCACCATCCCTTCCTTAATTAAAAAAAAAACCAAACAACTTTGGTCCTCTGGACTTTTTCACAATACTATTTGTTAGGAAGCCAGGGCAGCTTATTCCTTGCAATCTTCTTGTTGCTTTTTCAGCAGAAGCTGGGCCATTGTGATATTTATCTGAATTCAAACAAGGCTAATTAAAAGAGCTGCTGACAGTTGTTGTGATCTGACTTTGACTGGAGCTTGATGGTCATTATGGGTAAATAATGAACTAGGTCTGCAAATGTAGCAGCTGCCAACTTGGGATAGAAGAACAGCTATTGCGTCCAATTTAAGGATCTATCGACCGCTTCCCTTTTCCCTGCAGATCTTCTTCCTAGCAGAAAACTAATGTTTTATACTGCTTTGTTTCGTGGTTTCAGCTATTTCTAATATAGTCTATAATTTCCTTTTAAATATTTAACCTAGTCCATTATTAGCTTTCAGAGTTAACAACTTTTCCATTGGGCTTTCTTTGCATTTTTATTTTGTTTTGTTTTGTGGGTGGGTTTTTTGCAGTTTGTTTTTATGTACAATGTAACTGCTTAAATAATGATGATCATGTGTATTTAATTTGCCTGTTGCTGCAGAATAAAAATCCACTAGGTTTTTTTCTGTGTACAGCCATAATCTCACAAATTGTATAATTCGATTATGCCGTAAAAGAGATGTTTCTACTTCCTTAAGCATGCTTTTGTCTGGATTAATATTTGAGTGCTTGTTGTATAAATCTTGAAATCACTGACCTGAACCTCCATTTCCATTTTTGCTCAAAATCACTAGCTTATGAGGTATGGTGATGCAAAGCTCTATTTGTCAGAAGAGAGAAACAGCAATGACTTTCATTAAGGGGCACTTCCAAGTATGTTGTCTCTTCATCATGAGCTTTGCCTTGTCCCGTTAGCAAGTAGGAATGGTACCTCAAAGGGAAAATGGCAAATTTTAATAGTAGATTAATTCAACTTTCTTCTGGCATTATAAATGCAGTACAAACCACAGAATTTTATATACAGAAGAACTTGCATCTACCCAGCATTTGCTCAGCTGCCATTAGAAAAGGCAGCGTGCATTATGTAAAATGTACGGAGGCACTTGTGCATTAGTGCATAATGCAGCAGAACTAGGGATCTTGCTGGGAAGAAATGATCCCAAGCGTGCCCCTAAAAGACAAGTCTTGCTTTGAGATATAATGATGAAAAATTGCCCATTTATTTGTGTCTTTGTGTTTCAGCAAAAACAAAACTTGGACTCGTTGACTGTCGTGCTGCCGCAGGGGTTTTGTGCACGTTTGTGTGCATCCACGGGCATGGGCGTTTCTGTGCCTGCTTGGAAAGGCCAGCAATACGTTAACAAGGGGTTATGTTATGCTGGTTTATGTTAAACCAGATCACCCCCTAACATGTGCAGAGCCATTCATCTGTGTCACCAAAACCCAAGAGAACATCTGACATGGACTTTGAAACAGAAACAGTGATCACTTACAAATCAAACATGGCACGCTCTAAACCGATTGTGCACGGCAATCTTTTTGAGAAAGGACAACTAATTGAACATGATAAAGTGTAAAGTTAATTAACACCCTTAAATTTGTTGATTACTTTCACGGGATTATATTGTTCGTTGAGGAGCAGCTTTCTGTCCCAGCTGTCGCCTTTTTAGCGAATGTCGCTGGTAAACAATAGAGACACCATAACAAGTCGTAAATGGTCCCTGTGACAGCAGCCCCTTGTGAGGCTGCATCTGTAGAAAATGATTAGAACAATTGCATTTTAAAGACGGCTCACATTGCAGCCCGGTCCCATCGGTCCTCTTCTTTATCTCTGCTGATGGCAGACTGGTTACAACATTTAAGTTCTTTTGAGCAAATTAAGTGATTTACTGTGTTTTAGTTATAAGGCAGCAGAATAGCTTCATAGGTCTAGCTCTGATGCTGATTTTTGTAATAGGGAGAAACACAAGCCCTTGGAGTGGCAGTGTGCTGTGGGGTTTTTTTTCTGAGTCTGTTCCATTTACTTGTTTCCTGGAAATAGATTGATGACAGCAGATATTGTCTAAGAAGCAAGTAGAAAACATTGATACCCTACTTATATTTTATAAAATAACTAGTCTCTTCGTGGTTATTTTAAATTTATAGTATGGTTTTAAATATTCTTTTATTTCCACTAGGGATTTATAGCTGATTTTGCCTTTACATGCCTTTTAATTGGTTTTAGATTTATATATGTAGCAAAACAATAGTAACCTTTTCAGTTAATCTTTCCTTGTGTATCTTGGTTTAACTTTCATGAGTTCCAAAGACAAAGTATTTCGTGTGAACTGGCAGGTACTTAAAAAAATCTGCTTAGTCCTTAAAAATACACACTCACACAAGGTACACAGATGCAGCCTCTCAAGCTCTGCCTGTGTGAAAGAGAGCAAACATGACAAGAACCTGCTTGTTTGAGGCAGCTACAGTCACTTAAACTGCATTTTTAAAAAAAAGAATCAGAATAAAAGACCAGTGTTCCCTTGCACTTCCCAAAGTGGAACAGGCAAAGCCTCAACTCCTGTGCTTGAAGGTGCAACACTGTAAAACAAGATAGAGGATTAAAACTCTAGGAATATTCTTCTTGTTTGCTTTTTTTTAAATCTCGTTTAGATCACAAAATTAGTTGTTATAATTGCAGCTAAATGTTGAGTAGAGAAATAACAAAATAGATGATTTTTTGCTGTAGCTTCTCGATATTACAGCCTTCATCTCTTACTTGTCCTTCAGAGATTGAAACAGCTCAGTTCATGTCATTTCAGCCTCAACTTTCTCAGCAATGAATTTTTTTATCTGCAGGTGCAGCGCAACAGTGGATTACGTATGTTGGCACAGGGATATGCTTGGGTGCATTGTCTTTCCAGCAGCGTTCCTGTTTTCAGCATTGCCACTGTGATGGTGCTGTAATGCATAGCCTTACAATATCACTTCTTTTAAACTCATCAGCCCTCTGTTCTTACAGAAATGTAATAAAGCTGAAACCAAAAGCAGATAATTTCATATAACACCTTTACATTAACATCTCTTTTCTAGCAAATTGTGTTCTTAATAATAAGCAAACTGATAGAAACTAAAAGGTTTTAATGATGAAGTTGTGGAACTAAGACCTTTCTGGGCTTTTTTTTTTTGGTACTGGAAACATCAGTGGCAAATTTCTAGGCTTTTTGCAGCAACATGAAATGCTGTTTAAATAAGCACAGGAAAGTGAATATGGAAGGTCAGCATGTCTGTCAAATGAGGCTGCTTGGCCCGGATACTAAAGCTTGAGGTCATCTTCAGACTGTTCCAGGGTGGTTGCAACCAGTTCCTGTTGTCATGTGAGGGCTCCTAAGTTTCCATTCCTATTTTTGTCTAAAATGTTGAACTTAAGAATTGCTCTGTAGGAGGTTCACTGAGCAATCCATTGGCAATCGAATGAGAAGCACCTGGATTGAACTTACCCCACAAGTAGCACAGCCAGATGTGACAGGATGCTTTGAAGTGCAGTTCTTTATGTACCTTTTATGGTAAAAAACTTAGTTTTGCAGATCTTTATCCAAAACCTGCTAGTACACAAGTGGAAAACCCATCTCCAAGTGGATATGCCATACTGCAGTGCTACTCTGTAACTTCTCACCATATTTTTTTCCCAGAGTAATTTTCTTGCCTATCCCCTCAGCTAGCTAGATCTCTTATATTTTTCTACAATCTTGTTCCTGTCAGTTTATATCTCTGGGACAAACTCTGGTGCTGTTGTGAGCAACAGACTTGGAGTTGATCTGCTGGTGTGATGACCTTGCAAGATTCTGCACACAGATGTGGGTTATCATCCTAGAGAAACCAAGTATGAGACTGCAGCCATGGACTCCAGCAGTCTTGCTTTGCAGCAGAGGAGGAAATCTTAACACATGCTATTCATAGATACTGTTTCTCTGAAAACTATTCCCCAAGGATGTGAGGAGACTTTTTGTATTTTAGAAAGAACAGATAGATTTTTAAACAACTTTTGACCCTCACAGTAGTGGTACATAAAACATTATCTTAGGTGGTAAGACTTCTTTAAAAAAATCAAAATATGAAAAATAATAGTTAGCATATTTAAATTGCATTAACTGCTCTGCATCTCCATTGCTCTCTTTAGTGTTATAAACTGATAATACTTAACTGGCTTGTGTTGTTGGTATGGAAGCTGTGATTGTGAAAGAAGGCTGTGCATTCTTGTATAATGATTTTTTTTTAATTTCTATTTTTAGCTGAAGTTACAGTTCTTGTACTCCTAGACTCCATGCCAATTTTTTTTAATTGCCAGTCTTAAAAATTTGCTGCGTTGCTCGTTTGATTCTGATAAAATAGCAGATAGTTGGCAAGGACTCTAGATGATAAAATCTACCATGAAGTAAATAGGTTTTTGTTTTTAAAACAAGAATTTTCCAAGCCTTCTGCATTATACAACAAATTGTTCTCTTTTTTTCTACTTAACTAATTTATTTTTGCTTCTTGAAATGTGTTTGAACAAGTGAGAGTGTGCAGCTGTCAGAAGATTAACCAGCTGAAAACTATTGTCAGCATTAATTTTGCTCTAATAAATGAATCTCTGAAGCTATTTAGCAGTCTGTAATCTAGATACAAGGCTATTGACCTATGATGGATAGTACTGGATTTTGTTTGTAAGCTTTGACTTAAATTGTCTACTTAATTTGCTGCAGGTCAGATCACAGGATTAGTGGTAAAGGCCATTATGTGGTTTGAATAAAAATAGCTAGAGGAATGGAATGAAAATCATTGTGTTTATTAATGTAGCAATCTTTGCGGTCATGTACATAGTGAACTGGTAGCCAAAAAGACAACAATGACCTGTTTGTGCTAGCTAGTTTGGGCTTTGCTCTTTGCCCAGTTCCTGTGAGTTGCTTGGAGAGGAGTTGTTCAATTGAGATCAAGGATTGGCTGAAAATTGGGTGTCTCTCAACCTGGGCAGGAAGATCTTCACTGCTGTATATATTTCAGTACCTCAGCGGTGTTCTGGATACAGACCAATCATTTCATTAAAGCTGTGGGTCTGATTTCTTCTGGATGCTCCAGTTCTGGACTTAATAGCACAAGAAAGACACAGATTTACTGGAGTGAGCCCAGCTAAGGGCCCTGAAGATGACAAAGGGTCTGGAGCATCTTTCATATGAAGAGAGACTGAGAGAGCTGGGAGTGTTTAGCATGAAGGGAAGGCACAGGGGGATCTTCTCAATGTGTATAAAGACCTGATGGGAGAGAATTAAGTAAGGGAGCTACACTCTCCTCAGTAGTGCCCTGTGACAGGACAGGAGGCACAAATCAAAACTCAAGAAATTCCATCTGAAGCACAAGAAAACACTTTTTTTTACTGTGAGGGTAGGCAAAGAGTGGAAGAAGTTACCTAGAGAGGCTGTGGAGTCTCCACCCTTGGAGACACTCGAAGGCTGACTGGACGCAGTCCTGAGGCATCATGCCTCAGCTGGCCCTTGTTGAGCAGGGGGTTGAATGATCTTGAGAGGTCACTTTCAAGACCAGAAATCTTGTGATTTTAGATTCTAATAGAGACTGAGCAGGTCATCACTGGGAGCATTTTTACAGTTGCCTAGTTTTGCATAACTGGTGGGTATTTACTCTTTTTGAGACTTTGATCTGTAAAATTTGTCTGAAATTCTTCAGTGACTGAAAAAGATAGTAGATGTTGAAAGGCAGGATGGACTTGCAAGATACAGAAAGGGGCATTTGTAGACATAGTCACAGAGAGCACTTGCACACAGTGAGAGTGTCAATTGAAATTTTTATCGAAAAGGAAAACAAAAAATTCAACAAATTCTTCAGTGTGAAAAGCTGCAATGTTACTATCCTTGATACTGTAAACAAAGTCCAAAACTGACCACTTCCTTAGCTGTGGTACAGCACTTCAGAGCACTTTATCTAATTGAGCATGTTTGATTTGAAAGTCAGTTGTTATCTGCAGATGTATGCCCTAACCAGCCAATGTCTCATGCATAGCACAGAAAATTTATTGTGGCTATGCTTCTTGCCAGAGTGCAAATTAGTGACGAAGCTGATCTGTTCATCAGTTTAGGCCGAATTTTCTAGCAGTTATACCCATTAAATACCAGGGATGAGGAAGTTAGGGATGTAAGAGTAATTCACATTAGAATTAGGCTTCTTTTAAGGAACAGAATATTTCATGGAGTGGAGGTAATAAATATCACATGAAAAATTTGCTGGTGTCGTGCTTAGGAACTGTATATTCAAAGAACTGTGGTGTGTGTTTACTGAACTGTGCTAAAGACAGGACAGACTATAGGAATAAAATTGGGAATAGTGTATTTGTGTGTGTATGAATAATTTTTACATTGTCTTTATGTAATAATTGTGTCTTTGTAAATGCATTACGTTTATGTGGGAACTAATTTAAAGCTTCTCAGACTGAGACTTTTGCTTCAGATTAAGAACGTCATAAACTGCAGAAATTCAGAAGACTTGGTTTTATATGCTTGTTTCTTTTAGCTGTTCACTCATGTGAAAATCAGGAAGCACTGGTAAAAATTAGCCTAGAAGGTTTAGAAAGGCTGATAAAAGCAGAGCTATCTTTGAGCAGTAGTTTGTTAAAGGTTGTATGTGAAGAGTAGTTTGATGAAAGAGAAATTTTATTTAGTAATTCAGGCTAAATTTTGTGGAGCACAAAGTTAGAGGAAAAGTCGATTGTTCCTTTGTATAAACTATAAAAAGTGACTGCCAGTTTTATGCAAGTCTTATGACTTTTCTGCTAATGTGCCTGAAAGATAAGGTGGTTTTATCTCCATCAAATGTTTCAGAATTTAGATTGCTGATCCTTTGAGCACTGGGAATGTAGTGTTACTTTTACATAGAATTTGAGAGCTTCATTGTAAATCAAGTATTAATTTTGCATCATCAGACCCTTACTGGTAAGAGAAACTGCCTAATTTTTGAGGCTTTTTAATAGTATTATTAAATCCAGTGTTATCTCGATTCAGGTGTTGGAGCTGCTCGAGCTGGAAACCTTACTTTCATGGTTGGTGGAGTGGAACAAGAATTTAATGCTGCCAAAGAGTTGCTGACATGCATGGGTTCCAATGTGGTTTACTGTGGAGAGGTTGGAACCGGACAGGTAATGCTTTCTGAAGGGCTAATAGCTATCTCAGTCTTTCCTTTTTCTGGCTTTTTATTTATTGATGCCTACTCTTTTACTCAAGAACTAAATGCTTGATAATATATCTTCATTCTTGTTTGTTTGTCTCTAACCTTGTGTTTGTAAATAATGTCATGGCACTTTTGTCCAGTATATTGTGTAACTTAGTATAAAAATCTGACTGGTATTTCTCCACACTGGCTTGTTGAGATTATACTTCTTAGGGGAGAGACTTTGATTTTGTTTCATATGAATTTAGATTTACTGGATGTTCTGAAGAACAAAGAGCTCCTACATGGCACATATGCTAACTGAACAGTACTAAGAAAAAAAGGTATTTTTTAATCTGTAAAGGAGCCATGGAGCAACTTTCATTAACTTTGTGCTGTCACAGATCTATGTTTACTCTAGAAGAAAGCTGCCAGAACATACTTGATCATATTGTCCTGGGCCTAGTGGATTCCTGTATGTTAGTTCTATGAAAATGCATAAACTAATTGATGGTTTCACCTGTTTTCAGGCTGCAAAGATCTGCAACAACATGCTCTTGGCCATCAGTATGATTGGAACTGCTGAGGCTATGAATCTTGGAATCAGGTTGGTTTGATTTTTGTGGTGGATTGAACACCTCAAAAAACATCTTTTCCGTTACAGTTTTTATGTATTATGGTTGACTTCTACTGAGACAATGATTAAAAGAAATAGGTAAACTTTTTGCCAGAAGTTGTCTTACAAAGCCATGAACAGGCTAAAGGGATTATTCAACTAAACTAAACACCACTAAAGGAGGTGTTTTCAGCCTGGGAATATTCTCTTGTATTGACTGCATAGGTTGTTACATTCTACATCTGAAGTTATTTGTTCTGCTGTAGTGCAGCCTACAATAATGTTTGTCTTTCATTATAAACATCCAGAGCTAATATAGAGGTATGTTTTTGTTTGTATTCTAAACTAATGTACAATCTATTCAGAATATTATACTCACATATGGCTCTCATTGGCTTTGTTTATTTCTTGAATTGTTCCAAGACCTATTGTAAAGCGAAACTTCTACTACAGTGTGTATATCAAATTAAGATGAAAGCATAAAACAGAACATCTACCTTTCTTTGACTTTATGAGAGCACTTTGTCCTAATTGCCAAAACTCCTAGTTTGTCAAAAAGCTGGAGTATACTCCTACTACACTCTTGCCAGTGCTGGCTACCATTTCTTTTCTAGGATGTGCTACATCTGACTTTTAAGTGACGTCGTATTTGGGCAAAATTATTTTTATTTTTTAATTGTGATGTATTTATTCTGCTGTGGTCTTTGTCATTTTGTTTTATTTTCCAATTGAGTGTGTGTAAGTATACGTTCAGGATCAAGGTATTTGAACCATTAATAAATTCTTGTTGCCAAATCAAAATAATTTGCAAATGTACAGACAGAGAAGTCCTGTGTTTGAAGAGATTATCTTGCAATTGTGTATCTTTCAGGGGCTTTTCATGAATTATTTATCTGCACAGTTGCATCCTTAAAATTTGCCTGCTAAAACTACAGATACTGCAGGTACTTATCAACTGGGCTCAAGTGTGTTCATGTGGATTTGATACACTATAAAAACAGCAAGAGGGCATCAAATGCTTAAATAAATTTGAAAAAACACCTACATATGTGCACATACACAGGACAATATAATGGATTCGCATTTCCTCTTAATTACCATATCAAGATGCAGTTGTTTTATTGAATTGCCCTTGTCTCAGATGTTAGACTGTCTTGACCTATTAAGTTGTCATGTTGTAATTGAGATAAAAGAGGAATTTGCTTTGCATCAGTGCTAATTGGTTTATCAATATCCTGTACCATTTACATTTTAAAATTGAGAGTCTGTAATATACTGAAGCATGTCTGCATCAAGCCATAATAAAACCAGTAGCATTGTTTACAACTTTTTTAATCCTGTGTTATCCAGAAAGCTTGCATTGGGTTCTGCTTTAAGTCATTCACTTAATAAGGCACAAGGAACTAATTTTTTGTTACAGTTTTATCTACATTTGTAGGAATGACTAAAATAAAATCAAGAAGTTTGGAAGAGGGGTATTCTGGGGCATGTAAGCCTTGTGAAGAGCAAGTTGATGTCTGCAGTCACTGTAGCTTGAAGGTGTTTAGAATTTTTTCCTTTTCCAGTTTAAATTTTGGCTGAATCTGTATTCATCATTCGTCAGCAAAAATCCAATGTGAAAGTAACAATCTATAAGCCTCCCTGCCCTACAATTAAGGTTATCAAGAGGGAATAGTATTTACTGTAGAAGAAACCTGCTGATTTTAAACCAAAGTATAGAAATAGCAGAATCTCATTTAGTCAAAAACTGCATGAAGTTTAAGACAGAGGTGCTTATTTAAAGCCTTAAGAAGTAATTTAGAATCCTTGCATTGATTTTAATTTAGTGATTTAGATCTTGAGAAGATGACTTCTTCTTATAACTAGAATAAGTGCTATCCATTTGGAGTGTGTAAAAATTTCTAATGTAGAAGTTTACAGTTGTCATTCTAATTATTAGAAGTTTTGCTATATTAATAATTTTAGGAAGTTTTTTCTACTCTATAGCTCAAAGGATAGTGTGGCTGCCTGCTCTGAAGAGAGTAGGAAGCTGAACCTGGTTTATTAGATTGATGCATATCTGGTGAAGAAAGTCGGACTTTGACTTAATAATGGTAAAGGATACTGAAAATTTAAAAATTTAGAATAGGAATTTTGGAACTTAAATGTGTTCTTAACTTTCATATAGAATATAAAATGTCTTTATGTCATGCATTGTGTATATCTGCTGCATCATTTACATTGAGTTCTAGGGACTTTGAATAATTAATTATTCAAAATACTGCTGTCAGAACTAGATGTAGCTACAAGATCATATTACAACACCTTCCATTAACTCTAATATATACTCTAAACTTAAGTCTTCAAAGAAGTGTTATATTAATTCTATTAATAAGCCACTTCTTCTCTAATGTTTTCATAAACCATGCAGTCTAAATTTTCATTTTCTGAAGTAGTTAGAGTGACTGGTTTAGTAATTTTATATTTTTAAATTATTGTTTTATTTCTCTTATATTTGAAATTATAGAATTTTTCCAAACTTCGACATAAGTAGCAAATAGAATATGGTGAGGAGGAAAGAAAACTGACATTAATGAACAAAAACTCCACAATAAACTCCCAGAAAAATAGGCCATATTGCCATGTACTTTTGCATTTATATTTCACTTACTTTACTCGAACATCATCTTTATTTACTAATAAAGATATCAATTTTCTCTGGAAGTTATTTGGATTAAATTGCATAAATACTTTTTTTAAATAGTCCCATCCATAGTTCTGACCAATGAAATGCATGTTATGTTCAGTTTTTCCATTACTTTCCTGATGATTTATGAATGTTTCCAGTAAAAGTTAAAAGGTGTGGCAAACGTTGCGGAAATTAATTCACATTGTCATTTATATTTTCTTTTCTTTCTAGCATGTTAATGCAACTTGTCAGTAGAAAAATCTTGAGCACATTTTGCTGTGCAGTTTTACGAGTAGTGTGCATATTGCAAAATACTGAGTTGCTGTGTCAAACTGACACACAGAGTACATGTAAACTGCACAACCCAGAAGTACAAACGTGAAGTGATACTGTCCACAGTCAGAAAACATTTTTCTTTTTCATTTTGCTGGTCATCTCAGTGCCAGTAACTTTGTTCTGCTGAGCCTTGAGCTGCAGTAAAACAATTTCTAATACTAGCAAAATAAAACTCAGAAATGAAATATTGCTGATAGCTGGTTTGTGTTTAGGTCAGGTGGAAGTTGCTGCCTGACAGACAGTTTGCAGTCCCATCAGAAACTGCCTGCAAAGACTCAAGGAAGGGCTTATGTAGTGACACAAGACAGGACAAGATTGCTTAATGTGGTTGGGATGAAAGGGACCAGGAGAGCAGTAAGGGCTCTATGGCAATAACCTTGCTGCAAAATGAATTTGTACTTCCAATAGCAGAGAAAATCATCTCTATGAGGAGGGACTGCAGTGCCACCCAATTTATACCAAAAGCTGCAAATACAGCTCCTTCCTAAGCAATTTTACTCCATGGATTTGTGCCCACCTGTTTTTTTTTAGATAAATAGAGTGAAAAGACAGTAAAAGAATTTTTATTCTCATGCTAAGTTTAAATGTAGTCTCAGTCTCTAGATCTGGTTTCTGTGAGCACCCCCGAGCTATGGCTGTAAGACATGAGCAGAAATGAGAGTTGACAGAGTAGAGAGGAGCATGTCCAACAGGCTGAGGAATGATTAGCCCTGGACACATCCCCACTGCAAAATTTAGAAAGAGTACCTTGAAAAAGAACTCCAAGGTGTGGTTCTGCTGTCTTTGGCATGGGACTACAGCTAAGTCTCATGAAGGTTAGTAATGGCATTGGAGAGCACTTACCTTGTTTAAAACACCAATGGCAAAGTAATTTTTAACTGTGGTAGATGGGTTGTAAGGTTCTGCTTGAATATTTGCACCTTTATACAGTGTTTACCCAAGGCACCTGGAGATGGGAAACTCTCAAGAGTTCAGCTACTTCAGTTGTTATACCTTAAAATGAGACAGGATGGATCTTTCTTGTGAGACACTATTTTAATTTCTGTATCCCTTCAGACTGAGCTTTTGGAGGAGTGTATGAAAAATTCAGGCTGAAGCTTTATTAGAGCTCAGCAAAACTTGAGTTTTGAGCTGCGGCATGAAGGGATACTATTTTGATTTTTTTTTTTTTTTATATGTGCATCTATTGCTTATGCTGTTCACTTCATTAGGAATGTTATTGAAGAAGCATTGATTTGAGGGAGAAATTGTTTTTGTTCTATTATAAGTACAGTTAATACATGAGCTTCTTTTCTGCTTATAAGGGAGAAGAACATTTTGGTAATTGTAAATTCACACACACATGCACAAGCTCTTGCCATGTCCAATGGCAAGTTGTTATGGGGACTGGCAGACTGTCATCATTTTGATAGCTTGAGCAGTATATCTCCTGAACAGCAATGGAGCTCTTATGCAGAGTATCGTATGTTCCCAGCCAATTTACAGGGAAACAGCAATAACATTTTATCATGGTTGAGAGCCCAGTAGCTGCTTCCTATTAAACTTGCCCTTTCAGATACCTGTCTTGGATTAATTTGTTGATTTCAAATGGAAACTCAGTCTTCTCCACTGAAGCATGACTTTCTAGGATAGACTCTTGCTGAATGACAATTACTGTATATTCTGGCTGGTTTCAGACCATTACAAGCTTTGGGCACAGTGGAAGACAGAGGACTTCTTCAGTAACTGATTTTAATATATGTCTAATTTTAACTGTCAGTTATATATGCACCAGTGGATGAATCTTCAGAAAGATGAAATGCAAAGCACTTCTAACTTGCTCTTATTAATGATACACTTGCTGCAAAGGAGGAAAAAAAATAGGTTCAGGTCTCCTGAAGAGAAGCTGCATGGTGTTTAAGAGCTATGAATTTTGAAGAAGCAGGAATACAAACTGACACTATCTTCCTTTTTCTTTTCTCAGAGCAAAAATATGTCAGATCTAGTGCAAGACAGTATTTTACATATCTGTCTAATACATGCATATCTTTTAAAGTATACTTTCACAGAGAGATAGTTGGAACACTGTAAAAAGAGCATTCTTTGGGAGGGTTATATGTGTTTTGAAATAATAAGCTCTCTGTCTTGCAGTATACTCACAGCTGTAACTGCAGGCCTTTCCATGCAGTTGGATATAGCACAAGCAGGCACTACATTGGTAAAAATACTGCTCTGGATGTAACAATGATAAAGAAACAGACAAGTCAAGAGATGTGTTTGAGGGGGAAAAAAGCAACCTCTGTGTATTTGAAAGCTCAGGCTTTGAATGCTCCCAGTGTGGGGTTTTTTTTATTAAAACAATTAAAGCCATTATTTGGAGTGGCTCTTGATGAAGACTTTTATGGTGCGGACTTTGATGCACTATGCACAATAAAATACTGTGAAAACATATTGGTGCTGGAAAACACAGTTTGTATTTTTAAATAAATTATCATTATAAGCATTCAGTTGAATCAGGGGGTTGGAAAAAAAATGGGGAAGAGCATAAAGCGTGATCCCATTTAGGCCAGTGGAGAGTTTCCATTGAATTCCAGGGGCTGCTGCAGCAAATCATAAATAAAAGTGCACAGCAGTACTGCTAAAAAGCTGTCTGAAATACAGAAAATTATCTTGCTTACCATTAGGAAGGCAGACTTGCAGGACACAGTGCCACTATAGGAGTAGGAGCCATGCTGTAGGGTTAAACGTAGTTTTAGCTATGTTAAAACTATGTTAAACATAGTTTTTCAAATCCAGAATGCCTACTGGAATAGATAGACATGCATTTTAGCAACTGTTCCACTGGTAAAGAGCTTTTCTCATCTACAAATTAAAACTTTGAGTGCTTCAGTGCCTGGAAGCACTGTTAGGCTATGGGGATCTGCAAAAGTCTGTGATGTGAGAACTAACATAAAGAACATTGAAATCTATTTAAATAAACTTTGTGG
The DNA here is from genome assembly GCF_012460135.2 of Molothrus ater. NCBI lineage: Eukaryota > Metazoa > Chordata > Aves > Passeriformes > Icteridae > Molothrus > Molothrus ater. The sequence continues at coordinate 34,436,328 of NC_050478.2, read as the reverse complement.
AAGGTTGTGATATATCCCTTTTAAAATGTCCTTTTCTCATCCTGAATTGTTACTGGAGATAGTTCCCTTGCTTTCTCTTTTGTCCTATGTGTAGCTGAACATTTGTACAGTGCCAGATAAACTGCTGCTGCTTGTCCTTGGTATTAATGCAATTGATGTAAAATTACACTTGCAACTTATTATCAGCATAAACGTGAATTCATAGGAGGGTTAATTTTGTAAAATATTGAAGAATTTTCAGGGTCTGCACTGAGCAGCAGTTTATGCCATCATCTCCATGGTAGAACAAATGACGTTTCTACTTGGACAAGCTTTGTTTTATCGGGATCAGTAACCTTATCAGCAGCTGACCCAGAACTATAATATATGTTTGCAAATAGATAACATATGTCACAGTGAAATGCAGACTTGCCTTATAAGCAGGAGCATATAATGAAGATTTAATAATAGCAAAGACAAGAATGCACAGCTGTATATGACGGTAAAGTTTTTCTGATAAGTGCAGCATTTTTATTCACATTATTGGAGCAGAATCAATTGTGTTATCTTGTTTACTTCAAAAGTGCACTATTGTTCACATATAAATGCATTGCACAACCATTTTCGTGTTGCCACACTTGCTTGTGAATTTTTGGCTTTGTTCAGAGAATATTTTTATATGAAGAACAAGTATGGGACCAAGTAGGTAGCCGAACAGAGAATGCCTTTCAGTAATTGAAATACAAGGTAACTATTGTTCTCAAAGGACCTTTAATTTGCTTGCACTTTCAAAATTGCTAGGTGAAGAGGATTTGCTTAGTGCAAAAGGAAAAAAGCTTTGAAAACCTACTGCTTAAATGGCGGATTGATGCTCTTTAATTTAAGATATGGCATCCCTGCCCCCAATATCAATACTCTGTCATTTTTCATGACTTATAATAAAGGGAGAGGAATGATAGTAGGGTCCTAAGATATAAAACAAGTCACCCATGTCTTGTGCGTTTTGACATTAACACTTCTCTTCTTTGACCTTTGACAGATTAGGCCTTGACCCAAAGCTGCTGGCCAAAATCCTAAATATGAGCTCAGGTCGCTGTTGGTCAAGCGATACATACAACCCTGTTCCTGGAGTGATGGAAGGAGTACCCTCAGCCAACAATTATCAAGGTGGCTTTGGAACAACACTCATGGCTAAGGTACATAACACTTGCATGTCAAGTATGTGCAATTGTTTCTCTCTGGGCTTCCAGCAAATGGCCTTCTCAGTGAAACTTTGTGATTACAGGATAATATATAGGCATGAATAGAGGGGAATTGAGCTCTTCCTGTAGCTCTGAATTAATGAGTTTTTTTACAGGGCTTTTCCTTAGTCTCCAGCTTTTTTCTAGCCACTATTACAGCTGAGCCACTCAGTGAGATTATATGCATGATCTTTTTGAGTTCTGCCTTAATAAAGGAGTCCCAATGGACCTGTGAGTATAGTGAGCAAGCCATTTAGGTGCCACTTGCATGACTGCTCTAGAATTTAGGAGCCTAAGTTCAAGAGAGAATTCAAGAGAGAGCACTGGAAATCCAAGTGACTTAATTAGGTGTTGATAGTGGCATAAGCATCTCAGATTTTGGGTCCACTCTCTTCCAGATACCTTTAACTGTGCTCCTGGGCATCTCTAGCAAGCCCTTCCTTGCAGAGCCAATTGCTTGTGTGCATGTCCTTTTGCCTAAGGCCATCTGGAATGCAGAAAGCAACCCACACCACCACCACCTGCTGATCTCCTGCAGGTTTCTGCACCATTCGTTGAGCTCTCCTGAATTGTCTTAGCTGGTGACAGAAGAAGGGCTTCTCATGAGTAATTACATAGTAATCTAAATTGCTTGTCCACAAAGTGGGAGATCTGGTGTTTAGGTCCTTCTCAGCAGTAGGAAGTTGAAAACCTACTGTTAGGTAGGTTTTCTCCCAGGAGAATGCACTTACTGCCATGCTCTTGGCTTTTCCAAGAAAAGCACTGTCCTGAGTAACTCTGTGGTCAGGAAAGCAAAGCTTTTAGAGGCCAAAAGAAAGTAGGTAAGGAGGTCAGAGCTCTGCATCCCACTGATAGGACACACAGTTAGAGGAAGGAGATACAGAACTCTGACTCTTGAACTACTTCTTCACTGAGCACAATGATTACCTAAGGTAAATTATAAAATCAGCTCTGGAAGAGATGTCTCATCTAAGTGCATGAAATAATTCTGCACTGAATATCCATTTCATGGAGATACTGTCCTGAGGGAGACATTTGGGTTCATACAGGATAGGTTTTATGCATACCACTTTATTGAGTGCTCCCAACCAGTTAGGCATTCTGTCCATTTTCAGCTCTTCCATGTAAGTGGAAATGTAGCAGCTTAAAACTAAAACAGCATTCTCAAAGCTGGTGAACTCAGATATTACCATGCAAATCTCCAAAGTGCTGGAGCTCTTATTGATACTGTTCATGTCATTTTGCAGTTGATTTAGGACAATTGGTGCATTTGCACACTCAGTTAAGTTATCGAACTTCTCTTCAGAAGTTATCCACTCTCTTCAGAGTGGGCCCAGAGTGTTTTGCATGTGGTAGCACCAAAAAGCTTTGCTAATGCTGCATGGCTCACAACCCCTCAGTGGCTGCTACATTTTATGTTTATGGACCAATGACCAGGAACTTTCATTTCTTTGAAGAATGTCTTAAAATATTGAAAAGTAGCAGTTTTTACATTGTGTGCATGTCATTGAACATTGGGGACAATAAAGTGTTGTTTAAATTACAGACTTATAAAAAGCATTAGGTTATTGCTTGGAGTTTGCCAGGCAATTAGAGATAAGCAACCTGATCTTGGCCCTGCCTCAAAGCTTGTTGCCATGTTGTGTGTTGTTTTCAGAATCTGTTCTGCCTGTTGTGCCATGTTTCATGCTGCAGTCTCTGTTCTCATGATTGGTAGATCTCAATCTTGTCCAGAACAGCCTCATAGTATAAATGCTATAGGGGCGCACATTTTCTTCCCTCTCTTTTAAGTTTCTTTCTAAAGGGTTGTTTTTTTTTTCCTTTGGTCTTCATCTCCCCTGGAAGAATGCCCTGAAAGATCTTTCTTTAATTGACGGAATAGCAGCCTGGTTTGTGCCTGTTGAAACTGCCAGCTTTTGGTTATAAAGCATCAATGATAACCAAGAGAGAGCTCCTCAGAGAGATTTGTAATTGCTGTTCACCTCTTCTGACTTGCCTCTCCTGACAGTCCTGAAGCCTTCTTTAGGCTAGAATCCTCAGTAAGAAGGAAAGGCATTAAATTCCTCTCATGCCTCTTGAACTATGCTCTGTTTTTCTATACAGATGGAAGATTTCTTGAATAAGTAGCCAAGACAGCTGATCATGTTCAGGCTATTCTTTGGTGCAGTGGTGACCTCTTCTAAGACACTGCCTTTTAGTTTGTGGAAAGACTTTTGCTGCTATCCATTTCATCCTGATGTGTGACATACTATGAAGTTTGTGAATTGTTTGAGGTGGGGACTTTTTTTAAGGGAAATGCAGAGCACGATTTTGCCACTTAAGAAATAAAAAAGAATGTATTCAAAGGAGAAAGAGGTAGGTGAAACCCTGAGGCTGAAAATATTCCACAGTGAAAATATCTAGGAGTGCCTCAGTAACAGTCAGTAAACACCGTTACTAAACTTCAAGCTCCTGCTCACATATCAGAGATGGTAGAAGCTTAAGGCTTTCTTAAAAATATTTTGTCATCAAAATCTCTCAAACAGAGCCAGAGGATCTTTATTTTAAGTGTTTGGGTCAGAAAAGTTTGTCAGACACTTCTGAGAAGCTCTTTGGTCTTGAAATGTGATACTGAAACATACAATTAAGTCAACTTACTGTGAAACCTGCTCTAAAGATTTTGCATTTTTAAAAAAATCTAGTTTAGTTTACCACGCCATGTTTGTTTCCAAAGCATTGGCAGGCCAGAAGTTCCATCTTTCATTGACAGCACAGTTGCTAATTAAATGTCAACTTTGGATCCTGAGAAGAGCTAGATTTATATCATACTCCTCTTGAGTCATGTCAAGGCAGCCTTTGAGCTTTATTCCAAATGGCAGTTTTATTTACATCAACTGCAAAATAAATGCAAGGAACCAGGTAATTCTAAAGTGGAAGCAAATTGTGAATGAGAATCTGTTTCCCTATTCTAAGCTGAGGAAAAGTGTTAGAATGTTCAGTGCACTGAGACATCTGGAAGATGTTGTCAGTTCCAAAGAGTATAAGAGAAGCCATAAAGTATGCTCTCATTTTTACTTTTCCAAATAAGTCAGCAAAGGGAAATTTCTTTCTGAGCTGTTTTGTACTATTTCACTTGAGGAATCTCCAGCCTCAAGTGAAAAGGTGCAAAATACTTCACAATCTGAAGCTAAAGATAAGCTTTACTTACATTTTCTTGTATTTTTTTCCTTCAAAGCTCTAATTCATAGAATGGAGTTTTAGAAAAGCAAAACAACCTTCCTGCATTTCAGTCAGGAGTCCTTGTCCATTTGATTATTGAAATGTTATGGAATATTTCAACCATCTTGGAATCACACTTTCTGTGCTGAAGTGAACAGAGCTACTTTATTGCCTTGGTTTAGGAATGCTATCCCCCAATTTAGTACTCCCACAAAAAAAACCTGTGAGCTGCTCCCCTCCCCCTCTAGTCAGAGACACAAGAGGCGGAGATCATGGGTTGAGATAAGAACTATTTATGGGAAGCAGCCATGATATAAGAACACAAACAGTAGCAGCAGCATCCTAATAACAAAAGAGAGGATTATTTAAATGCAAAATGCTCACCAAGCCCAGGACAATGAAAAGCAATGGTGGACAGAGCCACTCACCACACTTTTCTTCAACCAGAAAGGAACATCCTTTTTTCAGTGAAGCCCGAGAAAGTTCCTTTCCACACCCCAGCAATGACAAAGGATGGTACCAAATAACATTGAGGTCTTGGCCATGCCCACATGGTGCAAGGCTCCACCCCCTCACAGCTACTGCAAAAAATTAACCTTGTCCATTGCCAAAACCAGGACATCTATGAAATTGTATTTGTGCTAACAGTCCATTCAAAATTTTCAGGCATTGTTTCTGTGAATGTCCCTTCAGAGAGAAATAGATCAGTCACCGCTATCAATATCAAGTAGTTTCACTAGGTTGGAATTAGATGACTTTGCCATTCTAATATTCCATTACATTAGTTAAGCTTTCTTGAATAAAATGAATAAAACGGGTACAGATTTCACAAAGAGGGCTTATATATATCATGAAATATCTTACTGTATGCAGGTTATAGTAAGTGTTCCTGGGTTTGTCAGCTCATCAGTCCTTCCACAGAGAAGAAATGATTTGCCCTGATGTAGACGAAAACTATTTTGGATTCTGTGACATCTGATATGTATGTTTTCCCATTTTCCTAGAGCTTGAAGTCATTCGAGGGTAATAGGAAAAGTAACTATAATTCTGATTTGTATCAGAATGACCTTTATAGAGCCGATTTACAGATCGAAGTGACATTTAGAGAGTAGAGTAAGATCTTGAATTTCCTTGTGCTAATTCAAATCCAGACACACAGAAAGTAAAGACCTGTCTTGTAAGTCATCCCTGAGAAGTCAAAGGTGCTCTCAGCAGTACTACAGTCTTTCAGTTCTTCTGTATCAAGGATAGGAACGATCTGTCAGAGTAGAGGAAGAGCATCTTTCCTTACAGGCTTGCAGAGCTGTGGTGAAGAAGGTTTTAAGCTAAAGTTATCTGGGGAGGGGTAACCGGCATTCATCCCACTCCTACCATTTTGATGCCAGGACAGCAATAGCTGTCCAGAGCCTGGAGTTGAATTGCAGGTCCAGCAGGAGAGCACATGAAGAGCAGCACAAAAGAATTACAGCCATTCCAGCCAGTAAATTGGCTTAATCAGGGGCCAGTTTAAATGACTCTTTGCAAATGCTGTGTGTGCATACCTGCAGGGCTGTTGATCTTACTGGCATCACAGAGACATGGAGGGATGACTCCTCTGACTGGGGTGTTGGAGTGGAAGGATTCAGGCTCTATGTCAGTGACCAGCAGGAGTGCATGGAGCTTTGCCTGAGGATGGAGGAGGAGTTGACTGAGAGTTTATGGGTCAGGGTTAACAGGAGAGTAGGGACAGGTGACATTATAGTGGGGACCTTCTACAGCCTATCAGATTTGAAGACTGAGCAAATGAGACAAATATAGACAAATAGGATCTATCTCACATCCACAAGCCTTGGTCCTCAGCGGGGACTTCAACCACACTGCTGGAGGGGCAGCACAGCAAAGCATAAGCAATCCAGGAAGTTCTTGGAATGTGTTGGTAAGAACCTCCTCCAAAGACAGAGGAGCCAATAAGGAGAGGTTGTTATGTTGGACCTTGTTCACATCAGCAAGGAGGGGCTGGTGGGAAATGTGAATCTCAAGAGCAGCCTTGGCTGCAGTGATCATGAAGCAGTGTAGTTCGAGGTCCTTAGGGCAGCAAGGAAGGTACACAAACTAGCTCACTACCCTGGACTTCAGGAGAGCCAGCTTCAGCCTCTGCAGGAATCTGCTTAGTACAGTACCATGATAAGGCCCTGAAGGAAAGAGGGGCACAAGAGAGCAGGTTAGTATTCAAGGATAACCTCCTCCAGGCTCAGGAACAATGCATCCCAACAAGGAGGAAGTCAGGCAAAACCATCAGGAGGCCTGTGCTGATGAACAAGGAGTTACTGGACAAATTCAGTCACAAAAAGAAAGCCTACAGAGGTTGGAAACAAGGACGGGTAGGCTGGGAAGAATACAGACAAATTTTCCAAGCAGCCAGGAATCAGATTAGGAAAGCTGAAGCCGTGATAAAATTAAACCTGACCAGATACTTCAAGAACAGCAAGAAAAGCTTCTATAGATACAGGACCTTATATAGGGTTAGGACTTGGTTGTCCAGAATTTGGAGAAGGCTGAGATACTCAAAGACTTTGCAAAGTGTGAGAGGTGGGCCCTTGTAAATCCCATTAATTTCAACAAGGCCAAGTGCAAGGTGTTGCACTTGGGTTGGGGCAATCCCAAGCACAAATACAGGCTGGGCAAAGAATGGATTGAGAGCAGCCCTGGGGAGAAAGACTTGGGGAAGTATGGGTGGACCAGAAGCTCCAAGTGTGACCTGGCAATGTGTGCTTGTAGCCCAGAAATCCAGTCACATCCTGGGATGCATCAAAAACAACGTGACCATCAGGTCTAAGGAGGCGATTCTCCTCCTCTGCTCTGCTATAGTGAGACCCCATGTGGAGTGCTGTGTCCTGCTCTGGGGCCCCCAACATAAGAAGGCCATGGACCTGCTGGAGTGACTGCAGAGGAGAGTGGTGAAGACTGTCAGATGGCTGGGTCATCTCTCCTATGAAGAAAGGCTAAAAAAGTTGAGGTTGTTCATCCTGGAGAAGAGAAGGCTCTGGGAAGACGTTATAGCACCTTCCAAGAATTATAGGAAGCCTACAAGAGATATGGACTGTGACTTTTGGAAATGTAGTGAGATGATAGGGGCTAATAGCTTCAAACTGAAAAAGGATGGATTTAGATTAGATGTTAGGAAGAAATTCCATACTGTGAGGGTGGTGAGCCACTGGCACAGGTTGCCCAGAGAAGCTGTGGATGCCGCATTCCTGGAAGTGTTCAAGGCCAGGTTCCATTGAGCTTGGAGCAGCCTGATCAGGTGGAAGATGTCCCTTCCCAAGGTCGAGGGCTTGGAATTAGATGATCATTAAGGTCCTATCCAACCCAAACCACTGAAAAACAGGAAAAAATCAACCACACAGAGCAGATTCTATAAACCACCGTAGTTCTGAGTGGATAGGAAATCTAGGCACTAGTAATACTTGAGAGATTCTTTTGCAACTTTCTTGAAATATAGACCTCAAACATTGATTTCATTAACAAGACCTTAAAGCAGCCTTCAGTGCAGGCATTACTTTCCCACTTACTCAAGGGATCTTTGTATATTTATATCCAGGCCCTTGTTAGTGCTTCTGTCTTTGGGTTGTTTCATGTCTGATTCAATTTAGAGTACAAGACATCCTACAGCCTAGCTGGCAGCTGACTATTTCTGGCTAACTATGGTTAGTCACAGTACCTGGTACTCACCTTTGGGTTCTGCCCTATTTATTTCAGATTATAACTGTAGTTGACCAAGGAGGACACATTTCAAATTTGTCCTCTTTGAACCTTCCTGCCCTTTTGTTGACCCAAATACAGTATTTAAAAACACAGTGGAACTATGTGCCTCTATTTAAGAAAGTCATTAAAGAAAAAATCACTCAAGAAGAATTTTGAGTTGTAGCAGACCCAGGACTGCCCTCTTAGCAATTCTCTAATACGTCTTTCCAATTAGGCAGCAAACCAGTTACATTCACTAAGTGACCTATGAGTCTTATTTTGCTATTAATTGTTTAAATTATAGTAAATGTATATTTGCTAAGTGGCTTCTATTTTCTTGTTCTTGAAATTTCTTCTGCCTGATTCTTAACCTGTTTATAGTACTAAAAAATTCCTCTTGTCAAATGAACTAAATTATACTCTTAGAATCTATGTGAAATGCTTCAGTGAATAGCCAGGGAGATTTTTTTACTAGAGATGACATACTCAATGGGGAAAAAGAGTCTGAGCTTTGCTACCAGGTTATATAGTGATCTAGAATCTTAAAATTCTTCTTGTTCTTAAGGTGGTGCCTGCCTGGTAAAGTTTGAGGGTTTTATGTTGAATAACATTGAATTACTGTTTTAAAAAATAAAGACTACAAAATACCTGCTTCTTCCAGGTCTGAAATTTTAAGGCTGGAGTATTGTACTTGTTGGCAGTAGAGTTCTTGTTACAGTGGAAGCCAAATAACCTGTAATATGTACATGGCTGTTTATGTCCTTGTTGTTTCTCCCCTGACTTTTTCTCTTTTTCTTTCCCTCCATTCTTCCTCTCTGCCCTCTTCCTCCCTCTTCTTGCCCCCCCACAGGATCTTGGCTTGGCCCAGATTTCTGCCACCAACACGAAGACACCAGTTCCTTTGGGCTCCCAGGCACATCAGATCTACAGGATGATGTGTGCCAAAGGCTATGCCATGAAAGACTTCTCAGCTGTGTTCCAGTTTTTACGTGAGGAGGAAAGCTTGTGAGCTGTCCTTTGGAAATGGACACAATAACAAACCACATTTTTTTATCCTTATAGCTCATTTGGAAGTTTGTGGATTTAATCAAGCATCCTGCTTCCATACAGATTAATCATCTTTGGCTGTCCAGACCACAATGAACTCCAGAGGTTCCTTATAATTCTTGAAAAGGCAAGCCGCAGGGAAGGGGGATTGTTTGGCAATTAGCCAAGAGCAAGTCCTTTTTTTTTTTTTTTAAAGAACCATCAAAGTTTTTTTCACTAGATGCAATAAATAAATATTTTTTTTATGAAACACTTAACTGTTCACATATAAAATAACTTACGTTATGGCTACAGATTTAGGTGAATCATGAAAAATAAAAGAATGTTTTATTGCAATTTTATCATATATAGTGATCTATTAAAATTTAAAATTAATACCTTATGGAAAAAGGGAATCTATGTTCAATGAGGAAACACATCTTGAGATGGATTTTTTTTGTTGTTTTGGACCTAGTAGCCTTGAGTTGATCAGAAGTTAATTTTTCCTGGGATTTAGATTGCAGATTAAGTTTATAGCACGTGTTCTAAGTGGAAAGCTGTTACACCATGTTTACCTGATAGACTTAGGTCAAATAATATAGAATGTGTGTCTCTCTTGTAAAGCTCCGTTACTGTATTTTGCTAACCCAATTTTATATTTTCTTGTATTCTGTCACACATTTTCAGAACTCAAGATCAGCACTTACCAGAAGTTCTAACGAAGTGTACATTTGTTTTAGGTAATTACTAAAGTATTTTAAATCTTAACAAACCCCATTATTTTGAAAAGAAATAAAATCTATACTGGTAAATGCTTGCTGCACAATTATTTGCTTTTTGTTTAATTTGAGTCTTGTACACGCAGTATTAACCAAAACTTACACTAAGTGGTCTTATTTTCTAATTTTCTGGGTTTTCTACAGATTATCAGATCATCTTGCAAACCCAAGCCTTTCAAAAGCTCTTGTTGTGAAATGCAGACAAATATATAATATATGCAAATATATTTGCATACCTATTACCCTAACCATTCATATCCGATTGGTCTTGCCAAAGTACAGGTACATATTTGGCTTTATAAATACTCACGCTGATTGTACTAGAACTACTCACATTCAAACTCTATGCTTAATGGTCAATTTTGCATCTACGTTCACGTTTTGGTTGTGTGATGGATCCTTTTATAGATGCACATTAGGTTATCAAAATTGTGTGCTTGAATTAGTTCAATTCTGTCAATAATCAGACAACTTGGACACTCTTGTTCAACAAATTAGTAACATCATGCAAAAGCTATTAAACAGTAGTAGTTGATCTCTTCTCCTTTCAGCTTTCTTTGAAAATTGTTTGACATTCCAGGTGATTCAGGGATTTGGGATTCATTATTGTTATATTTGAGTATAGAACTACTGAGAGAAATTGTACTTTTAAAAATGGCTTGTCTCTCTTTTGTTAACAGTATTGTTTCTACAGGATTGCCTTCATTCAGCAATTAGACACAAAACTAGCTGTGGCACAAACAGCCACTCAGGTGCAACATGGCACCATAGTTGCAGGTGTGTGGCCTGACCTTTGCTAACAAGATCCCATACTACATTTATTTCCTACAGGACTCCTGCCTCACATAATGCAAAGGGTAGATCGCATCTTGTTATGACTTTAGGGTCAAGTAGTGAAGGTTGGTTTTGACAGTGGGATCCTTTTGCATTTGGACACTTTGTAATGGATGAGGTAAGGAATTGTAGGAGTGTTCAGTTTTTATCCTCTGTATTTGGCTTGCAGATCTGTCTGGCATCACAGCCCTTATGGGAGACTTCCTTCTGCTGTCCACCCCAGCCTGTGGCAGCATTTGCTATGAAGGTGTTTGCTAGTAACCCTGGGTTTACCTGTGGGCCTGGGCCTGCAGGAAGCATGATCATTTATTTTCTGAAGACATTACATGCACATATAATGGTTGGGAGTCATGAGGATGAGAATATGCTCAGTGAGACAGTTTTTGAAGTTTTTAGCCTCTGAAATCATAAAGCTTCTATTAAATATGTGGAACCCTCATTGTTATTTTTATGTTCCTCTCTAAGGCTTGTAGCTTAAGCTTGCTGGTGTTCTTTTCTCCTCCCTCATAATCTCTCATCAAATTTTTAATTCTCACTCCAAAGCACGGGGTGCTCAAGTTGAAGGAAAGGCTGCCAGAGTGCCATTTTGGCAAACTAAGAAAGTGTTCCGTGGTCTCCTTCTTGGAGGAGAATTGTGGCTGAAATTAAAAACAAACAAACAAAAGAAAAAAAAGCCAAAACCCCAGCTTCAGGGCAGGCAGCCAGCACATAAAGTTTTAGAACAAGCAGTTAGTTTGGCAAAGTCAGAAACAACTTCTTAAATAAATGTTGTTATAGAAAGTGCCTTGAAAACATCATTGATGTCCAATACCTGAAGCCAGTAACATTATTTATATTAGAACACTTTTTTTTTCTTACTAATTTTGCAGGAGACTATTTTCTGACTGTATATGTATAGTTATGATAGAACCTGCTACCTATGGCTACTCTGCATGTGTATATGTTTTTAATGTATCTTTTGCTTGACATATACTTCTGGCTCTGTGAAAATTACAAATACTAAAACGATTTTTGTCACTGTCAGAGACAGGTTTTGAAAACTGTAATTTGTTGAGTTGAGCAGAAAGATGGTAAAACTGGTTGAATTTCTACACTAATTGCCATCCAGTACATATACACAAATTGGGTACATGAAATTAATGGCATATCTTGTAAATATCTCAAAGAGAAACTTGAAGTGACTTCTTTTTAGTTTGAATGTCAAACTAGCCCTTACCATCATGTTTACTTTGGAAACTCACCTATATCAAATGCATTTTCTGATTAATAAGAAAACATTGACAACCAATAAAAGTAGTGATTTTTTTTTTATTTTGAAAAGTCCTCAGCAGCCTTCTCTCATTTATGATTCAGTATAACCCATCTTAAGCAACTATTTTTGGTGATTGTTAAACAGAGGAGACCTTCTCTAAAACCTCTGAGTACTATTTCTTTAACCTTATTTATGGCTCTTACAGGCCTCAGGAGAAGGAGGAGGTGTTCTGACTAAGTAAAAGTATTACATGGGATAGTCTGTCTCTGCTTTAATCAATGGGAATTTGGCCATTTAATTCAATACTGCCAAAATTTCACAGTGTGTGTTGAATGCCCACATGACTGGGGCATTCAACACACACTGGGGCATGACTGCAAATGTGTCCAAGATGCATCTTTGGAGCAGCTCAAGCACATCTCTCTGGCTCGGGTTGTTCCACATAACTGGCATTAGGATTTTGAGAACATGGGGTGGTGGCTGTGAGAGAAAGGATCCAGCACAAGCCACTGAAGTTTGTACTGCCAGTCTCCATCAAAGCCTTGTCCCACTCTGGATGAGAAAGAGATACTGAGGAGCACAAAATAGCTGCTGTCTCTGTCTGCATGAGCACAGAGCTACCTGTCTTTTCAGCTGTTTACATCTTAGAGCTCTGCCACAAGGAGTTTTTATCAAATGGCTTACAGAACTGCAAGACTGGGGCCACCCCTGAAGCAGGCAGAGAAAGGCTACCATCATACAAGGGTTACTGTATTTATACAGTATATGTCTTTCTTTTAGTCTGCAAGCTTGATTTGTAAGATCAAATCTATCCAGGCAGAAGTCTGACGGTACTGACTTATTCAGCAGTGATACCTGTTGCTTTTGATTTGTTTTCACATCATCATGATTTTCTCCTTCATATAAAGAGTGAAGGAGAATCTCAGCTTTCGTCAAGACAAGTTGAGAATATTATCTGCCTTTATAAGACTAGCTAGTAAGCTGTGGAAACTTTGAACCAGTTTGGAAACTTCTGTTGTGTTTCCTTGATTCGGTGATGCAATGTCGTTAGAGTACTCTGCACTACTTTCGTTTTTTGTTGAACTTTAGTTCAACATCTACAAGTTAGATTAAATGCTGCTTATGAAAAGCTCAAGCTTTGAGTAGCAAGAATATATTTTCATTCTGTGCAATACCATAGTGGATGTGTGGTCTTTGAAGGCTGCTGGTAGTTTTAAGATCTGTTGCTTTCTATATATGCTTTGTCACAACCTGTCCAGCCTGCTGGCACAGTTACACATTAAATTTTTTCCAATAAGAATAATAGCAAAGGTTACAAAGTTTTCTTGGATGGACAAAAAATTAATATTTTTATGGCTGGTATGTTCAATAGATATGTGACATAGAGCTAGGCATCCATATGGCAGTGATTTTTTTTGGCTTTGGAATTCATCATGGATTGTGAGCACTTGGGGTAAATTGGAACAGGTGGATAAACCTTTCTAAAGTACTAAATGTCTCGTAACAACTTCTGTATAATTAAAAGCCGTCTGGCTCTTTCTGCATTTTCACCTAGCTCTTCCTTTTGACCTTGACCCTAAGATGAGGTCTGGATTCTCATTTGAAGTAAGAAATAACTCAGTCTGTTTCTCCATCTAGTTTTACTGAGCCTCGATTAGTGATGACAGAGTTTGGTTTGTTAGAGTAAATGCTGTATATGGAGATAATAAATGTTCTAACATATGTTTTATGAAGTTCATTGATTTCAAAAAGACTTGGAACACTGGCCAAAACTGACTGAAATCTAACTCATAAAAAGATGTTTACCTGTACCTAAAATGCAGGTACTCTGGAAAGAAATGGAAATGTTAGAATGCATTTCAGTCCTAACAGCATTTTTAAAAAATAAATTATTTGTATTTTTGTCTTGTTGAGATTCAAAGGAGAAACCAGACAAGTAAAACAAAATTTGTAGGCTTTAAATGTGGCCAGGTGTAAGTTTTATTTGGTCAAAATCAAGTATTGCTGCTGTCCGTCTCTAGTCTGAGAGCATGATGAGGAAATATGCAGGCAACTTAGGGCACCAGCAGCGCTAGGGAAGTAATTTAAAGAATACTTCTTAAATTCTCTGAGCTGCTTGCTTTGCTCTGAGTCTCCTTCCAACTGATGTAACAGCATTAACTGGGCTGTAACCACTGGATGCAGGCATACCTGGGCCAGCTGTAAGGTGGCTAGTTTGTATATCTGCATCTCCCTAATCCCTGAGGCTTTCCTGGGTAAATACTGGGCCAGCAGTGCTGTTTCCAGTTCCTAAACTGTCTAGTTCGTGACTAGTAACAGTGGGCCATTTTTGCTTTTCAGTCATGTTATTTTCCTGAAAGCCTGGAAGCTTTCAATGACCAATATTTAGTAGGTTAATCCATTGGGTCTTGTAGCTGTTGCCTGTTTTACAGCATCCTTCTGGCAGTCTCTGCCCTGTTACTCGTTCTCTGCTTGTACAATACCTAGAGGTCCCCTTGGTGTTGTATAATTGTGTCAGGCAGCAGTCATACTGCAGTCCACAAAAAAGACTGACATCAGTCACATTCTGGTGACTGAAGCTGAAGCTTCAGCACTGGGATTTAAGGTGTGCTTGGGTTCTTCTCCATTTCTACTTTCAAGGTTTTCATACAAGCTCTACTTTATTTGAACCCATACATTGCAGGGCACTAAGAGCCCTCAGTATGTCAGTTGTTTGGAGCTTTTTCCTGGATTTTACTGTGTTAAAGCTACATTTGCTATTCATGCTCAGAAAAAAGCAATTTCTGGTCCTTGTCAAGAGACAGGGAGAAAAACACCACTAAGCAAATGGAGATTGGTAGGTTACAGGACCTGATGCCAGCACGTTACTCTCACTGGAAAGCCACTGGGTCCTGTCCACACCTCCTATTGCTATGACTTTTTCTCTGCTTGTCCCTGGGTAAATAAACTGCGTTCATTTATGTGGATGCAAGCAGAGTCTGTGTTTTATAAAAGAGGAGAAGTAAGCAGCATCTTGTGCTGTGTGACCCACTGGATCTGTCAGGGGAAGGTGGTTCCTTGTAAAGCAGATAAGGGGACCGCAATCTGCTCCCTCCGGCACCATGATAAAGATGGAGACAGTGAGTCTGCAGCCCTCTGTAGATACTGCCACTAAAGTCACAGCCTGCAGAATGCAGTTCCTGTCCCGCATCACACCACCCAGCTCTGCTCTCTGAGCAATAAACATCACACCAGGCTCTCCAAACTCTCCCTGGGGCCACTTGTGGCTCTAGTTTTGGCAGCTTTGTCTGCCTCGGCCCTGGCTGCCTGGAATCTACTTCTGCACTTCTTCCCAAAAATTCCTTTTCCAGTTCTGTGCCTGAGCTGACTGTAGGCCTTCAGTATGCCTACAAATAAGATGCTAGGTCTTAACTTGCATGTGCTCCCAATAGTGCCAGAAAGCACATAATGAATGTGTCTCCCTTGTTTCTTACAGACTTAATAAGTAAATGAAGCCATAAACAGTAAGCCAAAAGGATGGCGGTGGCAGGCATTTATGGGGTAGTAGGAATTTGTTCATTGAACTGATCGTTGTTCTATTCTGTGACTGTGGTATCTCAGCTTTTTTTCTGAGAGCAGGAGTGATGTGGGTTTCTTTTCAAATGAAGAGGAGCCAAAACTGGCTCTGTCCACTGACCTATGGCTTTCACTTTGAAACAAATTCATTGTTTAAATTTGCAGTAAAAACGAAAAAGCCTCTTTTTTTTAATTAAAATATAGCTAGTTTGCTTTGTAGGATTTTTTAATCCGTTTCCTGCACATGGATGCGCTAATCTGTTTGCTAGTATTTTAACTTCCTTCTCCATCTGTGTAACAGCCTGTGTATTATAGGCTACATATAACATCTAAAATCACATTCAGGGATCTGTGAGAAACTCAAGTCTTAAGGTAACCCTGCCATGGTGCTGTTAATAACACATTGCAAACAAGAAAGTAGTAAGTGGAAATAATGCACTCATTTAGAAGTAATAAATCCTTTGATCTTTCTTTGAAGCAAGGGTATATGCTTAAACTACCAATTCAGGGACAACCAGATGCCCATAAAGAATGGTTCTTTGCTTTGATAGAAAATCGCTGAGGCCTGCCCAGCAGCTCTGGTCTGTAAACAGATTAGTTAAGTGCTCATCAGCTCCGATTTGCATAGGACAGTCTTTGCACACAAACCCTACTTCCAGCCTTTATAAGCTATTTACTTGCAGGAAAGCTACTGGTTTCCTTTTAGTTAGAAATCTCAGCAGAAAATTGCTTTGTGAGAAGGAGTAGGATCCTGATTTGGAAATAGCACTGTTCCTCTGCATGGATGTTAATAGGCAAGTGGTGACTGGCAGTTTGGTGTGCTTGCTGAGCCTATCTAGTGAGCAGCTGTGGGAATTAGAAAAATAGCTGGTAGTTGAAAATTTGGAGAACAGTTACTTCTCTCTCCCATTGGTGGCTAGATAAAGAGGATTGGGAAGTAGAAGTTTGTCTCTGCGGAGAAGGATCCCAGAGCTGAAGTGTTCACTCTAGAGGATTTTGCTAGGCTGTAAAATTCTCATCACCTTTGAATAAAAATAAATGCCTGGTGAATGCTTGTTGGTCTGTGTGCAGAGATTGTGTGCAGCCTGCAGATTTGTCACTCACATTTTTCCCTGTTTAAAGTTCATTTGATCCCCACAATTACTTTTGTCTGATACAAAGGGAGGTCAGTCTCAGCCACAAATGCAGCAGATGGTGAGATTCACCCTAGAGTATAGAAAAGCTACTAGTAACTTCAGAGCCTTTTGCATTTTAAAATGTGTAACTTCTCAGTTGATTTCAGCCTGACCAGCAGTTTGTTTTTCTTTGAATCAAGAAAGCAGTGAGACTGCAACAGTTTTCTAATGGGGAGACAAATATATCAAAAGTGGGAAGAGAAATGCACAGTATTCCTGAAACCAACTGTAAGCAGTTTCAGTGCAAACCTGCTGCAGCTGGAAAGGTCTTAAAAATTATAGACTAGATTCTTTATTAATGATCTCACAAACTTTGGGGTGACAGGTCTACAAATAAGGGCATAATATAGGTGTGTGTGTTTTAAAACAGAATACTGGCATTGGATGCAGGAAAGTAAATTGTGTAGTTCTGCCTTGCCCTAGTAAAAATGAAAAATGTTATGGATCTGTTTTTTCACTGATTACATTATTTCCGTTTTGTGTCCCCTTTTGCTTGGAAAGTAAACTCAGGTTTGTGCCTGAAAACACAGGGTGAAGGGCTGGACTGAGGAAACTACTTTCATAAGCTAAACTATTTTCGCAAGCTAAATATAGTTACAAATTCCTCCTGTAGTTTGGTTTTCATCATTTATTTCATCAGCCAGATGCTAGTTTTTCATGTAGAATATGATAAGAACATTACCCAATGACTTCCTCAAAAAATAAAATCAGAATTATTGCAGGCCACTCTGCATTAGCCCATCAACCGTCTGCCTTTGAAGGCTTGTGTTCAGCCCCTCAGTTTTATAGTGCCAAGATTCAAATATGGGATTGCTAGAGGAAATTAATTACTAGTAAATTTAGAACAAAGGAAAGAACCTGCAACTTCACAGCATGTAAAACACCTTTTGGAATTCTTTGCTCTCTTCTTGGGAACCAGTGTGCCAAATTCTTGGAATTATTTTAAAGGTAAAATAGTTAGCTATCCAAAAGGCATAGTAAAACCTTATGTTTAAGGATATAAATAGCTGGCAGAAAATTATTTTGTCTAGCCACTTTAGACCATATCTATTCAATATCCATTGCAAATCACTGCAGGCCTGGCTTTTCTGATGTCCTGAGTGCTGAGTATGGCCAAGGGCAAAGAGTGGGACCTGAAAGGTCAAATTGTGAGACATCCTCACCCCGGAGATCTACAGCTACTGCCACCTTCCCTTCACCCCCTGTCAGCCACCTGTGTCCAAGGAGGGGCAGCAATGGGCTCAGGGACCCACGTGGCTTCACGCATCAGGTGTCCCACAAATCCAACAGTACTTGTGTTTTTCTGAAATTTCTGAAACTGTCACCTGTCTTCAGCCACTTCTTAGATGCCTCAATCTGCTCATACTGCTTCATGTCTTCTCTAAGGCAGACAAAGAAATGCCTGCATTTTTAGTAGGTATAAACCCCACCCTTCTGTTGATGCTCTTGCTTCTGGTTCTCTATTCTCCCTCTCTGACAATTTTCTTTAATTGTTGCCTCCAGATCACAGTCTGTAAAATGTGTCTCTCACCTGCCTCCTCCCATATCCAGTCTTGTCATGTGGTCTTCTCCTCATTTATTCCATCACATCTGAACGTGCGTTCTGTCCCAAAACACCGTCCTCAAAGATCCATCATTCTCATCCCTAAAGGCAGCATATGAATCCACCCTAGCTAGTTTTCCTTTCTTTTTCCTTGTTAAGTAGTGTGGGTTGTCTCCCATGGCTCTCATGCTCCATTTGAACTGCACCTTATTTCTCTTGTAGCTTTGCAACCTTTAATGCTCACGGAGGTGTTATTCAGGCTGTACAGTCAGTCTGAAGAGTGATTCCCAAATCACTCTTCAAGTCATTAAGGAGGTTGGATTTTATGTCACCACATTCACTCTTGTTTTCACATCTTGTATCTTACTCCTGCTCCCTCAATTGGCTTTTCGACAAAATTAGCATCAAGTGTCCTCTCACCTCTCCTTCAAAAGCAGCTGCATCAATACCAGTGTCTAAGGCTGTGTCTAAAGCAGTGGTGTAGTCCAGAGCAGGAACCTGCTTTACAGCATATTTCCTGCCCATACCCGTTTCCCATCCTTGCATGCACATTGCAGAGGGATCCCAGAATACATGACTGGGTTTTCTCTCAAATGAGGCAAAAGAGCAGGATGGTGCTCCACATCTGTCTCAGGCACTGTGACTGCTCATGGGCCTTCTGAGTACCAGACCAGACTGTAGCTGGT
The DNA here is from genome assembly GCF_012460135.2 of Molothrus ater. Classification (NCBI taxonomy): domain Eukaryota; kingdom Metazoa; phylum Chordata; class Aves; order Passeriformes; family Icteridae; genus Molothrus; species Molothrus ater. The sequence continues at coordinate 34,417,337 of NC_050478.2, read as the reverse complement.
CTGGGGAAAAGCTCGAGATGTAGAACACTTACACTGTAAGCATTGGCTCCTCAAAAACAACTGTGTAGTTTTCCAGATTTTCTCCTACTGTGCTGCTGGGGTATGCAGATCCTGTACATCCTTTCAGCAGATGTGATTTTTCACTGATGCTGTAAACCTGAGTTTATTATTTTAACATTTGAGAAGTATCTGTGCCTCATCAGATCAATGTAAGATTGCAAGCCTGAGTCTCTTAGCAATGTGGAGCTGATCCTTTTTTACTGACATTGATTTTATACCCAAGCTCATTTATGGGCTTCTGCAGGGATTCTCTTTATGTCATCTAAAGTGAGATCCACATGGAAATGTATCTTCTGTTGGGTGAAATGTCATGTCTGTGACTATATTCTGCATTTTTTAAATGCTCAGTCTGGGAAGCATTCTGATACTGGCCTCAGCAATTGTTTTTCTGTGGCAACACTGAGCTTTGTATTCTTATGGAGCTAGCCAGGTTATTATTGTGGAAACAAGATATAGGAACTTGATTTTAAAACTGTTCTCTGTGGGGGATTGTTTTTATGACCCTGGATTTTAAAAGTTTTCAAAATACATTTGCATTCATGAAAAATGTATTTTAACAACATAAAGGCTGACAATCCTGCTAGTTGTAAGGAATTCCTTTGATCATGAGCTACAAAGTCCTTGGTAGCCCTGGTAGTAACACAGGGTTACCAACACATTATTCTCCACCTTATTTCATTTATTTATTTTATTTGAAAGCTTTTCTTTACAGAAGCCACAAAGGAAGAATAGGAAACAGTCATCAATGTGGAGGTGACTATTCCACTTCCTTCTCTTTCATGAAGTTGTTAACAGTAATTTGCAGTTGCTCAATTGCATTAAGATGGCTGGGATATTTCTTTATAAAGTAGTAAAAATCAGTTTGTAGGCCTTATTAATTTACTGCATATCATAAAGCCTAACAAATTGTACTGTACTAAAAGACTTACAAAAGTATTTACTAAAAATATACAATATTGAAAGTCATTCTTCTTCTTTTGGACTTCCTTACCTCTGTGGCAAAAATTACGAAAGCATTAGGCATGTTCATCACTGTAACAGATATTTTTGATGCGTACACACATTTTTATTTCCTTCTTGAGTTGTGCCACGTGGATGCCATTCTACCTTCAGCAAGTAAAAAACTCTGAGTGCTTCTGAAGTCAATGGAAATTTCACCATATATTTCAGTGATTTTTTCTCCCATATTAATTTTGGGGGAGCACAATTTAAATTTAAGTGTGGTTCTTCAAATTTAAAAAACTGTCAGTTGTTTTATAAAGATCAAATTGTATCATTTAATCAAATAATTTTGTAGATGAAGAGTGAAGCTAATTCCTGATTTATATTAGTGTATGTATGACTGGTTCTCTCAAAATGGTGAAAATTGTCTGGACTTGAAAGTTAATACCAACAAATTTGTTGATGAAAGGTAGCCAAATATTAGATAACTGGAAGTGGGGTTTCAGAATTAGGAACGTGGGCTATTTAACATTTTCATAGGTCACATGATAAACAAGGTCTACCCGGTGTTGAAAGCTGCAGCCACAGATCAATAACTGTTTGTCATCCCTGTGGCTTCAGATGTGTGAAGAATCACAGAATCTCAGGATGGCTGAGGTTTAAAGGGACCTCTGGTTAGGTGATCTGGTCCAGCCTCTGGTTGAAAAGGACCTCTGGTTAGGTTATCTGGTTAGGTTATCTGGTTAGGTTAGGTTATCTGGTCCAACCCCCCCTCCTCAGCTAGAGCCATCTACAGCAAGTTGCCCAGGACCATGTAAGATGGCTTTTGAATATCTGCATGGGTAGAAACTCCATCTCCTGGGAAACCTGTGCCAGTTATCAGTAAAAATGTTTCCTGATTTCCAACAGAGCCTCCTGTATTTCAGTTTGTGACCTTGCCTCTGGTCCTGTCACTGGGCACCACTGAAAAAAGCCAAGAAGCCCCATCCTCTTTGCACCCTCACTTCAGGTACTTGTGTACATTTATAAGATCCTCACTTAGCCCCACTCCAGGCTGAGCCAGCTTGCTCAGCCTTTCCTCACTGAAGTGGTGCTCCTGTCTCTTCATCATCTTTCTGGTTCTTCGTTAGATCATTTTCAGAATGTTTTTTGTCATGTACAAAACTACACATTAGCATAACTCCCAAGGGTAGGGCTTCTCTTGGGAGGGAGAGGGACCAAGCTCTTGGTTCTCTGCACATCCTCTACCAAGGTGTTTCCTACAGGCATCCAAGCATGCTGTTCTGCAGTAAGATGGCTTTGTGCTCCTCTGTGCCACAGCGAGGTTAGAAACCTGTGGCTTCACTGTAGCATTCTGCCCACAAAGGGACCACTTCACAACTGTACAGATCTCCAGGGCCTCAATGAAAAACTAAACTATCCTTTCTAAAATAGAACTAACTTGTTCTATTAGTGCTGTAATAACCAAAACCAGCAAAAAACAAGAGTCTAGGTGAAAGAACTGCACTGGTTCCCAGCCCAGCTGTGTAAAAGGAGACAGAGGTCTAAGACAGAATTTTTTCCTACTGTGCAGTGGCCTTAACTGTGAAGTAAATGCTTATTACTGAGGGAAAGTCTTTTGCCTGATACTCTACTGGATGCTGTAATTTCATCTTTTCCTTTTGTTGGCTCTATGACTTGTGAAAGTCTTAATCAGGGTGAAAGGCAAACTTTGCCAGGCCACCCTGAATGTAGTGGTGATATGTTATCTGAAAATGTTCTGCTGATGGCAGAAGAATGTACTTAGAATTTAACTGTCAATAATTTCATTTTCCATAATTTGATGAAGTAAGATGATTTTGCATGTGACAGCCTGAATCTTCCACTGGTCTAGACTGAAATACTATCCCTAAATTGAGATAACAAATAGCAAACTGATCATAAACAAATAACAAACAGAAAGAAAATTTGAATTGACTGGATAGCTATTTGCTGTGAAAGATTCACTCTGCTCTATAAATAACATTTTGTTTCTCTCCAGAGGAAGAATGACTTACTTCACCAAACAGGTAAAATAGAAAAAATAACAAGACCCTAATACGCTGAATTAAATGAGAAAATAAAAACTGTGATAGATGTGACCTTTGGAGAAGTGTTCAATTTTGTTTGTCATTGCTTGGAAATAATGCTGTGTACCTTACAGGAGGTAAGAGCCAAGCAGCAGAAATGTCACTGTTTTCTTTTATTGTCTTAATGTGGAATGCAAGTTTTTTAATAGATCCAATATATTTTAATAGATTGCTTGTTTTCTTTCATTCATAGGAGAGTTTTATGTGGGATCAAAAATGGGTGTACTCCTCCACCCCCTGCTTTATAGCTCATCACTGTCACACATGACATCAGAATTGCTGTAATGTGTGAATGTATCTACAGTTTTTTCCACAGGATTCCTGGGCCTTTAGTGTGCTGATGAGCTGCTTTTATACTTTGTTTCTTCTGATTTAGATCAAAAGAACTTGCACATGGCCAAGTCCCTTGCAATAGACTTGATCCACTTCCAAAACAGTGCCAGGTGACAAATCTTGTTTTTATTCCACAGTTAGTTTGCATGTTCCATATGTAGGCATTTTCCAGACACTTTTCCCCCCAAAATTAAGTCTCTATTCTCATAAAGACTCTCCTCAAAAAACCCCTGGCTACCTTATGTTCCCCCTTCAGTTACCATCTACCTTTAAGGAGGGAGCATGCTGTGTATTGACATGCAAAAGCAAGCTCCAAAGAAGTGACCTGCTGTGTTTGATAATTTCTCTACCAAGTAACTTTTAAATTAGAGTTAACCTGAGATTTCAGAGAGTCTGCTCATTTGCACATCAATATCCCAGTGCTCCTCCTTAGCACTGGTGATGTCCCAGTGTTACTTTTAGGATAAGGTGGCTAGCTTTGATATTTAGAGATATGCGCACATGAGAAAGTTGGATGTGATCCTGGATAAAGTTCCAGGAGTGTTTTGGCCAAATGCACAAGGGCATATGTTAGTGATACAGTAAGAACAACAACCTGGAAAATACTGATCACATCAATGCCCTATGATAGGCAAAGATGTGCTTTGAGCAGCTGGAGACAGATTACACCAGCAGATGTGTAATTTTACTGCTGGAACATCACCTATTCTAGCCAGTGGTGCTGCATTGGCCAAGGGCACCTCACTCTCTGACCCTGCATAGAGAAACCATGCCAGTGGCATCCTGCTGCACAAACATTGTCTTGGTGTTTGGAAAAAGTCCTGAAAAGCAGTGCTGAGGAAGTGTGAGTCTGCTGGCTTTCAAAAGATGAGGTGGAGAACAGACCTGTTACACCATGTGTAAGACCGGCAGTCCTGTAGTGGCACAGAGATGCAACCTCCAGCTCCCCTCCAGCTTTTGACATTGAAGCCTGAAAAATTCAAAGGAAATAAAAATGCTGTTTGCTGAGAGTGACAGTAATTTATCATCAAGCAGTTCACAAGAAAAAGTGACAAATTCATCCTTGGGAATGCTAGCTCAGTCCCCCAGCCTCTGGGTTTCACAGTCAGGATCACTGCAGGCTGCATGACAGCACCTTTGGATCTTTGTCTTCTTCTTTGTATTCAATATTACACAGAGGCTCTGGCCTTGTTAAGATGCAGTAATTGCTGTTCAATACATTTGTCCTTTAGGATTTGGGGTGGCTTTTTCAGTTTTTGTACTAATGATTTGTGGTACTAACACCCAGTGATAGCTAACGTGGGATACAAGTACATTTCTGATAGATTTTGGCACTTACTGCTATGTCATAGTAATTTAAATTATTTCTGGGTCTACCTTAATGATATCAAGAACTGAAGTTCTTAGTGACATTAATTATGTTCTCAGCTGTGTCTCCAGTTCTTCCTCCCTCCCTGGACAGACTCAGGAGTGCTTATAGAATTGCTTGGAGAAGAAATCCATAAAAGTTTGAAGCTTGCACCTTGTGGAAATAAATGCTGTAATTTATTTCCTATGTTAATGTCTGCTCATATAATTGAAGTGAAACAATTCCTATGAAGTAATTCTCTTTGAAGAGTGTAAGAACTGAAAGGTACCAGGTCAGATGCACCAGGAAGCTCTGCCTCCTGTTATATGCAGGAAAAAGTGGTGGATGTGGACAGAGGTATATGACAAGAAAAGCGAGACAGGAAATTACTCCAGTCTCCTCTCCTACTCTCTCACTGTTTTGTACACATTTTTCCAGTTTTCTGCTGGCCTGATCTAGTGAGTGGAGGGCACTCAGCACCTCTGACCGCCTGCTTTGCCTGGCTTCATGATAGATATATTAATCTAGTCAAGTCCCTGGTATTGGACCTGAAAGTTGCAGAGGAAGGTGTGCTTCACAGGCAACAGTGGGTTAAGATGGGCTTCTCCTGGGGTCAAAAGCCCAAAAGTGCTCATGTAAATTGTGGAGGAGTGTAACATGGTTATGACTATTTCAGTGTTTGCTATCAGGGAAACTGCTTGTTCTTAATTCCACTTGTGTTACATGTACAGCAATAATGTCTTCAGACTCTGGAAATGTTACATTTCCTTTTAAAAGCCCAGGGGTGTAACTCAGGCACACAGTCAATGCTTGTACTCTACTGGTCTCGATTTCCAGGCTGTTTCCAACATTTAAAAGGCTGCTTCATTAATTTTTCTCCTATACCTGCTAAGCAAGGAGTAACCAACATCTGAGTGGAGAAAATGTTAACAAATTCCACTGGTGCCTCTCTTCTGTCAGTTCTAGAATTGTGATTGCTGGCTAACATTAAAGTAAATTAACCCTTTAAAGATGGACAAACAAAAAATCTGAAGGAAAAACCCAAAGGTTCTGAACTTCATGTAATACACTGCTATTGCCAAAGCATTGTGGAATTGTAATGAGTACTGTGGTTGCCAGTAAAAAGCCTTGTGCTCAGTCAGGAACCATTCCTAACAACCAGACAGATGTCCTTTGAGTGTGGAAATGTGTGTTACATTGCTTTCGTATTTAATTGCTCCAATTTTATTTAGAGAGGAGGTATTAGGGAACACCTTCAAAGCAAGTAGAAAAGATTAGTTGTGGGATAGGTAGAAGGCTGTTCTCTCACTGGGATCTTCAAAAAGCAAAGATTTGTAAAGCTTTCAAGATGACTGGGGACAGGATTGACTTCTTGTTAAATCAGATAGGGACCTAATTAGAGATTTATGAAAGCAACAAAGCACCCTGCAGCAGGCAGTTTCCCTGCTGGGAGAAAACTCACTGAAACATGAGGGTAAGGCTAATAGCAGCTACTAAGAAGGAAAAAAAAAAAAAATCCCAACTCCCTTTTAACTGTTTTAAACCCTCAAGCAATTGGGCTTCACTTGTCAGGGTTGAGAGGAGATAGCCTACCTTGTCTGATATGAAGACAAGCGACTCAAATCTGTTGCCAAGGGCCACAGGGAAGGGTTGAAAAAAAGACTACGGTGGTCAGCAGATGAGCTGATATCTCCCCTCCAAGTAGAGGGATGAATTAGCCTTACCGTTGCTAAACTCAGGATAACAAGTCTAAAAGCCTAAAAAAAAGCCTAAAGCTTTGCTTCCTCATTGGGAAAATAACCTTTGAATGGATCTCTGGAGCAGGAGAAAGAGATCAAGGAAAATGTGTCAATTTGGGATAATAAAGGAAGCAGAAGGGCCATAAACAGAGCAGATATGCATCCCTAGGCAGCATCCACCTTTCTTTCTTTTAGCAATTGACAGTGGCCCTCAAGGTGTTGTTACACATGATGGGTTGTCAGACTTAATACTGCATTTCTTCTTATTGCCATTTGCATAATATATGACCCTTTGCTTTTGTGTATATGAAACAATCTTGTGATAGAAATGTCAACACATGGGGGAAAATTATCCACATTCCATCTGTTTTGGTGCATTCATTTTTTCTGAATGCATTTTTTGCAAATGAAATATGAAGACTGACCCAAAATTTTAATTTTGGGTTTCCTTTTTCTATTGCAGTCCATAGAGGCTGAAATCTGAAAACTGAGAAAGCTTCAGGGCAGCAACCTGAATAACTTCACTTACAGAAAGATTCTGTCATGGAAAAAGGCATTCATAGCTCAGAAACAACATTTCTGTGTTCAGCCATAATTAGGCAATCTGACCAAAGTGGGCCTTCTTTTGCACTTTCCAAGTGAGTGAAAAAAAAAGCTTGTCATTGCATAGGTAAAATTATGATTATTTTAATACATTGCAGTGCCAGAAATGCATTGCAGTCCCAGGGGGTTTTAAATGAGAAATAGTAAACAATGAAAATTAATGAAAAGTCTTTTACCTCTCCTCATGATAAGCTCACTGACTTAGCACTGAAGAGGTGACAAAGGTCATGCCTGTGTATGATACCACTCTAGATGAAAACAAAACTTCCAGTATTTTCCCTAATAAATGTTGAATGCTTTAGTAACGCTTGCATGCTTAAGTAATATATGCAGGCTCTGCTAGTTTAATTTTCATAAACTTGATTGATTCAAATGTTGATTTTACTACCACAGCTTTTATATCCCTGTCTAATCAAACTTCATGTTTATTATTTCAATTTTACATATTTTAGTAATTGGGTTGTGTACCTTAATAGTAAAGTAAGGTTTTGCATAGTTTACTAAGGAAAAAGCTGACTTGATACTCTTTCTCCTGTTTTAGTGCTGTATTTTTAATTTTTCTCAATCAAGCTAAGCTCTTAAGAAATTACTTTACAGGAGAAGTGTATGACAAGTTGAAGGGAATTAAATGGGACTCAATTGACTCAATTCATTAGCTCTTGCATTCCAGCATTACTGCTGCTTATCACTGGGAATTCCTGCTCTGCAGCTGCCTTAGCCTGATACAGTGTTCATGACTTTCCAGATTCATGCTAGGGGGCCTGTACTGGTTTTTATGGCCTTCCACTTGGAAAAGGAAAATGGCTGAGTCTCAAACTTGTAACAAATACTTGGTTTTGTCTGCTGCTTTTCCATCATAGATACAATCCACAAAAATAATTCATTCTTTGTTTCCCAGAATTCTACTTTTCAGACTAAATATTCAAATAACTGTTGCAATGTGAAGTGCCAAATTCAAGACTTCCTGTGAAAACTAGAGGTGGATCTAGTTGGACATATAAAAATGAGTCTTCCCAACTTGATAGTTAGCCTTGCTAAAGCCTCCAGCTTTAGCAATTGCAAGTCTTGTCCTTTGAAACATATTTTGGTTTTGTTTGCTGGTCTCATCATCTGCTCTCATAACAATTTTTTTTTACTTTCTGCTCCTACATTATTTGACTTGCATACATATATGCCCTCCAAATATTTCAAGGAATGCTTTTCATCACTGCATATTTTTAAAAGACTGGTAAATGAAAAAGTTAAGGTCCTAAGTCTCAGTGTTAGCACAGTGCAAAAAGGTTTTTTAGATAATTTGTTATCAAAATATTCAGGTTGATTCAGGAATTTATTTTTGCTGATGCACTCCATTAAAAATAGACAGCCTGTGTGAATTGCCAATGTTATTGAATGAGCCTAGGTACTTCTGGGGAGAGGGATAACTCAGGTATCATTTGAAAAGTATGTTTGTTCATGTTTTATATTACCAGAGGGGCTGTTACACTTATTTTTAAAATAGATTACGTGATCAATACATGAATTAATGTAATTTATTGATTCAGCTTTATGTGTTAATAGCTTGACTTCTATGCCTCAGTGGTATTATGTTTTAAGCAAGTTCCTTTATGTGTGTTTAATAAACAGGATGATGACTTAAAGTAGGGGTGACAGGGGGATTGTTTGGTGGGAAGTATCTTTTCTCTGATATTCTTCTCCCCTTTATCACCCTTCTGTACACTTTCCAGCATGGGCATATTGCATCTCATGGGTTGGAGTGGATTTGTGGCTGACAAGGACTTGAGTAGAAGGGCTTTGAGGAATGTGTTGGTGCTGCTGGGAGTGGCAGCTCTGATTTAGTGCATGGCAGTCCCTCTGTGGAGCTAGAATTGAACTGCCAGCTCAGTCTGGAGGTTAGGATACTGCTGGAGCTGCTGGGTTGTGGGTGAAACTTAAAACCAAGGTTTTGTTTGTTTGTTTGTTGTCATTAAAGACTTCTGGTGAACACCCTCTATTAAGCTGTTGTCTGGTACTGCATTAAGAGTTATTTTTCAGCATTGGATTAAGAGATCCTTTTGTGTGGTTTCCTAAGCACTTCAGAATTCTGGGGATAAAAAATACTATATAAATGTAAGTTACTATGATAATAATAAAATGAAAACACTCTCATCTTAACTTTACAATTAGGAGCACATCAACAATAAAAGGAAATAAAAGATAGCTAAAGGCTTCTTTAAGACATAAATTCAGAAGTTGTTGACCAAATACGGGTCAAGATCACCTTTAAGTCAAGCTTTGGACTTCAAGTTAAAGGCTGAACCTCTTCAAATATTCAGATTCTGGCATTGTGGCAATGAAATTCCATAAAAATCTCCAGTGAGATTTCATCTCAACACTGTGGAAATTTCTCGAAATCATCTGTTTTCCTGAGGTTCTCATCTTTTTCTTCATTTTGAAATAGGTTTCTTCTCCCCAGCTTGTGAAAGACAAGGGAGCAGAGGGATTTAATTTCAATTTCCAATATGACTTAATGCTAAGCCCTGGACAGCAGGGATTCAAGCCTGGTAATCTCTCTGGGCCTTGCTTTTAATGCCAGACATAGAAATAGGTTTGGAAGGACAGAGAGAGGACGCTCATATACAATACCCTGTAGCTTTACTGATCCCATATTTAGCCTAACTCTGCAAGTCTTCACTGGTCATTTTTAAGACTCACTTGGTAAGCAAAACTGTGTAGGTACTTATGCAGCACTTAGACTTAGACCTAAACTACCCATGCATCATTTACAATTGCTCACAGTTAGCACTTTAGGAATGCAGGGAAACACATGCCTGTAACCCATCACTTTCTAGCTCTGGGAAAATCCATTTTGCTGAGTACTTTACTTATCTTTGCACAGGTCAGCTTTTTTGTCACACAGGCTGGTAATCTGGGCAATATAGTAGTTGATCAATACTCTCTGTAATCATGGCATGAACCACTCTGCATTCCTCAAATCTTGTCTTTGCCTTACCTCTTCCATTTACTGTAGGATCTGTCTGGGGACAGAATGGAAGTACTTGCTAACTGGCAATTGTAAAAGGGGCTCTGGCCAGGTGGACATGTCAAAGGAAATTCCCCTCCAGAGATTAAAGTGGTGGAAAAAGCTAATTTGGGGAAAACTCAGACAGCTATATCACAGTTTATGATACATAGATTTGTGATAAGCAACTGCTGGCAGAAATATTTAACTATTTGAAAACATAGTTGACTAGTAATCATGAGCTATGGGGTTCAGCTCGGGAAGAAGTGCTGTCCAACAAAATGATGTGACATAACATCAGAAGTCTTGTACAAATGAAAGATGATGGGGCCATCCATTTTACTCATTTACATAGAGGGGTGGTTGTCTGAGAAACAAGAATTCTCTTCTAGAAAATAAATTTCCAGTGTTTGTCATTTGCTTTTGTCTTGCAATGCAATAAGGCCTCAAGTTCAACCAGTTTTAATAGAAGGAAAAAACTCCAGCTCAGAAGATCTAGCATTTTAACAGCTGCAACAAACCCAGGAAATGTGGTTGGTTGGGAATTTCATCCTGTTTGTTCACAACTTACTCTATTCCCTCTGACCAGCCACTCCATTCTGGCACTCCTCAAACCTTTGTAAAATTCATGGAAATGACATCTTCTAATAAAATGTTCCAATGGATGGATCTGCATTTTTCCCTTAAAAATGGTTTAAAACATTCTTTACCCAATCTTACTTTCATTTTTATGAGTAGGTGAGGAGATGCAAAGGAATGGTACTGTTTGAACAGTAGGACAATATTCTGTAGGAAAAGCTGTCAGACCCAAGATTATATAGCTCATTAAATATGCAACCTAATCTGTGTCTGCCTGTTGCCAAAATCATGAACTCTGTGAAGACAGTAAAAAAAATTCCTCAAAGAGGCATTCAAGCTCTTGATAGAGTGCTAAATATCTTCAATTTCTGTTAAAGCTACAACTTTCAACATTGCCTCCTGTATATAATGGGCGTAAATGTGGAATATTTGCATGACTTTTTCTGTGTCTCTGGAGAGCAGAGTATTTGGGCTGAGAAAATCACAAGACTGCAATCAAGAACATCAAAATATATGCATACACTTTAAGTTGTTCCAGCAAAGGAAACTCACTTTCATTAAAGTACTGTAAGTTGATCTAAGTGAGTTTTCTGATGTAATGAACTTTATCGCTTTGATCCCCATGAAGAATCCATCTGAGTCAGAGCCAGAAAAACATGTAAATCTGACACTACAATAGGAACATTTGTTTAAAATGAGTAACACATCTTGATAGTTTTTTTTTTTTTGATAGCTAAAACAAACTTCATGCAATACAGTTTTGAAAGCTTGTTGAAAAATGAATGGATAAAACATGTTTCAGCTCAAGAGTCAGCTATGCAGTCAGATTGCTTCTTTCACTTTGATTCAGCGTAATAAAAAGCTAAATCCTCTGAAGAGTCATTGTACCAAACTGACTATGTCTGTTATGGTGGAGCACATATTACTGTAATGAACCAGTTTCACACAGATAATTGTCATGGCAATGGGAAGCAAAGCAGAGACACAGATGCATGTTGTGTTCTGCTGGTCCTGCCAATGGTTATTTGAAAGTCTGAAATCAAACAGAGGGATGAGCGTGTGTGCCTTAGGTTGCTGCACAGGGTTTTCTGGTTTCCTACCACGGTTTATGCAAACAATTAAAAACATACATTATCAAATAAAGCTTATGGTGCTTCCTTTCCATCAATACTTTCTCTGGATATGTAAAAAAGAAGGCCCTGGCAACTGCAGATTTTGGTCGTAAAATCTGATAGTCGGGAATATGTTTAGCACATTTATTTCAAAGTATTTAAATGTCCATCAGCTCACCAGACTTCTTTACAAAAATATAAAATTTAAAGCTTAATATTTTCATAATGGTCATCAACACTCTCAAGGAGAGACATCTGCAGGCAGTGCCCCTGGAGACTGTCAGCTGATATATTATCAATTAGCCAGCAGACTGGCCAAACACATCTGTGCTATGTTCTGCCTGAAGATTGCTGAATCACATTGCCTGGTACTCTAAAACAGTGATGACTAAGTATATAAGAAAGGGCAAGATGATGACCAAGCACACATAGAGAAAAATCTGCTGCCTGTTGTGGAAAAGACCTGTTTTCAAACCTTTGTGTACACAGTCGTGCTTATAACCTTTTCTATGTGTCTCACATTGAACTTCCCATGCAGTGAGTACAAGTAGCCCCCGAGCAACACCACCAAATTGCTGCAGTACCACTTCTCATACGGGAGCTATTTAGAGAAACCTAATTTGTAAATACATTTTAGAAGATAAAGAATCAAGATTCTATGGTTTCTGCAATAATCTGTGTCAATAATTTCTGAAATAACTCAATTAATTGAGTTACCTCCATAGCTCATTTTTAATAAAAGTTTGAGACTTGAATGAAAATGATTGGAAAAAAAAAAGTAAAAACTTAAATTAGAAAAATCTATTTTTACAAGATACTGTGAGGGAAATGTCAGCAACAACATTCTGAGTGATTTTTTTTAGCTCAGTGGTATATCAACCTTGCTACATGCCATAATTTATGATTTCTTTTAGGGCCTGTAACACTGGCATAGCAAGAAACATCAGCTGAGGTGAGTGGCTGGCTGACAAACCAATTTAAGATGATGATAAGCACAGCAATGGTGAGAGGATGTGCAGGGGTGAGATTTCCCCACATCTTAACTCCAGAAATGCTGATTCATTAATTCAGTGTAAGCCTCTTGCTTTTGGACGAAATAAAGTATGAGCAGATGAGTAACAGAAGAGGGCAGTGAGGGAAGACAGTAAAGAGACTAATCTTTCCCAGCTGAGATGGGAAGGCTTTGTGGAAGGACTAATTTCAGGCCAAAATTATTATGCATTATAGAGATTATTTCTGTAAAGAGAACATTAGTTTTAAGTCCACAGGGAGGATTTCTAATAATAATACAGAAAGAAATCTAACAGAAAGTATCCTAATTTTTTTTTTTTCATCCATAGGATCAAAACTATCAGTGAGTATGGGCAAGCTGATTAAATATTATCTTCCATAATAGGAATTTACTTCTTGATCCAAAATTAAAACAAAACTCTGAAAAAATATGTTTTATTGTTTCGTCTCTTATGTACGGAATATAGTCTGCTAGCTGTGGTCCTGTCCCTTTGGTGTTTGAGGAATTCAGATTTTTCAAGTCCTTGATCTGCACCATAACCACTGGGCCTTCTACAGAAGGGCCATGTCCTTGATCTGCACCATAACCACTGGGCCTTCTACAGCACATGTGGAGACATGGGAAATCCCCCACACTGCATGACTGTGGGAACATCACTTGGCACTTGGTTTTTGCAGAACCTGTTTGCTGTAGATGGTGCTGAGGCATTTTACTGGGCACTGCCTCTTGGAGTGTGCATGCACATGTGCACACCTTGTGTGTGTGTGTGTGTGTGTGCACGTGTGTGCATGTACACTCATTTTCAAATGTAATCAATGGATCAAATCTAATCAAATGGATCCTGCCTTCTCCTTACATCACTTTTTTCACCTGACAGTGGTGCCCTTCATGAAGTTGTTGAATGAAGGCTTTCAGAGCAGAAAGGCAAACATCTTGGGTTTCCGCAACCAAAGGAACATTCCCAGATGCAGAACGTTACCCACCTGGTTCAGCTTGCTGCTGGAAGAAGAAATGCCAATAGGTTTCAAGGATCATATTCACAGACTTGAATGCTGGTGTTCTGCCAAGTCCCTTTAGGGGCTGTAAAAGGATGCACAGCTCCTTTTGTTGTGCCTACCCTGGCAGGGAGCAGGGCAGCAGCGAAAGGCCGGCATTTGTCCATACTCTGTAATTCCTGCACACTCCCAAGCACAGGGACTGCTGTGCTGGTTGCCCTTCTTCTAAACAGCACACAGACATGCTTCAGGGGAGAGCATGTGCCAGGGTCCATCCCCATCAGGCAATTTCAACTCAAACACCCAGAGTCTGGGGGTGGGGAAGGGAAAGAAGAGGCTGTGGTATGTAGAGCTGAGCCATGCTGTGCTGCCTGGCCTCAGGGCCAGAGCATGGTCCCTGGTTATTTTACTCACTAGACATTTCCTGTGTGTCTCAATTCTCAGTCTATTCAAGAGCAAGAGAAGAACTTCCCCCCTTTAAAAAAAATATGTGCCTTTTTAATGTGCTACAGGAATAGGTGCTATTTTAAGTATTCACCAGAGATGAAGCCAATATTTTTTCAGTCTGCTGGGAGAGTGGATCCATGGTAAGAAATCTTTGTCCTGCAATCCAGATTCTGTCTGAGTTTCAATCTGCAGAGATCTCCAAGTATGCAGTTGTTTGAGTTTGCTGTTCAAGTCTGGCCCAGTCTTGATATCATTTGTGCAAAGCTGAAGCTTGAAATTGAACCGGACTGGAAGGCGAGACGGGTTCAACTTCATTGCTCTGCCTGTTGGGTTGCTTCCTCTCTGGGCAATGTAAAAAAAGGCAACTGTATTATTTTTCCTTTTCCATAGCCAGGGCCAAAGAATGCAGGAAAATTCGCCAAGAGTAGAAAAAAAAATTGAGTTCTGCTATGGCTTCAGGGGTCCAGGATACTTGCCTTTCTCATCAGAGAGAGAGCAACCAGACTGATATACTATTTTCCATCAATCAAGTCAGCAAAGCCAGGCAGAGCACTTCCTTTGACATCAATGCAGTGGTGACAGTTGTAGAGTTAATGCATTCCTGCTTAATGGAATACCATAAATCTAGGTTCAGTGCTGCCAAAGTAATGGCTGCAGTTCTCACTGGTGAAGTCAGCTCTCTCCCTGCATTCCCATGAGCCTAAAACAGTTTGGATATAGAACTAATAGTATCATTTACCGGTATTAATAAGAAATTCTAAGGCAGTTTACAAGGATGGTTTACCTGTTCAAAATGCTCCTATTGCTTCTTGGTTGAGCACACAACTGCCTTTTAATAATGGCATCATATTTCACAGCTTCAGAAGAATTATATTTCTTGTTTGAAACCACAGGACAAAATCAGAAAGGAACAATTTATGTTTTTTTCCAAGGAGATGTTTAGATTGTGTCAGAGCCTCCCTAAAGTAAACACAGGTTCCTCAGGTTTAGTGTCTTATTTCTGAGGAAATATGTAAGACAGAATTCAAATGTGACAGTAGGGTATAGAGCTGATACAGGAGGGAAAAGTTCATTGATTAATTCACTAGCTGGATTATATTTGGGTACTAATGAGGGAAAACCCCCAGGTATACCTGCTCAGGAAATAATCAGATCAGAGTTAGAGATACATGGGAGGTTCAAATGGAAGTCAGAAGACTTCTTTGCAATCTCAGGGAACAGCTTTGCAACGGGGTGTGTAAGCAAGTGGCCTGCAGAAGGAGGAATAATGGATGCACAGTCTGCATCACAGGGAAAAGCCCTGACACCACAGGCAGCAGAGCAGCTATGGAGCATTTCCCTCACAGTATCTGGATCCTCCTTCTCCTCTCCCACAAGAATTTACTCAGCCCCCAAGGGGATGTTATTTGGGATTGTATAACTTGCTGGAGTTAAACAGCTTTATAGCACCATTCAGGCACAAGGCTTTACCTCTCACTTACAAGTTTATTTCACTCTGCAGGGATCATAAAGCAACTTTCAAATTACCAGCCAGTACTGCTGGGGCACAGAAGAATCCATTGTGGTACAAAGTCCACATGAGCATAGGATGTTAAGTGTAGCAATGCTTTTAACCCCTCTCTGCATGGGAATCTGGAAACAGATGGTAAATGCCCAAAGGATAGGTGATGCTGAGGGGGAGGGGAGGAGGTGGACCGTGAGCATTTTGGTTCAGGTAATCTGTATCTTGGTTCAGTGCACTTCCAAAGGGCAAGCATGTAACCAGTGCTTCCCCGGAGGGCCCCCCCCCCAGTGAGAGCAGCAACATCCCTGCCTTCCTACCCTCTGGGGGGGACCTCACCAACATACAGGTGGTGACGAGAGCAATGCCCTAATGCTGTCCACCCTCTGAAGAAAATGAAAATTATTGCCCGTATTTAACAGCAGTCTATTAGCTTCGGTGTCTGACTTTAGCATCCACAAGTAATCATACAAAGTCTCAACTCTGGTTGCTCTTGCAGACCTAGACACTCACTCACAAAGCAAATGTGCTGGATGCAAATAAAACATAAGCAGAAGGTAGCCTAGGGGGTCCAAGCCCTGAAGGCATGTAACGTGGTGATTCGATTTTTGGAAGGGATTTCTTGTTTATTAAACCAACCACTTGAAATTAATTGGAAAGTAAAGTCTTGATCTTGGCACATTTAAATCATAAATATTCAACTTTCATTTAGCTCCTAAATAAAGCCAACAGTGAAGGTCAGACTTGGAGAGGGATGAGAGGACTTGCATGCTGTCAGTCGGTGGAAGCTGCTGGTGCTAGCTCAGCTCGCAAGTGCAGGAGGAGTGACGCTGGCTCCAGCTGCAGACTCTTTGGTCTGATTTGGGGAGCTTGGCCTTTGGTCCAGACCCATGAAGACATAACAGCAAGGGAGCAACACACACGAGGTTTCTCATGTCCTGTGCTGATGTGAGTGTTTGACTTCTGGGCCAGACGGGCTTGCATCTGTCCAATTCAGTGCATGGGCTCATGCAGACAGGCATGCAGTAATCTGATCCCAGGGCCACTCCCTGACAGAACCACAAAATCAACACATGCACACTCACTGCTTTCTAGAGTATGCTGGATGTTAATGAGCAGAGTAATTTGTAGTGGCTTGACTACTGCCTTTTTTTTTTTTAGCTTATGGTTAATGTATGAAGGCATTTCTGATCATAACTATGCCTATAACCTATTGTCACATCAGCTATTGCTAACTGCATTTACTCAAACAAAATATTGATGGAGTTCTTTTTTATTGCATGGAAAAAAACCGAGTGGGCATGCTTTCAAGAATCACAGTCAGAGTACAGTATGTCTGCATTTAATTATGGGCTTGGAGCAATTAACACTTGGGCTCTGCTTTGTTCTGTATTCCATGGCTGGTTGTTGAGAAAATACAATTCTCAAAAGCTTGCCATTTATAATGTATTTAGCCTATTTTTAGTTAGCGTGAAGGGGCTTACCTACAATTGCTTAGGGCTGTGAAGGCTGGGCTAAGACTCAGGAGACTCTGATTCAATCCAAAGTGTTCTTTGCGACAGTGGAAAAGTCTTAATTTGTGCTGATATCTCACTGGCCTGCTGGACAATTATTCCTCGATGTAAGGCAGGGATTCTATTAGCTGTAAAGTGCTCACAATCTGGGCTACTTAAAAAGCGTTGGTGTTTTCTCAGGTTTTATTATTAATGTATGTCACTACTAACAATTTACATTGGACTTATTCACTGATAACTAGAGACCCTTAAACCAAAACATTACACAGTGTACAATGTATATAGCTTTGCCTCTCTTTCATGAATTCTCTTAAACATCTAAGTCTAACCTAATTCAACATTATATATCTCAAGTATGTATCTTAGATTAAAACATATGTTTCAGACCCACTGAAAAAGTTATGATACTTAAGACCTCCTTTTTATTATTTCCCTCACAATTTCACCTTGCAACACTTTCTTAATTGCAAAACAATTTTGGCTTGAACTTCTGTGTCTCAGTCTGCTGTACTGTGACCTAAAGAACAGTACATACACATGCAGAAATTAACTGGTCCCTTAGGGGTACTCTTGTGCTGGAGAGTGAAGGAGGAGAAGGTAGATTTGCAAATAGCTATATTTTCTTTCACCAACTTAATTGCTTCTGTTTGGAACTTTTAAAATCTCACCTTACCATGCAGTCATTTTCAAAGTGAGCACAGCATGACTGACCCCAAAAAAAAAATCTGTTTGCTTTTTTATTATAATTTTGGTTGTGATATTTTATTAGTGGAGGCTGCAACACCTCAGAGGAGTAACAGTCGGCTGCTTGTGGCACTTCAGGCATTTCCTAGATTATACTCTGATTAACTCTGCTATATTAATAAAGACCTTTTAATATGCTTTTGTGAGAGTAATTTCCTAGGGATTTCAGGAAAGCATATGGAAAAACAAACTGCATCATATGGCATCACACTGCCACTTCTCTGAGTCTTCAGAGTTGGACCTTCAGATCTCTAGTAGGTGAATTAATCAACTAATCAATAATAATACTGAGCCATTGTCATTCTTGAAGATTAGGACTAGAAATATTTACCAGTTTTCATAATTATTTGCTGACAGAGGAACAGTGAAACTCAGGGGTTTTCACTCATCATTTATGGCTCTGAAAGTATCTTCCCATTCTCAAGTGCAAGCCTTTGCTAGACCACTGGAAATTAATGCCTTTTGTGGAAAATTGTCCATTTTAACGGTCCTCCAGTATTATTTTTCTTTCTATAATCCTTGATATTTTGGTTCAAAATAAAGGTTAAATTGTTATAATGGTGTTACAAAACAGGTTAGTACAGTCAAAAGGGACTCCTTTTTTTTTTCTTTTTTTTTTCAGCCACGCTCACAGCATTTCTTATCCAGCAGAGTGCATAAACTGCACACAGATTCCCCCATGCACACAACCCTTTGCACAGTCCTTTGATCTTTGACAGGAATCTTCAGACACCCTTTGGAATGGGAGAGACTCTTGTACTCTGTTGCAGTTGTGGGTATATTTCTGGTTTGGAGTAAACAATCAAGTTAGAGGATGTTTTCTTCTTCCTCAAAATGACATGAAGTCCTCAGAAGGAGATGAAAGTACATTGTAGCTTTGTACTTGTGGGAATATTAGCCATTTATAATTGTCTGGAATAAAATAAAAATGGAAATACTGAGAACATGATGCATAGCAGACAATCACAGACCTGTAAGACATGTATTATGAACACAGGATCAAACAGCTGCTTTTCCTGCCTTTTACAATGTGTTCCTGACATAAAATTAACTGTATTTATTGCACTTGCATCTCACTTGATCTTGATTCCCCACCTCTGTCTGTTATTTCTTAGGTTGAAATTCAAGGACTGGTGAGAGCATTTTGTCCTATAACATCTTGGATTCTCTTATAATCTCTGGGGGCATAACTGTCCAGAAATTCCTGCTCTTGTCCACACCTATCTTACAGCTGATAGTGTGTTTTTTGTCTACCTCTCTAAGACTTTTACTCCCAGCACAGGAGGCGTGACACCCTGCTCAGGTTAAGGCCTGCAGCATCAGGAAACAGAGTTTACAAATTTTCATCTAATTCTTTTCCTTGTCTCTCCAGAGCTCTCTCCATGCACTAGAGCTGACCACAGCTGGCTCTTGTTGGACCCTAAAGGGACAGAGCTAAAAGGCAGCAGAGAAACAAACCTCTGTTGCCTTCTCTGATTACAGCTGCAGAATGATTTTGAGAAATTGCTATTGAGAAATACATCAACATATTGTTGATGCCTTTGGCCTAGTGAGTGATGAGCTAATTTTTGTTCAATTGACCAGCAGCCAATCACGTTTGGATCAAAGTTTAAACATAGCTTGTTTCTTGTTAGGGTGAGCTGGTCATTATAAATGTGAAGCATAACAACCCTCAGAAAGGGATTAATCCTGCAAGATGATGAGCACTCTGTGAAGGAGGGCAGGTGCTCAGTGTACCACCTACCTTGTTCTTCACGTTACCAAGCCACACCATTTCTCTGAATCTGATCTGCCAAATTATTCATTAAGCCCCATCCTGTAAATACAGACATTCATACAGATAAATATGTTGTACTGTTCACTGAGAAAGGAAAAATTAATTATAGTCAATGATCCTTATTCACGCCTGCATTATGGAAGATGTAGGTCAATCTAAATCCATTGCTAACTCAAAACTGTGGGAAATGGTCTTTCAGTGATTTGTCTGTTTTACTCTGATTTCTGTCACTGATCACCAGAATAAACCAAATGCCTTGGTCAGTCACAAATATATCTATCCTACTTTTTTCTAAGAATAAAAAGCTGCTTTAACTTAATCGATAGTAGCAGTTGCATGACACAAATGAGAAGATTACTGGAATTAGTTAAGATAACAAAAATACTCTGTGTCCCTCATTAAATGTCTTAACAAGAGTAACTAAAATTGAAAGGAACAGTTGAAAGATCAAGGTCAACATCTGTTTAATTTTTAGCTATTTTAATTCTAGTTCATGATTATTTTAGAAGCTATCCTAAAGAGTCAAAGGAGAAAGAGCAATGGGAAGAAGCCAGAGTTCTTCAGGGGACAATTCATCAGTTGATTCAACATATGGTGTATGAGAAAAAAGGCAAATAGAAGAGAGTTCTCTTAGTCATAGGCTAATAATAGTCTCTAGCCACTGTCCAGGGTAGGGTCAGGCCTTCAGCACTTTGAAATTCTGACTGGTGACACGTTTCAAGAAATCCAGTGCCCATGAAGAACAGGTTGCCACCTCTGGTGAAAGTGGCACTGACAGGAGCCACTCACAGTATCCCAAAAGTTCCCGTTTTGTCACTCAGTGCCCCCAGTCTCACAGCACCTTAGTTCAGCATTTAGCTAAGGTACTTCCATGACAAAGAATAGCTGATGAAGCCCTTGTGCAGTCAACAGAGGCATAGATGGGGAACCTTTCAGAGGATCAGTCATTTTTCTTGCAGACTAAGAACATCTTATTTTCTTTGCAAGAAGAAGACTGGTTATGGGGCCATAACCAATCCAAGGTCATTTGGCTTACATCAGTGCACAGTAAAAAAGCATTAAGAGACATCAAATGACCTCTTCCTTATGGCCAGACCAAAAAGAAGAAATTAAACTCTTCTGCCTTCTCTTTAGTTTAGATGTTGCCTGGGGCCTGAGATCTCTGAATTCAAAGATGAAAAATGGAGCACACCAAAAAGGATGAGTTCCTTCTCTTCCTTTTCTCTGAGGACTCCTCAGGCTTTTCTTCACTACATAAAGTAGAGCACCTTTTTGCATTATAAACTCTGCTAAGAAAAACCAAAATCAGACAATAAAAGCACACTTTCTCCTGATGCTCTGTTTTCTCATTCTTTCCCTCTCCCTGGCCCCACCTGTACTAACACAGTCACACTTTCAGTAGCCCTTACTGGCAGCAATGCAAGCTTTCAGATTTTATTAAGAAGGCTAAATCAGGAGTTTATAATAGTCCTTTTATACTTTTAATGTTGCCCATTTTACTGCTGCTTTAACATTCACTGCCCAGACCTGGCTTGTATTCCATGTTCCCAGATCTGAACAACAGAACACCCCTATTAATTTAACCATGTCCTTTCTATTCCTACATTTCTTAAGTAGTACAGCTGTGATTTTGTCTTAATTTCCCTAAGGTCCTTAAACATCTTTCACATCCATACCTGCAGTCACTGCCAAGGTAGAAAGTCAAAGGGTAGTCTGCAGTTCCCTGTGCCTTTGAGAAATCTGCAGTCATACATTGACTTTGCATTGTCAGTTTGGGAAAACCTGTCCTGTAGAAAAGGGGAATAGCTATTAGGTGCACTTAATGCTCTGACAAGCCCAAAACAAGGCTCACCCAATTATACTGGTACTTGAAGGAGGACCATGGCTTTTCATACTTAACTCTCACCAAAGAACAGGTTTTGACTGTTTTCCTTCCTGATTTTGGCACCTGATTTCAAACTGCAGGCCATGCAAGGACCAGCCTTCTTTCATGTACAGGTTTGGATACCATTCAGCAGCCTGATGAAGATGTCAGAGAAGGAGATGGGGAGGAAGAACAACAGAAAATCTTGTTCATATCAGCTGTGCTTTGGTGATGGCCTCTAAGATCCTTCTTTATGCAGCTGATTATGGGGCCAGATTTCAAAAAATGTTTTAAGGCCTCTAAAACCAGAAGTGGCTGAGATATTTTCCAGAGCTAGCTTGTTGCTGAACTGTAACCAGTAGTACAGCTAGTGGATGTACCAATACCCAAACTTCAACTTAAACAGGAATTCAGGCCAAAAGTGATATTCAGAAAGCCCCTCTTTAGACACTGTTCCTTAAAGTGCCTAAACTGGCACTGGGACTGCCACGGCTCTTTCTTGAATTCAACTGCAGCTGTCTACCTGTGTTTGCTGATATTCACAACCTCAGATAACTTCCCTGTCTGGACAAAATGTCTGAAAGAAATACTGATCGAGTTTGGGATGCATGCCACTACTTAGGCACGCTGTTTCTTAAGATGGGTCAAAGATTCATCATGCTTGTTGTAAAGTTAGAAACCTCAGAGAAAAAGACATTTGCACAGCCCTGCTCCTGAATGGAGATCGTTCTTGCTCTGGGGTTATGCACCAACATAGCTCTTCACCCTCAACACAATAATAAAAAAAAGAGTGTGGTACAGTGTGACCTCCCTGCAAGCAAAACCAAGCACCATCATGTACCTAAATGACAATACATTAAGATCATTATTGTATTTAATATAGTCAAACTTATCATTTAGCAGTAAAACCAGCAGCAGCATTATGTTCTTCCTTAAGCGACAGATTTGTCAATAGAATAAAAAAGCCTTTCTATTGAGACATGGTGTCATAAATACAGGCACCTTAATGGAATAACAAAAATAACAAGAGTCAGAAAGGAGATCTCTTTTACCAATAAAGAAGAAAAAAACTAAGGTATCGACTAATTTGCTGTAAATCTGTCTTTTGCTTTCTAATCAATCGTTAACAATCAAAGGCCACCTGGCTTAATTGAGGCTAATTTTCAGGAAGCCTGATCTGGCATTCCTTGTGCACTGCTTGGTTGACATGAATGTTGGAATAGAAAAACCATAGCACTAGTAAAGGAATGAAGAAAACCTGTCTAAAATTAAAGTATTTTTTAAATATACATAAAACTTTTTTTTCCAGTGGCAAATGCAAAATATGACTGTTGGTGATCATTCAACAATCTAGCAAGAAAATAATGTTTTTCTTCTCCTAAAGGCTTTTAAAGAGTGCATGGACACATACAAAATCACAGCTGTATTTATTTTTTAAAACTGAATGGCATTAGGCTAGAGAAGGCAATGGTTTTCTACAACTGCCATCATAAAGATATCTTCTGGCATGTGGGTCATAGAAAGATTTTAGAAGATTCCAGCCTAATAGGGTAAACGAATATCCTAGACAAAAATGTCTTTGGTATTTGGAAATATTTTAGTGGAGGGCTAATTAGAGCCCTAGCAACTCTCTTCTCTGCAGGAAGGTCTCCTCCTGTTTGAGCTCTTTACCTGGCTCCATCTTCCTGGCAGAAGCAGATGAGCAGCTCCAACACTTGCTTCTGATAGGACATTACACCATTTACAAGGGTTGAAGGTTTTGGGGGCCTGGTCTTGGGGTCATAGCAATGGTCTGACTGCACTCTGCTGAGGGATAAAGCCCATGTTTTACATTCTGCCTGAGTAATTGTAATAAATATTGATAGGTGTGCTCTGTTACTAATTTATTTCAGGCAGAGCATGTCTCTGAAGCTGTGGAATGACCTTGACAGAGTAAGCAGTGCTTACCAGGCATAAGTATCTCTGCTAAGGGCATGGCAAAGGCCAGGGGATCCTGTCAACAAAGCTGAAAGATGCTGCTACTCAACAGGAGCTTCCTTGGTGCTACAGAAAGATAAGATATTGCTTAAAGGCAGAAATTTTAAAGTATTCATTATTTTTCAGGATATCTCTGAAACAAGGTTGTTGAAAGATTAAATAGTACTGGGGCATCGGAACTGTAAAATGAGGCATTTCATTCCTTTACAGGGAGAGGATGTGTCATTCCTAGCCTGGTCTTTTTCCTGAGGTTTGATCCTTAGATCAGGGTTTACCACCAAGCTGTTTGGGGCTGGGCTGTCCATACCAGTGCAGTGCTGTGCTTATATGGTGTGCTACAGAGAGATCCTGCCCCTGTAGGCACTGTAGAACCCTGGCTCGTCTCATCTTTTTATAAGATTAAAGCTTTAATCTCAATTTCAATTACCTCCATAAAAATGTATGCAAACATTTTGCAAGCTCACCTGTTATGAAGGGGATTGCACTCTGGGTGGTTGCCATTCAGCTTGGCTGCCTTGACTATAGACTTTACTGGTTGGCATCAGAGTCATTTGTCATGCAGACCTATCTGCAGTTGTAGCAGCATTTTTTGACCCAATTTTACCAGGTATTTTTGCATTTCAGTGGTACCAATCTATTTGTAGCACTTGCTTCATTGGGTTCTTAGAGTACCTAGATAGCTCGTTTACTCATAGCAACACTGAACCTGAGCAGAAACTCAGCAACATATTTCCTTCTCCTCTGCTCCAAAGTGGAAATACTTTGAAAACAGTCCTTCAAGCCCCTAGTTGTTTCTCTGTTGATTAATATTTGACCACCAAATTTGCTCAGTTGATTAGAATGTGGTGCTAATAACACCAAGGTCATGGGTTCACACAGGTTGGATCCCTGGGTGGACTATTCAGTTAAGAGCTGGACTTCAAGATCTTTGTGGGTCCTTTCCAAGCAAGAATATTCTGTGATTTTGGATATAGTGAGGGTTTTGGTTTTTCTGTTCTAGCTGACAAGATCAGGCCCTCTGTCTTGAAGTACATACTCATAACTCATGCACCATTTCCCCAAAGTGACTGTTAATTTAAATAGCCAAAATGCTCATGCTTTACATCACAGGTCTATTTGTGAGCAACTGATAAAGGACTAATAAATTTTTAACAGATGTTGTAATAATTTGTTAATTGAATATTGTAGACTACAACAGGCTAACTAGCTTCAAAATAGCCATAGCATAAAACTGTCATTCTTTCTACTAATGTCCTTAGCAGGCATGCTTAATTTAAGCCATAATACGTGACCCTGGTGGCAGTGATATGTCCATCTATGTAGCTACACCACTATGTGCTTCAAATATGGAATTTTGCAACCCCAAATGTCTTAAAACAACAACACACACACACAAAAATCAAGCACAAAAAAATCAAAATGTTGTAGAGCTTCATGGAAATCTTCCTTCATATCATGTAGGTCAGCTTCTTGATGGTAGTGAGAGATTTTGAAAATGGCTGACTTGTGGCATCTCATCTGAAATATAACAAGTGCATTTTCTATGTGTGTTAGAGTCTTTGCAACTCCTAAGTATTTCTCTGAGGTATGTGTCACTCTTTTAGTGACAAGCTTCTGAATAGTGCAGAAAATCATGTCAGCTGCACCCTCTTTATCTGCTAGACTTCTAAGTGTGCTTTTTGGCCATGTTGACAAATATCTCATTCCTCTCCAACTTTTCCCCCATATCAGCTTTATTATAGGAGTGAATGTCTGGAAATTCCGCATGACTGTCAAGGGAGACCAGGTTCGCAGTGGGTCAGAACAAGATATTTCCTGAACAGAACCTACACCAATGGACATCTGATCACGCAAAAGTCTTGTATATTCCAGCCCCAATGCACTGTATCAGAGATACTTCTGCTGCTCTGTATTTTCTGTTTCCGGGATTTTGTCATGCAGCCCCATTTTACCCAAACAGTGCAAATGAGCCATAAAATATTGAAAAATCTTATCTGCGCTTTTTCACCTTTGAGAAAGAGCTGGCAAAAAATTCTGATCCTCACTGTGAGCAGCAACTATCTCCACTTAAGCCAGCATGGTGTCACTGCTTTCATGGATATAAGACTTGGGATCATTTTGGCAGAGACAGAGCAGGGCGTACCCAGTTATGCAGTAACACCTCTGTTCTGGAAAATAATCCACTGTTGATAAACAATAACTAGCCCTCACCCACTACTGCAGATTTCCAGTAAGATTTATGCTGATCCTGCTATTGAAGTGGTTCATTAAAAGCGACAGTGATGCTGGGACACTGGGGCAATCATGGCAGTGTTCTGCAAAAACACCTCAGAAAGCACCTCAGCATGCCCACTCCAGCATGACCACTGGAACGTTTTTCTATGATGAGAAAAGACAACTGCTGCAATTTCAGTCCATTCCAATAATGTGCTTCATTCTAATCAGAAGGAGAAATTTGTACTAAACAAATGCTCACTTTCTTCACCCTTTCTTCACTTACCCTTTTCACATCAGTCACTGTCAACTTGATATAGAAAATATGGCTGTTAATAGCTTGCAGTGGAGCAAACATTTGCATAACTGTTACCTCAGAGCCCATAACTCCGAGCTAATTGGCTGATGGTGATTAAAATGATTAAGTGACTGTAATTTATATGATTAACCAATTAAGCCATTCTCCTGTGATTGGCCCAGGGTAGGGTCTGGGATGCGAGCTTGTTTCCCAGCATGCATGCCGGCAGTGCACGATATTAAACATTCTTTTAAATACTTGCTGTTGTTCCTGCCAACAGCACTCAAGGTGCTTTAAAGGTATTTTAATTACTCCGTGTCATTTGTGTAGCACAGAGAGTCATAAGTTGAAGGCAACCCATGAATTATTAACAAAATAAATCTAGCACAGGCTAGGATAACACAGAATTACCGAAGGCAGTAAATAGGACAGTGAATTTGATCATCCAGAACTGATGGATGACTGACTGGTGTAAATACAGGCAATATCACTGCCTTGAACAGAAGTTACGCTGATTTATCCCAGCATGACATCCAGATTTTGATCCTTGGAACCTGAAAGTTCACCAGCAGGTCTGAAAAAAAAAGGTAGACAAAATTAATTGCAAATCCTTCTAGGTAAAGCAACTGACTTGGTTAATTTGTAACCAATTCCATTAGGAGTGCATTTGCCAAGGGAGTGAATGTTGTTTGAGTGAGCTCTGGTTCTTGAAAGAGCAAGGCAGGTGGGCAGGAAGCAATAATTAAGCATATTCTCTGCTAATCTCCTGCTAGGTACACTGAAGGGAAATCTTGCTGTGGTTTCATCCCCCTCTTTCCTTCCCCCTGCCACCTTCCTGTGGGCTGCTGTTACGAAGCAAGGGAATGCTCCACTTCCAGTTTTTTCCCCCCTCACCTCCTACCAGCAGACAGTTTAATTCCATGCTTCCTGAGGCTAAACACATCACCTTCATTCACATTACTTTTAATTTCAGCTGCCGTGTGTCCTGAAACTTTAAATCAGTTGCCAGTTAATATGGACTCTCAGTTCTGATTCTACAGCATAGTAGTCTTTTATGAGATAAAAGCAATATGCTTTTCTTTTCAACTTACCTGTGATTTATTTGTGTTTTCTGATCTTTCTTGACTAATCATTAAATGTCACCATAATATAGAGGACTGGTATTTTACTGTGCTGTGGGTTAACTACTTCTATGCGCAGTTTTGTCCAAAACGGTGGCCTTGGCAAGCAGGAAAATATTACACTTAACTGTATGAAGCATTATCATGTTGCTGACTGGATATTCCCAATGTTTCAGAGGATGGTGTCTTAGGGCATGGTATTGAATTCTTAGGGTAACCAAGGTTTGCAAAATCAATTGTTCCATGGAGGATAAAAAAATCTAGACAACGTTTTTTGGTCTAAGTGATTTGGTCAAAATGACTTTGTGAGGAAGCCTGTAACATGAGGATGTCTGTTTCACAGTACCCTTCAAAAAAAGTAAATACATTGCCAATACTCCCATGCCAAGCCTATAGTGCTCAGCCTATGGTGCAAAGCCAGAAATTCATCCTCTGGCTTTTTGTCTTTTGGATGACATTTTCTCCATACAACTCACAGAAAGTTCCAAGCAGTGCTTTGGGGGGTGAAACAGCTCGTGAACCTTCAGTCCTGAAATTTGTGGACATGTGCAGCTGTCTGTCTATCACATTGCTGATATGACAGAAACATTTTAGACTTAACCCTGAAAAGAGTAGTGAAAACTTCAGCTTCAGCTCCCACCAAAGTAAGCAGCCAAGTAAATCTAACCAAAAACGAGAGTAAACAGCTAAGTAAACCTAACTAAAAACAAGAGCAGTAGTTAAAGCTGAGGCTAGGGGATAAAAGGCACTGTGTGTGACCTTGGCCCATCACCTCACCCCTCCCTGCATCCCTGTTCCCTGTTGTCAGAGCGAGGTATTGCTCTTTCATCATTCCTAGCAAAGCTTGAGGACAAGGCCATTAATATACATAATGCACTCACACAGTAGCAAGATGACGTCCATGGAAAAGCTTATAAATAAACATAAATAAGACCTGATGAGTAAAAGGCTGGGTCCTGCCCAGGCTTCAGTGAGACTTATAAAGGCCACACAGAAAATGCATCTTAAAATAGACTATTTGAAGGTCGTAGCCTCCTGCCCTTACCTGTCAGGACCCGAACGGAGGCTTTGCCTGTGAAGTGATGGCATAGCTGATGACATCAGCACTCTCCATGCAGGCTTTGGCAGGTGTTAGCCATTCGTTTCACCTTTGCTACTGTTCACCCAGGAATTTCTTCAGAGTCATGACTTGCCATGTGCTTTCATGGCAACCACCATTTAGTTGTATGAAAAAACACATTTCTGCTGAAGATCTGCTGCCATGATGTCAGAACTTGAGAAAAGACAGAGCTTCTAACTGATTCTTTTGACAGGTTATAAAATATTAAAAGAGGGTAAAGTTTTAAAACTCATTTTTACATATCTCTCTACAGCCAAGTGCTGCTGGCCTAAGGAATCAATGAATGAAATATTACATAAAAATGCTGAATTCATGTTATCCTTGATAATCTATATTTCAAAAATGAGACTGATCTCTTAAATGACCCACACATGGATTTGATCTGCTCCTCCCTTTTAACTTGCTCTTCAGTAGCCTGGCTTTAAAAAAAATTAACTGTTTCAGTAATTTGGGAGTCCTTTCATTCCTACAGTCTTCTGATTAGATCCAATAAAACTGAATAGTAATAAAGTTAAAATCCATTAGTGGCTACAAGACACACAACAGAACCTGTTCTGGTATTTTAAAAAATGTAAAGCCATTATAGCCTCCTGTGCAACATTATTTTTCACTTTTTGCTTTCCTGCTTTTTTTCGTTGCTATTTCAAGCCTCAGAAACATGAGCGTAATTTCCTCACGTAATACTATAAAAACTATTCTGTCAGAGTTCCAGCAGTAGGAGCTCAACATGACCGAGAAAAAACATTTTAAAAGACCAGGCCACCTTAGTAAGAATTATACTGATTTGGAATATTTAAGACCTCACCTGCATGTAAAGAGATCCAAAAGAAGAGGATCTGTAGAGGGAATTTTTTTTCTACTGAAGATCTGATGTCCTCACTGTCTGTGTCAGGGCTGGGGGCAACTTGAAGTGTTTTCAGACCAGCACAGGTAGGTTTCCCTGAGTTACTGGAGCACTCTGTGCTCTCCCAAAGAAGATCTTGCAGTTCAGTTTTACCCAAAATGGTCCAGATTTTGCTAGAAGGCAACATCCCAGTGCAGCTCCAACAGCCTGTGCAGGAGCTCAACCTTACATCTAATGCTGCTGCACAAAATGGTGGGAACACCCCCTTTCAGCTGCTGGCTCCTCGTGGTGCTTCCCAGTCATCAAATTCCAAATCTCCTCAGAAATGCAGCGCATCTCTGGGGGTTGTTTTGGCCCAATGTGACGTTTGCACCAACTCCACTCCCTAAGGCAGTTGAGCAATTCCAGAGCCCAAGCACGCAGCAGCAGGGTCAGGTCCCCCACAAAATGCTTTTTTTAAACAGGAACTATGTGGAGGAATCTCCCCTTTTCTGGACTAGTCCCCGGGAAGGATGCCCAGCCCAAGGGGACCAAAATCTGACTTTTCCTCATTGCTGGGCAGCCAGCAGGGCTGCGGGGAACATTTCCTTGGACTTTTAGCATCCCCAGCTGAGGAGGAAACTAGCCTGGCTTTATCTTTCCCTGGTTAAATACCTTAACCACTAAACACCTACACAAAAGGACAGGCAACCCCAAAACCTCCAGCAGCAGCTAGGTTTTAAAAGGGAAGACAGATTAACACAGTGCATAGATGAGAGAAAAACCTCCAACAAGTGCTTGGATCAGAGGGTTTCCTCACAGGAAAAACAGTAGACTTTCTCCTCCTGAGGAATAATTGGGGGCCTGGCAGGTGTGCCTGGTGCTTAAAATAAAATAAAAAATTCCATGACTGCACTTTTCAGTGAAGTCCTCTTTTCCTGGATGAAAATCAATTAACTCTTCACTGTGCCTTGAGGCTAACAGACAGGAAAGAGATTAACAACAGGAAAGGAGACTTCAGCTTTATTGTACAGCAGCATAGGGCTCCCCATGCTTGATGCACTCCATGAGTGCTCTAATCCAGGGTCCTGTCTCAGCTGTGAAAGTCCAAGGCATTTAAGCACATGCTTAACTTCAGGCATGGGAAGATTTTCAACAGCCTGGTGGAAGTCTGGCATTCGCCTCTGCTCCTCCCCCAGCTTTGGATGGGAGTTGCACACCTAATTGTTTTCTACCCCTTTGAACATTTCCACTCAACATGCTTTCCTAGGGACTGAAGAACTGCTGAGCTGGGGCCTTCTGGAATAACTGCTCTGTTAGGGAAGCTGCTCGTTAGCCCTCTGTCGTCTACTGGCTGCGTTTTGTCCTGGGGCATGGGGGTTTTATTTGCAGGCTAGGAAAAAAACCTCTTTTTTTTAAATTCAATTTAGGATGATGCCAGCCATTCTAGCTACACAGTCTTTCCTTTTTCAGTCCATTAAATATCTGGCTAAAACAAGGGCCTGTGTCACACTGGCTAGGCTCTGTTAAAAAAAAAAATTGAAATAAAAAGTTTAGTTGCCCTTTAATTATACTGACTGCCTCTCATTTTTCAGTTAGGATAGAGGGTAACCAAAAGTGTGTGCTCTATCTTTACACTAGACATGATGCTGTATCTTGTTATGAGCTGTTAAATTCGTCTCTTAATGCAAATCCTCTCAAAATAAGAAGCATTTACATACTCCTTATCATTCTTAGCCATTTCCAAGCTCTCTGATATCTGTTATGTCATTTTTGAGCTAGAAAAACAAAAGAAATCTGGCAAGATTTATACCATGCTATTATAATAGTCCCCGGATTAGTGGATTAGTCCCTGTTGTCTTTTTTTTTTTCTTTTTCTTTTTGCTATTTCAGATGGTGCTAACAGGTGATTGCAGAACAGCTAGAGTGAGATCAGAACCAGATATGATTAGATAGTCCTCACACACACATTCATTTATAATAATGTTTTGAGGCATAACAGATAGGTAATTTTTAACACTAAGATATTGTTCTTATTGACCTGTGTGCATGAAATGTCAGTGGTCTACATCTGCGTGTAAAAAAAACGCATTAGGACTGAAAATATGGTATGTTAATTAGCACTTTCAAGAATTTGACAAACCTAGGGAAAAGGGATTTCAGTCATCAAAGTTTTCTCCTGAAGAGTCTTCTTTTTCACACTAAAAAAAGCATTCAGCAGAACTGAAAACTTGCACTTCAAGAAACAATTAAACAAGAACATTGCAAAGGTTCCTTCTGGGTTGAAATTGTTTCATTTCTCTCCTTAACTCCCTAACTGGTCCATGTATTTAACATGGGTCCATGTATTTTACACCAGGATCTCCCTCTGAGGTATGATCGCACATTTTGAGACTCCTTTCTTTACTCTATGTCAGGCAAAACTGGTGAATCAACATTGAAAGGAAGGAATTCAGGTTATGAATAGCATGTCTGCATAGACACATTTAGGGTTTGAAAGGAAAATTTACAGTTTTTCTGTGTTTGAATGTTTTGAAGGAAGAACTACTTTCTCTGTGGAAACTCTTTGAAGACTTAGTTTTTATAACATCCACCACTTTCCTGTGAAGGAATACATTTAAAATTTGCCTATTTTATTCTTTTCGATAGAGCACTTAAACACATTTACTTAAAAGTGAGCACCCAGAGCTGTTTTGCTTTGTAATCCCCACAGATTTCTAGTCTTAAGCACTGAGTTGCTTTATATCAATTAGAAATTTTTTCCCCACACATTAGTCATACCAGCTCAAACCTTTCAAGTTTTAGTTGATTTGATGGATTTTCTTTACTTTCATCCAAATAGACTTCTTATTCTTGCTTATCTCAAACTCTCTCTCTCTCCTCTGTGTAATTCTCTTCTCTTAGGGCACACTCACACCTACACCCACACCCACACCATCCTCTTTCTCTTCTGGTGTCTCTCTGCTGCTCCATTCATGATTTAATTCTTTAGAAACGATTGCAGAGTGCATTTTCCTGTAAGTTTGTCAAATGGCCTAAACGGGGCAACCTTTTTCACAGTTTCTTGGTAGTATATGAAAACATAAAGCCACAGGCATTTTACTATTCTGAAAATTTGAGTCAAATGCACCTTCTGAAAATGTCAGCCTCTATTGAAAATAGGATGCTTAGCCAAACACATGTGTGTTAGTTGAACTATTCCTTCTTTAAGAAATATTAGACCTCAATCTCTATAATTGCCTGTAACAACTGTAAGAGAGGATTCAGGTGGTTTCCCACTCTGCAATTGGCATTTTATGGGATGTTTAGCAGGCAAAACACCTCATTGAAAAGGCAAATATACCTTCTCGGTATGCACAAGAAAATTCAAACCCTGATATCATCTTATGTGAAACCAGTTTTACAACCACCACTACTGAGCTGATTGCATATCTCTTTTGTGGTTCCCTTCCTCTTAACAGAGATGGGATACAGGCTTAACTAATGAGAAAATATAATCTATTCAGACAAAATAATTTATTGGCATAAATCAAGAGAACACTGGTGGTACTGGAGCAGTGGTGGCTGGAGCAACTGGAAGGGTGAGGATGCATCCTCAGCTGTGCTGGAGGAATCTGCAGGTCTGTATGAGTAACACAAGTGCCTAAGTTGTGCCCTTTCTGCTTCATCTGGACATCACCTGTCTCTTCCTTTTCACTTGCAGGGCATGTAATTTATACAAGATAGTGCTTAGCTTTACAGTAGTTTCTCATTCAGAGAAAGGTTATATTCAAAATAGAGGTGTGAGTACAAAGGGAAGTGCTCAGTGAATTAAGTAAGTGGAAAGTAGCAGGGAAGGAAAACAAATACTTGGTATTTTTCATAAGCTATGGACAGGCAAAGGGACAAGCTACAAACTTCCAGGCAAAATTATATTAAGCATCATCAATCTTTGACCTGGAAATGGAAAAGGACAAGAGACAGAATATCCAAAATTAGACTATCTCAATGGCACAATGTGGTGGTAACGCTAGACTTGGCTCCTAATTTGCACAGTTGCATTTACCTGCTCAGAAAAGGCTTTTTCCTAAGCTCTTGTGAAATTTCCTCCTAAATGAGCATCCATGTATTAACTAATATTACAGATGCACTAGTCTTTCAATTATTTTTATATGATCGCTGCTTAACTTTGAATTTTTGGGCCATGCCAAAGAAAAATAGAATAATGTTATAAAATCCCTTATAATTAACTTGCCCCTAAATGTTTATACTGTATACCAGCTTAATTAACCTTATTCAAAAAGCCTTTAATATGGGGGGATGTATAAATGCAGATCTTCCTGCTCTGAAACTGGAGCTGCCCATGATCTTTATTGCTGTTTCCTGTGCTGTGGGAGACTTGGGTCTGAGATCAGCTCAGCTAGCCTGGAAGGTTTAGAGTTTACATCTATATTCTGGGCTCTTAAATACACAGCTAATAGAATAGAACAGAATAATGAGATGATGTTACACCTTAGTGCTTGGGGGGTTTTGCTGGCATTTACTACCTAGAACAAGAGAGGCCAGAAATTGCTCTCCTCTCTCCAGGTCCCTTATAACCTTTGATTGCATGGGCTACTCTGTGGCAGGTGAAGATCAATTAAACTGCCACAACTAAATAGTCAGAGAAGAGCTCCCTGAAGAATAAAGGAAATCAGAATTTCTCAGAGGCTTGCAGCATGTTATAAAAACAGCAATACCACCACTATGACCAATCTACACTTCATTAAGGGAGAGAGTCAGGATTAATATCTGAAAGGCAATCTCTGCAGTGTGTATTCCAGCAATTATTTGTGTATGCATACACATAGGAGATGGAGCAGAAATAGTGGAGAAATGGCACACAATGCCTTTTTGCTTCCCTAGCAATGTCACACTTGAAATATGAAGCACTCTGAGCTGATGACTTCCTTGTGCTGCTTATACATTATCCTGCCTGGGCAACAACCAAGTTCTGTGCAACAGTACTTCATTATTTTAATTAAGCTTATTGCAAGAGTAATCATCATTGCCATCAGTATCAATCACCAGTAATATTTCCAGTGATGTCTGTAAGTGATGAAGGTCCTAACTGACAATAAATAATAATGTTCCTGGCTTGAGTTGGCACTTCATTGGACTTTGCTGGGTTGCTTTAAGTGCTCCAGGCTCACTACAAAAAGAACTATTTATCTATGACAAAAGCCAGATCTAAATCATACTTGTTTTGACTTCCCAAATGGATATATTCATAATGTCAGGCAAAATTTATCCTTTTGATTATGGCAGATACCAAGTTTGAAACACATTTTGAAAGAAATTAGAAAGGTCTCAATACTCTGCAGACAGAGTATTGAGAGTCTCAATATGCTGCAGACATACTTTCCCATATATCTTTAATTATTATTAATTTCAGTAATTTCTTTATTTTACTGAAGAAGACAGCATAACATTGTTTGGATTACAAAAATGCTTTTGCCATTAGTAAGGAACAGTCTGAAGGGACATTTTTGCACTCACATCTAAATGATCCTATAGTGTTGAGATCTGATTGAAATGTATTACTTACACATTTAGTCCAAAATATCAGTGCACTTGCTTATTCCTGTCATTATGCTGGTACAGATTAAAACTCTGCCTGTTTTGATTTGTGCTGCAATTTTTCCTAGCTGGACAAAGACATTTCTGGCAGTTTAGAAATGCCTTTCCTATTTTTATTTCTTTGTGTGCTTGTTAATGCTCTGAGGATGTTCATTTGGAGTTCAGCAAGAGGATATATATACAATTGTTCTGGAAACAGAAAGAAAAATATTAGCATAATATTTCCAAGAAGTTTTGAAGTATTAATATAATGAACAGTAACCCTAAATTATCTTTTTATTATCTCTCATTAAAAACGCAAAAACCCAGGACTATTCACAAACAGTCATCCAACTCAGCAACAGCCAGGCTCAGATCAATAGCTGAGCTGACAGCCCACCCTTCTTTTTTCTCTCTGTCCTTCTTTCACCTCTCTCTCTTCCCTATGAAAGGCAGGCACCGAGCAGGTGTTCCTGGGCTCTTTGATTGGTGAAAACAGAGAGGACCACTTACTGCAGCAAACATTAGATGAGACTGACATTTCCCAAACCAGATTTTAAGGAAACTGAAAATTTTATATTTTGTACTTATTGATAGGCAACACAATATAAAAACTTTTTCTGATGGCACAAAGCAGCAAAAAATACAGCAAATGGCAATGCATACCTGAGACTGTGTGTGGGATGTAATTGCTCAATACGCACTAATTGAGTAAAATTGAGTAAAAATCCAAAATAAAACCTTCTAGAAACAGTCATATACAGGATTATCCTGTATAGGCCCTTCAAGTAGGGTGCATAGCCACCCCCCAGATCTCCTCTGGAGCTGCAGGAATGTCAAACAGGTCAGGTCTCCACAGCAGGGAAGAGGTGGGTCTGAGGGGCACTCGTGCCTCCTGCCCAGTTCTGGCTCTCCCTAGACAGGCACAGAAGGAAAAGGAGTGCACAGGATGGCCTGCAGAGCCTCTCCATCATAGTGGTATGAATTTAGTTTTAATGCTCTATATTAGAAGAGGCTGAAGATTTCACTGATTTTCAGTGTTCTCCATGGTAAGTAGTTCAGGCAACAGAGTTTCATATCCAAAGCATCACAAAGAAAGGCTTCCAAAAGTGGACAGTAGAGAAATTAAAGACAGAGTAATTAAAAGAAATGGTACAGTTCTCCTGGAAGAAGCAATTCCTTTTTTTTCCATCACACATGATGTAAAGGAACATATTTGCATGAAGCACTGACAACATTGAAGAACATTTCTCCATTTCTTTCTTGTCCCCAACACTCATTTCATGCATGCTGCCATTTTCCACATCACTTTTTCTAGTGCCAGTAATTTATTCTAATGCCAGTATGTTTAGTTTAGAAAACACATTCCAGTTTGTCTGTCTATCTATCTATCTATCTATCTATCTATCTATCTATCTATCTATCTATCTATCTATCTATCTATCTATCTATCTATCTATCTATCTATCTAATCTGCCTACCTACATACCTGCCCATATCTCTCTTCTTACTGAGTCATTCCAAAATCCATTGTAAAAAGAAGCACTCCTTCTCACTTTCAAGGGGATGAACCAACCAAGCGTTTTCCTGAGGTAAGGCAGTTTGGCACTCTTGTGTCCCTCTTTGTGGCCATTTGCTGCTGAGAAGATGCAGCCTGGGTGCTCATGGAAAAGAAACCCCTCAGAGGTAAATCTCCTGTGTTGCACCAGGAGCTCATCACATCCTCTGTTTTCTGAACATAAATGCAATACAATTTTCCTCTGAGAGTCTGGCAGTTCCTGGCCAATCCATCCCTTTGAGAACTGTGGCCACAGAAACAGAAACATTACCGTTATTATTCCGAAGCCTTGCTCAGTGCATAAAGCTATCATTGCTTCTCTGAATGAGAGTTGCTCTTTCTATTTTTTCCACCTCAGGGCTGCATCCCACCTTCACAGAGATGTCTCACTTCCCCAGTTTCATCTCCTCACAGGTGTTAGATGTGCCACATAACCCTTCCTATAGATCATGTTACAGCGAGTCACACTCCTGGTGCTTTGGGCTCTTTTTAAAATTACATTTTACACATCAGTAAACTTGTAATGTAGGAACAGCTTTCTTAGTGTTATTTATATCCCCATGTAGCAAAAGAATTTGTCAGAGAGTAATATGAATGTTATTTATCTGACGGCTCAGCTTTATTGGCTGCTACATTTCATATCCCTCAGTACTTTTTGGCAGAGGAGTAAATAACAGTGCTGTTAACCTCTAACACCAGTATAAAAATAGGCATTTATTAAGGAGTAAATATTACTTTAATTATTATTGTCCTAGTTTCCTTTCTCTGTAAAAAATTAGATCCTTTTGTAGATCTAAAAAATATCCAAATTTTATTTAAGTTGTAGACAGTTATCTGGCCACTTGCTCTGGATAGTTTCTGGTACCTTCAGTGGTAATTAAGGAACATAAAATGCTTCAGCCACTTGATTGGATAGAATTAAAATAAGCAGATGAAAATAGTAAGTTAAACCAAGGTGTTCAGGGCTACACTGACATTTGTCTGTGCCACATCAGTGGCTGCCTTGTGACCTGTTCTAACCTCAGATAAACACCAACAGACCTATGAGGAGACCAGACCTATCACTGTTTCAACAGCAGAAGTCCCACACAGTAGCAAGGGGAAATGAATTAAGTACTAAACCCTCAGCCCTTTCAGCAAGAATTAAAAAGCATGCGATGCTCACATCCTCAGAAGCCTTTTTACTTCAAGCTTCTTTTGGTTTTGAAAATCAATAGATGTGATATATGTAAATATCTTAAGAACCAGAGTTCCAGCACCTCACCAGAGATGTTCAGCACCCGGCAGGATCAAGGCCTTGGCAACCCTCTAAATCCCCTCAAGTAGCAATATTTCATTACAAAGCAGGGAGAGGAGTGTAAGTGACATTTCTGTTTCTATGGTAATTGCAGCAGCAGGAAGCACTGGTGTTTGTTACTTCAGAGAACTCTATCTTCAGCTGCTGGAAGCAACTTTCCTCTTCCAAATCTCATCTGCTTCACCTAGAAGGAAAAAAGTAATGACCAGTAGCATGGAGAGGTTATCAAATATCTAGTAAATAAATCAGATTTTTATGTAATGTGCAACTGTATATATTGGGTTACATTAAAATGATGTAAAGAATTAGTAACCCTCTGGTAACCCTCTGATGTCTAGTCCCTCCCATCTCAGGTGTAGCACTTCTGTGTTAGAGATCAACAACAAGTTGAAAGTACCATTACTTGAGACTACAGAACATCCTGGATTTGTCTCTGAGGGTTATCTTTGCTCTGGTAGATATTTTCACACTTTTTATTTCATTCCTCAGGTGGCTTAAGACACATGTTTTA
Source organism: Molothrus ater (assembly GCF_012460135.2). NCBI lineage: Eukaryota > Metazoa > Chordata > Aves > Passeriformes > Icteridae > Molothrus > Molothrus ater. The sequence continues at coordinate 34,379,165 of NC_050478.2, read as the reverse complement.
GTGATGGCTAAAGTCAGCATCTATGAGCTGTTGTGAGCCTCACATGGGGTTAGCAGGACCTGTGCTAATGATAATATGGGAATTCACTCCATGCTTTTAACCAAAGTCCTCCCTGTGGCTCGGTGAAAGTGTTCAAGGTTTTACATTTGACAATAGCATCACTATGTAGCATTGGGGCTTAGCCTGAGAGAAAACAATAAGAAATTCTTTGCCTGACAAGTATGACAGGGTGAGACACTTTGTCCAGGAAGCTTCTGGAACCCAAGAGGCCACAGGAGTCCTGTTTTTTATGTCAGCAAGGACTCAAACTGTCTGGCAGATAGACCACAGGCTCACTCCACAACCACAGTGTCTGTGGTGAGTGGTCTTGTGCTTCAGTTTGCAGCTAGCCCTCCCATCCCAGTACCAAATAGGTCATGGCGGGAACGTGCTTCAAATGGCATGTGGCAAGAAAGGCCTGTTAATCCTGGCCAGAAGAGCATCAATATGCACGTGACCATTAAGGTGAAATATTAATGGGGCCACTCCAGTGGGAAATAGATGAGATTATGTTTTGAGTTTCTTGACAGATATTGTGAACAAAACTTCATTTGGTCTTGCTACACAGAATCACCTCTGTTTAAAAGGAACGTACAAAAATCTATGGAAGCATTTGTTGGGATATTTTTAAGAAAGTAGAATCTAAATTATTTGGTGGATCTGTTGGAGATCACAATAACTTAGAGACAAAATTGATTTCATAGTGAGATCAGAATGTAAAGACTTAGAACTGTGATACTCAAAAAAACCCAGTTTAGTAAAGAATGGTTAATAGAAGAATTTAGAACTGGTGATTTTGAAAGTAACAATGTAGAATGATAAAAATGTTTATAGTGGGCATTTAACACTTTCTATGTCTTTTCATTGGGGTAGAGAAACTTGCTGCATGCCTTTCACACAGACTCACACAATGGCTCAGGCTGGGAGGAACCTCTGGAGGTCACCTAGTCCAACCCTCTCGCTACTTCAGGGCCCCCTAGAGCATGTTATTCTGGAGTTTGTCCAGATGGCTTTTGAGTATCTCCAGCGAGGAAGACTCCACAGTCTCACAATCTCTGGACAGCTTGTTCCAGTGCAGGTTAACCCTCACAGTAAAGTTTTCACATATGTTCAGGTGGAACTCCTGTGCTCTGGTGTCTGCCCATTGCCTCTTATCCTATTGCTCAGCACAACCAAAATAAGCCTGACTCCTTCCTCTTGGCACCTTGCCTTCAGAAAGCTTTGATACAGCCAGTCTCATTATATTCTTGATGATCAGATAAGGAACAGATGGGAAACAAAATTAACTTTAGGAAAGCAACAACTAAAGCACAGTGCTCTTTGTACACACACTTGTTCAATGAGGTATAGCTGCTATGAGTTCCATTGCTGCAAATCTGATCTTCATCCATTCCAAAAAATAAGTCACAACTGAAAAGAACTATACAAAGTTTGCAGTCTTACTAATCAAACTTCAGAGAGACTCCTGCAAATTTGTTGTCATCTGCAATTATAAATTTGCAAGCTTATTTAGAAAGGTCATTTCATTCACACACACTGCTTTAAAATCACACACAGAAAAAGATTTTCTATATTGAGAGTTTTTATTTTCCTTCTTTCTCTTAGGAAGAAGGCAGGAAATTAACATGTATTCAACACAATTTTTAATTAAAATCACAAAGAGGCATGCTATATCTTAAAATCTAATTAACTTAGTATTTTTAAACAGACAGGGAACAATAACCCAAAAACTATTTAAATGAAATCGACATCTGTTTCCCACGTAATTTGGCCCTTACCCAAATGAATTACAGCACTGATCCAGATAACTGGATTGCGGTGTAAAGTGGCCCATGTATGATATACTATGTTTAGAGTATATGTCATAATACAATATTTTTGTTGTAAATAAGGTAATGAATTCGTATTGAGAGAGGAGGTTCTGAAAGCTCTGGAGGATATTTATTCTTGTAGACTTAGAGAGATGTCCTCCTCCCTCCCTCTCTCTCTTTTTTTCCCTCATTTATAGTAAGATTCAAATCTCAATTCCTAGAAAATCATTAAGTATTTTTTTCCTTTCCTGGTTATCCACTATGATTTTTAGCTCAACCCTCTGCACCCTGACTTTTTCAGAAATAATAGGCCATGCAGGATGTGTTGCTGTGCATGCGTTCAGCTGCTGCACAGCTGCAGGGCACTGCAGAAGGTCATGTCCAAGGACAGGTCCAGCTCAGGGTGTTGCTGGGCTCCAACCTCAGGAGGAAGTTAAATATTTTCAAAGCCCTGGAAGTTACAGTTTACTCAAAAGGTTTTTGACCCACATGAAACTGTTAATGTCCAGTGACTCACAGATGGATGGATGGATGGATGGATGGATGGATGGATGGATGGATGGATGGATGGATGGATGGATGGATATGGTGCACCCATCAAGCTTGAACCTGTCTTCACTCACAGAGCCAACAGCACTGTTGCAGGTATCCTCTTTGCCTAGCTCCTGCTCTTGGACATGACTCATTTTCCCAGTAAGGCAAAACCAAAGAAAACCAGCCGCAAAACAGATAGAGATCTCATGATGCAGGAGCTCAGGAAAAAGGAATATACAGCCAGTGGAAAGTGAAAGTTCAGAAAGAGCTACATGAAAACTTGTGCAAATGTTGTGGCTTCATTGCTAAGCTTGAGAGATGTTTAGAAGAGCATTGAGTTATAATCTCATGCATGTTAATGCTCCCCAATAATACTCCCAGTCGCCTGATGCCCCGGACAGTTTGCACCTCCTTAGAATCTAATTACCCAGTTTTGCTCTTCGAGGAAGTCTCCTTAGAACCTAATTGCCCAGTTTTGCTCTTTGAGGAAGCTACATTCACAGGGAATGTTGCAAAGGAAAGAGCCTGGGGCAAGATGGTTATGGGTACAAGGGACTCAGCTCTTTGTAGAGATTATATGTCTGAAAGAAGTGAGCACAGCTTTGTTTTTCAATTCTTTGTGGTCATGGCAAGAAAAAAAGAGATACCAGAAAAGAAACCTGGAAGGAAAAGGTAGTAAAAGGGAAAAAAATTGACAAAGTAAGGCTCATGGCAGGAATTTGAAAAGGTAGGAGTTTTTGCATATTCTATTATTAGTTTGGTTTTATGTGTGGGATTAAGATTTCGAGTTCAAAATGGTCATAAACCAGGTCTAGTAAAAAAAGTCAGGTTAAAGGACTTCACAGAGGTAAGCAGCTATGCATTAAGTGACCATAGCTTTACCTATCAAGACTGGGGACAATTTCATCAAAATTTATCCTATCAGCAAATTAGTCCTCAGAAGAGTAAAGAAATTTCTAAATCACCAATTTTTTGCCATTTCCTAATATATCTGGCAATATGCAGAATTTCTCTTTTAAACTCCCAAAGCATTAGTTCTAAGAAATGTTCATTTTATTTATTTAATTTTTTTTTAAAAAATCCACCCAGCAGCTATACCTTTCTCAAGTGCTAAGAGCCCTTCAGAGTGATCTTGTCTTTTCAGAGTGCTGTCTTTAGGAGTAACCACAGTATATTGACACAGGAAACTCATCTAAGGAAGAATGGCATAGAGGAATATTACATAGATTTGCATACAGTGACATCCCATCTTTTCCTCTGTGCAATTTTATCACTGCATTTTTATAATACAGACAGAGCTATACAATCAGGCCAGGCATACAGGAAATACAGTACCAATCATATCTGTAGAGTTGACCTAATCTTTGGAATCTTCCATGACAGCATAGTCAACCACTGATTTATTTATGAAGAACAGACAAATCTTTTTTAGACAGTTCCTTGTAAACTTAAACTTCTGCATTTAGCTGGATTGATACAGAGGTAACCAGCAATGCAATAAAAATACATCATTTACATCTTCCTGCATTTAAATATATATTATCCACACAGAAAGTTATTAAGAGCAAGTTATTTATTTCATACTCAGGGTTTCTGAAGTCTGCAAAATCAGCAGTATGGAAATGAATAATTTTTGCTCATCTCACATTGTTTAATAGGTTAAACTGAGCATAAACTCAATGGCAGCATTGTGATTCACATCTAAACTAAGCTTTGTTTCTGTTATGATATACTCTTCTACTCCTTAAGGGCCTCTCCAATTCCCACTGAAGTCAAAGAGAATGCTTCCCTCAATGCAAAATTGCTGCATAGAATTCTACACATGTATTGTGTGCAATAGCTGTTATAGATGCACGTGTCACAGCCCATGAACTAGGAGATATTAATAGTGTGTATTCATTTCAGGGACCTTAAAATCACTTCAGGCAAAATCTTCTTACAATAGAAACCATGTATTTTTATTGGAAGAATTTTTGTTATCCTAATGTCATTGGGTAATTTTACCTCTTTTTCTAACATAAAAAATTCATTAATTATTTCTTTAAAAGAAAATATTATTAATTACCTCTTTACCTCCAAGATTTTTGTTCTGTTAAGAAAATTGATCACTTGACAAAATATTTTTTGTGACTTTTTTGGTCACATTTTTTCTGTAAGTTACATTAATTGCTTTATTTGTTTTCCCATCTGGAAGGTAGAAACACATGTATAAATACTGTAAATGGGTGTGGTTTTCAGCTAGTAGGCAATTACAGCTGTTGGAGGAGGAAGTTTTGCTGGAGGACTTAGGTGCCACTGTCACATTTTGTGCCTTTGCTGCCTTAAGCGCAAGGGGGGTACCAGAGCAGTTACTGTACAAGGGCATGCCTGCTCTCATAGAGATCTGGAGTGGGAAAGATTTTCTTTCTCCTGTGAAGCTGAATCACTGTATGTTAGAATTATATATTCTGTAGAATAAATGTTGCTATCCCCTGTAGAAATGTTGGAATGGAGAGGCCATGCAATGAGGGCAGAAATAAAAGGCTTGAAGGAGCTGGAAATTCTTCTTCCTCCCAGCTTCCATCCAGCTGCCTGCAGCACATCCTGCACCTCTCTCCAGGGATTCCCTAGAGATTGCAGCATCAGTTATCAGCCAGTGTCATGGCACAGACAAGGACCTCCAAGAAGAGGAGGAGATAGTGACCTTGTGAGGAGCAGGTAACAGTACTTCTTGGCCCCAACCACCCATAGGCTGTTCTTTCTCCTTTCTTCCTCAGCATGAATGTTTAACTACCCTGCATGTAGCAAAGCAGCTTCAGCTGCAGAAGTGATTGGATCTAACTTCCCATGTTGCCTGGGGCAATGGGGCTTTTCAAAGAGGATGTGCATTCATGTCTCAGCAGGTAGAAGAATGGTTTGGTCTCAGCTCTTTCATATCTCAGAGGAAAGACCTGATTGCTGGATTCCCAAGCAAAAGCACAATATTGGCAACCTTTGCCAGCTACACAAGATGTGTTCAGGTGCTGTAGGTATGTGCCTAAACATTAGGCACTAAAATACCCACCTATCTGGAGACAGTTCACTGAATTCACATGGAAAATTAAAAGTTCTCCAAGAACTTTCAAGTAATCATTTATCTGGGACACTCAGTAGCCTCAAGGATTTTGCACTGATTCCCAGGCCTGCATCCTAGCTGAGCTCACTTAATTCAAGCTTCAAAAACTGATGGAGTCAACATGGTCTCACTGCATTTTTGTTTTCTGCTGGTCCTATATTCAATCAGAAAGCCAAATAGGTCTACATATCACAATAGGGTCAGGTCTTCTCCCACTAGTGCTATTTGGAAGGATCATTATGAGCATAAATCGACTGCCAAAATATTTTTGCTGCAAATCTCTACCACATACCTTGTGATTGCCACAGAGAGGCACTTCGCTCACACATTCAGTTCAATGAGACTTGATAATTCTTGGAACACTCACAGGAAGTATCTCTGCTGTCACTATTCAGGACCTGCTTAATATGCACTCTAGCAGTGGCTTGAGAGCAGATGGAAGATTTTCTCACTGAAAAGTGCGGCAAGGAGTTGAAATTCTTTTCTGCGCCAACATTTTCTCAGTATATTCAAGAAATATGGTAGTGTGGAGGTTCAAGATGTCTGGCACTGATCCTGGCTTTCTAGCTTTGTAAGCATCAGCACCCTCAGCAGAATGCCCCTTAGCCCAGGAGAGCCAAGTGAGATGGTTTTGAGATGATGAGATGCTTTGTGAGCATGGCATGTATTCCTTGCAACTGCTTTCATGTTGGAAATACAATTTAATTCCTCCCTCTCTTCAGAGCTGGCAAAGCAGTGAATGAGTAAAGACAATAGAGACATGCTCCTTGACTAGATTAAAAAAAAATAGTGCATTAGGGTCTTATGACTTTTTAATAGTTGTTATTCAAGTATAAGTGAGATTCTTTGTACACTTCTCCTTCTCCTCCAATACAAGCATTCTTTTACTTCAGAGTGTCTGCATTGCTTCCACATTCTGTTTCTCCTGGAAGACAAAATTTTCTGTATTTATTGAATTGTCAGAAATATGCTTACTGAAAGTCCAGTCGCGTGCTTCAGAGTTTACTTCTTTTTATATGAATTTTACTACCAGAAGAATGGCTTATTTTCCTACAAAAAGGAAAGGAAAAAGCACCCAAAATGAAGGGCTTTTTTAGTTGTCTGAATAATCTTTTAAATTTGTATATAACAAGTGAATAATATCTGGAGTTGTGCCTTCCCCTGCCTTCTCCATTTTCTTCTTGTGGAGAGCTCAATTATAAAAAAGCTTTCTTTTTTTTACATGGGAAAGACATTTACTATATTTGGTGTGCAGGGTAAATCAAGTCCTTGGTGCTGCTGTGCTTAATATTAGGCCATGAGATTTCAGGGAAAATGTAATGACTGAGAAGAAATCACAAATTAGAACTTTTTTTTAATAGGCCTCTTGGTCTGGTTTCTCACTTCGCTCTTATCTTTCTGACAACTAATAATTTAGCTTAGTACAAGAAAGGTAAAAATCACACAATGAGAGTTTGTCATGGAGTTTATTTAGTATTTAGAGGGCTGATGTATGTAGTTAGGAATTAAAAAACAGTCAAAATTAACCTTGCCCAACATGTTTTATTTTATCAAATTAAGTTGATTAAAGTAAACCTAATTTCTCTTTACTCACCTCCCTTATGTGAAATGACACGACAGAAAACCAGCGCAGCACATGCCAAATGTACCACCATAATTTTAAAGGATTTATTCACCTCTGTGTCTTGTTTCAATGACATATGAAGTTACAGTGAGGGCTGACATACTGCAAACACATGGGATATACCAGGGAAGGAGAAAATGGCAAAGAAAATACATGGACACTTGTCAGAGGGGTCATTTTTACTCTTAGCAGTGAGGTTGCTGGTTTGGAGAAGAGAATCAGAAGTCAGCCAGTCAGCCATGTTCCTCAAGGCAAGTCCATAAATCTGTCTGTTGGGAAGAAGATCCTAAAAGGTGCAATCCCAACAGATGTAAGCCTACACCACAAAATAGCTGAAAGCTGGGTCTACCCAGCTTAGTGGTAATATACCAGAAGAGTTTAATTACCTGGGTTTCTCAGAAGAGTTTAATTATCTGGGGCATTACCCTCCCTATGGCTACATGGCTGGTAGTCAGCTCAGAAGTTGCAGAAGCTGCTCAGCTGCAGCAAGCTGGCAGTGGCTCATAACAAAACAGCAAATGTGTAAGTGCTCCCTGTAGGTGATCCAACAACTGTTGGCCAACAGACCTGCAAGAGATAAACATAAAGGCTTTGTCTCACAGGTGGCTCCCTTTCTTCTCCTACATGATCATCAACAGTGAAGAACTTCCAGATTATTCTGTACTCTGGGGGGTGTTTTGTGCAGGCCTGGTGATGTTTACACCTGAAGAGAAAATAACCAGGTTTCTGTGTCTCATTTGCAGAGCATGAACAATATAGCTTTTATTTTGAGTAGTCAAATGTTGAATAAATGAGCTGAAAATGAATACCTGGAACCATGCTAATTCACCCAGTCACCTTGCAAGGCCGCTGCCTTGTTTGCAAGGAATGCTAGGCTCAAAACCTTGCCCCAGGCTCCACATATTGTTCCTATTTTTATAATAGTCCAAATCTGAACCTCTAAAATCTCAGAAAGTTCAAATCTGGATTCGGATTTTATGCTACAGTCATAAAAACTAATAATAACAAATTTATCAGAAACAGGATGCCTTCCAAAGACCAGGCATGGTAGAAATAGTTAAAAAATCTAAAAGGAACTATTAGGAAAGATAAAACTGTTACTGATAACCTTAATAAATCTTTTGCATTTATGCTCACCAGGAGGACTTCATCTTTCTATAAAGCTGTTCTTTAAAGGAATCAATCTACAGAGAGGTCGTGGTTTTCCCTGGAAACATTCAAGGTCACATTGGATGGGACTCTGAGCAATCTGATCTGATTGAAGATCCCCCTGGTCATTGCACAGGGTTGGGCAAGATGAGCTTTAAATGTCCCTTCCAACCCAAACCATTCTGTGACTGTGATTTTATGATTCTAGGAATCTAAGGATCATTTTCATGTTGTAATAATGCAGGCTTTAGGGTAACTCAGTAAATGGAACAGTAAGAAATTTCCAAAATAGGATAATGTTTACACATGAGGTCTAAACAAACTAAAGTTCAAAAACACTTTAATTGTGGTACAGGTAAATTACTGATCAAATGTACCCTAACACAGGATGAATATAAAGTAACAATGATGATATCAAAAAGGACTCTTGGGGAGAGTATGGGAATTACAGATCAATAAACCTGACTTCTCTGCCACGCACCCTGGCAGAGGTTACAGCAGAGAAGAATTTTAGTAGCTATTCACAGAAATATGTGTAGTAAGAGGGAAGACTTAACAAGGTTTTTGACAATGAGTCACATCTCACAAATCTTTTAGAGTTCTTTGATTTGACAAAGTGTCAGAGAAAGGCCATTACTCAGTCACTTGCCAAGCACATTCAGGAAGCAGCATGCCAGGACAGGATGCCACTGCAACTCTGATGGCTCCTGGTGAGGCTTCTCCCACTGCACAGATTTGGTACCTGATTCTCCCCCAATGTACCAGTGCAACTTCATAACCACAACAATCAGGATCACTCCCGTGCAAAAGACAGAGTTTCAAGCACTTACTACTTTCTCTGATAAAGGACTCTAACATTGACTGGGCACAGATAAACAAGTACAGGATTTCCAACTTCATGTCTGTTTTCATGGCCTTCTTGCTTGGAAGGTGCTGCATATCTTAACACACTGGTAATTTTCCTTCTTCTTTCCTTAAGGCTCAATTTATAAACAAGTATGAAGAAATTAGATGGATGCTGAAAGATAAAAGGGGTGTGTGGATCATTAAGTTTCTGAAGAAGTAATAATGTACTAGTGTATGGTTGGTGATGAAAGAAGTCAGACAAAAGTGGTCAGTTAAGATGGAAAAATTGTATGAGAAAAAAGAAGAAGATTTAGTAACCTCTACAGAAGATAGTCTTTAAACAATGGATTTTTAATAAGTTCCTCATGTCCCACAACAATTTTCCATTAATATTAATCTGCACTTCTGATCATCTCCAGTAGATTATGTGTTCATATAGCACATAGATCTTACCTTAATTTGTGGTCTACTTTTTTTTTTTTTTTGTTGTTAAAGCTGTGATGAAGATTACATTTACTTCATTTAGTGAAGCAAAGCAGTGTACATTATTTACTCTTGAATTACAGTGACATCACGATCAATTTTTGTACCAGTGTGGGCATCTTACCATAACAACTCTTATGCATACACATTTGATGCTCTTTCTCCAGTGCCAGCCTGGAATACAAGAGTCTTTGGAGAGGGAGGAGGGTGTTAGGGTGATAAGGGCTCTCCAGCCAGATGCTGTATGGGAATAAAACTCCATGGTAATTATTCCAGGCCAGGAGTGCTGCATGTGTTCTGTGCTGAAGGATTTGGTCAATAATCACAGACCCATGTGTCTTGCCCTGGCTCAACTACCCCACTTTCAGTAGTTCAAGCAATCCCCAACAGAGGCATATTCTGTGGTTTAGGGGATACACGGCACAAGTTTTTCTCTCATAGTTAGCTTGTCCTTAAGTCTCTTAGCTCGACCAGGAGTTTACCCCTGCATGCCAGTTCTAAGATCTTGTGTGGAATCTGTGGCTCTAATAAACATGCAGTGTGCTTCCTCCCTCTGAGGTGCCTGCTTTTCAGTAAGGAGAGAAGTGATCTGTTTATATTTACAGCCCATTTCCTTGCCAAAAATATCACAGAAGTGAAGGGCAGTTTTAACAGACACCAAGCCTGTTGATTTGGCACGCTAATAGTCCCCCGACTGAACTCAGTGCCCTCACACAATTCTTTTCTGACTTTAGGCTGTTTCACTGCCACTGATAGACAGCAAATACACATACTCTGCCTGTCAGGCAGTGGCCAGATTTTTTGGCTGAGGTTAGGAAGTTGGCAGGTTACCCGCCCCGTGGCTGTACTTGCGGTGTGCACAACACACATCTCCCCCCTCCCTCCATGAAACTCAAGCTGGGGTCTTTATGGTTTGTAAGCAGTAATTCTAGGAGCTGAGCAGCTATCAGCAAGCTAGCCTGAGCTGTGTTAAGCTTTCCTCAGTTGGAAGTTGTTCTATGTTATATATCACTCAACAGATCTATACGCTGTGGTGCTTTAAAGAACAGAGCTCTGTCTTAACTTGTAATCATTTTCTTTGAACTCAGATACTGTGAGAAATGCCAATAAACCCAGCAGAGACTATTTCTTACTGAGAAAGTGGGACTGTACAGGAATGTGGATTTGAACAACAGGCTTGCAGATCTCATAAGCAGTAGGGCTGCTGGAGGAGGTAAAGGGGCACAACCAGACTAATTTCTCTGGTGAGAAACAGACTAATTGCCCATATCCAGATCACTGGCACTATGTAAAACAAATGTGTAAAAATGGAAATGTGTAACTGCTGTGTTGTTGTGTTAGCCTACATTCAAATTCTTGGCATGGGAGCATCTACTTGGGAGACAGAGCGCTATTATACCTATACTGGGTCTGTTGATGCATTTCATCAGCAGCCTAAGAACACAAGAGATTACAAGAAAGCAATAGCAAAAGGACTTAGAAAAGTCTAAACCAAACTGATTTGCAAATTTACATGGAAGTGCACACAGGCAAAGCCATACAGCTTGGAGAACAGAGAGAGAAAAAGCCTGACCCCTGGCTTAACTTTCCTGCTGCATCTCTCTAATGGATCCCAGCCAGAAACATTACATCTGATCCTTCTTCAGTTTTGATAGGGTTTTCTAATTGAACTCACATCCAAATGTTGCTTTTCAGGCCTATGTTAATACATGGTTGTGTGTATTTACAGTAAAGCTGCAGAGCTGTTCATATTCGCATAAGCAATGCCTCATAGCTGGCTGACAATTTAATGAGACATTCTGAATTTTACCTAAGGCATTCTCACCAGTAGGAAATCCTGTTAGATTTACAAGTGTCCATCTGTTAAAATCCTCCAGAGTCATTTTAGATGCTACACTGTTTGTTGGGTTTTGACCTCCTTTGCTGTGATTGTTCAATTAGTTCTGTTGTGTTCAGACCACATTTGTGTTGTGCATCTTGGAAAGCACAGTAGGGAAAGAGCTCTGCTTTGATGAGATTAAAATGCCAGCCAGGATGTGGCATGCATTCCTCCTCACTTATTTTCCAGGGAAATGCAAGCTAATGCTTCCTTATTTTTACTAATATAGCTACCCTTGTAAATAGAAGAGTCACAGTGCCCAAACTGAGTTTGATGCGCTTCGATTAAACTTCTTTTTGTCCTGTTAATGAATCTTGAAGGCATTAAGTGGGATCAAGTGGATTAAAATTTCAAGGGCCTTTGAGTCTATTCACGGACCTGCAAATGACACACTATTTACTCTTTCAGAATCGCTTAGCTTACCCATAAAGTGGGCATAATATATGAACTGGGTGGAAAAAAAATGTACAGCATTTGAAAATCTTTGGGTGAAACAAATGTCAAATTCCAAAGCTGCCTCGATTGAGGGGGAAAAAATCCTATTCTGGTTTCCCTTATGAGTTCATGACACCTACTCCCTCCCTTAGCTTTCCTCCCCTCTTAAGGTGCAAGAACAATTTCAGCCCCTGGTTCCAGAGAAAGCAGAGGGTGACAGATCAGTGAGGTTTACACCTACAATTCCCAAGCTCTTTTGGCAGAGACACTCAGCCCCCACCAACACTACACAGCCAAAATGTCTCCACTTCGTCCTGTGCAGAGACCTCTCTGCAGATCTCTTATCTGCACAGCTCAAGCAAACACTACAGCCATAAAAAAACACCCCCTCTGTATGTTCAGCATGCTCTGCCTGAAAACTATATTGAGCAAGGGTTACAACAGTTGCATCATAAGGTCATAAACTTATAATTAACTGTAACTAAATACACAGAGCTAGTTCTTCTCCTGCTGCCTCACTGAGGAGACCTGTATATAGCCTTTTCCCCCCCGCTCCTTCACAGCTGCTGTGTGATGGCTCGGTAGCATGGGAGGGCCCTTGGGCTAGCATGTAATTTCAAATCTTATGGAAGATGGCCGTGGCTTTTGGGGAAGATCCTGTTACATGTGTTTTGTGTGCCTAGAGCAATGACGTCAGTCCCAGGGTGCAAGGAGCTGTACAAACAGTAAAAACATTTTTTTTTTCTCTCTCTTAAAAGACAGGAAACGCCAGATGGGTAGATGCTAATGAGGGAGCAGGGGAGCCCATTGCAGCCACTGGGTCCAGTGGCCTTTTTGGGGCCACAGCAGAACCTCAAGACAGAATTCCACTGCAGATAATGAGGTTGTTTAGAAAGGATTTAGAGATTTTCTTCCATATCTGAAGAAAAATAGATGAGGCAACATAAAATATTTTTTCGGGATGGATACTGATGAGAAGTGGGAGATGGAAATACTAGAAAGGGATGATATAAGGGAGAGCAGGCAGAAGCAGACATTCCACAAGTGGGAAGTAACATGGAAAAGCATGATGGACACCAAGTGATGGGCTGAGGAAAGAAGCAGCATTCTCAACAGCAAACAACTAGCCACAAGTCTGCTAATCAAGACCAGAAAACTAAACAGCACTCCCCCAGCATCTATGCCCATGCTGCGCAAGGGCAGTGTTTGGGGATGAGCCAATGCCACTCTTGTTGAGCTCATTGCCACCAAGATGAGCTGAGTGAGGAAGACTGTTTCGTAGCTATTTTCCCACATGTAGGCAGAGACTCAGAGAAAGGACTCAGATAAATGCCCAGTAAAAAAAACAGAGTTATGGAATAGAGTGCCGACAGCATGGTGACTTGCTTCATGGTACTTAAATAAGGAAATAGAGGGTAGAGGTTTGATCACAGAAATGTACTGAATATTGGGAGTTCTTTTCATGTTGAGGACAGGTTTGCTGCAGGGATTACTCATGGACAGCCTCATCTGAGGTTATCATTATGTTGTTTTGTCTGTGAACTTTATATTAGTGGAGAGTCAAGATGTTGTACAGTCAAGTTCTATAAAGATTGCACAGAGTTTTCTTGAGTGTGCTAGGAGCCTACAAGCAATTCTTGACTCTGAGCCAGTATCCTTTTTCCCTGAGAGACTGCTCAGTTTCAGAAATAATTTTCAAGGAGCAGGAATCTTATCTACCATGATCCTTTCATTCATTTCAACTCTCTCCATAGTCTTTCTTACATTTAGTAGTTTGAATCCACACTACTATGCTAGTTGTGAATGCTATGTAGGTCTCTTGATATGTGATCTCTGAATTTGGTCCAGTGAATTTAAAAGAACCGAAGTAGTTACCCAGGTGCCAAAATAGAAGAGTTAAGCAATAAAAGACATTAGTAAGTGAACATTAATGCCAATAAGTAACAGGCTACATTTTTATTTCAGACGCAATCCCCCAGAGGGCATATTACATAGTTGTGCCATTGCAGCAGGAACCCCCTGAGGCCCTGTAACTCAGCGACACACCTTCTCCTCTCCTGCTCCCTCAGGCAATCATTTACCTCTGGCCTAAATCAGAAAGAAAATAATATACCACCCTTCCTCCCTCGACCCCACCAAGCACTCACCATCTCAGCTGAGCTAGCCAGAGAGAATGGACCACAGGCTCTATTCATTTCCCACCCTCCAGTTTCTAATCCCCAGGGAGGAAGTAAGCAGATGTGTGGCCCTGCTTGCTTCATGCACCTGGACAAAGCCTGGGTAATCCATGTGGGGTTGTAACTTGGTTCTTACTCCCCCAGGCAGCAGCGTCCTGCACACATGTAAAACAGAGCATTGAGTTTTTCTTTCTTCTGGCTCCCTAGAACGCAAGCTCAACCACTGTGTATCCTTTCTCCTACAACCAAGAGGCTTTTTTATGTCTGAAGTTGGGTATAACAACACTTTTTAAAATATATAACCATCTCACCCTGCTACCATTCAAAGAACACAGGACTTTCCCCTCATTCCCTAAATACTTTACTCTGAACCTAAGTCTGGGCTCCAAAATGGTCATGTGGCTGCCAAGCAAAGTGCTGTCAATCCGACCCATAGGGCAGGGTCCCAGCTACGAGGGATGACATTCCACAGAAGACAATGGAAATATTTTGAGGAAAAATAATTCCCGTTTTAAAAGGAAGTTATTGGAAAAGGCAGGTGGAAAGTGGAATTAGAAGGGAGTCTCTGTGTGCCTGTAACAATAGGGAAGGTGATGGCAGTGACTCAGAGCAGCTGGAGCAAATCTATCCCTCTGCTTACCCCAAATTTATTGCACTCTCTCTGGATTTACTTCTTTACTTCTATGTTTCTCACCTGGGGTCTGGTATGTAAGTTGGCATGGTAAGGCACGTGTTTCATCCTGGCATTTGATCTTGGAAAAACCCTCACAGAGAAGCACTAATTCCTGCAAGTCCTCTGGCACTCTACTTTGTATCTCCTGGGAAACTTGTACAGACTGTGCTAGCAAAATACCTCTGCTGCATGCACTTCCAGTGGGAAGCACTCCAAGCATGTCTGTGTGAGGAAGCACCACCACTGCCTGTCTAAGAGCATAATTAGTTGTGTTGTGCTATCAAGTTGTACTTGATAGTAGCAGCACATTTGGTTGCTGTGGATGACTAAAGATGAGAGTGAATCACTAAAAAACAAATGGAATTGAACTCCCCCTATCTATGAAAACAGGCTGAGACAATTGGGATTGCTCAGCCCAGGGAAGAGAAGACTCCAGGAGCACCTTATTGTGACCTTTCAGTACTTAAATGGTGCTCATAGGAAAGATGGGGACAAACTTCTTGTAGTTCCTTATAGCAGCAGGACAAGGGCTAATAGTTTGAAAATAAAGAAGTATAGTCAGACTAGACACAGGGAAGAAACTTTTTTACTATGAGAGAGGTGAAGCACTGGAACAGATTTCCCAGAGAGGAGGTGGTAGATGCCCCCACCCCTGGAAACATTCAAGGTCAGGTTGGACAGGGGTCTGAGCAACCTGATCTAGTTGAAGATGTCCCTGCTCATTTCAGGGGTTGAACTAAATGACTTTTGAATGTCCCTTACAACCCAAACTATTCTATAATGGAATTCCACCATGGGCCACTAGATCAGGTTGCCCAGATTCTATGAGTCTACGATTCATCAAAAAGTTACAAATTTTAACCAGTGAAAGCCACTGCACAGTGAGACCACAGTACTCCTGGTGGGGTAAATAGAGGCACATTTTTGTCCCCTCACTCCTCCAGCAGAGACATGGAGAGTCCACATGAGCAGCAAAGGAATATCAGCATGTACAGCAGCACCAGAGCCACCCAAGGAAATGGCAATAGCTGAGGAGGTGGATGAAAGCCCCAACTTCTCTTCCTGGGTCACAGGTAAAGGTGGTGAGAGCGTACCATGGAGGTGTGGTTTCAGAAGAGAAATCTAACAGAAAGCGAGTGTGATGTTTTAAAAATAAAATCTTACATGTTTCGTAGGTTTGACTGGGGTGCTTTGAAGGGCAGGTCAATCAAGGGCTTATATGTAATCTCACACCAGATTTTCAATATGTGTGGATGGAAAAACCCCTTTAAGGCCAAAATTCATTGGCCTCACTGCAACTACCCTGAGTTACACTGGCCAGTGAAGTGGTCATAAGAATTTTTATAAACATACATAAAGCTGCCAATCCTACTCTTACTGTGATCACTGGAATACCCATTAACTTGGTCTGCTTTGCACTGGAAATGGATTTAACCAACATTCAAAGTTAGTCTGATCACTGAGGTGATTTTATTTTAATCTTAAAAATAACACCACTGAGCTGTGCCCAGAAAATGCACTTGATTAATTCACACTTTTAAACAAACAAATGAAAATGTCAAAAAGAATGTAACTTACTGATGAAACAAAGATGGAAACAGACTATGCATGCAGAAATATAGTGACTTATGAACACCTACTGTAGTTGGAAAAAAATACACATGGGAAACATTTTAGTGTGTGAAAAAAAAAAAAGGCAAAATAGGAAACTGTCAAGAACATGGGAGAGTGGCTAGTCAATTAAGTACTGTGTAAAGATTTCCAATTTTCTTGTAGTAAATTATTTATTTAGCCCTTGCATGCCATCAATATATTTTACAAGTTTAATACCCAAATTATAGCTACCCACCCATTTATGGCCTTGTAAATGAGTCCTGACTTATCAATGCAAATTCTTGTTCTAGGCAATGTCAAATTTAGATTGGATTTGGATGTATTGCTTTTAACCTTATCAAGAAGGTTTGCTAGTGTGGTATTTTATTGCTATATTTAAAATGGAAAGTGCTTTTAAATAGACTTGCCTAGATAGCACAACTGATCACAGCTCAGATATGTCATTTCCCAGCTTAAAACCCCATCCTAATCCAGGCAGAGGTCTTGGAGATGTAGCAGAACACATTTATACTGAATGCGTTTCGCTGCAATCTCAATCCTTGGCGATGAAGTGGAAGAGCTATTGTGACAACAATGACTTTAATCTAAAGTAAGAATAGCTGGAACTCTTAAGTAATAAAACCAAATGGTAATCTGCGTGTTTCTTGATACTTCACAAGAAAAGCAAGCAATAAAGAATTCAAATGAACAAATGTAATAACTTCCTAAAGAACATTGCATTACATTTTGTTATGCTTGTGTCTCTTACCCATGTTTCACTCTTTAGCAAAGGTAGGCAGCTACACAGCAAAGGTGAAGAATTATCATTGGAGGAGAATAATATGTAAGTGACCAACTAATCAAAAAGGTTATGCAAAATTTTATCAAAGCAACACAAATATCTGGAAAACAGAAAAGAAATCAAGCAGAAACATTATTTTCATTTGACTAACTAAAAGCAGGATGTGGCTCAGTACAGGAGTCATTTGGAAGGTTAATAAAAACAACATTTGCATTCATGAGATCAAAGCTAGCTGAGATTTGCATCTCTGCAACAAAGGGCATATCTAGTAAGAGGACAAAACAGAGAGGGAGCAAGAATTGCATAGGGAGGAATTGGATGTAAGAGCTGAAAATGATGGCCACCTTTTTGTTGGCTGCAGCCTGCAACCAACATTTCTGGGCCACAATTCTTTAGAGCATAAACTGTCACTGGTAGAAGATCCTGAGGCAGACAGCAGGCTGGACTGAAGGCTGCCAGGAAGGCAGGAGAATGCGGGAGGAAAGCCCAGAGGAAGAAAGGGAGTTCTGAACTGAGAGTTATGCTCAGCGAAGATGGAGACCTAGAAACTGCCAAGCGCATGTAGGGCTGTCCACAAGGATTTTGCACTCTGATGTCCCAGTGCTCATTCTAAGAGCAGTCTTGGGGCTCAGCAAAGACATACAGCTGCAGCAAGTCTTGCTACATCCCTCTATGGGGCAATGATAGGGAGAGTCTGACTACAGCACAAAACTTTGGTGATGGACCCATCTGCTGATAGACAACCAAAGGAAACAAGAATTGCAACAGGACTGCACAGATTTGGCTCACTAGGATAAGCATAAGGGATTGGTGCAGCATGTTAAGTGGGTGTGAAGACAGCACAGCTGGCAGAGCAAACAGCAGATCTAGGGACACGAGTACAGACCCAGCTCTCTAGCTGTAAAGGCTCAAGTTACCCACTACCACCATACTCCTGTGTTAGAGTAAACAAGCATGCAAGGAAGAAGGGAGCTTCCAAGCAGGCATTTTGCAGCCATTGACATTAGATGCATTTCATGCACCATGAGCAGTCCAAAAGCTTGGCATTTCAGCTGTCAGGACTCCTGTAGTCATCCCTGGAATGAGACAAGCTCTTCCAGAACAGATCTCACCATATCTCTTCTCAGACTTTTTTAAAAATGGGATGAAAACCTCACATTTTATCAAAGACTGGCTTAAACTAGGAACCTCATTTTTTTCTAGATGGGGAACAATATAGGACTTGGATCCCACCCTTAGTACACATAGCTGATGTGTCAAAGAGGTCAGGATCACTGAAATGTGCAGACTGACACAAGCCACTCTCCTGGACCTGTGGCTGATATCTCGGTCACGTATCTCTCACCTTGCTTTCATCCAAATGATTTACTTCAAAAGCACTTTTGCTTGGGAAAACTACAGTGCTTAAACAGCTTCATTAAGTGCAATACCTCTTCATGAAATCACAGCTGCTCCTTTTGCTATTTGCAGGTTCACTTGCTATCTTTCTCAGCCCAGTACAACTGTTGACAGTTGGAAGGTACAGCTAACATTAACCAGCACAGATGAACCCTGTATATTGCAGTGATTTCTGGTTAGAGCTATTTGCTGCCTCTCATATTGCTGTGTTGTTTTGAGGGGTTCACAGTAGAGATGAAAACAGGTTAAATTTATTTTTTTCTCTCCCTATCTGAAGATTTACAAACGTTACACTTTTAAGATAAAGACTAATTTTTTTTTTAATTTAATTTTTGCTACTGAATTCAGTGGGAGCACAGTGGTTCCAGCATTCAGTCCTTTTAATAACCTCATCCTAAATCAAGTTTATATACAGGCCACTTAAAATACCCTTCCAGCTAATTTGTTATGGGCACTGTATTATGTCACACTGATCTCTCCTGGGAATTTTCAAATTCATCACAGATAACTATTTTTCAGACTTGTTCTTGCTCCCACTGAATTCAGGCATAAAAATCCCATTGTGTTCAGGGCCAAAATTATTGGGTCACTGAGTCCTGCTATTATTTCAAGTTCAGGTTTATTCTACAGTTTCTATCCCATGTGACTTTATTCTGTTTTGGAACTGCTAAATAGCATAGTCCACTTGAAGGAGGCACATTAGTTGCGACAGCATTATACAAAGCCTTGTCAGTGTCTACTTCCCTTTGTTACATAAATGCAGTGCATTGTTCATATGCTTCTAGTTAATCCTCTGTATTTCATATTCAGCTCTCTTTTTTTTAATTGCTTAACATGACTGTATAACTGTGGTCACATGTTAAAACTAAACTCGCGCTATTGATGAACTGTAGGAGTGGGAAGGGATGGGGGAAATCTATTGAACTATAAATAGTCCTTACAAAGTGAAAACAACCTAACCTTGTTAATCACAAATTAGGAAGGAGTGTGCCAAAAATAGCACAATGATGGAGTGTCAAATCAAACGCCTCTGTGCAGGTAGTTTGTACAATACCAGGTGACTATAGCTGTTATGGGAATATCCTTGCTCAGGAAAACAGTCTAACTCCGTGCCAACTAGGCATCAATGGCTGGCTTTCTCAGGAACTCTTTTTAAAAGGCATCTAGGCAACAGAAATGAGTGATATGCTCTGTTCCTCCTGCATTACTTGGTCTCACTGGCAGTACAGTATACTTGTTGTAACCTAAAACCAGACAGTTGTTTGTACAGTAGTGTAAAAATCTAACAATGGCTGTGCCAAATAACTCTCCCACATAACTTCTGAGATCACTGTGAATATAAGTTTGCATTAACAATTCCCCCTGCAGGGTTTGTTAAAATGCTTCCTCTCAACAAGCTGAAGGTCTCCTGGATTTTCAGGCTTCATGACAAAGACTTCTGGCTCACACGGTTTGATCGGTTTCTAGTCTTGACTATGTTCAAATATTTTATAATAAGAAACTGCATTTTTTCCACTCCTGGACTCCCATCAGAGTGTTTATTATATTAGATACATTACATAAGCTGGTACTTTAGGTGCTTTATGAGTTTTCCATAAACCCTTATTTGCTAATGGCTAGCCTGACTTTGTGAGTCTACTGCAATTTCTGACCCTCCTTAGTAATGGGAACCTGGTTTGAATAATGTTTATAGTACCTTTAAAAAGAGGCATCATAGAAAAGCAAAAAAAATCATAATCATTATGATAAAAATATTTCCTTTATATGATACTTCAGCCAGTTTTCTTTCACCAGCTGAGTAGTGTCTTTCCAAAAACTTTCAGCATGTACCTTTATTTTTCTCAGCTGTGGATTCCAGATTGAAAAGCAAAACCCTTGGATTAAAAGCAGAAATAGACTAAATCTGGCAACCTCTGATGAAAGGTAAGACTCTATGCTTTTGCTAAAATTTCCATGCCCAGTGACCAGATTCAGTAACTCCATCCAACTTACTGACATTCTGCTTTTTCATGGTTTAAGAATCTCAAACATGCAAAATCTCTCCCTATCTTTATAAGTTAGTAGCCCTGATTTACAAAGATACCGACACTGACAGACCCAGAGAAATAGCTGAGATTTTAGTTTGAAGGTAATGTTCTCCAGCTGGATAGCAAGTTCTGGACTGGAGATCCCACTCTGAGCCATTTTCAGCCCCACTAGAAACTGCATCAGCCTTGCACAGGTGAGTAAGAAGAGACTGTAGGATTAAACCTTGCTATGTGATGTGATACCATCCCTGGATTTGACTTCTTGGTGGGAAGGAATTTAAAGTAATTCTTGTGGTAACCAGCTGGAAAAACTTTTATTGGTATGCATGCAGAGTCATAGAATCATGGAATGGTTTGGGTTGGATGGTACCTTACAGATCATCTAGTTCTAACCCCCCTGGGACACCTTCCACTAGACTGGGTTGCTCAAAGCCTCATCCAGCCTGGCCTGAGCAGTCTTCTCCAGGCTGAAAACCCCAGGTCTTTCAGTCTGTCTTCACAGGAGAGATGACCCAACCATCTGACCATCTTTGTGGCCCTCCTCTGGACCCACTCCAGCAGGTCCACATCTTTTTTTATACTGGGGGACCCAGAGCTGGACACAGCACTCCAGTGCTGGGGTCTCACAAGAGCAGAGAGGGAGAATCACCTTCCTTGTTCTGTTGACCTGCTCTTGATGCAGCCCAGGATACAGTTGGCTCTCTGGACTGCAAGTGCACATTGCTGGATCGTGTTGACCTTCTTGTCAATCAATTGCTCCTAGTCCTTCTCCACAGGGCTGCTCTTGATCCATTCCCTGCCCAGCCTGTATTTGTGCTTGGGATTGCCCCAGGCCACCTTGCACTTGGCCTTGTTGAGCTTCATGAGGTTCACAAAGGCCCAGCTCTCCTGCCTCTCAGGGTCCCTCTGAATGCCATCCCTTCTCTCCAATGCCACAACCACACCACACATCTCGGTATTGCTGGCATGATCGCTGAGGTTGCGTGAAATCCCACTGTCCATGTCAACAGCAAACATGTTAAACAGCACCAGTCCCAGTGCCAATCCCTGAGGAACACCCCTTGTTCCAGGCCTTTACCTGCTGGAACAAGAATTTAGAAAAGCATTTGGGAAAAACTTTCCCACTTCTCAAACAAGTATGAATATTTACCAGGTAGGCCTGCTCCTTAATATACTTGCAGTTACTTTACAAAAATGCAGTGCAGGGAGATCTGCTCTTAATTATCCTAAAATACAGCCACAGGAAATAGCATAAGGCTGTCATAGGCTTTGCAACCTAGAATTCCTACTTTTAATCAGCAATAGTAATTTTAAATTCAGCTTTTTAAAAGTCTTAGTAAAATTCACCTTAGGGAACAATAAAATGACAATTAGGTATGACAAAGGTACAGAGCAGAAACAATTAGTTACTACCTCAATAAAAGTAGAAAAGATGGGACTGTGAACTTACCAGCCAAATTCCAGGAAACAGGATAAACTTCTTGACCTTAATGCAAAAAGCCCAAATATTTGGAGATTATATTTTTGGTATGTCTCTAAAGAAACAAGGGCTTTTTTCTTTTTTGCATTTCCCAACTTACTACTGATACTACACTATATTAATTCAATGGTATTGATCAGTCACTCTGATAAATCATCCTATACTTGCTTGCATAACAAGTCTCCTAGTACATCTCCACATTGTGCAGAAAGTGCTGCAATGTACCCCAGGTAGTCACTAGGTGGTAACATACGCAGACTTCAGCATACCTGCAAATCCTGCACACCCTCATCTAATGTTTGTCAACAGTAGAGAAATTTAATCAATCTTCTGATGGAAAGGGGTCAGGTTTGTAGTGTCTCATAATGTTTGATAGAGACAAAACCTTGAGAGCTCATTAGTTGACTGAAGCCAGCTAGGAGGATAGCTGGCTTTCATGCTGCTCTGGAAAGTCCTGTAGCCACGTTCATCTCCATGCCTGCCTGCGAAGCCTGGTCTGTAGGAATCCCTGTGAAACCTGATATGAGGGTTCAGAAAGGTGTGTGTTTTCTATTAAATGCTATCAGTCTTTCCCATGAGGATGAAGAAGTTGTGGTTTGCAAGTTTCTGCCTTGGTGCTTTTGATATATTTGCTGAATGTTTCCTGCTAATACAGGGCAAGGTTGCCCCACGCACCCACGCCAGGGAATAAGGAATTGAAAGTCTCCCTGTGTGGCCCCTGCACATCGACCGTCTGTGCCTGACGGGCAGAGCAGGCTGCCAGGGAGCCTGTGGAGCCCCAGCCCTCTGCTCCCCTACCCCAGCACCCCAGCAGGAAGTAATTTACTGGTGATCTGGGCCAGGAGCAGTCTGCTTTGCTGTCTGATTAATGGGAGAGCCACAGACCAAAGCATCATTCCCTGACTGCCAGAGCTGGGCAGCGCAGAGCAACTCTCAAAACTCTGTGGTTTAGGAGGAGCTCGCTGTCTGGCAAGCACCAGAGCAGACCCAAACCCATCTGGGTGAATCTGTGCAACACTTCCAAGGCACAAAATCTGTTTGCCCCATTTGCAGGGAGCCTAGACGGCATGGCAAACTGAAGGCCAGATTTCTTGCTCCTTTCTGAAATCATGTAACAGTCTTCCTGCAAAATAATAGTGAAGAAGGGAGGGGAAGAGAGACATAAGGTTAGATAAGAAGCTACATACAAGATGGTCCAGATACAGACATCAGGAAGGAGAGAGGTGATTCTGAAATTTTCATCTGCACAGAGCTGGAAAGTTTTCTGCCTCTAAGCAAGTAGCACTATTTTAAACCTTGGTCTCCCATTTCTGAGTTAATAAGTCTGCCCAGAGGAAAGGGAGGTGCCTGCAATGGGAGCATGTGGGCTTTATTTGGATTGTCCCAGCTACTGAGTCTGCCCTGCAGCCTACTAAGTGATTGGCACATTAATTAAAGAAATCCCCAGACATTTTTAAAAACAAACATGTTTTGTCCTTTCTCTCCCTCCTTTGAAATATTTGTTACCTTTCCAATAGGCTTAGCCAGAAAGAGGAGCAAAGTGAATGAGCTGTAGAAAGACGAATTCTGAAGGCTTGTTTCCTTACCTTGATTATGTACATGTGTGTTGCCTAATATAGCAATTTAAGGATGACATTTTCTGAACCATCTGATGCAATACACGACACCTGGCATGCTGAAAAGGAACTTGAGAGTCTGTAGGGGTTTAATCTGTATTTTATCATCTGCTAGCTGTATCTATAACAACACAGCAAATGCTCATTTGCTTATTGTCTTGGACTATTTCTCTGCAATGCAAATGGAATAATAGAAGATGGAATCAAGAATAGCAAATAGCTCCATGTGGCCATTGTATGGAACTATGACTTCATACTGCCTGAAGACTTTGTGGAGTCTCCTTTACTGGAGATATTAAAACCCCACCTGGACATGATCCTGTGCAACCTGCTCTAGGTGAACCTGCTTTATCCAGGGGGTTAGACTAGATAATATCCAGAACTTCCTTCCAGCCCCAGCCATTCTCTGTCATTCGTGTTGACTGAGCCAAAGGAGTTTCACCAGGCTTTTTCATTCATGTTTGTTTCCTCTGGCATCCATTTGTGTAATAGTAATCAGATTGTTATTGTAATCCTTTATTGTAAATATGGTGATTCAGTAAAAAATACAGTGACTTAAGAAAGTAAATATTGATAGCTAGTTCATGATGGTTGGTACACTTTAGAGAGATAGAAAAGAAAATGCAGTACCTGAAACACTCATATTGAAAAACTCAAACCTGGTCTAAGTTTAAGTAAGTTAGAAACTGTCTGACCATCCACACTTAAAAAAAACAAAAACAAAAATAAAAACAACCAAAAAACCCCCACAACTCCACAACCCAAACAACCAAAAAAACAAACAAAAAACCAACCAACCAACCAACCAACCAAAAAAAAAAAAAACCCACATTAGTGTAAACTTGTAAACTTTTAAGTAGGGAGGGGAATCTTAGAAATAATTTTAAAAAGAGGGCTAAACTAGACTGAAAATTATCTAGTTTTTCTCTGACAGTT
Source organism: Molothrus ater (assembly GCF_012460135.2). Classification (NCBI taxonomy): domain Eukaryota; kingdom Metazoa; phylum Chordata; class Aves; order Passeriformes; family Icteridae; genus Molothrus; species Molothrus ater. The sequence continues at coordinate 34,354,569 of NC_050478.2, read as the reverse complement.
TAAAACAAGTTTCAGAAACAATGTTTCCACAAGTTCCCTACATGGCCAACAGCAATCCCTGGCTATCTGCGCTGGTAGTCATCCTATATTGGTTTTTTCTTGATGTCTAGTTTAAACCTTCTTTGCTGCAATTTAAACTTAACACTCACTGTTTTGTCACCAGTGGACACAGAAAAGCTTCTTTCTTTCTGGCTTAAGTGCCTTTTACATATTTGAAAACTGCTGACCTTGCTTTAGGGAGAAAAAAACTCAAAAAAAAAATATAATGCATCCATCGACACTGCAAGGTCAAATTTAATCCTTAGCAGTACAAGTCCTGACACCCTTTTTCAGGATCTGAAAGACTCATGACATGGCCAAGAAGCTGTTGCCAGTGAAGGAGATGAAGGTGCTGTAGACTTGGCTACTGCTGTACCAGAAACACGCCCAGCAAAGCAGGAAGGAAGGAGGAAAGACACAGGGAGCTCTGAAGATACCCTGCCAATTCGCCTAGAATAGGAGGAGTTCCCATCTCCAGTGGTGCCTGAGGACAGGCAGCAGTGACTGGGAGAAGCATCCTGCTAGCATCTCCAGGGATCTGGCTAGCCTTTAGCTCTGCTGGGCAGGGACAGCTGACAGGGCAAGAGGAGGCTGAGGAGTAGGATGCATCTGAAGCACTCCTTGGGTTTTCAAAAGCCAAATGATTAATTCATTCAGGATGATTTAGATAAATTTCTGTGGCTCTAATCTAAACATTTTATAGTTCTTAATGCTCTTGATTTGCAAGAGTAAGCTGGCACTCTTGTGACAGAGCTACATGTGATTACTAAAAATATTCCATTTTAAATATAAACAAACCTATGGCATCATTTTTATTTTGTAGTGTTTAGATTTTATCTGTGGCCTCACAAGGAAAAAGATTCTTTTAACAAGCTTTAAACTAGAGCCAAAAAAAAAAGTTGGTTTGGTGCATTCTTGTTAGCATTAAAATTAATTACCATAGACATACATTTTTAAAAACAGTTCTTGAAAAGTAATATAATAGAAAGCAAAGATAATTACACAGTATTGTTGCACCAGCTTTGTTTTTGCTGTTCATGTTCTTTCTAGGTGATATAAAGAATCATTCTAATTGTGAGGGTTCATATGTGCTTAAGTCCATGTGAAAAGCTCCATCACTAGGAAGGAACGCTTAGCCTAGAGTGATAACTTAAGGCTAGACACTTATGTGGCTACTAGAGAGGAAAGTAGATTAGTTTCTTTTGCCTCACGATTCTCCTCCCCCTCTTTTTTTCCTTTCTTTTTTAGTTCCTTGACTCTTTGATTTACACTCTTGCTGGTCTACTGTTTTGAGAACCTGATGTTGTGGAATCTTTAAGTCATCTGTGACCTAGGTCACTACAGACAGGAGCAATTTAGTAAAAGTATTAATTGAAGCTCTCTGGTAAGCCCTACTTCTGCAGATGAAGTTTCACATCAAACATACACAGCCTGCAACTCCACTTCTGAACAGACTAAGATTTTCAATATCTCATAAACAGGCTCCTCAATCACCAGAATCTAATAAGACTATAATCATCATTGACACTATAATGATTAAAATGAATAAAACCCATTAAGAAAAGTCATGTTGAGTTATTAAAAGTTTCGCTCTGTGTGATATGTAATCTTTTATCCATTTTTTATGATGAAATCTGTAACCATCTATCCACAAAAGACCATTAATTTACTGCTCTGTGGATGTTACCATGCTCTTTAGTTTAACAGCTTATCATTGATTTCTTGAGGGAGATATTATATTTGGAGAAATACACATGGAACTAAAGCCAGCATGTTGCTATAAATTTGCCACTGACGGGATGATCAAAGTATTTTGGTTTAGTCAAAGCAGAGGGCTGGTGAACAAGTTCAGCAGAGCCCATGGTCATATCCCTGCTGTTGTAAGCAGACCCCGAGGCAAGGCAGCAGATACATGTTTTCAAGAATCACAAACTCTTGTAAGAAAAGGTCATGTGCACTGCAGGGGGAAGCACAATAAAATTTCCATTAACTAGAGCCTAGTTAACCGGCTTATTGGCATCTATTAGAAACAAATTGCAAACAAAACTGATCCTATTATAAACTTCCCCTTGTTCCCTCAGTAAAATAAAGTCACTGAATGACCCACAAAAGACGAGGAACGCAGTTTGTCAGATGACTTGCTTTATTTTCAAGGGAAGTATTATGTTTCACACACTGAAGGGTCTACAGTTGTGACTGGCAGAAAATTACATAGTTATGGGAAATACGTGAATCAGTGCATCAAAAGTAACCTGGAGAGGGGAGGCAATGCACTTCTGCTCACATTTTTTTAATAGGGAATTTTTTTTCCTCCTAGGCAAACAGCAATAAAAAAATGTGAATGGAAGGATGTGTACACAAACTTTCTGTCTAAGTGGTGGGAGAGCACTCTTCCTGAAGTGTACATTTTCTCATAATAAACCCAGCTCCAATATCTTTATTGCTCATCTCCTTTTTAATCTTATTAACAATAAAGCCTAAAAATGTTTTGAAGAAGTCAAATAAAGGGTGTTCTCTTTTTTTTTTCTGAACATTCTTTCCATTTACCTGGGCTTACTAATAATGTGTCTTTCCCAACATTTTTAATGCTGGGTAAGATCTTCAGATTTGACCCCACTCAAAAGCAATAAGGATATGACCATTATTACTTGCTGAAATCTAACCCAATCTCTGTACTTTCCATCTTACTGGCTTTTTCCTTCAGGTGCCTCTTAGCACTTCAGATATAGCTATGAATCAAATGAAGTTCTTCTTGGTTTATCTGAACAGTACCACAGAAATGTAAGTCCCTTTGCAAAGGGAATAATACAAAAATACTTTTTTTCAAATAAATATAGGCACGACAATTATAAAAGTCGAATATCACCTTCCTTTTAGCAAAACAAAGTAGGGGATGGAGAATGCAGGAGCATGGAACATACAATAATGACTGTGGATGTTATTTTGACATAGAGTACAGCTATAGGGAAAATGCTCTGATTTTAGGCACTCCATTCAGAGACAAAGGTGTGCCAAGGAATTTACAGAATGGATCTTGCTCTGGCCAGCCCTGCCCTTTCACATGCTCTATCAATGCAGGATGCCATTTATCTGAAAAACCCAATTTCTCAGCAATGCTTTTGAAAGAATAATAGAAAGTCTTCAAGAAATTGTTGTTATACTAGGAGTTAGGAAAACGCTCCTAAAAGTTAAGTCTTTCTCTTCAGAGTAATAACTTTGAGGACAGTGACATATACCTGTCATGATCATCTGGTTTTATATAACAGCTACATGCTCTACTGCAAAAAAAAACCCACAATGTGAAGGAGACCATCTACTCTGACCTAGTCAATAGTTCTTCCTGTAGTCTGGATCCTGGATTTACTGAGTGAATCCATGCTGAGTTCTACTGCAGCATTTTGTGGGTCCCTGGGATGCTATTTTTCTTCCCTTGTGAGTGTAAGTGAGAGATTAAAATTCTATTGCACAAATGCCCCAGAGTCACAGAGTTTCTGGCCATGGGGGATCTTTCACATTGTTGAGCCTGACACTTTGCAGAGCACAAGCCAGGCAGCTCAGTGCAGGTGTCTATAGATTAAGTCCTATGACTTGGGTAAATCTGAAGTATTTCAGTTTGTTGGCCATAAGTTGATTGACTGCCATTAGTAGAAAATGGATAGTCTGAGGTATTTATGGTGAGCTCTGCAATCATCTATCCTTTGAAGAGCATTAATTTACTGCTCTGCACATGTGACCACACTCTTTAATTTAACAGTTCATCTTGCTTGGGGGCAGGGAATTTGTTAGTAACAGGTTATTCTGACAAGTGACCTATATTACATGTAGAAAAAAATGGGGTTCCTGCCAGGTCTTCCCTCACTCCAGTTCTGGCCAATGGTTTGATTCTGTGTAAGTCAGATCACTCCATACTGGGAAACATCTAAGAAAGGAGTCTCAGACTGCTGTGCCTTTCTGCCTACTATCCCCACCCCAGCATGTGCCTAATCAGGAGGAAAGAAAACCAAATACAAGTTCAAATTCCAGTTGCATACCAAAGTGCTGGTATTTCTTCATGATCCTTGCAACTAAATCACTAAAACCCTGAAGCATGGCTGGACTACAGTCATGTATTAATACAGAGCTTCAGGTATTATGAAAGCAAAGATTTCTCCTCTGCCGATGGACTAAAATATGGGAGGGAATAAATAGGAAAATTTGTGGCTTAACAGAAGTTTGACTCCTTTACAAATATTGCAAATCACAGTGAATGATGTCTGTTATCAAAAGACTTAAAGGGGAAAGTTATTAGGTAGATGAAAGCTTGTTAAGGAGAATTCACTATGGTAGTGAATGAGGTAAAAGAGAGGAAACTGTCTCCATCCATGAAGGAATATTTACTTTAATACACCACAGACAAAAGATAAATTGATTGCTAAGATGTGCATAATTTTTAAGATATGAATGGATTTCATTTTATCTTTATATTATTTAAAATATACCTCTTTCAGCAAAGCAGTGAAGAGTTAATCTGAACTGTAATTAATTATAATCTTTTGAGACAACTCTTACACTGATCAGAAAAGTGAGGGAATTGTGAGGAAGTGGCATGCTTACAGGAATGATGTAAAAACAAGTCACTTTGAGAGTTTTAGCAAATCTGTTCAATGGTAAGGGGTGTTTATGAACTGATGAGTCAGCTGCTCCACAATTACAGGTGGAGACAGCACTAAAATCTTGCTGAATTTGGCTATTGAAATTATGTGGTTTCATAAATAGTATAATATTGTTCTCAGCAGGTAAATGGTGTATTTTAAGGACGACAACTTTACCACACATAGAACTATCCAATGGCTGAAGGTCAAAAGGCCACCTGCTAAATGATGATATAAATCCATAGAATTACTTGATAGGAAAGTAATTGCCAAAGCTTTTTTCTTGTTGTGAAATTATAGTTCACTGAATGAGCAATATTTTCATTGTAAATATTTTCCTACAAATATGTCAAGGGAGAGAGGGCAGAAGAAATTTTTGCCAGTGTATATCTCAACAAGAAGTACCACATTTTATATTAAACAAGTCATAATGGTTGGTCTATTTTTCCTTCCAGCTGGTACAGAAAAAGAACAAATTTCTTTTTCATTTCTTGCTCAAACATTATGTCTAGAAATGTAACCTCAACACTGTCTTTAAATTGGTGATCAGGTCATGCAGCTACAGATCCCCAGATGTGACTGCATCAGGAGAGTGGGGTGTTGAAGGACACCTTTTGTTTCCTAAACATGGAATGTCAGCCCTCAACAAAACACAGTATATGTGGAATATGATCTAGCTCGTCCTTCTTTGGCCTTGTTACGTCTTGCAATTGTTCCTGAGCCTTGTCTGGTGGAAGCTCCCCCCTCCCTGCTCTCTGACAGTGTATTTGTAAGCAGAGGCAGATGAGAAGTTTCACAAACAGCCCAGTGAAGCTGAAGAAGTCACTCAGATATCTGGCAGCACTGCAGAGAGAATTGGCATGCCAAAATCCTGCCCAAGGTGATCAAAAAGCACTTCCTTCACAAAGCATTAAGCAGATTTTTGGATAGCCCCTCAAGCGATAATCCCTTAGCAGCCAGGCCCCAGACTTTATCCCTTTGAGTCTAAAAATCAGCCTAAATGTTCTGAGGATCAATGTGTAAGATTGCTATTATTTCAGAGTAGTCTGAAAAGTTATCCATAGCTTTCATCATTCATCATGCAAGTGAACTTTGCCCTGCAAGTCCAATGACATCTTGGTGTTCTTTTTTCTAAAATGTTCTTTTTATGGGATATTTTTTACAAAAGGACTTATAACTGATACTCAGGAGTATTCATCATGCAGCAGGCTTATTTATACCCAACATAATGCTAAGTGTTATAGTCGTCAAATTGCAAATCTCTTGCTCTCACTGGGCATGCAAACGAAGTCCAAAGAGTTCTCAACTGAACCCAGACATTTCAAAATTTAATGCAAATTACTGCCATGAAAAACTATGCTGGTATTTTAAATGATTACACATACGGGTCTATAGAAAGTCATTTTGAAGGCTCATTTCCACAGGTGTAAAGTGCCTAGGCTTTCAAAGGAACTATTAGAACTTGTCTAGGTATAATTAAAATTACATAATTCATAAATAATAAATCCCTTTTTTTCAATTACTCTTCTAACTAATTATACATCAGTGCTTAATTGATATTTAGCTCTGTCAGTACCTTGGTCTTTATGTAAAAGCAGAAAAAATACTTTGGGTTGGAGTCCACTTAACCACATCTTACCTGCATTCAAATATTTTTCTAACACAAAATAAAATACAGATTATCTAAAATTAGAGTGTAAATAGTCTAGATCACTATGTCAACAGTGAGAAGCAGGTGTGTTTTAAGGCTTTTAAGGGGAAACTTAGGCTAAGCAACAAGGTTTCATCCAGGACTCACATTTCAGTTTGCTGTTAAATATGGAAATACAAGTGTAAAGGAGTAGGAGTATCTCAAGAGTGACTATTGGTGCTGTCTGAGGCACTGCATAACAGAATAGTTTCCTATAGAGCTCTTCTGGAGATTAGTGTTATTTTTAAGTGGATAAGTAACCAAGAATAATTTCTTAATGTGAAGACTTCTCTTGCATGGACAGCCATGCTGAGATGCAGTATTTGCCTCAAATCTCCATGGATGATTTGCAATAGCATTTTGCTATTTGGAAGCTGTATTACTGATTTCTTTCCTGTCTTCTAACATTTGCCATTAGTCTATATTTTAGCATAATATCAATGTACCTACTGGCACATATATTATGTTGCCACTCTAAATTACTGTTGCAATGGCTGGATTCCTCCTGGACTCTTAAACTGAAAGGTAATTTTTCTCAGGTTTGCCATCAAGTCTTGAATTTGACCTCTGAACTCTGCATGACTACTCATAGAGTCAATCAGATGAGAAAGTTACACCATTGACTGAATCTTCCATTATAGCTATTGCAAGATCTCAACAATCTCTGCAATAGATAACCCACAGGCAAATCACATACCATTTGGTAGCAATGCTAGACTTGTACTCATTTACAAAGCTGTCACTGAATTTGCAGTAGTGCTTTGTACTTAGAAGATAATTTGTTTTAATTTATCTGAAACTGTCTACCTCTGCACGTACTTTACTGATGTGAAGATACACATGCTTTATATTCACTGTGTTTAATATAAAAGATTCTTTCTCTTTAGTAGCTCTTTTACCTGCTACCCAGGTTAGGAAAAGAATGGAAAATATTCAAAAGGGCTATGTTTTCATCTAATTTAGTCTATATCATGATATAATACTTTCCCATTCATATTTAAACTTCAGAGTCCCACATCAATAAAACTTTCCATGCTCATTCACCTATCACATACTATACTACAGAGTAAAGTGTGCATCATCCCACTGAATCTCCAACACATTTGAATGGAAGTGGGCCAAATGAATTTACCATCACTCTAGGTCTGCAAAGACAGGTTCTCTGTGTTGAGGAAGTAACATGTTTTTTCTTTCTATACAGTAAGGGGGGGAAACAGTCAGCAGCAACACCTGAAGGTTTAACATCTACACCTTTGTTTTGGTTTATCAACACCTTTTACTTTCATGTTTCAGTAAAAAAATTACAGAGGTATTTTATGAGAAATCATAGATAATATCTTTGTAGTACATTTGAGACAGACCACTGTTTCCAACTCTTTAAACAAAATCTAATGTGAACATACTTCAGCTTCGCTGGCTTTGAAGCATAAGTTTAAAATAACCATTGGGATAGAAACACCATTATTCATAAAAATAACAACAGCAAGAAAATAATAAAAGTGTGCTTGATAGAACTTGCAGCACTATTACTGTATATAATCCCAAAAACATTTGTTTAGAAATCAGGGTATTTAAAAACATCTTAGGGTCTTAAGCTACATACTCCATGTGTGCCTTTCAGTTACAATTTCAAGTTTTCCTTCACAAAGAAGACATTTGGAAAGTAATGTTTGTTTGTTGTTGTTTTTTAAGGAAAGCCAGGTCCTCTTGGTGCTAGGACTCACAGCTTCAAAGAAAAAACAAAACATTACAGAATCATGGAATAGTCAGGAAATTTGTCAGCCCTATGACACAACAACATATTTACATTCTAGAATACAACTTGCTAGTCCAGGCTTCACAAAGCCAAAGGGTTTGCCCCCAGAATGGGCCTGGTTATCAAGAAAAGTTACAGACATTCACACAGACTCATGCCAAAGCCTTCTCCTGCTATCCCTTGCATATGGAAAATGTTAGAGAACCCAAACAACTAAATCAGGCAAGAGAAACAAAAAGAGAATAACAATGACTTTCACGTGTCCCATAAATATACCTTGGCAGAGAATCCATCTGCAAGCACAGCACACTAGACAATTAAGGGCAATTTTTCAAATGTGTTCTCTGAAATTTTAATGTGTTGTTGCTTGCCTGGTTTTCATGGGAAAACTCATGTTTTCATGTTGAGCTGCATGTGAAAGCTGGCATGCAACCATTCTTTGTGTACTTTTAGAGGCTGTGAAGAAGGGCCTTTGAAAGCTGAACCTGCTGGTTACCATTCTAATGCAGAGATAAAATATTTTTTCTTTACCTTGATCTTGCAGGGTTTTCATGAGCTTCAAGTGAAAATAAGTGTTAATTCCTCTAAGTAATTTTTGCAAGGTGTCTGTGGTAAATTACCTGCAAGATGTAAGTAGGTTCATCTGATAGCTGGAGACCCTTAAAGTGTCTATTAGAAAACTATACTCATGAAAGACTTGGTTATTGATTGCAACCATTATTAGCTCAACTGGCCTGAGACAGAGAATAAATATGCATTACACCTCTTGAGAAAGCAAGTTTCACAATTACACAGATTTTATTAGACAAACAAGATTTTTAAAAGCTTGTATGGTCAGTTCCACTTTGGAGAGGCTTGTCCAGCTTGGAATCATTACAAGAGCTAACAGCAGCTCTCTGTATTGCATGATTCATCTGTCCCTATAGATAACCCTATATATCACTGCAGAGTGTGCTGATTAGAAGGGATGTTACTAGGACCCAGAGGCCTAAATTGCTGCTTAAAACTGCATTAACATTTCACATTTATTAACTCAACATACAAACGATTGATCTGAAAATAAAATAAGTGGTTTCTCTGGCATAGTTGTGAAGAATAGCTCTTTGTAATGGAAGAAATTCTCATTCTTGATTGCATAACAGTAACCATTAAATTTCCTTATTATAAAGGCATCTAATTAGCAAAGATTTTCATTTTTTCCCAATACCACAGGGGGCCAATCACTATTCTGAGCACATATCACTTAGGTGCATAAAAATTTGCATTGTGCTGTTGGTTTTTCTTTTGAGAGAATGCCTGGGAATATAACAGAATATAGATATGATCCTAGTATTTTCCATACAAAATTAAAATTCAGTTCAGCAGAAAGTGTGCAGAAAGGAAATATATTTGAAGGATCTCCTTCCTCTCTGTCTTCTCGTTCTTCACCACTGCCTGAAAACTTTGTAATGGATATTGTTAACACACAAATAAAATTGTTTTGTGCTTGTATATAAAATTCCCCTACAAAACATGCAAAGGTTTTCAGTATGGCCCACCTTCTTCTGGACATCACATAAACTACAGCTGCCATTTAAAACCACAGCTTGCATTTCAAAGATGCTCCAACTGGGCCTACTTCAACTCCCTCTTCTCCACAAAGTCCAGTGCTGTGAGACATAAATTAAAACTTGGAGACGTACTGGGGTACACAGATAGGGAATGAAGGACTTTGAGGTTTCTGTCCCAAACTCTTCCTTGTGCTGTGTCTGTGTTTCCAGCGGAGCCGCGAGGCCGGGCAGGAGGATGGGTACGGCTGTCTGTCAGTCTGATTCACAGAGGCTGCAATCAGCACCTCACCCCCCATTCATGCTTAGGCCAGCAGGTTCAGTGAGTGCAGCAGATGCACTGAAAGGCAGCAAACTCTTCTGAAACATAATGATGCAGTGCTCTCTCAGAGATCCTGCACCAAGCTGAGAGCTGTTTTGAGTGGTGTAAAAGCACATGTCATGTACGGTGAGCATTAACACACATACCCAGGCCCTCTGTGTGGGGGAGTGATAGGAAATATTGGTATCCTGAGTGGGTCCTAGACATTTTTATCTGAATGGAAATCAGTGACAGTCCTCAGGAGAAAGTCTTTCTGACATGTTGACAACGCCTGTAATGTAGCATCTGCAATTTTGAAAGCATGGTACCTCTTGGGGTGTTAGAATTATTATTTGGTTGGGGATGGGGGGGGGGGGGTCCCAGTAATGTACACTTTTCTGTCTTAATAACTATACTAAATTTGTATAAAACAAGTCAAATTAAATTTGTAATGCTTATGTGGGGATGGAATATGCGTCATAGTCAGAAAGGAATTTTAGCTCTGCACTCAAGTATCTCAGCTATCTATGCCTGCTTTATGGAATGGCTGAATGGAATGAAACAGCATGGTGAACACAAGCAAAAATTACAAATTATTTTGATGGGAGAAACGGGGAAAGAGGAGAGGTAAAAACACAAATTAGCCTGTACATTATTCTTCAGTCATGGTTTTCAAAGGCTCAAATGGACGCATAGAGCCACAATCCTGCCCGTTGCTCTCTGTAGCTACATTGATTTCAAGGAAGAGTTTGGCACTATTTGGATTTAGGAAAAAAAATTAAAATCATCACAACAAAATATTTCCTTTCCCATCTAGAACTGCTGATTCAACTGCAACACTCAGCTACTGGAGACAGCATTTGAAAGTTGGTTTCAACTCCTTACAGGCAACCTCTGGATCATCTCTTGCTACTTGTGTATTTCTTACTATTTCTGGCCTCTCTTTGGAGAGCTGTGGAAATGCAAGTTTTCTCTCCATGTTTTTATGTAGCAAACCCATACCCAAAATGAAGCAAGGGTCAAACTGGTGGTTAGATATATTGTCTTTCATTCCAGGGCTTCTTATAAAAGTGCAGCTAAAACAGCTGTGGTGGAATCAGACTGCAAAGAGCGCCTTATAACACAAGGGTATACCCAACTGGTTTATATAGCCTTAATTCAAGCAGCACAACTAATGATAATGATATGTTACAGTATTATTATGCCAGGAATGTATGAAATCAAGAGACAACATTTCATCTTAAACTTTGCTGATTTTTCACATTTGCTTAGCATCTTCTCTAATGATTTCTTGCACTGTTTTTATGCCACCTCAGATAAAGTGCCATCATACATGATATTTGCACCATTAAGCACAAAGTAAGCGTTAGTTATGATCTAGAGGCAATGCTGTGAAGCATTAAAAAATGTAAAGGAAATGGTTTTCAAGCATACTCTCAAATACTCTGAAGCTTGAGTGTCCTTTGCTTTCACCATGCCAGCTGGATGATGTTCTGCATTTCAACAAAGCTAGCTACCATTTCCAAACAGATCCATGTAAGATTTTCAGCATTCATATTTGAGTGAGAGGTCCAGTAAAAAACACATTCACACAGAAATGCAGAGAGCAGAAATCCAATGAACCTATCTAGATGGAATTAAGTGAAACAAAACACAGTGGTTACAATTAATCATCAGTGAACATGGTCACAATGACATTCTTTTCAAGGAAAGGAAACCATTTTCTGTCATAAGCTGCATCTTGTCAAACAACACCTCTGATATTTGGTTTTTATTATGACTCTTGTCTTTTTGGAGCATAACAGTGATTTTGACTTGCTGCATAGATAAATGGCGAATAATGTAATTAGGTTGAATTAATAAAACTCATGCTCTTGCACTATTCACATGTCAGTATGGGAATTTTTCTCAGCTATTTCCTAATGCTGAAATCTAGTAGAGTAGACTTCCACAGGATTAAGTCTCTACAATTATTCAGTTCATCCTCTGGCTTGTGAAGAAAGAACAAGACTAATTCTGAACTGTGTGTAAACTCTTCTTCCAGCATTTGGCTACATCAGATAGAGTGCAGTAAGTAAAACACCTGAAAGAAATTATGGAACAAGCTAAGATCTGCTGAAATCAAGTCCCTTGGTATACATGTAGTCCAGACCTTTTCATGTTCTAGTCCCACATAAATGATTTTAATCTTTTATTAGAGTTTTCTTAATTTATTTACCCAGAAAAGCTGACCTAAGGTCCAGAATCTGATTTTCTGTGAGTTCATTGTTTGCAACACTACAGTGACTCTTTTTGAACCACCAGAGACATAAAAGGCATTCAGATGATTTATTGGAGTGGATCTTGCTGCCAACATCTACCCTGGTGTGAATGATATGCATGATTCTATTGCATTTTATGAGCATTAATCCAATAGCACTCAAAAATGGAAGACAAAAATGTTGCTTGTGTAAAATTTTTAAGGTCCCATGTATCCACTCTCTCTGTGTACAAGAGATTTGCCATAACTTCACATTTGTTCTTTAATTTTGATATCGATCATTTAAACAAAAAAAAATCTAAACATCTAGTTAAGAAAATAATACAACTTTCTGATGAAAATTATTGTTTACCCTCAAAATTAAGTGATTTCATAAGGCAGGATTGAAATCTTGACTTAGACCAACATAAAATAAGTACACCCATGCCAAAATCTTCTCGCATAATGACTGAGGTTCAAAGGCACCTCGGGAGTTCATCTGGTCCAGTCCCTGCTCAAGCAAAGCCACCCACGGCCACTTGCCCAGAAAGAACCATGTCCAGACAGCTTTCTAATACCTGCAAGGACAGGGGATGCCACAACCTGCCTGGCAAGCTGTGCCAGTGCTCAGTCAGCCCCCACAGTGGAAAGGTGCTTCCTGATGTTAGCCAGAACCCCACACTCCTTTCCTCTTGCTTTGTTTCCACTGGACACAAGGCAGTGTAGACTTCACAAGAGCCGTGCCCTTCTGTGCTGGTGAGAGAAGGCAGTAGGAAGACAGACCTACTTTGTTTCCTTGCAGGTGAGTTCAAATGTCCTTCTCCTTCTAACACTTGCATTTTAATAATACAGACTCCTCTGGAGATGTCAGAAAAAGAATGATATTGCCTGCCAACACAGTAGAGGCCTCACCAAAAATACCAACATGATATTTGCATGATACTTGAGACAACACAGTGCTTCCCCTGCTTTCAGTTTCTTGACACAAAAAAAAAATGAATTTAGAAAAACCTCTTTACTCTAAGAGGAAGTGGTATTTCCCTGGTATACAACAAGGCCTAGAAGAATGAGGAAAAATATCACCGCAGTCAAAGAACAAATGCTCTGGAGTAGTTACTGCCTTCAGTAAGGCAGGATGCAGCTGTATCATCCAAAAAAGGATCTACCCCCTCCTGATCAGAGTGAAGCTCATATGTTGACTTCCCTCTATCTGTAGGACTATCAGACTAGCAAGGGAATATTTTTGTTGTCATTTTCAACAAATCTTTTAATCAGTTGCTAATTGACAGTGAAATAGATCCGAAAATGCTTGAATACTTGTAAGGTTTTTTTTTTAGTCTCGAAGATGATAATAAAAGAATAATGAAGAAACCTTAAATCTTAAACTTCTAATACAATCCAAATTAATATAAGTCATCAGAACAGGCTACATTTGGAGGAAACTTGTTGCTATCACTTACTACATCAGCTAACTGTTATGATTCCAGAAGGGACAATAGCATCAGGTTAACATTTCATTACATTCTTGTGAATGTGGCTGTTAAATACCAAAACTTGTCATTCTTCTCCTTACAAAAAGAGAGGTGTCTGAAAAAATGTCATGGCAAACCAGTTTAATCTATCTGGCACTAAAAACACAAATCTGTCTTCCTCCTAACTTTCTTTTTCCATCGTGTCAGTGGTAGGAAAGGGCAGAGCTGCTATTACTTAGACCGGTATTTCCTCACCTTTATGCGTTTGCATTGCTTTGAAGCCCAATTTAACCACGCATTTCCTGTGCTTGTAATGATCAGGGGTTTGTGTGATTACAGCACAACAGTGATGCTCTTCTATTATCAATGCGTGTTTTTAAATGCTACTGAATTCTGACATTTTTTGGCCCTGAAGGTCTAATCACAGACAGAAAGTGTGGAATAAATAGAGATTGAGGCATTTGCATACACAACATCTTGGCCTCAGGCTATTGTCACTTCCATAGCATATTCAGTTATCTGAATCCATATATTATTTCATGGAATTTGCTATTGTGACATGCTTTTGTCCTTCAGTCTAGCCTGTATTTGTGCTTGACAGGAAAAGCTAAACTGTCCATGTTTTCTTTGAGCTGGGCAGATAACTGATGGCAAAGGAGCACTGGTTTATCTTCAGGTTGCCAGAAACACTGGCCTTTATAAAACTTCTCTGGTCATTAATGTACTAATCCTTTAGGGTGGTCTACTGAGAGGAAGGGGGATGTGGAGGCACCACCCACAGCCTTTCCAAGGTAAAGATGAGCCATAAACATCAAACCTGAAGCTACCCTGGATTTCAATGCAGATTAGGGATTAAGCAGTGGGGTGCTGTTTTACGTGTGAATAGGCTGACAGCAGTACAAAGGGGAAGCCAGAGAGCTTGGCTTAGCCACTTGGTTTTGAAGCACAAATGTAACATCCAAGGGGAAAATATGGACAGTTGCCAGTAAAATGGGTTCAGCTAAATCACACAAGGAATTTATTTTTGTGGAAATAAATTCTTACACGTTATTTTATTTGAAACACTGATGCTTGAATTACTTGTAAAGTCTTGAAATTTATTTAGCTACTCTAGGCTTATCAGAATTCATTACAATATATTTCATTTTGACCCAGGAAAAGTATTTTCTTTTTTAAAAGAGAAGATTAAAACATACCAACCCTCAATATTCTAAACATGGAATTAGTGTCAGATAAGTGTAGTCAAAACCATCCCCTATCTGAGACTCTGGAATGAGATGTTCTTCAGGCTTTAAGAAGGCCACAGCATCCCATGGCAAATGGATAGCTGTGCATTGGTTTTTTTCCTTCAGAAGAGCTCAGAAAAACTGTTGTCATAGGCAAAAGTAACAGCTGTGCCGTATATCTTTCAAATCTACAAAACATTTGCGTTAAATCACAAATGAACCTCTAAGAAATAACTTTGGAAAAGCCTGAATTCATCCCTTTCAGGATATGCAATCTAATCAGCACAGCACCAAGGGAGAGGAGGAATGGATTAGAAATAGCAGGCTCTGTTTATTTTTGTCTGGGAACTATGGAATGTACATTTATGGCTTTGTTTGAGAGCTCAGAATTTATAAATACCATCCATAACTCTGTACTCCTCGAATAACTTACATCACCAAAAGAGCCGTGTAGAAGAGACTGGATGAAGCAAAATCTTCAGCCCCAAATTCATCTTTGTTTTAGGGAGCAAACACATTTCATCTGCAAATATTCAGACATGTGTCAGTTAGTGCTGGACAAGTTCTGATTTTTATTTTTTTGGTTCAGATTTAGCTGCTTCTAATGTCCTTCAGTAAAAATGGACTTTGTGAAATTTCTTCTATTGTGAGAAAAAGTCTCAGAAATACACTGCAAAACTGAAATCCCACTTTCAACTTTGAATATGCCAAACTGCACAGTCTGTTTTCAAAGCTGTCCCGATATAAAAGTTTGTTTAGTTGAACTACTAGTAATGCAGCTGGTTGATCTCAACACTTTGGCCTACCTGAATAAATCAAGTGTATGGAAGAGTTTCCTCTTCTCTGGTGTGAAGGAGGAGAGGGAATACACATGTTTGCTCATCTTACCAATTTTGGTGATGAATACCTAAAAGAATAGGGAGGTTTGTCAATGCCAGGCAGATGTGGCCAGAGGTGGGGACTGGAGGCTGGCATCGCTTCCTGTCTGTGCAGCTGTTCTTGAGCCTGTATGAGAACAGACCTTCCCAATCCAAAGATATCTTTCCCTTTTTCCCCTCCCTGCACTTTTTCTTCCTTTTCTTACATTGCTTCCAGTCACACTCCATCTCTCTTGTTGCCTGTCCTTGTATCTTTGCCTTTCAGGAAGTTCTTTCCATCTTTTTCTTTTCTACACTACTTGCTGCCACCACCTTTCTAGCTCTGTTTCTAATATAATCCAAGGCATCCAGTCCTTTCCCAAAGTCTGCCAGAAAATCCTGCCCATTTTACCCCACTTTTTTATGTTCCCATCTGGCAGTGCACTGCCCCTCTCTCTTAGGGTGAGGGAAACCCCATCCTTCCCTCACCCTCTCATCCTCCCTGTGCTTCCTGCCACTGTCCTCTGAGGGAGACTGCAACATGGTACCAAAGGGGAAACATGTAAGAGAGGATTTTACTTGTGCTTTTTATGGGTACCTTTTCAGTTGAGTGGGGATAAACATCTTAACCAAATCTTCTCCAGGCACCAGGAAAGGAGGACAGCAAATAGCAGAGGCCAATGCAACAGCCCTGCTGTCTGCAATTAATGCCAGAGCCAAGCTGGCTGCTGCCCCCAAGACAGGAGTGAGACTGAGACTGCTGAGAAACACACAGCACCTCTGCCTTGCAGGCTACAGGCTTTGCCCTCATGCTTTCTCACCTTTCAGGGAGATTCTTCTTCCTTCTCTGCTTTCTCTGCCAGCAGAGGCTGAGCCTTTGTCCTGTGGTTTCAGATCAGCTCCATTCCTGCCTAACAAACTGCCTCGACCCTGCTCATCATGCCATGCATGGACCATATGAAAGGTCAGAACCCCCAAGTACATATGGCAAGAGAGAAGATCACTCTCAAGGAGACTTCTGCATGTGGAGAGTAATGATTTGCACTTTGGTTTGGGGAAACAAACACACTTTACTGTGCACTGTACACTTCCATTCACGTGGAGGACTGAGAGAAGAACAATTTCTGAATGGTGAAGTTCTGTAACTAGGACCAAAATCATCCATCATAGAGATCATGATAAAATGGCTGGCTATTCCTGACCTCACAACTCTTTCCAGCAGCAGTGCTCTTCTTCCCACACAGCTTACCAGTGGAAAGTGTATTATTTTTGTACATCTCATACAAAAATGTAGCTTTTATTTTGCTTACAGAAAATTAACCAAGGCTAAAATCAGGCCTAAAATCTATTTTTCTTAAAATAGAAATCATCCCACAAATTGGATTAGATATACATTTAACTGACACACTCTCGAATGCTCCTTTTATATTTTTTAAAAATTCCCCAGAGATAACATTCAGTCCTACAGTGGCTGCAGCAAATGATGGGAAAAGCCCGATCAGATGTTGCCTGTCCACCAATCTCCATGAAACATGAGTTGTTTTTATCACTATAGAGAGCATTCTGGGGAGATTAAAAATTTGACATGGATGCCATTCATCCATGTGCATGGAGCCAGCACCCAGCCAATGCATGGTATGAATTCGACATAATCCCTCTTCTGTAGGCTTCAGGGATACATAGGCTTTATCCAGACCATAGAGAACCAAGAATTTTACCCATGGGAAGTAAAATAAAAACAATTCAAGACAAACTGTGAGGAAAATACAGCTGATAAATGATTGCAGGAGCATGTTTGGAGAATGCCCCTACTTCACTGAACACTGGGAAGTTGAAATGTCAGTACAGGGAAGATCTGGACGACTTAACAAATGTTGGGTCTGAGCCTGCAAAAAATTATGTGTATGAGTGATTATCAGCACAAGTAATTCCGTGAAACTCATGTCTAAACATTTGCAAAAATGTCCAAAACTGGTTTTTTAGTCAACAAATACAACCATGTTCCCAGCACCATCTGAGGGCAGTAGGTGAGAGTCTGTGCAGAGAGAGTCTGTGTAGGTATTTTTTAGTTTGTTTTGTTTAAAAGGCAATTTAAAATGTGATTCTTTGGCAACAGTAGAGGAAATAATAGGAGAGAAGGCAGAGTGTAGGAGAGGGTTCATGTTCAGAGAAATCTTTCATATAAATTTGCTGCTAATTGCTTCCTTCTTCTTAAGACACCAAATGATGCCATTGATCATCCACAAGTGCTGAGGACAGCACAAGGATGGTTAAATGTATCAGTAAAGAAACGTTCTTAATGAGACAGAAAGCAGGGTAAATCTTGACCAGCAAATTTCAGTACTTTTCAGTTTAAAGGAATATTGACCTTATCATTGTTTTTTCTTATTTTTTACCTCTAAATTTGAAGAAAGAGTGAAAATCAGGTAATCACAGGAAGCTGTAAGTTGCTGTCATTCATATATTTCAATGGTCCTTAATATAATAGTTAAAATCCCAAGCAGAAAATGGGTGATTTAGTTTTTTCTTGCTGTTTCACAATCTCACACTGTCAAAGTTTAGTGAGATCATCACACAGTTACAGTTTTAATAAAAATTGTCATAATAACTAAAATATATTTACTCCAAAAGTGTTGATTCAAATTTTCTAATTCCTGTTTTGTCAAGCTGCTTTAAACAGCCAACCCTTGTTGTAAGAATATGCTAATGTGTAATTAAACTGCACTCACATCATGCCATATGGTACATTTGAAACATAAACTGCTGTTCTATTATTTGGGGAGGGTCATTTGAAAAGGAAAGCAAAAGAAAAAGAGACAACCCAAGGGAAAAGACAGTTTATCTGTCCTCTCACATTTTATAAGCCAGCTTTAAGCATTAGGCACTGTTATTCTGGATGAGATTTGACAGTTTCGAGGTCAATGGATTCTTAATCTTTTATTAAAGAGAAGAGAATGTGCTGATATGCAACAAAGACCATTTTATTAGTTGTGGGGTTTTTCCTTTAAATGAGACATAATGAAGTTTTTAGGGAAAATATCTTTACTGTGAAGCCATGAGCAGGTAAACATGCACACATGGGGGAAGTAAGCTTTGGAGCCAGTGTGAGTTTTGCTGTTGGCTTCTGTGGGAGGAGATCCTGGTTCTCTGCCGTTTTCCAATCTGATATTAACATGCAAGTCAGGATGGGTAAGAGGGAGATATAAAGAAAGAAATGCTGGATTCAGAAAAAGAGGCAGTTCGGTGCTTAATTATATAGTGGCATGTGGACAGTGTGCAAGCAGGAGTGCAGACGCAGGCAAAAATGATTAATCTCTTGTTTTAATTGTAGTTGATCGTTTGATTGTGTGGTCATTATTGAAAATGACCTGGTATTTCATTTGGGAACTTCAGAGTAGCAGGAAGGTGAGGAGATGCTGTAGTCTAAGGCATTAGCTTCTTACTAGTAGATGTTTGTATTTTAATGTGCTTGACAGGTCACAAGTGAGATGAGTGATGGGCTCAACCTAACCTTTGCCAGATGATCACCTACATTAAAAAACCCTGCATAATTTATTAAAATAATTCAAACACATTTCTCAGTAGAGCATTCATTGTCTACTTTTCTTTTTAATGATAACCATCCATGATGCTACCATCTGATGGCTGTTCAAGGAGACGCACATTGAATTAGTCAGTCAGTGTTTTTAGCTTTGTTCCCAGAATCAAAGGTGCAGGTCCTGAGAGGCATTTTAGTTTCCAAAATAAAAATAACTCCTGCTCACCACTCCTCTGGATTTGCATATGTCTAGTCCCAAAATCCAACCTACTTTGAATTTGGTAGGTACATGCAAAGAGGCCAAAACTCAACAGTGTTCTTCTCAGTGATGTGGTGAAAAACAAGCACCTCTTGAAGCAAACACTTCAAGGTGAGATTGTGGCAAGAAGCCTGGGCTGCTATATAGAGAATTTTAGTTTTCAGAGTTGGCAGGCAGTAGACTTTCAATGCAGGGTTATTGCACTCAGAAATATGTTTCTGCCCTCATGGGAAGGCCAGAACACTGCATAAAATTCTGCTGCA
The DNA here is from genome assembly GCF_012460135.2 of Molothrus ater. Lineage (NCBI taxonomy): Eukaryota > Metazoa > Chordata > Aves > Passeriformes > Icteridae > Molothrus > Molothrus ater. The sequence goes on along the minus strand of NC_050478.2, from coordinate 34,334,751 downwards.
GCATGAAAGAGTTGAAAGGTTTCTTTCACATGATGTAACCTCTCAGGAAATCTAACCTGACAAACAAAATAAAAATACCCTCTCCTCTCCTTCATTAACAAGAAAATAACCACCTTGTTAACCAACTGGTGTAATATATTTTACCTCAGCTCTGCAAAGTACTTGCTTATCCTAAACCCCATTGCATGTTTCAAACCCCATTGCTATTCTGCAAGGCAAGAAAATAGGATGTGCAATTTAAAACACTTACAGCCATCATTTCACTTGATAAATCAGTGCTTGTGAGAACCATGTGAAACTGTTGATGGCATGAGGCCTCCACCACAAGCCCACGAGAACTGAAGGGCAGAGGAAGGTCTGGGTGTTGTCTGCCAGCCACTCATCCTATTTTTCATACATGCTCAGGTTAAACTCTTGACCCTGCTGAAATAAGGGATGTTGTCAATTACTTGAATGGGACCAAGCCTTTGCTCACAGACTTTAAGGATGACCATCTTGACTGGTCTGTTATGACCAATCCGGGAATCCCTGTGTTAAGCTCAGAACTTCTGTCTGAGCTAGGTACTTTAGGAACATATCCAGTGTTGGTTTAAAGGTTTTAAATAGAGACTATTCTTTGTACACCTATTAAAGGTATTCCAAAGTCTAATTACTCTCACTCTTTAAAGACTGAATCTTACCTCCCATCCTAATTTGTATATATTCGCCTTCTAGATGTTGAATATCACCGTATCTGATGGTCTAAAGCACTCACTTATATTAAAATATCCATACTCATTTATAGATCACAATCAAAACAGGTCTTAATACTTTCTTCAATAAACAGAGGAATCCTAAATATATGCACTTTTCAACAGGAGAAAAAGTTTATTTGCCAGCTATCACAGAAAAATATTTTTCACTGGAAAAAGTAATAAATGGCAAATCTGGATCATATTTGAATATAGCCATGCCAAAATTGGTTGATTTTAATATGTGTATTAATATAATTGCATTATATATTTAAATAGGAACCACTGCATTGTCCTGACAATAAAATGGCAGAGAGCCTTGCATTGCTGACTGAATTAGAGCCCTATTTTCAAAATGTAATAAATAGAGAAAAAAATCTTAGGCAGTTGCCCAGGGCAGAAAGGATTCACAGACTGCTGGCCCAGAAGAAACAAATGATCCTTCAAAGGAAAAATAAAAAAACTTGAATGAGAATAGAGAATGAGGAGTCTGGCAAGAGGAAGGTGTTCCCTGCATTTGAAAATGTGTCAGAATACTTGCATTCACAAAGAAAGATCAAGAAGTTTTGGTCAAGTCCTTCTCTGTTGACACCAACTGCAATCGTAGAAATTGAGAAGAGTGTGAGATGAAACATGACTAAAGACAGGGATATGATCTTTCTAAACTTGAATGAGGAGTCTGAAGCATACTTGGGGTTTGAAAGGAAGACAATAGACAACAGAAAGAAGAAATTATCTGCCTGCTGCAGATTCCCAGAAGAAGATAATTGCCAGAAGAAGATATTTTAAAAACAGAGAAAAGAAAAAAGAAAAGACAGTAAGGCTGAATGCAAAATTAACTAGGACAGGAGAGGGTGAAAAACAGGTAGCTAGGTAGCTTTGGAAACAATTAGTAAGAAAGACTTGAGAATAAGCAAGATTTTAAGGACATGGAGTGGTCATTAGACAGCTTAGAGAAAAGGAACTTCTGGAGCAGAAAGTATCCACACAGACATCTGCAGCTATAGGTTCAGGAATAGGACCGTCCCTGAGCGTGCTTATGTCCTCAGGGACAGGGAAATGGGAAAATGAAAACTGACCAAAGGAGATAGTGAAAGGGCAATAAGAGAAAATCCAAGAAAGATGGGTGCTCTTGAAATTAGTAAGTTGAAAAAGGAAGGGTGGCAAGAAAAAAATCAAGGAGCAAAGAAGTTCCCATTGTATGGGAAATAAAAAAATTGGATAACATTACTTCCTTGCAGAAAAGTGGATTAAAGTGTTGGTTGGAGTGGAATAACAGGACAGAAGAAGTTTATGTAGTTGGGAGGCTAAGGCTAACTCTATTCATTGACTTTAAAATTGCCAACTTTTTTAGCCAGAAAAAAAAATTCAGAGATAAAGGAAGTTTATCTTTTTCCCATTTCCCCACCACACTCCTCTGTTTCAGTGTCCAAAATGCAAGTCTATTAGGAAAGAGGACTGGAGTGAACTGACATATCTACAAGACATTATGCCTTATTCTGCCAAGATTTCTGGAAATTTCAGACTCCGTGAAGATAAGGATAATAATGCTTATATTTCTTTCAGGGTGATAAAAAAGTTTGAAGCTTCTACAAACTGAAATGAAAAGCTGTGAGTGGGAAGAAATGAATCTATTCAGTGACAAACTGGTTTAGCTCTCTGATGGATTATGTTACCAATCAATCTCACCTGAAGATATGGTATGACCTACCAATATAGAATAAATTAATATCAGCGGGTAAGGATACTCTTTATATTCTCTTTAAATGCATGATATTTACAAATTATTATATAGATCTACAGATAATATACTCATTCAATATGAACAATACAAATGTTTTTATCTGACATAACTTGAAGTGATAAACCTCAGAGATTTGTCACCAGGGCTAGAAGTGTGTGTTCTTCTGGATCCTTTTTAACAAATTCCCAGCCCATTGTCCAGATTTACCATTAAAAAAGCACTGAGAATTTAGCATGTACAGAAAAATGATTGTCAAAGAGAAGTTGCTTCTCAGCTATAAGTGCTAAAAAATATCTCTTCCCTGCTTTTTTAACTCTGAAGTGCTATTAAGTCACTTGTTTGTCACTGCTGTTTAACAGTCTTGTTTGCATGACCCAGTAGTTTTCATTCATCATAATCCAAAACAGAGTCACAGAGAATCACAGAACTAGTAAGGTTGGAAGGAACCACTGTGGGTCATCAGGTACAAGCACCCTGCTTAAACAAAGGCATCCCAGCCTTGCTGAAGTCAAGGTAGACCATATCCATTGCTCTCCCTTCATCCATCCACTTTCTTCATCATGGAAGGTAATCAGGTTGGTCAAGCATGATTTACCTTCAGTGAATCCATGCTGACTACTCCTGATCATCCTCCTGTCATTCATGTGGATAGGGTTACACATGTTGAGGCATTCCACCACCTTTCCAGGAATTGAGGTAAGGCTGACTGGCCAGTAGTTTCCTGGGTCCTCATTCTGGAGTAACATTTGCTTTCTTCCAGTACTCAGGAACCTCTCCTGATCATCATGACCTTTCAAAGATGACCATGAGTAGCCTAGCTGTGGTGTCTGTCAACTCTCTCAACACTCCTGGATGCATCCAGGAGTGGGCCCATGGACTTCTGGATGTCAAGTTCACCTGGCTGATCTCTAACCCAATCCTTCTTGGCCAAGGGAAACAGAATACCAGACCCAAGAGCAAGAAAATTCAAAACCAATATGGAAGGAGTGAACTAAGCTATCTTGAAAGAAGACTGAAATGTGACGAAAGTGCAACAGGTTTATTGTTCTACAAATAGTTTTCTTGATTTGAAGGATGTATTTCTAGTGTAGTATTGCTTGAAAAGTTAGGTCACATTTATATTAACTTTGAATGAATATTGTGCTTTAGTTTTGTTCTTCCTTTGTATCTCGATATTTCAACTTGATTTCAGCTTCATTCTGAAATGCAGTTAATTCATACTGTAGTGCAGGTAAGTGGGAACACATTGCTCTTATCAGTCTGTGGGAGAATAAAGCTGTATCTTGTAAAATGTTGATGGTGAAACATTGCCAATGGCCTCTCTCAGTGTGTTATCTGTTCCTGAGACTTCAAAGAAAGAAGCAATTTCAGTCACAGAAATACATTATGTCCTTATTTAAGGGGAGGGGGTCAGTTCCTGGTTACTTGAGCACTTCTGAAAAATGTAAACTTAAATACTATCAAATTATCTTTGTATGGTGGGGGGAAATGAAGTGATTTCTGTGTACTGTGAAGCCAAATTTTGTGTGTCTGTCTTGGTACTTTAATTGAAACATGTAATGAATGACTCATCACAAATTCTTCTCCTGAGTAGTGTGAGCTTGAGACCCAGTAGGTCATCCTAAAAGTCCTGACCAATGCAGGAATATCTTCTGCAAAGGGTTACTAAATGCTTTGTCTCATCCAGTTTTTACTTGATTGGGCAATGACAGCCTTACAGATTCCCCTGAGAGATCTTTTCATGTAGCATCAATTCTACATTAAGTCATTTCCATTTCTCATTCTGTTGCCCTATAAAACTTTCTGTGGGGCAAGGGAAAAATAATCAACATGAATGAGAAAGGCCTGTGTCACATTTAATTAAAACTATTTTTGCCCCTGGAATGAAAAGGTATGGTGATGACTGGAGTCACTGGGGAGTCCTGCCTGAAAAGTGTTGGCACCATATCACCCTGTTTTAGTACAGAAACAAAACTGGACAAAATGTGCAATTATGTCTTAAACAAAAATGTGGTGCTAGACATCAAATGCATGTAGCTGAAGCAACGTATGAACACATGGCATCTTTGCTAAGTAATTTGCTCTTAATTGTCAGCACATTTAGTACTGGCATTTTTAGATACATTTTTGGTTCATTCTCTAACAAATGACTCTACACTAATTGTTTCTCCCAGCAATTTATTGCACAGCTGGGAGACCAAGTTGCAGAATTGCACACACACTACCTTGTATTCAATTCATTTCTTGAAAATGTTTAAAATTCCATGAGGTAGTCAAGAATTATTTTAATTGCAGTGTCTACAATGAAAATATGGAATTAATTAAATGTCTTGTGGGTCAGGTAAGGTACAGCTTTCAGAACCTATTGCTTAGTAATATTTCAACAACTCTAATAGTGTAAATCAAGATATCTTTTAGTAATGGGGATAACTGTGACATTTCAGAGGATCTCTTAAAAGCTTATTTTTATTTAAAAGGTGAGCATCTGCTAAGGTAGCAAACTCATCTGTATGCAAAAGAATTATCTTTCTGAGGATCTTTCCATTATGAAATACCTGTCATGATGCTCTTGTACAAATCTGTTAGGTCTCACAAATCTTTCTCTCATGTCTCTCCTAAGGTGCACTTATCTTCTCTGATGAGAGATAAATGTTCATAATTTAAAAAAAAAGAAAGTTTTAATTTTAAGCAGTCTGAAGGCTTACTAAGGAATATTAGCTGGAACAATATAAATGGAGATGGATCTTTAGAAAATGGGTTGCCTACTGTATGTGGGATTAACTTTCAAGGAGCACTGATGTCACATCTTAAGTTGGGAACAAATTGCTAAAAAGTCCTTCCCTGTTAGCTCATGAATCACACTTCTCTGATATGTCAAATCACATAAAGAGCAATCAGTCAAATTAACTGACATCATGAAGTGCTTAGTGAATTTTTTTTCATAGGAGAATGATCTCATAGCTTTCCAACTTTACCCTGCAAGCTAGATCTCAAGACTGAGGAAAAAGTGGCTGCATGAAGTTGGAATATTTTTTTAGTCTGAAGTGAGCAAATTCCTGATAAATTCTTCAGGGCTTCAGGTGGTTTTTGTAGCTGTTGTTTTTGTTTGCTGGTTGGTTTGGTTTAGGGTTTTGTTTGTTTGTTTTTTATTTGTTTGTTGGCTTGGTTTTGGGGTTATTTTGCAAGGCTTTAACATTGTAAAAGTATTTTCGTAATTGAAAGTACTTTGTGCTTTTAGTAGTCTGTGAAATGTAAGCAGCATGCATTACTGCAGAGACTTAACATCACCTGTACACCTTTGTATACAGTGAGCCCTTTGAAATACTGACCTCATTTTGAATACCTTTTTTGCAAGCTGTAACCTTTCCATTAGCAGAAGGACTTGGTGATAACAGGATGGATTCACCTGATCAGAACTCTTGAACCTGTGAAGTGCTTGAGCTGGAAACCCCTGTCACTGCTAGCACAAGCCAATGCCTGCTGCAGACCCACAGCAAACACAAGGTCACAGAAGCTGCAGTTGGACTTGGAAAGATCCATATGGCTTCACAGAAATGACTGAGATGATGGGTAAGGAAAAGAGGGAATCTTTCAGTATGAGTATAATCCATCAGTGAAGAGACTCTGGTGATAATCAACATCATAAAATAGATCTGCAAGAAGGTTAAGTCTTATTCTCACACATTAAAAAAAATAGCTGGTTTTGGACAGGGAGGGTTAGTGCTTTGTTTGGGTTTGAGGGTTTGGAGGGGGTTGGTTTTCAGTTTGCTTTGATTTCATGTGTTTCACTGGGTTTTTTCCTCCCTGTACCTAAATTCTTTCTACAATTTCCAAGATGGTTGCCTGCAAAAAGTATATATGCAAAAATCATAGCAAATCAAATGTTTGTACATGCCATCTCTAGTTGTAAAATTAGACTAAAATGTGTGAAAATTCAGCATTTTTTTATATTTTTATATCATGTTCAATAATATGAAACTTTTTTTAGATCTTGCTGTAATCAGTTCATTGAGATCTTTTAAACTATTCAAAACTCTGAATATACCATTTCTTCCACTTAAATCACCTAAGAAAGTGATTAGCTAGTCTATTTTTACTTTTTGTTTGTCTTCTCTGTGCAATCCCTTTTATTTTTTACACAGGAGATAAACATCCCTTTTGGTTTTAGCTATGAAGGGCAATCTAATAGAGTGAATGCAGCCCAAGCTAAATTGGCATCGCTCTGTCAGTGCTACTGAGTGGTGTCTGCTTAACCTAGACCTGAATTTCCATTGATTTCAATTGAAGAAGGGCTAAGGTCCTTAATGAAAAAGGAGTAGAACCAAATAGTTCTTAGCTGAACAGTTTTGGGGTTGTTTTTTTTTCCCTCATAAATTTGCAGGCTGCAATCCTAAATCCTGTAGATCAGTTATCAGATTGTATTATCTGCTGATGTTCAGCATCTGTTAGGTAAATCAACAGCTCTGAACAGCAAGAGTGCAACTTTCTATAAATCACAGTTTAGTTAAAATAGCCTGTCTGTTACCTGCCTGATACAGGGAGAGACACAGCTCCTGAATAAGTGGAAGGGGAAATGGAAGGGCTGGGAAGCCCAAGATGGTGATCGTGTTATATGATGTTATTAGGGAGAGTCTAAATAGCCTTCCTCTACCCTGTTGTTCTGTGCTTGCAGAGAATATAAAAACACCTAAAACACCTGATTTAATTTTTTGTAAGTAGATTTTTGTAAATTGTTTCAGCTGACCAAACAAAGGCTTTGCTGCTGTGACAAAATTTCAGGTTTTTTCCATCCATATCAGCTGGTCCAGTTAAAAGACAATCTACTCCTACAAAACATATCTCTTATCCTCAGGCCACCACTGCTACCTAAAATAATACAGGCAATGCTGTAGTTGGCAAGTAGTGGCCAAATACTTTATCAACCCAGTCCATTTCATCAGGCTACAAGTGATAGTCACCCTTATCACCTGAAAAGTGATAATGGTAATGTCTATGCTGAAGACCTTCACTCTCCTAGAGTCCTAAAGAGTGGGAAAAATCCCACTGTTTATACACCTGATATATTGAAATGGGGAATATGAATAACTAAGGGCTTTTGTTTGCAACAAGATGCTGAGGGGAAGTAAAAACTAGCAGATTTGTTCTGATCTGCCCCTTGAAAAAAAAAATAGCTTAGAGTGGCTGCATTGTGAACAGTCATTAACCATTGCTGAGGGTTGCCAGCCCTTGTGGTCCCTTTGTCTGTGTGTTGTGGACCAGCCTGAGGGGTGCTACCCACAACCACTGTGAATGGCTGAATGGTCAAGATTTGCCCTGAGAGGTGTTTGGATGTTACTCAAGCAGTCCTTCCCTAGGCTGCCATGATGATAATGTCCTCTGTACACAGGCTGGAGACTGCTCCTGCTCTATCAGCAGGATCAGAGACTTTGCTCTCCTCAACATCCAAACTCAAGTTAACTTCAGCCCAGCTAAAAAAGCTGCAGTTGCAGCAGGGCCAGGACTTAACCCAGAGATTCTTATTAATATATTTTCTTCTGGAAATTAGAGTGCAGTAGCCAGTATTCTAGTTTAACCTTTGCGATGACATATTTATTCTGGTGCACACAATAATTTCTTATCACAAATTGTTTCCATATGGAAACTTTAGACATTTCTATTTCCAGAAAAGGCCTCGCAAGGATTCTGTTCCCACTTTTCTGTAGAAGTGTGATTATATTTGTAACAATTAAAAATGCAGTTTCCCTTGGGGAAATGTCAGTGGTAATTATCACATTGATGATTCAGAGAATGCTTCCTTCTACAACTGTCTCTTGATAAATTGCTGGTACTTGTTTGACACTCAGTTCTCTTGTTTGATTAAATAATCATCAGAAAAAAAATCATCACTTCATAGTCAGATGTCAGTCTCCTTTCACGCTGAAGTGCATTGCTCTTGCTGTTAAAAATCCCAACCACATCACCATGTGAAAGCAAAAAAAGCCTTCAAGAGCCCATCTGTGTGGCTCATAGTGTGTGTCAGCAGTAAATACAAGAGCTGTACACTTAAACTCCTCTCCACATGGGTGGAAAGTTCAGGGATAAAATCTTTGCCTTACTTAGCAGCAGTACATACCAGTAATGAAACTATTTGTGGATCTGCTAGTGTTTCCTCAACTCCTGTTCACAGTTGTCTGGATTTCACTGTGTATTAGGCTTGCAACTCCTGCTGACCACATTTATTATACCCTACACCACTGGGTGAGGGAAGCAGTCAATAGCAACATTTCCACTGACTTCAGTGGGCACCAGGTCAAATTTATCATATCTTTGTGAAAATATCTCACTTCTCCCTGCAGCCCCCAACCTTACATGTCCCATATCTTCATTTCTTTCCTTGAAATACTGCTCACTCCTTGGTTGATGTTCTCTGCCTTGATCTTCACAGCAGACACCACATGCAAATACTAATTCTTACCAGCTTATGCTTATTAGCATATCGTGAAGTGGTAGACCACTGTAAACCTCACTGCACCTTTCCTCTTCCTTTCATTACCAACACCTTTCCAATCTTGTCTAACTGAGACCAAAGGAGTTTCAGATCACATTCTCACAATAATACATGTTGGAAAATAGCACTACTTTATCACAAATTTCAATTATTTTTGGTAGATGAATGTGGCTCTATTTTTTTTCTCTCCTTCTGCCATATTTTTAAGTTTGCCTATTGCTAAAGATGCAGTTTCTAACAAACATGTAAGAAATTTTCACATCCCAGGCCAAAGCCTTCACAGTTATTATTCTCAGGAAATTTTGCTTGTTTGTTTGTTTTCTCAGCCATGGGCCTATTTGTGTACTTTATTCACTCTGACAAGCAGTGAAGCATGTTGGTAGTTTTCTTATACTGCAATTCATTTTCACTACCTAAGTCCTTTCTGTCAATATGAGACACAATACACTGGTTCCTTTTCTTTTCTTTTCTTTTCTTTTCTTTTCTTTTCTTTTCTTTTCTTTTCTTTTCTTTTCTTTTCTTTTCTTTTCTTTTCTTTTCTTTTCTTTTCTTTTCTTTTCTTTTCTTTTCTTTTCTTTTCTTTTCTTTTCTTTTCTTTTCTTTTCTTTTCTTTTCTTTTCTTCCTGATCTCACCCAGGAAACAAACATGCTGTCCCTTTAACCTCTGGCAAGGAACAGTCTTTCATGGAAAAGTGAATGGATCAGCTTTCCAAAAGGGGTTCAGCAGCAGTGATTCTGGGTTATGGCTTTCTTTGCACTCTTGATCCATCATATCTGATGTGCTGCCTAGCCCCTTGACTGATTTTCAAACCGGTCTCTAACTACACAGAAGCTACCTCTGCATTTGGCCAGAGAAATCACATGAGCAGATGTGAGGTGACCCAAACAAGGTTCATAAATTATGTGTTTGGGATCAGATTCAGTTGCCTGCTGTGCTAAATACCATATAGACACTAATTGAAAAGACAGCACACACTCCAAGAAGCTTCAGTACAGCAACTTAGGAAGGAAATCAGCACCTAGGAAGTGGGAAAAATGGAAGACAAAACATAAAACAATGTTTGAAACTAAGATAATCAAAGGATATTAACGAATATTAAAGAAACTCCTTTGAAGTTGCAAGGTCAAATAACCAAAGTTAGGAAACACAAAATGTTAGACTCTTTCACTCCACCTTTTCTTATGTGATTATGTGCTGGTTTGTTTCAGCAAAAATATTTTTCAGGTAAAAGGTTGTTGACCTAAAGAGCAACTACTTAGTATTTTGCTTCTTTGCACTGCTCGCCATGTGCTCTCAGGGTGTACTTACTGTATGTCATTCAAACCTTTGCCATGAAGAAAGAATTAATCATTAACTTTGCCATCATATTTCTCACTGCAGGATCCACAGTTTCACAACAGCTGCAGCAGCCCATTATGGTAACCCAGCAATGGTCTCCCATCTAGCCAAGTTCTGGGTAGCCCTTCCCATAGTACGTACAAAAATCTGTCACTTTTTGAGCTGATGGTAGAAATCCATCATAGATATTAAGAAGACCCTGGGATGGGTCTTTCTGACATCCGGGATAGATCCCTGGTCATGATTGCCCTGTGAGAGCTTGGTTCTGCCTGCTGCTGAGGAAGGGGAATGTTCATGACCCTGGGAGCACATTCCTGCAACATAAAAGACTGTCAGTCTTCCACTGAAGATGGCTTTGGTGGAAGAGTGAAATTGGTGTTCTGTGTCACAGAGGACTGAGCAGTAGGAAGGCCTACAAGATGGGAAAGTTGTCTGATGTCAACTCCATACAAGGAGAATCTTCAGGAAATTTACAGCCACATCCAAAGACTCTTTCTTGAAGTAAAATTTAGGCAGGACCTAAGCACAACCTCTAAACTCTGTATGTTCTTTGCTTTTTTATAGTAAAATTTCCCAAGTGCCAAGAGTTGCGCATTCAATCCCAGAACTGCCACAAGTCAGCAGTTCTGAAGAGTTCATCACACATCTGACTCCTACAGTAGAACAGGAACTGCTGTCTGTCCCCACATCCTCTGAGAGGCTCAGTCAGGAAAGTGTTGCAGTTGTATTCTGCCAGCCATCACTAAGAGGATCTTTTTCCATCTGAAATGCCATTGTTCATTTCAAAATTTAGCTGAGAAATAAGTGCCTACTTTCAGATAGATAGATAGATAGAGATAGAGATAGAGATAGAGATAGAGATAGAGATAGAGATAGAGAGAGAGAGAGAGAGATGATAGACATAGATTGATTGATAGCTAGATAGACAGAGATGATAGATAGACAGACAGATAGAAAGATGATAGATAGATAGATAGATAGATAGATAGATAGATAGATAGATAGATAGATAGATGATAGATAGATAGATAGATAGATAGATAGATAGATAGATAGATAGATAGATAGATAGATGTGCCTGTGCTTTACTTCCCTAAGTCGTTTTACACCCCCTATCTCACACCTCTCAGGCTAATGTCCTTGTTCCCAAGCTGTGGAATGTTCTGAGGTACAGGAACTTTCTTGTGTCACACTCCAGGGAAAAAGCCATGATTCAGTGGGTCAAAGACTGAGAACACAAGAAATTATGGCTTTGTAGCCCCCTCAGCCTTAAAATACTCCTACAGATCTCTTGAGAGTCACAATTTTTCAATGACTTGCATGATGACAAGTTTGGGGAGCATCTCAAAGGGATGATAAAAGGTGCAACATTGAATAAAGGCCACAAATTAATAAAGGCTGTCAGATTTCAAGATAGGGAAGAGATGACCTATGTTTTTCCAAATAAAAGGTCAGCAGAAATTTTTAGCATGGGAAGAACACCACGTTTTTCTCCATATTCCTTCTTAGAAATAGCAGTTTATTTTCTGCATAAATATGTGTGTATATATAAAGTCACCATGCACTGTACACCCAACATAGAAAATTTCTATGGTGTTTGGCAAAGTTGAAAGTTACTCAAAGGAAGATCGGATCATGGGAAATACCAGGCAACCACAGTTACAGGCAGGGTGACCCATCCAGCCTACAACAAAAACACATGGCTGGAGAGCATCATGCACTGGCAGATTTTCTCTTTCACATCACTGACCACATATTTCAGCAAGGAGCTAGTGCAAAAAAGTAAGTGTGGGAAAGGGGAATATGGAGCAGATCTCTGCTCTTTAGAAAATATATTGTACTGCTATCTGCAAGAATATATGGGCCAGCAATTTGGTTTCCAAACAGAAAGGAGCAATTTTTCCTGAGCTTAAGCTGTGAGCTGAGACAGGATCTTAAAAGTGGGAACAAATAATGTGGAATGGTTAGGTTTGCCCATGTGCCTTACACCTTTCTCATCTAGTCCTATGACCCTTATGCCTTTCTCATCTGGTCCTGTGGCACAACAGGTGAAAGACCCCTTATAGTAAGTAGGAGGGGGCAGAGAAGGCTTAAACTCAGATACTTTCCAGATGATAAGACCAAGCTAAAATCCTATATAAAAGGTATGCAGATAAGCTATTAAGTGTCAAACTGGCAGTTGTGGAGAGGATTTGTGCTTGTAAGGAGAACCACTGTCACCACCAGGCCAGCTCAAGGAGGAAGGGTTGGTCTATCAGGACATGCTATAGCTGATGGCTGCTTGCACAGCCTGCAGTGGCTTAACCGCTCACAGATTAGAGGAAAATATGTTTAAGGTTTTATTGACACACACAGAGATGGCAGCTCATTCAGTTATGAGCAACAGAATGCCTCCTGCTCCAAAACTGCAGGTAAGTGTTGCATTGCTTGAGGGTCCCCAAGCTGGGCTGCATCATTTCTTTAGAGAATTTCCCCAGATGGAAGTACCACAAGCAAGTGTAGTTATAGCAATTTTTTCTGGTATAATTTGTCTTTTGGGTGAGATTTTTGAGAGCTGCAAGTGTTCTTCCTCAACATTTGAAAGGTATATTTTATTTATTTCACCAAAGTGATATAGTAGCTTTAAAATGCCTTGTCTGAATTTCTAAGTCCTTATGAATTCTGCTATAAAAAATCAGACTCTCCTACGCATAGACAATTTGGCTTCTGCTCTCAGAGATATGCTGTATATGGACACACAACAGTCTTTGAATAAGTAACATCGGTAATGTTATATTTACTCTGATTAATGAAAAGTGTTAGATCTCCTGAGTCGTTCAATGCTGTTCTGCAATTATGCTACAGCTGATCTTTATTGTTTGAGCTGATTATTCATCTCATTTTCTCATGATTGTCTGAAGTTGCTTCTTTAAAAATTTGGTCTTGCTATTAACAACTATTATTAATAGCAGCAGAAATGTTGCACTTACAAGTTCGGTTTTATCCAAATTTGGTTTAAATTGTTTCTTCCTGCCATTTCTCTGCAAGCTCCAGGGATGATCTGAAAGGTAGTGCATTTATCAATAATGCTTCAGAATTTGTTATGTGTAATGCTGAGGTTTGGAGATAGATGAATAAAAGCAAACCATTTAAAATGCAAATGTTGTCAAAAAGAGAAAGAAAGTTGTACCAGACCCAAATGTTTGGGTCTGGTAGGCTAGGAAGCCTAAAACTCTTTAGGCTAGGAAGCCTAAAAACTCAAGGCTTCCTTAAGGGAAATGAATGAATATTGCAGAGAACTGCTTAGGATGAAGAAATCATGATACATACTTAATTCTAAAGTATGTATCTACTGAGAAAGGGGTAAGAGTGGTTTCCAGGCATGTACCTCCTCACTACACTTTTGAAAAACCTACCCCAAGCATCTGACAGAACAGGAGATCTGGTATCATAGGCTTTGTTACAAATAATGATGGCATACTAAAGCTGCTGTAAAAAAAGGTAGCAGGAACTCCAGACCTCAGGTCCCAGCAGTGAATCCAGAAGCTGGCATTAGGCACTGGGACTTCCTCTCCAAGAGCACAGAGGAGAAGGCACAAGCACAGAGGGACATCGCCTCCTTCAGTGGACCCTGCATCCTGGGATAGGACTGCTGTGCTGTCGTGTCTTCCCTTTGGGGACCATCTGGATTACACCACATACTCTTTCTGCCTGTATGTGAGGGTTTCCTTTAGGAAAAAAAAAAAGGCAATTTTGTACAGCCCAGTCTCTCAAACTGTTTGGAATCCCTAGCTCCTAGTCCTTGTTTCCTTGATTTTCTCTGTATTAATGTTTAGAGTCTGGCAGCAGTTGAATAAAATGTTTCTGGGATTAGGCAATTGCTGGACAGAGCTTCTTTGGGGGATAGATACATGGGCTCTGCTAGAGTTAAGCCTGAGGTACCTTTACTGATATATAGACAGGCCTTGCATGAGGGGCAGAAGGGATTTTAAAATTACACCTTTGGAAATACAACAGGAGAGAGAAGCAGTAGTGTTCTCTTACCTATAATGTTGTGTTACTGCAAATGCAAGGAAAAAAGATGCAAAACCAGTAAATGATTAGAGCACAGAAAAGTTTAATGTAGGTATTTTAAGTGAAGCAGATAAATGCAAGAGGAATTAGATGTGTTATACAAAGCATTAAAAAGAAGAGCCATGAAAAAACCAACTCTTTCAAGGAAATAAATTCTGTTTAGCAGAAACTACCTCCTTGTTGAAATGTCTGTCCCATTAAGTCATCAGTCTGTGTGGTAAAGCCAAATCACACGAATGTTAACAGACTAACAGACTAAACAAAACTATCTGTGACAAAATAAAGGATAACTAGGCCACTGCAACTTTAATGCAAGAGACAAATTCAAAGTTGTGAAGGTATTTGAAACACAGCAGAAAGCACGTTTTCTTAATCCAAGTATCTAATAAGCACTGAAAGAATGAAGCATAGGATTGGAAACACATGCCCAAACAATGTGTGACTGCAAGGGGAGGCATGGTGTACAGACCAGCTGTGTTTCCAGTACCTCTGGAGAGAATTGACACCATGCAAAGGTGTTGGCACCAGTCTCCAATAGGAAAATGCAGCTGGAGGATGAAGCTCTGTTAATGAAACAAAACTTTTACTAAGTCTCTTAATTGAGTCTACACTGGTATATTCTATAGCTGGTTGTCTTCTGACACTGCATAGAAATGGATTAAAAGTGATTTCCAAACAGACAGTGGAGCTGAATGTGACCTGATCACAGCAGGCACTGTGCCCAAAATTTAAATTCAAAGCTCTGCACATTTCAAACAGCAAGATCAAAATGAGTCTGTTTGGCAAAGCTGTTCTGGCCTGCCTGCTAACAGATAGGAGTGCTTGAAATTGTGGAATAGAAAGTCCCAAGTGTGCTTGATTGAAGAGCAGTCTGCAAACACAGATGATCAAATTGAGTAGATAACCTATCTATGGAATTGAATTCTAGACTTCCTTTCAAAGAATGCCATGGGATATGGAAGAATACAGGGTGCGATAAAGGTGTGTAGCAAATTTTATATGTCTGAGGCAATTTCAAAGAGGGTGGGGAAAAAAAATCAGCATACTAAAGTTAAAATTAATAGTTGCTTCTAGGCAAAGCCATAGAAAAAGTAATGTAAGATGCAATCAACAGAGAATGACAAGACAGCAAAACAATTAATTGTCACTAAAGTTTTATTCTATGTCTGCTTTATTAAGGAAGAATCTCTCTTAATAGTTTTTGCCTTTTTTTCTTTTTATGATATATTTTGTTGGCAAAGATATCTGCATTTTTCTGTCAGACTCTGAATGCATTGATTTAATCCAGATTCTAATATAAAAAGGAAACTATTTGAGTGTAACACTTATTTAATAAGTTGAAAGCCAGATAACTAATAGATCAACAGAAGAGACAGTCCTCACCTAAGGGAGAACTATCACAGCTCCTCCAGCAGTTCTCCTATGAGTCACCACTGCTCATTAATTTTATCAATATTTTCAGGGGAGGAATTGCTGGAAAAGAATGTGAATTTCTTTAGACATAAAAGTATTTTAAGGACTTGTCACTTTTACTAAATTACCTGAATCACATGGTCAATGGTCCCACATCTGCTTCCACATGTGACTTTATCACTGGATATGGATCTGAAGTAGCATACAGTTGAAAGGCTGAAACCTCTGAAAGATTGAGAATAACTGAACATGAACCCCCAAGGTGATGTGGTAGCTCATAGTGGTAACTCAAATGGAGGTAACAAGTAGAGAGGATTTTTAACTATCCGTAGCAGAAATCCATCATTAGAATTCAATCTTCACTTTGAAAATATTGCAGACTTATTGGAAGAATATTCAGAAAAGTGCTGGAATAACTATCCAGATTCAAGGTACAATTTAAAATTTATTTTAGTGCATCCATGTACCTTCACTTCTAATTTGTCATCACTGAATGTTGCATTGAAGATCTCCATGGTGGCATAAAATGACATGAGATCACTGAAATCTCTAGGGAATGTAAAGTCACCAGAAAAGAACTGACATGAAATATAGTGATACCAACAAATCCCTAAGCTATTGACTAAGGGCTATGGGATGTACCTATCATTTGCTAAATCAATTGCTCAATGTCTTATGCTTTCCAAAGCATGGTACCAAACTGGATGCAGAGATAAAAGTGCCACAATTGGTTCATCTGTCAAGTTGCAAACAGCCAAAAAGACATGGAAGTGACCAAGATGATCATGTTAACAAATGGGAATCAAAACACTACATAAGCAGAAATTTTGTAAAATCATCCTGTGAGCATCATCCTCTGCAACTTGTGGCAGAGGGTTAAAGAAAGGCTTTGGGGATTTGAGAAGAAAGCAAGAGAAATGGCTAGATGAATATGAATCCATAACAACTTTTTAGAAGCTCTTCCACACTTGCAAATTAAGAGATTTTTCTTGGGACTTAGCTTCTGGTCTGAAGTTGAACTTTTTTTTCGGTGGAAGAATATGGAACACGTAGTAATAGGAAGGAAGTTGCATGAAGTGTGTGTCTTGATCATGGGTAAGGGGAGTGGCTGGGAATCAGATAGAACAGCAAGAGGGTTTTAGTACAGTGAATCCAAGGAAGACTACTGCAACACACAAGCATGTTTCCAGTTGCAAATATGATACAATAAACAACAAAGTTTGAATCGATGCAACAAAGAATATGAAGAAAATGAATTCTTTGGATTGTTTTAGAAAAGTAGTAGGGTGTATGCATAGCACAGACAGAGAAGAGAAAAGTTTTATCAGTGACAAGATAGCCATCAGCACTAGCACTTGATGGGAGTAGTCACTTGAACAGTTAAAGGAAGGAGGGAATACCAACTTGGTAATTATAACTTACAACCAACTGGTCTCAAAAGCATACGGATTGATGTACTAACTAACAAAGACCAGGGTGCTGAGAGGTGTTTGTCAAAAACTGCCAAATTAAAGCCAAGAATGGGGTGCTTTACCTCTTAAACATTTGTCTGCAATATCTAGGCATAAAACTACTAGCATCTGGACAAATTCAGTTCAGCATGTGTGCAACTTTATCTCATGCAGCTAGCAATAAACCATCACTGATCGTTTCTAAAAATTGTGGATAAATCCACATCTTGAAAGACATGATATCCAGCATGGAAAAAAATATATTTTTTGGATCTTATTATGATGTATTAATTTTTAGGCTGGAAACTGGTGGGTGGCCGAAGGCCGGAAATACATTGCATATGAGAAATATCTGCATGGAGGGCAAGTTTCTGACTCTAGACCAGTCCTCAGAGAGAGTGAAATGAAGGCAAAAATCTGAAGTAAAAAATCACCATACAGAGAGAACTGTATTACACAGCAATTAGGCTACATTACATGTTACAAAACAAGGGAATCTACAGACAACAGGAAAAATACAGATGTAATACGCAGTAAAAGGGGTAAAAAGCAAAGTAAAGTATAGCAAAACCAAAAGAAATCCTCTCAACAGTGTGGATCTAACGTTAGCTGGAAGTGCAAAATCAGTGCTTTAAATCTTCAAGAAGTTGAAAATCAGAGTGATGTAATTTTAACAAAAGAGGGAGATTAAGCACTTTTTAAAATATTATTAACTAAAGAAGATATTAAACAATGCTTACTGGGTTAGAGAAATAATCAGTGAATTTGAAAATTCTTTAAAAAATAAAATAAAATAACAGTGAAACTGACAAAATATGAATTTAATAACTTGCATTCCTCTCCCAAATACGTCAATCAACATAGTTTTTATGAAAAAATATGTCTTGGCATTGCATGTCTGATTTATTTTAATGAGATTATGGGGTTAGTTTATACTATGTCTCAGCCTAGGCTTCTGTAAGGAATTAACCCCTAGACATTCTAATCTTAACATATTATATGTTATCCCTACAGTACCTTCAATCAGTAGGTGCCAGCAACTATTTAAAGCAAGTTAAAAATGAGCTAATTGGAAGGGCACAAAAGAGTGCCAGTGGTATAGACATCATCATGAAATGGGATTATGGCTAACATGATTCTGCACAGACTGGGATGTTCAGCATTACTGGCTGCTGTAATCAGGTGGTCATAAATATGTACATACCTAATGTTAATCAAATTTGTGTCAAAGATGTACTTGGCATACTATGTGGCACCTGCCTACCTACACAGCAACCACCATGTCTCTGGAAGACTGTTCATACAGCAGAACTATCATATGGCCTTTACTTTTTTATTAATCCCTTTTCTTTTCCCCTAGTAAATCTGTTTTTCTGGGTATCAGGTCAGTCCTGCAGCTAAGGTGCATGAATGTCACAGAGAAATTTGAGCTGACAAAAAAAACCTAGTCTAAATATTGCAAAATACAAAATAAGACATTTAGAAACCCAGTGCTTACATATTGAGGAACACATCCGAGAAGACAGAGGTGGAGAAAAGCAGTGTTATAGTGAAGCAATGTGTGAACATCCAGACCTATGTCAGTGCTGCAGAACTGCATTTGGGCTACTGCAGTTCTTGGTTGCTTGGACAAGAAATATTAAATAGAAATGAAAAGACAGGCTGCTGATGGAACAAATGCAAAATACCCTGATACTGTGTAGGTAGTTATGGCTTTCATGCTTTGAGAGAGGAGACTGTGAAATTGGTGACAGTGTAAGAGAAAGCCTCACTCAGAGCTCAGTAACTGAAGAAAGGGTGTCACACAAATTTCAGGTTTGCTTAGGTTGTCAGAGCAAAGATAGAGAGGTACTTTACTACCATATGCAAACTTCTTTAATGGAAAATGCTGGATAATGAAAGTTCAGTAACGTAGCCAGAAGAACAGAAGGATAAATTCCTGAACAAGTTTTATTAGAAATAAAGAAACATGAAGACTTTCTATTTTTCTGGTCTATTCTGTCTGCTTTAACCAATGAATCATGGCTAACATATACTGTCAAGATTCTCCATAAGCTGGTAAGTCAGGTCACATCAAGCACCTGTTTCGAAAGTCAAATATATCATCTTGCACTCAGTAAAAATTAACTGGAAGAAATCTAATGATCCGTGATGTGCAGATCAAACCTTAGATTCCTCTAGATTTAACCTATCAGTTTATAAAGTGAAAGTTTAACAAGTCTAGGAAATAACTAATTGTACACTTACAATATGATGATGTAACAGCAAATCTGATTTCTGCTGGTGTGCCAGATTACAGGAGACATCAAGTATCCCTTGCTGGAGGGGTGGTTATGACAAACTGAAACGACATGCACACAGATGCTCTAATTTACAGCTGCTATTTCAAGGAAAGGCTGTTGAGAGAATTATGCTCCTGCATAAGAAAGTGATTGGAGCTATGAGGGTAGATGATTTTGCCCTTGGTGGAGTTCTATGCCAATGATATGTTGTTGCCATAGCACCATGAGGCCATGCATTAGAGTGTAGAAGTGTCACTCTAATTGCATTGTAGAGCTTTGAGAAGCTTAAAGTCAGACCTTGGAATATCTTCGTTTTGGCTAAAGAGTGAGGCTGTCACTGAAGACTAAGTGAACACAAAAACTGGCCTTGGCTGTAGGAATTGCTTGAGATTCTGAACACACTAAAACTTTGTGATATGGCTGATCATCACTTGCTCCAAATCTCTGGTGACTGCCCCTTTGTCTGTTAAGTGCAATTTGGGTTTGGTTGGGCAATGTTGATTTGGGGAATACCGTCTGGGACAATAACAGGGAAATCAGCACTGGGAGCCAGCACAGAGACTGCCAGCATTTCTGATTCCTGCATTTGGATCTGGAGAGCCCACAGCAAACTCCCACCAGTGAACATGGCTTTTTTTCTGTGGAACAGTATCAGAAATGGAGGTCATGATGTCCTTTATCCTGTCTTGCACATTTTTTTACAAATGGTTGCACACAGCCCTTGAGATACAAGTGGCAATTGGAATATAATACAAAAAAATCAGTAGTTGGGTCAGACACATGGGTAGTGACTGACCTAATGGCATCAAAAGAAAGGAATCATAATTAGTGACACTGCTGCTTTCTTTTTCTTGGAGGAGCTGGTGTCACGATCTGATGTTAGATTAAATTAACTGGGGACACAGGGATGCAGGAATAGTCGTCTCCTTACCATCAACACACAATTCAGTTGCTCAATGCTTCAGTATAGCTCTTTTGTAAAAACCTGCCTTTGTGACCCAAATGACACACAGGTTTTCAGGTGGGAAGCTGTGACTGCCAAAGCAGAGGGAGGGGAGTATAAGGTCATGTAGCCTCTATTTTTTGGTACCTCGGGAGACAGAGTTAATGGGCAGTAATGCACTGCTTGGGGCTGAGAGTGGCTCAGACATTCAAACTTGTCCATTTGCCTAAATCCATATCTCTGCTAAAACAGGAGCAGGTTTAGCAGAGCCAAGCCAGCACTAGCCAAGAGGCTGAGTGCTCTCCCACCTCCAGAATAGACCCCACTCCACATTTCAGGTGACTGAAATGGGAGCATAAATATTGACAAAGTTAGGAATTTCCCTCCCCCCCCCCCCCCCAACCTTTTATTTTCCTTCTCTTTCCTACAGGATTTTCACTTCATTTTTAGTTGTCAGAGGAGGCAAGATTGTGCTACTACACAGCTATTATATATATAGTAAATCAGACCTTTTGAGTTTGGATTAAATTTTACTTCAGGTCATTTATGGAAAGTGATTTTGGAACCTATGACTCAGTGTCTCCACATTAGAGAAAACTTCCATCCCTGAAGTACACAGGCTTGAGTAAACGTTAGAATAATTGTAGGATAATTCCCAGGAGTAATTCATATTAATCGTGTGGATTTAGTAGTTGCTTTATTTGTTCTGAAACTCATCTTTGGTCCTGTACTGCAACAGAAGTAAGCAAACTTCTTCTGTGTAGGCAAAGATGCATTTTGGGACAAGTTAGGACCTTCAGAATTTGGTGCCGGGCAAGCAAGACAAAGAGTAAAATGTTTATTTAATACAAATTCAGCAAGGTGAGAACAAGCTATTGAGAAAACTGGCTGACCAGGCTGATAGGGTCTTTTCCCTTGAATAAGAAAAGGAGAGCACCCATCCCGGTGCAAAGTAAGGTCTCTCTGTAAGGAGTGAGGATATGGGATTTTCAGGCTGTGATTTTTGGTGGCAGTGCATGACCCACAAACACACAGCTTCTGGGGACTGTACATAAAAGATGCCTCTAATGTAACCCTGTATTGCATGTGGCGAAATGACATTTTAACACTGAAAACACGGCTTCAGAAGAGCAAGTAAAATAGTTCAGCTTACAAATATCGATCAGAGATGCTTTCTTGTAAAAATTCTGGTGGTTTAGTTTTGAGGTGTACCCGGGTACTAGGGATTGATGGCTACCGAAACAGCCTCGAACTGCTTGCCTTCCCCAGAGATGCCTCTGCTAGCAGCGAGTTTGAGAAGTCAGCATCCTTTCCGTTCTGCCGAATTGATTTCCTTATTAATCAAAAAAATCTCATCTTCCTCTGGCTTCAGGTGATTTTTTTTTTCTTAAAACGTTTTATGACTACCCGAAGAAAGAGAAAAAAAAATTAAAAAGAGAATAAAATAGAAGAAAACCAGAATTACTTTAAGGTGAGCTTCCAATGACTTCTTGCTCCTTTTGACGGTTCTTGTCAACTACGAACTTTCCCCTGTTTCTCTCTCTCTCTCTCTTCGAGCACCTTCTGATCTCAGAAATGTGTTTTATTCATTTGATGAATGAAGCGATCAATTTTTCTTTCGACCAAGCATTTTTGGTTTAGAGTAAATTGGCGAAGCGTTTTCCTCCCTCCCTGTTAGAGTGTCTGCTTTGTTTCCTCCTCCTCCTCCTCCCCCAAGGTAAATCTAGACCGCTGTAACGGCATCTAGATACACAATTGCTGTCAGTCAAATAAGACATTTTATCAAGCGTCTTTAAATCTGCAGTCAGCCTCATTTAACCTCTAAAATTACGCTTAACGGGCGGCCTTCATTAGCCAAATCGGAAGGAGCGTGCGGTATGTGTTAAGCAGCGTCGTTTCCACGCTGGTGACCCCCCCTCCGCAGCTGGCGGGGAGGGGGGCGTCGATAGCCGGGGTTCGGCTAAATGTGGGAGCAGCTACACCCCACGTCCCTCCCTGCCTGGGCACACGCGTGTCCGTGGGCTCGGAGCTCCCCGGGGCGGTTTGCAAGCAGTTGGCCTCGGGTTTGCTCGGTCGTTTCCCCGCTCCTTCTAGGAGGGAGAGGGAAACAGGATTCCTCCCGCCTGGCCGCATTATTTATCTGTTACCTTGCGAGCGGGCAGAGCTTGCCGAGAGAGCTCTCGCCGCCTCAGCTCCCGGGTTGCCTGTCCCTGAGGACACCAATTAAAGGCACTAATTGGACAGCGATACATCAAAGTCTGTCGCTGAGACCGGCTCCTTGGAGCTCTGGGGGTCCTGTAGGCAGGCTTTTGTTTTAGGCACTGCTCCAGCTCCCCGTGTCGGGCTGCGCGCTCCCCTGGCCCGCTCTGCTGCCCGAAACCCTCGCGTTTCCCAGCCCAGCAGTGCCCGTGGGTCAGGGCGCCCCACGCTGCCCTTTCCGGTGAGGAAAAACTGCATTGGTGCCCCCGGTTCACCGGGAGGACGGCTCACCTCGTGTTGACCCACCTGTGCTGACCCTCGCACACTCCCACCCATGAAACCCTCCTCTCCCTGCGGTGGCTCTTCGGTGAGCCCCTCGTCCCCAGCAGGGAGGCAGGGCCGGAGGATCCGCGCTGCCCAGCGGAACTCGGAGCTGCCACCTTCAGGGTCCCTTGGACAGAGGACGTGGGGCCGGGTCCTACCCCTACCATACCCCAGGTTTTCCCTTCGCACTGTATTCCCGGTGCCCTGGGGTAAGCCCCTGTAGGGCAGCAGGTGTTTCTCCGAGCCCGGGATCACCCATTCAGTCTGGGCAGGAGCCTGCAAGAGCCCCAGACAGGGCTTCAGTGCCAGGGGGGCTCCAGGTACATGGGAGGTGTTTGGAGAAAGGATGAGAAGCGGGAGGAGACAGTTATACACCGGGACCCTGACAAACAAGTCTGGTCTCTTCTTTGCTTTCCAACTCTTTCGAGAAATGAAACAGTTCTCCTCGTTACGAAAGTGGTTTATTTCAGCTTCTGTAGAGGCTTTATTAACCCTGAGTTATTCGGGTTTTCCCAGGTGAGGCTGCTCCAAGCCCGAAAGAAAGAGCCGACGCTTCCAGGAGTGGTGCAGTGATCCTTTGCCGGCTTCATCCTGAGCCGGGCGAGCACCGCGCCAGAGGGAGGCTGGCTGTGTGCAGGGCTGGGCCGGGGCATTCGCAGGGCTCGGCCTGAAACAGGGCTGCTGGTACGCATATATTTATATACCTCGATAGGAGCCAGTCAGAGGCAGAAAATGACAGGTCTCCCCGCAGGAGAGCTTGGCATCCCCGGGCTGAGCAGCGGCGCGGTTTGCTTATTCTTGCGTGATTAAAAGCTGCTTTTTAACGCGTCCTTTCTGCGGCCATCGCGCTCGGGAGCAAAGCACGGCTCCGCAGAGACTAGACTGGGTGGCCCACGAAGGAGTGAGGGTGGTTGTGCTGAAGAGCATAGGAGCCGATCCGGCGGGGATGGAGTTTGGTGATGGTCCCCTTTTCCCCACCTGCAGCTCCGTTCCTCTGCTCAGGCCGGAGAGGATGTGTCGGGAGAGCGAGGAAGTGTTTGATGGTTTACTGCCCTCGGAGGCATTTGTTTTTCATTTTGCAAACTCTTCTCTTTAAGTAATTGTTCCTGTTAAGAGTGTATACCTTTCACTGGGCTTCACCGCGCTATAAATAATCTCGATGAAGATGCAAGGATATGACTTTCACAAGATTGGACAATTGATTAAATCTGTGACCTGCAATTGCGAATAATCTTGGAAGGCTATTTAAACAGATGAAGGCCTAAATTGTCTTGCTTGTATCTGAATTAATTTCTCATTCATCATCATTATGGAGTGATTGGTTCTATTCAGGCTTTGCAGCCTGCTGGAACGAAACTGGATTTAAATGAGACTGTAACACAATTTAAATGCTCCCCAGATTTAACGAGGCCAATCGAGCAGCTGCAATAAACACAAATATTTTTCTAAACAGCCTTGTTTTAAATAATTACTTAATACTTTCATGTGATGTTCTTAAGTGGCAATTTCTGTCTCTGAAGTCCCAGGCAATTCTTTGCAGAGAGGGCAGCAGGGAAAATCACTTTATGTGTTTGCTCTGCATGTATATGTGCATGAAATACACCGATTGAAATTCTTTAAAGTGAGGTTTGTAAATATTAGTGTAAACCTGCACTACATTCTTGGTTGTAGATACACTCGTGGTAGGTGATTTAAAAAATAAAAATTAAAAAAAAAAAAGTGGGGTGGGAGCAAACGGTGAACTGGAGGCCAGAGGTTGTGATCTATTTGTTTTCTTGGTAGGAGATCTTGAACTAGCTATTTCTTCTTCCTCCTACCTGAGAGAGAGAAGAAAAACTTCCTAAACCAGGGACCAGTTCCGGCGGGGATCTACCCTAACCTATTGTAACCGCATCCCTGCCGCAGTACCAGCTCTCCAGGGTCAGGACGGGACGCTCCCGCCTCACAGAAGGAGAAGCGAGAGCTGAATGGAGCAGGCAACATGTAAGGGGCTCCGGGCAGAAGGATGAAGCAAAAAGCGCGTGGGGCTGGTTTCTCTCCCTTTACATCCACACAGGAACCTGATGCGCCTAAATGAAGCCATTTGTGTTAAAGAGACTTCAGCTCATCCTGACGTGGGCTTTACCCCTGGGGTGACACTATTGTAAGAGGCAGGACAGCGAGCCTTGGGGTGACATATGGTAGAGGGTGTTTTCAGGGGCTAAACTCGGTAGTAAAATAAAGTAGCCAGGCGAGCAGAAGAATAATAGAAAACAAAAGGATCTTTCAGATAGACAAGCCAAAAAGCTAAAGGAGCCGCATGCTTTTCTGCAGGTGCTGGCAAATGACCGAACAACCCAGCAGAAAACGTGAAATATGGAGAGACGATTTGCCAATGATTTAGGCGCTGAAGTAAAGCATAGTGCTGGGAAAGCAGATCCGATCCAGTTTAATCATACAACCTTAATAAAAACATATAGTCTGAGACGGGAACGTAAGCGTCAGTCTCGTTGCTATTTCACTTAATGGTACAGGAGGTGACAGATAAAACACAACAAAGATGGGTTGAGTGATTTGATAGTAAAGGACCAATTTAATGCGCGAGTTACAGCGCTGCTCCCCGGGATCGTTTAGGCTTAACCCGTTCTCTAGAGCTCATCTTCTTCCTCTTCTGGTTCTTTTTTTATTAGTAGTATTATTATTCAGTTGTTTAAAATGAGCATTATCCCAAACATATGCAGTGCAATCAGCTCGGTCACACTTACAAGAACACGCTTTAATAAGGCAATCAATCAAACGCTAACAAGGCGCGGGGGGGTGGGAGGGACCGCCTTTAGGAGCTGAATTTGGCTGGCCAGGGACCGAACCCGATGTAGCACATGGGGTACCCCGAAGGAAACTCCACTCCCGCTGGTGACAAGGGGCCAGGTGCCCATCGCCGCCTCCCCCGGGGCCTCACCCCAGTTCCTCGAAGGGTCTCATCCCGACCAGGGCGAGGCCATGGAAATCTGCCCGCCTGGCGGCAGTGGCTCGGGGCCAAAGGCAGAACCTGCTGCCGGCGGGGTGCCCTGTGTGTGCCCTCGCCGCCGTCAATGCCCCACGCGTGCCCGGAGCCAGCGCCCCACGTGGGGCCGCGGACACCACCACCGGCGGCGAAGGTGTTAACGGCATCGGCCCCACGCAGCAAATGGAAAATTTCATTATGAAGTAATGAGTAATTCCTCCCACTGAGATGTATTGTTATATCTTCCACTTCAATTTAGGAGCAGAGCGGCTCAATTACCTAGAAAATACAGTCAATTAAAGGCTGCTGATTGGACACGAGGACGGATCATCGATCTTGTACTTTCCAATATCGCTCCAGACACCTCATTTTCCCTCCCCTATTAACTGAAAATACTCCTGGCATTACCGCGACCCGCAGCCTATTTACCTGTCGCAGGCAATCTCTGCCCTGTGACCGAGTCGCGGAGAAATTCACAGCCACCCTTTGCCGCACCATCCTCCGGGAGTGGGCGACCGGGAGGGCGGCTCTGGAGCCGGGGGACGGGGAGACCGCGCCGGTTGCGGGCTTTCCCTGTCCCTGCCTCCCCGCTCGCTCCCCGTTTGCTCAAGGGGGATGTCCCAGTCACGGGTGGAAGTGGTAATCAGAGACTTAAATGCTCTTTTTCTCTCACACGCTCCTAGATATATAAAATATACGTATGTGTGCGCCAGCCGATGGCATTTGCTGAGCTGGTCACTCTGCAAGAGCAAACTGCTGGCCGCGGTCGCAGCAGCAGCCTCGGCCGGATCTTGGCCTGCGCTCTCGGCCCAGCAGGTGCCTGTGCCTGGCCCACGAATGAGGGTCGTGGGCTATGTGAGAGACCCCGTTTTTGGTGGATAGCGCTCAGCTGCCGTCCTATCCCTCCCCGACCTCTTCAGTGCTCCCTTCTCCCGCGGTTGCCAGGGGAATGATACCAAGCACTGGCCCCGCAGCTCCTATTTTATCGGACTGGTTCTTCTGTCTGCTAAAAGACAAAGTAAAAGAGGGGGAAAGGCTTGCAAAGCTCGGATGTTGTTCGGCTCTCCCCTTGGACGCTGTTTACAATTGTTATTTCCGGGGGGGGGACGGGACGGGGAGGGAGAATCTATTTTGTGAGTGTCCAAAAAGGGCCATTGCTTTCATGTCCATGAGGAAATCTCATTTATAAAGAGTGGAATAATCTGGCGTTAATGATTTAAAGATTGTGACTTTGGATGGGGTTTTTAAAAGCTGTAATAAACAATATTTTTTTATTGGAAAAAATATGTCCTGGCACGCCCGTGTCTCTTCCCTGCTCTCCATCCGCTATAGGGAAAAGCTTCTATGCACTCCCTCTCCTAAAGACAAAAAGTCTCCGGTGTGGCAGTAAACCAGAGGCTTCTGAGCAATTTAGTACAAAGTAGACACAGAGGTGTCAACAAGTCTTTGTTCTGTCCAGCATTTATTTTCCTGCTTGTTGAACTGTAACTATTAGAAACTGCACGGTGAAATTCGTCTTAAGCAACATTTTAACCTTTTTTTTTTTTTTTTTAACAGGCGCGACAACAATATGAGTGAGAGGTTGTTAAAACGTGTCGTTATTATCGGTTTTGGTGTTGTTATTTTTGTTGGTATTCCGTCATGGTAACAAATTATGGCAGTGTATTTTTGGGCTATTTTAAAACAGAATGAAATAAATAATGTCGGTTTTGGAAGAAACCACTATCCAGCTCCGTGGCCGTGGTGGGTTTTTTTTGGTTTGGTTTTTGGTTTGGTTTTTTTTTTTTTTAATTTAGGGTTACAGAAATCCAAGCAAAAGCAATTATGCTACCTTCTTCTGAAATACCTTCTGGATAGGAGACGGGTGGGTGGCTTTGTGAAAGAAAGGCTCTTTAAGAAGGAAGAGTGACCAGTGTGAAGGACACACACAAATGCAAAGATCAGGGATGGAGAAAGAAACACAAAACCCGACAAATGAAATAATTACTTAAAAAACAAAATTTAAAAAAAATAATAAAGAGAAGACACAGCAAGGAGAAGGCAATGAGAGAACTGAAGGCTGAAGTACAAAGGAAGGAAATCGCCTTTGCTCCAATTTACAGACTGGTGATTGTCTGAAGGAGTTGTGCTCCCTGTCACCTCTAATCTCTTCCCTTGGCGGCTTGTTAGCGTTTGGCACGGGGTCTTTGCTCGCGGAGCATTGTACATTCGATATTCAAAAACCCTCTTTACATATACATCACTTGCTAATTTCGTCAGTGTGTGCACATTTCAGCCACTGATAATAGGACATTGTTATTTAAAGGACAAATAATAGCTCTGACCCATAAAGAGGCAGGAGCTCGTATTTTTCCCCTGCCAGTTCCAGTCTGCCTCTTAAAAATAAAATTTGGAATGAAAGAGGAATTGAAACGCTGGATTTTTGCTCACAACGAAGGACGAGACAAGGGAGGCTAAAGAATGCAATTAAACCACGAAAGTAATGTACAGAATGACAGGTTTTCTTTATGGTAAAGCATTGTTATTTTCCATAGAGACAACTGGATAATACTGCCGAGTTGCAAACCGGAAACCTTTTGGGGTTTGTTTTTGTTGTTTGCCTGTTGTTTTTATTTTCTGAACACTGAGGGATTACATCTTTGCTTTCTTCATGCGCACAAGCCATTTCATTATCAAGATAGTGTTTTTTTCAAGTATTTCAGATTTTCCTTCTCCGTCTCATAGATTTGTGCATAAGGTTTGTTGTGATCCGCAGAACCCCCAGCCCTTGGGAAGAAGTCTATCCACGGAAAAGAAAGTCCCAGTACATTTCTGTATGTGGCTGGCTGGACCATATTTCATTCGAGTTGATTTTCTTCCTCCTTCGTGCCTGAATACCTTCTCAGAGATAAATCACTAGTAATTCTTCCCTTCTTCTTTCTTTTATTTTTCCCCCCCTTGGAATGTAAATCCTTTTAAGACTGAGCTATTTTTAGTCTCTTTTCTTCTTTTTTTTTTCTTTTTTTTTCTTTTTTTTTTTTTTCTTTTTTTCCTGTGGGTGTCCGCGGCTGAGGAGAGAACACGATTAAATAAACATGGGCTGTAGGTACATTAACTCGAAGAGAAGTCCGGGAAAGGGATGAGTATTTAATAACCCTAAGACAAAGGTTTATCTCGTTAAAGGTACTTCTTCTCTCTGGTCCATGGAAACTGAGGTGGCTTTGCTCAGCACAGAGGGCGTGAAAGTGAGAAAGGAGTCAGTCCTGGTTGTGGCCGAACAGGTAAAGTCTGATCCGGAGGGTCTCTGCGCCAGCCCGTTGGACTGGCCGCTGTGGCATGCCAGGCAGGAGCAGGGGCTGCCCCCGGCGCTGCTGAGTCCATGAGTTGGGGCAGGGTAGAGAGAGGGATGTCTGAAGGCGCACAGCAGTTCTGGTCTCGGGTACGGGTGGGACAGGACCCTGAAGGTGTCCAGAGGCCTCAGGGGGGTACTGAAGGGGGTGGCGGCAGAGGCCGATGTGGCGCCGATGCCCATGTGGGAGTAGTACGGCAGGGGCAGGTGGGACGGGAACGGGTACGGCAGGTTCCCGGTGGCTGCCGCGTGGCTCATCATGTACGTATAAAACGCCGGGTCGGCCGGGTGAGGCCAGGTCATGGCCAGGCGCTGCCGCTTGTCCTTCATCCTGCGGTTCTGGAACCAAACCTGCGGACAGAGGAGAGGCGAGAGCCGTCACCCGCCGCTCTCCGCCGGGCCGCCGGCCCCGGCCCCGCTCCCAGGGCGGTGCGGCGGACGTGGGTCTGCCCGAGAGCGGAGACCGGCGCCAGCTTTCCCTCCTAGAGGGACTTGTCATCACGTACAGAGGGATCAGTTAAGCCCCTATAAAAATCTACAGGGAGACCCAGAGGAGCAGCCCTTTGAGGGTGCTTGTTTTCCTCTTTGCTTGTTAGGGCTTGTCCTGCCCACCCCCCGTCCCCGGGTTCCGGCCAGCCGGGCGGCTCTGCCTCATTGCTGCCCTTTCGCGTCCACAGCTACCTGGGACTGTTGCTGTGGGGTTTATTTTCGTGTGCAAATGTTTTGGAAAAGGCAAAGCAAAGCGAGATCGAAACAGGATCTGCTCCTGGCTTTCTCTTCCCTCCCCCAAGAGCTGAGCGAGATCTGGACTGAACCGAAGGGAGGATTAAAAGTAATCTGCTAGGGAGAGGGCAGATTAGCGGCGCTGGCCGGGATGGCTCCTGGAGCCGTGTCCCATCTCCCGCATTGCTGCAGGGTGCGGGCAGGGCCAGGAAAGGGGCGGGGGGAGCTGAGAGGGAGGGTTATGCTGGCGAAGTGCTTTCCCGAGTTTTGCAAGGAAGTTTGGCCATACAGATTTATATCGTGCTAATTGGAAACATGTCCGAGCTGCGTGTACCTTGATGGTGGTTTCTGGCAGATTTAGAGCAGCCGCCAGCTCACATCTCCGGGGCCTGGACACGTAATTCTCCCGGTAAAACTCCTTCTCCAGCCGGGCGATCTGCTCGCGGGTGAAGGCGGTGCGGTAGCGGCGCATCTGGTCGCTGGCGCTGCAGGCCAGCGAGCCCTGGGAGCCGCCGCTGCCTCCGCTGCCCTTGGGGTGATCCCCCCCGCCGCTGGGGCTGCCGGCCAGCGCCTCGGAGCACGGCCCTGCGTGGGGAGCCCGGAGCAACGACACACGCTCGGAGGCGGGCGGGCACGCAGGGATGCTCGCCGTCCGCCTCCCCAGCGAACCCACCTCGGCCCCCCATCCCACCCCATTTCGCGTTTCCGTGCCCGGCCCGGTGTACTGAGGGTATTGGGGTACTGACATCCAAGAAGGACCGGGGAGGAGGGCAGCGAGAAAGGGGATGAAACACCGCCTGAGGGTTTGAGAGGGGCTTGTTCACTCTGGCTGGGAGGTTACCTGTCCCCCGCCTCCCCGACACACACCTCCTGCAATGGCGGTGTCTGCTCGCTCAGCCTCACACTCGCTTCCCGCACCGGGAAACCGGAGCGCCGCAGCATCCCCCGACCCTGAGTGCCCGGAAAAGGCAGGTGTGCCCGCCATCCGTGTAGCACGGCTCCGCTGCTCCTTCCTCCAGGCCAGCAGGGACCCAGGAGTGGAGCAGCCAGCAGACAGGGACTGTTCTCTCTGAGGGGAAGG
This sequence comes from Molothrus ater, assembly GCF_012460135.2. Lineage (NCBI taxonomy): Eukaryota > Metazoa > Chordata > Aves > Passeriformes > Icteridae > Molothrus > Molothrus ater. Next base: position 34,303,670 of record NC_050478.2, on the reverse strand, counting down.
TGAGGCCTTGGGGACGTCCGCTCAGCCTCCAAAGAACAGGATGGGATGTTTTCAACGAGCCTCTAAGGGATGAGGGAGGACAGACAGCGCTCTCTACGCTACACGGCTTCTTGAAGTGATTGAGGAACGGGGAGGGGGGAGAAGTGGGTTGTTGTCAGGGTAGGGACGCCTTTGCCGGGCTGGGAAGGTGGGAATAGGGAGTGAGGAGTGGGGGCAGGGGGAAAAGAGGCCTGTCCGCTGCCTTTGCTTTCAAATGCAACTCTCCCTCATTGTGCCCGAGACCAAAGGCAATTAATTCATTGGGACCATTTCCGAGCTGGCGCCACCGAGACATAGAAGTGACAAGGTAATTTGGACCTCTCTTTTTTTTTTTTTTCTCTTTTTTTTTTTTCTTTTTTTTTTTTTTTTTTTTTTTTTTTAACCCAACGTGCAAACAAGGCCCTCACTACCGCACTTGGGGCTGGCATGAGTCGGCGAGAGATTTTACAGTCTTTATGGGCGCTTCCGCACTCGCCCGGGCACATTTCACCCTACAAAACCACAAACAGCTCTTGGCCAGAAAACCCGTTTGATCTTACCCCCACACACACACACATACCAAAAAAAAAAAACCGCCAGTGTGGAGGATCGTAAGGGATTTCCTGAAGTATGCACTGTCTAGGCGATGGGGAAGAATAAAAATAAAATAGAGCAGACTGAAAAGGGGAGCGCGTGGTTGTCCCGGCCAAAAAGATCCTACGGGACAAGCCGCAGACCTGACGCATCCACGATGGGAAGCCTGGCTCCCCTCCAGGGACGCGGGGGCTGCCCGGTGTCGTGTCCTCTGACTCCCAAACAAGTCTCCCGGTGGCAGGGAGGTGAGCAATCAGTCAGGAAAGAGATCACACACGCGCGGACACACACACACACGATTTCTTTGCCCCTCGCTCAGCTGGCGAGGGGAAAATCCCCTCCGGCAGCCCCCCCCGCCCCACCAGTGCTGCCACCCAGCCCCGGAGCGGACGTGGGGCTGGAGGCATGGGAAGGAGTTGGGTACCTTTGCTGTGCTGGTACTCGGCGCTCCCCGTGGCGCAGTCCGGGGTGCAGCTCACCTCGATTTCCTCATAGAAATCCGACTCGGTGTCCGAGCTGCTCTGCTGCCCTTTGCTGGAGGGGAGCTCCGGGACGGGGGGCTGCTGTCCGGCCGAAAGCAGTGCTGCCGCCGCCGAGCGGCTCTCCGGCACCGTCCCTGTCCCTGGCAGCACCTCCACCTCCTCTTCGTCTTCTCCTCCGCCACCTCCTCCTCCTCCTCTCTCCCGGGACGACAAGGGGCCAGGTCTGGGGCTGATGCAGTTCCGATGGATCATCTTCTCCTGCGGCTCCGCAGCGGGGCTCCCCACTGCTTCGGACAAATTAGGCACCCTCTTGCCAACTAGAGCGCCAAGAGTAGTCCCCTCCAGAAACATCACCATCTCCTTCCTGGTTTCCATTGTGGCTTTGCTTAAGGGAGGGGAGAAAAAAAATCCAGATCTCTTCCCCCCCCTCCCTGCTGCTCCCGCCCCAGCCTTGTACAAACCCAGCAACCCTCTCCTGCCAGTGCAGAGGAGCCAGCGGTGAGATAGGGTGACCTTGTGATGCGAGCGCTCCACTCTGCTAGGCTGCTCTGGGAGGGATCACCATTGCCCTCTTCTTTCTAAGCTGTCATCCTCAATGGTGCAGTCGTCATTACAGTACCACCAGTGACGCCACACATTGATTGCCAGTGGATAAATAGAAACGTCTGCCATTGGGAAGATGAAAGGAAGAGCCGGAGCGAATGGGCTAAATGCGTGATGCACCAGGTGTAGGAGCCTGAGATGGAGAGGGAAGTGTGAAAAAGAGATGCATATGGAGCTGCAAAGATGTTGTAACATGCGGAGAGAGTTCCGCGGGGGGAAGCCTTGCCTGACAATTAAGTAGCCCTTTGACTGCTTTAAGCCACAACCTTGATGTAGAATTGAGGCGAAGATCCTTAGCTGCATCCTGGAAGTGAGAAGATACGTACTCAAGCCTCTTCCTTGGATGCATTATTTATTGCTGGCAATCAGCTTCCGCCTAACTGCATATATAAGGCTTCTAAGAATCCTTTGCAAACTTGAGGATAAAGAAATGCGCTGCTGACATTTGAATGTAAAAATAGCTTTGATTTTTTGCTCTGGGTCAATATCGGTTCCTATCGGTATAATTGTCATTGCTTTCTGTTTACTGAGATTAAAATGTTAGTTTACCATTTGGAAATGCGGTTATATATTTATTGCTTTTTACAAATGAAAAGATATAACTACTTCACTTGTAACTGTTGTTATTCCGGCTGTCTGCCGTTTATCGTTTGTTCTTATTTTTTTTCGTTTGCGTTTCCCATTTTTCCATTATTCTTGCGCTTTTATCAGGGTTTTATATCTCCTTTCCTTTCTTCTTTTTAACTAATTGTTTTGCACAAATTGTTATCTACTTTCGGTGCGGGGGGGTAGGGAGGGGATGAAGAAGGTCTGCCAAGAGTAATTCATGCTCAGAAAAATGCAAGTTATCAAGGCCAGAGCTTATGCTAGCTAGCAGATGTTGTTGAAACAGACATGACAAGGGCAACAATTTGGACAGCACTTGTCTGAAAATAAGGGACCTCGTACCATAAATACAGTGGCACGTGTAATCTTTTTTTGCCTATTATGATATTTCTAACGAATGCAGTAAGGATCTCATCTTTAGTTAACATTGCCTCACATGTGTAATGTCAAGTCATTTTTCGCCATCTGTCGTAACTAGGTTGTTCTAAATTTTTTTCCTCGGAGTGTTATTGGCTAGTCAGGATACAGAAAACATTCAACCAATTACAATCCCAACCCGGTAAGGAATTTACTGGCATATCTGAGGTGACGTCGCTCCGGTGGGGAACGGGCAGCGCAATAGGAAACATGCTGTGATTTTCCGTCTAGCCCTGCGAGCAGGATGCAGAGAGACAAACAAACAAGCAAACAAGATTCCCGGTCTGCTGGATGCACGGATTAAGGAGTGCTCCTAGCAATAAGCATACTGTTTTCAGGGTGATAAACCACGAGTTTTTACAGGGCTGTAGCCACCATTATCCCTTTCTCCCTGTATATACACGCACGTATTTTTCCATGCAAACGCACATCATGCACATAACACACTGGCCTGAGCTGCTTTCCACCACACGTTGTGAAGCATGCACTGCTCCAAAGCTTGAAAAATTATGGAAAACTCATTGATAAATTCCTTTTCCCTTTTCTCCCCTGCCAGCCTCTAGATTGACGTGTGCCCTGTGAGGACCTGCAGCCCATCCCTGCCGCAGCCGGGCTCGGCTCTGCGGGCTGTGTGAGCATGGAGTCAGGGAAGCAGGACCAGGTCCGGGTGGATGGATGGATGGATGGATGGATGGATGGATGGATGGATGGATGGATGGATGGATAAGGCAGTCCGTCTCCGGTGCTGAGCAGAGCACTGAAGGGCAGCGCTGATCCCGCTGAGCAGAGCGATGCGGACCGGAGCTGTGGGGCAAGGCCGGACAAGGCGAGGCGGGGGTGCTCGGGCAGCGCTCTTCCCGTGTCGCGCTGGTGCCGCTTCCCACGGCTGGTGGCGTCGTTTTTGCGCTTTGTTGGAGTAAGCAGGGGATCTGTGTTCGTGTTCTTGGCACCTCTGGGGGAGTGGGCTTCCAGAGAAAGCTCACTTCCAGCCTCCTTCCTAGCTCGGCCAAGCAGTCCTGTGGAAGAAGCTGGCTGGTATCTGTGGCGGACAGAGAGGATTTCCGCATCACAACGAGTTTGGTGGTAGTAAGAAGAGGGATATTCGTGTCTGTTTCTAAATTAGACAGTAATCAGGAGCTGAATTCTGAGTGCAAGGTAGCGCTCCCAGAGTGGGTGATGGAAACGGTTGTGGGGAAGTTAATGGGAAATCCTCTCTCTGCCAGACCAGAGCCCTGGGGACGATTCCTGTGGATTATGCTGGCCGATCCCCAGGAATTTTATAATCTTCGTTTACGAGTCACTGCTGCCTCCTTCCTCAGTCTGTTCTTAATGCGTTCCCACCAAGAAGCCACCCGTCTTGCACCCCGAGTCGGAGGTTTTGTTGAGCCCGAGACGATGGTCATTGCCACGGAAGCCTTGACGCGGCCCGCAGCAGCACAGGATGTGGAACACCCCCGCACGGACAGACGGACAGCCCCCGCACATACACATGCTTTAATATGCCAAGGGTAAACACAGAGAGTTAAAGGCCCGAGTGGAATCTAAGAAGGGAAAAAAAAAAAAAAAAAAAAAAAGAGTACTGGAAGTTTTGGGGTCAGTTTAGATTGGATTAGTTAAGACTTCTTAAAATGTCTATTTTTCCATCTCCCAGGAAAAGTAGCGCCGCAAGAGCCCCTCGCACGCCAACGAGGCGGTGACGCGGCGTGGTGGAGCGAGGAGCCCCGTCCCGCTCTCTGCCGCCGCGGAGTTTTGCCTCACCGGGAATGCGGGGCCCGGCGCACTGCCTTCTGTCTAGTGTTTCTCTCAGATCTGTCATGCTCGATTTGGAAGGAGACTCCCTCATTTGGGATTAATTTCCAGGCAGATTGGAAAGTATATCCCTATGGGTGTGGGTGGGTTTTTTTCCTGTACGTTCCAGACCGAGATTTAATACCTACTCTCTCTGTCTCGCTAGGTCACAGCCAGGATGCCATAAACATGTTCAAAACTTTTCAAACTTATTTATTTCTCCGAGTTTGCAGCTCTCCTTGCTGGTATATGGCCAAGGCGGGATCAGGACACCGAATCCCGCTTTAATGCTGTCTGAAATGTAGCCCCCCATACGAAAAACAAACGAAACGCACACACACCCTTCCCAAAACAAGGAAGTAATAGGGGCACATTAAAACTTTGCCAGAGTGATATGCTCATAAATCAGGCATTTTCCTTGAAAGCGCTAAGCCTGCAGAAGAAAAGGCGCATCACACCCTCCTTCCCTGCGGGGTATTTATTTTTCTTAGCCGGTCAACAGGGTGTCAATAACTTTTGACCGATACTGCCCAGTTAGGACTGGGAACCCACGATCATTTTCTCTTAAAAAACCCTGAAGTCTTGTCGTCTTTAAAAAAGGAAGAAAGTTTTGACATACCGCTGAACAATTTAGTGCCGCAAAAAGTGATACCTACTTCAAATGGGTGACCAAACCAGAAAACCTATTTTTAAATTTTTAATGGGTAGTGTTAACAATAATGGCGTAATTATCACTGTTTTATTAAGGCTATTTTTTACGACATGATTAGAGGTGGAAGCTTTGGAGAGAAGAGAATAATAGGCGCATTATTCTTGTGTGTAAAGACAAGCTGGTACAATGACAGCACGTAACACGTAAGTGGCGTTGAGGAGAGAGAGGACAGAGCCGTGAGTGGGATGTGCCCAGGAAAGCATGTAATGGTATTTACAGGATCCGATCCAGGACACATTTCTGCCTCCCTGTACCTATGAATGCCGGATCCCGGCACCTCGGCGGAGGGCATCTGTCTGTTCTGGATGGATTCTTTTGGGGTTTTGTTCTTAACTGTTGGCTGTCTGAAGCAACGCCTCATTGTCACCGCATGAGGTTCTGGAGATATTTACTTTGCTAGACCAAAACCTAGGGGAAGAGGGAGTGGGGAGGGGAGGGGGTGGAAAGTGCACGATTCCCTCTCATAGGACATTCAGGACAAGTTTGACTGCGGAAACTAAATCTGCTGCTTTACTGATGACAGTGAGTAAATCGTGAGGAATTTGGGCTTTCGATTTCAATTCCTATCTCTCCTAGACTCGTCGAGAGCCATAAAACTGCGGCAGTCTTTTAATGATAGGATGAGCAGTAGAAACATGATCTGCGTGGCAAACTCCCTGATTTGAAAACAAAAGGGTATTTATGGAGTGAATTTAATTCGGAGGAAGGCACAGGTAAATGAAAATCGACAGTATTTCAGTGCTTCTCGTGACTAGACTTTTTTTTTTTTTTTCCTTAAAGATTTGATTTAACGAGAACTGAGCTAGCAGCCCTTCGTGCTGTGCATTTTCGCGATTTCCCCACTGCGGGTGACGGCGTCGCCTGAGACCTGGTGCGCCGAAGCATCCTTTACAGAAACACTGAGGAGTTTCAGGGGGTGCTCCAAGGAGGAGCCGGAATGGGGGATGTGGCATTATCAGGAGAAAACCGCAGGAATGCCAGAGGCGAACACACATTCTTTCACCGCATTTAGTATTTTGGTGTCCTGCTTTATTAAAACAAACTGGAGGCCCAGAAGGGGCCGAGAGGAGCGGTGCTGCCTGCCGGGATGCCGCCCCTCAGGCTGCCCGCCCTCTCGTCAAGGGGCCGGTATCCCACGGCCGGATACACCCAGCTATTTCTCCCTTTGTCGCCCCCAGGCAGGCGGCAATGTCCCGTAGGGACGGTCTCCGGGCCCTGCCCTGAAGGAAATGGTTGAAACGAGGGGCGTTTGCAGCGCACTGTGTCTGCTGTGAGGAAGCGGCACATGGCCAGAGTCAGGGGCTCTCTGCGCCCTCTTGCAGCCCTGTCGCTCCCCAGCGTTAGGCCTGATTCTGCTCCAGATAGGCCAAACCCTGGCATTTTTACTGTGATGAAGATGTTTTTATACAGAGCCTCATGAACAAGTGCAGAGAGGGGCATAGGTGTGGTTCAGAGCATTGGAGACTGATGCCAAGAGGTGGAAATTCTGCCTAGAGAAAATGGTTGAAGAAGCCCTAGCTCCTATACTGGATGCATGGGACCCTTTTCATCCCTGGGGAGGGTATGAGAATCCCTAAGGAAAGTTCCTTTGGAGATAAGGGTATCCAAGGGGTACAGGATCTGCTGGGACCTCTCACCACTAGGGAAATACCAGGAGAGGGTATCTTACTCCAGAGACCCAAGAGTGTGTCTCTAGTAATGAAAGGGTGATTTCCTCCTAGATTTGAAAAGGAGCATATTTGACCCCATGGGAACAGGCGTGTTGCCTCTTGTCTCTTTACACACATCATGAGACTCTGTTTAGAATGACAAGGAACAGAAAGCCATACACAAGACAAACAAATGAAAAGGAGGAAAAGAGGAACAAAAAAGAAAGGGAAGAAATGGAAAAGGAACATAAAGAGAAGGGGAAGAGAAAGGAGAAGGAAAGGGGGAAGATGTAGGGGCAAGGGAGGGGGAGGAAAGAAAAAGAAAAAGGAAAGAAAAAGGAAAGAAAAAGGAAAACCCAGCCATGTAGAGCAGGCATCTCAATGGAAATTCTCTCACTCCTCACTGAATCTGAGTGTCCTAAAAAATAGCAGTTGTGCTGATGCAAAATGCTGGTTCAATTACTGGGCATCACTGTCTCATTCAAACTCTCCCCAAAAGAAACACATACGAAACCTCAAACAGGGGAATGGAAGGCATGCTGAATGAAAATTTTACATAGTTTTAACAATGAAGAATGGAATGTTAACCCCTTAAATTCCAGTCCCACATTCAAAAATTTTCATCTACAGCTAGCAAAGCTGAGATGGCATCGTCTATTCTCACAGTGCGTCCTTAACAGCAGGTTTGGCTGCCTAGTTTATTTTTGGCTTGTACCTCTGTGCATGGCCCCCAGGATGAGAATGTCAATCTACAGGCTGGATTTGTTCCACAGAAACAAAATCTCCACCCTGACTCTCTGAACAGTGGCCAAATGCTTCAGCACCACTACCTGAGGGAAATGCCCAGGTTTGCACTCTGGGTACTGGACCCCCAGTGCCTGACCACTTTCTGTCTGTCCCCCGTCTGTGAAATCCATGATTCCTCGGACAAGGACAGAGACAAGATTAGCATGGAGCAGCAAGCAATGTGCACCGAGCAAAGCTGGTGACCTCGATGAGCTGTCCTGATGGGGATCCTTCTCCTTTGGCCTGTTGTTTCTCTCTGTGCTCTCAAAGCACAGCTCTGGGCACACCATGTGTGTCGTGTGAGATAGCAATCAGGGAAAAAGCAGAGATGTAGAAAGCTTTCATAGAAAGTCATGGGCTTCTGTCAGAGACTTCATCCCAGGAACATGTAAGAAATTCTGAGTTTGTCTAAAAAACTTATACCAAAGAAAAAATCCTTGGAAGCAGATAATTTATGATCCTTTCCCCCCGTTTCTTGATGTATATTAAAGAAGAGCACAGAAATTTTGCTGACTACTGACTGACTTCTGATCCCATTTTTCAATATCAATAGCTTCCAATAAACATTTCAGCTGAGCTTTCTGACCATTGAGGACCAGAAACGGTGAAAGGATTAAGTGGGCAATGAAGCAACCTGAGTTACCCACCACTGTAACAGAACAGCATTAACCCCTTGATACACATGTAGCAGCAATGCTGAATGTCACCTCTCCTGTCCTCTCTACACCCAGCACAGGGGCACAGTGCCGGGAGGTGTTTGCACTCTTTGCCTGGGAGGGCTTGTCTTTCAGGCCTCCTGCTTGCAAGGCTTAGCTGAAGGAGGTAAAATCTTTCCTCATACAGATCCCGAGGTGGGCCCGACCTTGACCATGTTGCTTTCAGAATCGCAGAGAAAACTGCAGCCCACACGGGCACCCAGCATGATGGATTTCTCCCCAGGTGATCGCACGGGATGCCCGGCATGCAGGGTGGGTGTGCTGGTCAGTGGATAAAGGCACTGCAGGCACAGGGAGGCTGGGAGAGCATCATCATTCTGCTGGGAATAGGGGGTGTACCGATATTGCATGGAGACAAAAATCTGGCCGTGTTCGTGTGATTGCCTGTTGTGTTGCCTGAGAACTGCCGTGAGAAAAAATAACATTAGAAGCCAGGCCCAAGTGTCCGGGCTCAGCTGTTCCCAAAAGAGGAAGCGTGCTCGTACTGGGAAGCCCCAGCAGAGAAAGGCAGGAGCTGGTTTGTCATGCAGGACAGCCGTAGGTCACGGAGTGAGTGCGGTGGAGGCTGCAGCAGGTAGCCATGGCACACACACTGCCAGCTGCTTGCTCACTCCAGGCCTTCCGTGCGCTGCTCTGCGGCTCTGCTTCCCTGCCGGCTTGTTGCACGCTCCTTTAGGAGCTGATCCCGAAGTCCCAGGCAAGTCTCATCGACAAAGATGAGAAGGGGACACGGCACAGCCCCGGGGGAAGGGGCCTCGGGGGAGGACGGCGTCCCTGCCTTTCCCGGCCGGCTCAGACCTGCGCACGGCCTCCCGTTCCCTCCGGCCGCATCCGTCCTCCCCGCAAGGGCAGCCGCGGCATCTCCCCTCCCTCCCACCCTCGCAGACGGCGGTCCCTGGCTGTGATCACCGCGGCCCTACACTAACTGCTGTCTTCTTGCGCCCCCCACTGCTGATGGGCCGCAGAGATGAAAGGAGACAAGCCAGACCGCTCGCCCTCTCTCTCGCCTCCGGTTTTTTCTTTCTTTTTTTTTTTTTTTTTTTTTTGGTTCTCTTCCCCTTGTGCCACGAATGAGTAAATGAGAAGGAGCAAGAAGAGCAGGCAGCTCTTCTGAGGGCTCCCTCTCGCCCGGGGTGCCGAGACGCAGGAGAGGAGGGTACCCCCGCCTTCCTCCCGCGGGCAGGGAGGAACCCACAGGAGCAGCGGCCTCCCAGGCAGCCGGGTGGCACCAGCGCCGCCCCGCTCTTACCCTGCCGAGGGCACGGCTCCGCAGCCCGCGGCTAATTCGCTGGTTCCTGCAGAAATTACGTCATCCTCACCATCAGCGTCCCTCGAGGTCAAGAACATTTTGCCCAGACTAACTTAAAACTCTCGGGAAACACGCCCAGGAGAGAAGCCGCTGCTGCAGGTATAACAGGCGAGGAGCTCAAACAGGTCCAGCCAGGGCGCTGCCCGGGGAAATCGCGGCACATGGCAGCAGCCTGGCCGGAGCTGCTTGGTACTCTCTGCTGCTCTCGGAGGATCCCCGGAAAACCAGCCTTTGTCACGAGCAGTCAAGGGTTTAGATGTCTGGAGCCAGAATACAACGAAATAAATATGCCTGCTTGCTTTAATCGCGTTCATTGACTTCTTTTAGGACATGATATGCTCTGCCCGTTTCGATCCGTGGTGCGTGCCGTATGGCACGTCCTACCCCCTATGTACATACATAGATATACATGGACACATATTTATGGCATACCTGCTTCTGTTCTTCCCTCTCTTGTTCTTCCATTGAAATCCAGTTTCAAGGAGACTGCTCAAATCCAGAAAGACTACATCTATGTGCTCTATGTGCCGGTATATGCATGTCTTTCACTATGGACACACGGTAACCTGTAGGGGTTTGTCATTCTCAGTCTACAAAACTCGTTTTGAATGCTTTTGGTCTTGCTGCCAGCCAGCATAAAAATATATATATATATATATATATATATATATATATATATATATATATATATATATATATAATTAATAATCAAAGCATGCGGAAGAAATCCCACGGGCTGCTCCTTTCTCATTTAGCACTTAGCACCTTTCCTGCAATATTTCTAGCCCCGTAGGAAACACGAATGACTGCTGGATGAACGTCCTTCCTTGGGCAACACTGTGATGGGATGATTTCATAGGGAAAACTTTGAAACACCTTTATATTTGAGGGTTATTCTCAAATATAAAGGGGGTTGGTCTCCCCTTATAGCTCTTCCCTCTAGAAGAGGACCACGGGATTCAGGTCTCATCCATGTTTGGGGAGAGTGAACGGCAAGCCTGGAGCCCTCAGGAAGCAGGACGCTCCCCCGGGTGCTGGGGGTGATCCGAGGGAGGAAGGGCAATGGGACCCCCAGGGGTGGGGGTGACATTTCAGACACGGCAGTTCTTCAGCAAAAGCCCAGCCTGTCCTATGGAATCGGTGTTTTTCTCGAGAAAAGGGCAAAAAGGCAAAAAAGGCAAAAATGAGGAGGAGGAGAGGAGAGGAGAGGAGAGGAGAGGAGAGGAGAGGAGAGGAGAGGAGAGGAGAGGAGAGGAGAGGAGAGGAGAGGAGAGGAGAGGAGAGGAGAGGAGAGGAGAGGAGAGGAGAGGAGAGGAGAGGAGAGGAGAGGAGAGGAAGAAAGAAAAAGAAAGAGGAAAGAAAGAAAGAAAGAAAGAAAGAAAGAAAGAAAGAAAGAAAGAAAGAAAGAAAGAAAGAAAGAAAGAAAGAAAGAAAGAAAGAAAGAAAGAAAGAAAGAAAGAAAGAAAGAAAGAAAGAAAGAAAGAAAGAAAGAAAGAAAGAAAGAAAGAAAGAAAGAAAGAAAGAAAGAAAGAAAGAAAGAAAGGAAGAAAAGAAAAGAAAAGAAAAGAAAAGAAAAGAAAAGAAAAGAAAAGAAAAGAAAAGAAAAGAAAAGAAAAGAAAAGAAAAGAAAAGAAAAGAAAAGAAAAGAAAAGAAAAGAAAAGAAAAGAAAAGAAAAGCCTCACTACTCGGAGAGAAGCAGCAGAACAAAATGTTGCAAAGGAAACCTTCCCTGGCATCCAGGCTGGGTGCAGGAAAGTCACTGGATTAAAACTGAGAGCCTGTGCTCCAAATCACCCCCCAGCGCGGGGAGGGAACATGCCTGGGAATTACAAAGGGGAGAATCGACAGGTGGGAACTCGCAGTTCGCCCCTTCACGGGCGGCCTCATCCCATCGCTCCTGGATTTTTGACTAAGATATCAAACCTCAAATCCATTCTGACCGAGCAGCAGCGAGCTCCAGGCAGAGCGGGCTGAGCTCGCTGCTCGCGGTGCTCTGCAGGAAAACCTCTCCTGGAGCAGCGGGAAGGAGCCGCACGGCTTTGCGGGAGACGGGCTCATGTTAATTGCGTGCAGGTTATTATTCACCCAGCAGAGACAACCAGATCGTTCGGATCTTGCCCCCGGCCTCGAAACTGGTGGGGTGTAGGCAGGAGGGTGCAATTAAGTCCCTGCCGTGCTTTTTCCTCCCCCGGGCTCCTCTCGAAAGGCCCTGGGAAAGCGGCTGTGGCGGGCGCGGCGGGCTGAAGGCAGGAGCGGCCAGGAAGGAGCGGGCCAGGAGGAGCAGAGCCCACAGCATCTTGTGGCCCTTCCCTCCCCGCCTCGGGCACAGCGCTACGGGCTGATCCATCCTCTTTGAACCCAGGGCCTCATCCTCTAGGCAGCGAGGGAAGCAAACCAACTCTGCAGTGGCCTTTGGATGGGGAATGGTAGGGAGAACTCTGTCCTCAGCCCTTGCACCCCTCTCACCCAGCTGTTTCTGGAGCTATTTCCTGCACCAGTCCCCCATCCTGGCATCCAAGGGAGGATGTCCCTGGCTGCCCAGGGCCATATCTGTCCAGATAGCTAGTACTCCTAGTATAGAAAAAATATGCTGTTAATACAAATAAACCTATGAAGGTCCCATTCCCCTGAAGCTATGGGAGAAGTTCTGGGCAGGGAGACAGGATTCAAAACATCTCCCTTCAATGAGATGCATGGCCTGCTTGGTTGGTCAGCAGCATCCTCTTGGCCCAGGAGCACCAAGGGCATTGGTCCAAGGCCCAGGCTGTGAAGCTGGTCCCAGTACCCATTTGCCCAGAGTGTAGCCTACGTGGTCTCCGTGGGATTTGGGTGTAGCAGCAGAAATTACTTCTCCCTCCCAGAAGTCCTTTCCCAAATGCTAAAGACACCATGCCAGAACTGTTTTTCTTTACACTGCCCAAGCAAAGCTGATTTCCAGAACACTGGTGGGGCTGGAAAAATTTCTGCCCTTGGGTTGGCGTTCCCGAGCAGAGCACAGAGTGGAGGTACCAAACCATGTGTCTGAGGTGGCTGCCACACGCAGCACAGAGCAGAACCACCATCCTCCCATTTCATGTTTTTTTTAAAGACAACATCACCGTGTGTGCTTGTATAAATCCTCAGTGATTTCACAGCTCCCCATGGTAATATCACCAGGCTGACTCTTATGATTTCCTCCACGCCTGCACAGTTTTAGATTTATTGGTCTCTTACATACTCATTCACAGAAATAAAAAGGTTGGGAGTGGAGAGGACTTGATTTCTGGCTGCTCTCTGAGGTTTCCTTGCCAGATCCGTGCAAGATCGAGGGCTCTGGAAATGTGGGTTTGTAAAACAACCCCTTAAATTACTGCACATGGGTTAGGGGGTTAGGCACACACCCACACCCACACACTCACACGCACACATGCACATACAAAGTAATGTCTTACAAAGGGTTAAAATCTATTAAAGTAAATGCTGGAAAAAAATAAATTTGAAAAAGACCCAAAGACCTTCTAAACCAAAAACCCTGAATACTCTTGAAAGAATCTTTGCATGGTAGATGTGTTAATCCCATCTAATAACCATTCTAGAACCTCATAAGTCAAAACTCTTCCAGCTCTAAGAAATTTGAATTTTGTGTAGATTAGGATGAAATCAAATGGGTATATCATCATGAAAACTGGACAGTGGAAGAGCAGCTGCTGAAAGGACCACAGAGTCTGATTTTCCAAAGATTAGGTCCTAACCCAGCCATCAGGAGCTGAAGGGATACCAAGGCATATCATGATAATGACAGAGAATCAGGCAAGAAGTACCCTCAATTTGATAGTTCTTGACTAGGGGTGAATCCTCAGCTCATCTCTTTCCACAGGAATGTTACTTACTCTCTACTCCTTAGCTATGTTTACGCCAAGTATTTTCCTGCTGATAGTACAACACTTAGAGATAACTTGTCTCTACCTCCCTCAAAAGAAATGCCTCTGAAACAAATCTCCACGGGGCAAGTGCCTCAAGAGGTATCAAGTGTGTCTTCCTCAGACCTCTGATAGATAAAAGGAAGTCTGCATGTGTCCCAGTGAAAGCAATCTGGAACACAAGCCAGTTCCTCATTTCTGAGGCTGGAGCATATATATGAGATAGGGATGTTCCAAATGAAAATGTGGTATCTTCCAAGCTCTGCGGGGAGATAAGAGGGACCAACATTACATGAATGACAGATGCACTGTCCACAGGCTGTGTTGTCCATGGCATCAAGCCTTCACACCAGTAAAAGATTGTTCCTAAAGCCCAGTAATCTCCTATCAACACTGCAGAACTGGAGTTTCCAATGTGTAAGTACCAGATTTCAGGTGACCTTTGGGTGCACTAATTAAAGGATTAAGCCATCCTTCTCTCTCTGAATCCTGTCTGGAAGCTTTTGCACACCCTTGGTTTAGTAGATGTTAATCAAATCAATTCTCATTATTTGTACACCTCTCATTATTTGTACAATTCTCATTATTTGTACACTGTGTAGTAAACACAGTGGGCATTTGTATTGGGATAACAGAAGGTTTGTATATGTAATGACTGCAGAGCAAGCATTGGTTGTCAGGTCGACAAAATACGCAAAATAGCGAAGGTCGATTTGACCTATGAACCAGGCAAGTTCACAGAGTAATTTGTACTTTGAAATATGTGGAACTTGGGTGACAGGGCTTCAGCACATGGACTGTTCTGGATGACTGGAGGGTAAAGACTTGTTCATACATGGAAATGCTTAAGAATGTCCACACAGGACTCATTGTTTCACCTCAGATCCACACCCCATCTCAGCCCAAGGTGAATTTCCTGGTTAGACAAACCTGAGCTGCCAATGGAGATAGGGAAGAACACAGGAACTTGCTCAGAACAAGAATGTTCACGTTTTGAGGTACTCTGGGAGGGCCATTGTATTTTGCACTCAGATCCCATCTTAATTTGCATGAGCTTTCAAGAGGAGACGCTCATTACTACAGTGTGATCCTTTCAATAACTTCCTAGTTCAGTGTGAGTGTCTTCTGTTGGTTTGCACTAAATTAATCTAATCTAAATCTAAATCTAATCTAATTAAATGAAACTAAACTGAGTTTAGAGGGCTACCATAAGTCTACATGCAGATTCTCATCTCAAACCTCAACCCAGACCACTTCTGCACAGGGATTGGAGATAAAGGGATAAAATGAATTCTTTTTGCAATTGAGGAGGCCTCACTTGAGCAGGAAAGAGCAAATCACCCCCACTGTTCCTGACAGGAAGTTTCAGACACGATGATGTGCTCAGCTGTAAGTTATCACCCCTCAGCTGTGACAGCGCAACTGATGGACACAGCACCTCTTGGTCCATTGCGATGAAATGGAAAATAAGATTATAGAAACCGTTGTCAGAACACACTAATTAGTCTCTCTAATTCCTGAGCTCTGACAGTCATGCTGACAAGGCAGAAGAGCTAGCTACCTTCAGCTGCTTCACTCACGAGCTACTGTTATTAATTAACCTAACATGATTTCAGTTTAAATTAACCCACCAGGCTGAGGAATGGGCATCCCCCTTTTTACAGCTGGAATGAAAACAATGGTAACCTACTACAATGTATTCATCAGCTAAATTCAAGATGAATTATCAAACCCACCCCTCAGTGAACTGTTGCATTTTGCGGATGCCCCTGCTTATATACTTGTGCCCACTTTTGTATCTCATTTCTGTATAAATAGGTTTTTAATTGTCTGGAGGATAATAAATATAACAATAAATAAATATGATGGCCCAGGAATGGGCATGTCACATATTGAATGATTGAACCAACCATTACTTGTCATTTTACCTATGAAGTTGAATGGGCAATACATTAGTTGAAGTGACAGGGGGTTTTGCTTTAGTCAAGTCAGGGACCCCTTGATCCAAAATCCACTTCCATGTTGTGCATGCTCTGGCAGCCCTTGTTCTCCCACCATTTCTGACTTGCACAATCTCACAGTGCAGCTCTTCCATGTATCCTGTTCTGGTTAGTTCAGAGAGTAGAGGCTGTGGCTGTGGCCACTCTTCCATTGTATCCTGTTGTGCAGGGTATGGCAAAACTGCTCTAAAACATGCTAAAGCACATTCCAGCAGTGCCTGATTTTGTGGAGAGTATTTTGGGTGTAACTTCATGACATATTTTAACCATTTGAAAATTTGATATTTTTTTATCTCAGTGAAAAAAGTTCACTGTTTTGATGTCATTGGAGTGTGGATGATAAATTTAGGAGGAGAGTGGGAGCCAGGAAATCTGTAGTTTTCTTCCTGCCTGGCTGCTAGCTCTGTGGCCTTGGGCAAGCCCTAATCTTTCTGACTCCACTTCCTAGCCTGTAAAATTGGGCTAATATTAGTTACTTCATGGTGATGACTGCAGTAGTGATCAGTTATCAGGTTTTTAATGAAAAAAACCCCAGCTTTGAATGTTATTGCCTGTAGTATTTTAAAGAACTATGTCTTTGTTATTCATATTGATATTTGAGGACTGTAAGAACCACCCACCCCTTTATCCTGTTCATCAGGATTGCTTTACAGTATTCCTCCAAGAGTCTCCCTTTGGAAGAGGGACAAATCCAGTTTGTAATCCAAATCATCTGCTTAGGAGCATCCCAGGCATTATATAGCTGCTGTACAGCATCTGAAGAGAAAACAACCCATTGTCATTACAGCAGATTATAACTGGAAGAACGAATAATTATTTAATGGCAAGCTTCATGTTTTCCTCTTGCACTTCTATTTTGTAACAATTTCTTTTTCTCCCCTATTTTGTTCTTGTCGAAACTTCTTCTTTCTCCCTCTCAGGAAATCAAAGTGGAAATCCCAAAACACCTATTTAAGAATTTCTCATGGAAAAGTCTTGCTGTCAGCTCTGTTCCAAGTTACCTGCGCCCTCAAGCAGATGCTGCTCAGGTAAACTACTCTTGTGTTTCCAAGTCTTTGAGTGTTAACCTAGCTCTTCTTTTCCTGCATGCAACTGGAAAACTCTCCAGGGCAGGGGCATCTTGGTGTTCTCTGCTTTATCCACACTCCACATAGTCCTGTTTACAGTGCCTAAGGAGTCACAGCAATAATAAAGATGAAAAGATATGATTAAGTGATCATTAGCCCTAATAATCCTCAACATTGGAGGACTGACTAGAAGCCTCCTACTATCAGCCTGCACAAAAAAAGTCTGGATTTGCCTGATCCGTATGGAGGATCAGGCCCATTCTGGAAGAGGATCAGTGCAGGCATTCCTGACCACCCTAATTCTGGTATTTTGTGCAGTTGGGCGGGAATCTGAATCAAAGGGCTCAGCCATAGTTCTGATTCTAGAGGCAGCAATATTTTCTGTCTGCAACACCACTGCTTGGCTCTGTAACACTAAGTAAATCTAAAATATAACCCAAACTCTCTATAAAAGTAATGTAAACCTTCAAGATCTATAACCAATGCTTTGCACTCTCTAATGTTCTGTGGCAGATTTTATTGCAAGACTTCATAGAAAGCCATTTACCTACACCCACATCCTGGGTAGGACAGTGTTGTCTGACAAGTGTCTGTCTGGAGGAAGCCACAGCAAAGCCATCATAACCAACGTTTTGTGGAAAATAGTCTTTTTAATTCTGTAGTCTCTGGTTACTCCCATTCCGTTTTCCTGATTCCAGGCCTTCCCTGTCATTGCTCCATGGTGCCCCTCTGCATGAGCCAAGAGGCTGTAACAGAGCGTGCAGATCTCATGTAACAAGGAACTTCATGGCAAGGAATGACACAGCCCAAGTCTTCATCTAGCTTTCCCACAGAACTCCTGACACTGGTTTCACAGCACCACAAGCATGGAAGGTCTGATCCTGCAATGCCCAGCCAAAAACCATCCCATTTTACATGAATACAAGCCAATCACTGCAGAAGGAAGGCAACAAATAACTCGTTTGGAAAACACATTGCTATGTTGGGATATGACGCACTGATATGTCTCTACCAGTGGAGTAAAGGAACCCTCCCAGGGACAGGAGGTGGGTGCAGAAAGGTGTTTGAGCCTTTGGCCATGACCCAGCTGATGTTACAGGCTGAGGGCAAACATGCAATCCATCCATCATCTCCGTGGCTGTGGCTGATCAGAGTTGCCGGGTTTGCGTTTTTAACAAGGCACATGCATGTGCTGAATATAAAATTGAGACAGGAGAAGAGACAAGCAGCTGCTGGAGCCGATGACCACTGATCCTTTCCATGTGAGGGGGTAACCTTTGGTAACCTTGGCCCCATGTCATGTGACAGGGCCAGGAAATAAACCCTGGGCTCTTACCAGCACTCCTGTGCATTACACCTTTATTGCAGTGATGACAGGTTGATGACTACACTGAAAGGTTCTTTTCCTTTGGGGAGTCCTGTCCAATGTTCAGCTTTAGCCGTCCATAAATGCTAAGTAGTGTAGGGTCGCTGGGAAAGGTTCCTGCCCCCTCTTCAACCCCCGCATCTGAAGACTGTGACTGGGAAAGGGGCCCCTCACCTGCCTGTCAAAGCCACTAATTCACTGTCATCATGGCTGGTTTTCTCCTGCCTGGAAGTGTAGAGAACTTACCTCTGTGGAAGTCTTTCAGAAGGATCTTCCTTCTCTACCTCCCTTTCATACTTCATCCCAACCCAGTATGTAAAATACCAGATAATTTCTGTGGGATTTCCTTGGATGTCAGGATATGGCACAGATGCTCTCATTTTAGATAACTCCTCATGGCAGATTGGAGAATACTGCAAGAGTTTCTCTCCTTAACAGTTTTGATAATTACGTTAATAAGGGCTCTCAATGTGCTGCAGGCTCACAGGCAGAGCTGATGCCGAGGCGTTGGAAACAGAGGAAATCAGTAGTTAGCTGAAGAAAAAAATAAACTAGGAAGAATGCTAATCACAACTTGTGAGCTCACAATTTTTTGAATGCTATTATTCCTTCTTTTACTCCACCCCCCCACAGCCCCTAGCTCTCTTTTAATTACCATTCGTGGGAAAGGTAAGCTGACCGGTTTGATAATTCTCAGCACCACAACAAGTGGTACAAACGAGTTTAAACTGGAGATCCTAAAAGCTTTCTCTTTGCATAAGACAAATTTATAGCTTGGAAACTAAATATTTGTTCAAAGAACTGTTGAAGGTTTTGAGCACACAGGAGAGATGAAATGGCAGATTAAATATTTCATTTACATGCGATATGCATAACATTAAGTCCTATCTTAATTCTTCACCTGTTTTCTGAAATCCTTTGACAAACACAAGACATTTCACCTCTCTCTTTTTATTTTGAGTGGCTTTCATGATCGTTTAACTATTTGGTGTTGCTGTGTGGAAGTATCCTAGGAAGGGTACAGACTCCAGTCCCTAACAGGAGTGTCACAGGCTGCAGGAGGGTTGATTCCTTCTTTAGCAGGCATTTCCAACTTGCTGCTACTGAATAAGGATGCAACTTCACCCAGGAAACCAGATCTGACTCCAGCGGGCATACAGATGCTCTGTGGATAAGCTCCATAGGAATGTTTATAAATAGAACAAACAAGCAAACAAACAAGCCAATGGCCCTCCCTACCATAGAAACTCAACAAAATTTATTTGGCGGGAAAAGGGGTTCGGCAATTTTGGGGCTTCTAGGTGTTCAGTGCAGTGTTTACTTTTTCACAGCAAGCCATATGAGACAGGCTTTATCAGAGCCATTTTCACCGTCCGGGGTTTTTTTGGTTTTGGGGGTTTTTTTTGGCAGCTTGCTGAGCTACCATGAAACTGTGATCGGCAGCTCACTCAACCAAAGCTGCACGAAAGGGTGGCAGAGATTCATCCCTCTTGTACACACACTTGTGCACACAGACACACACATGCACACCGTTTGCCCTTTCTCCTTCCCATCAGTACTGTAGAAGAGAGAGCACTTGTGTGGGAATGGTGGTCTGATAATCTCCCACAGTCTGCTTTCAGGAGAAATACATATATTTATCCATAGGTTCAGGTGATGACTGCAGCATACAAACTACTTGTAAACATGCAAATTTTTACTTCATCCGTTGCTTATTAGAACAAAAAGTATTCCTTACTTGTACTTCTAATAGAAAATATTAAAACAGAACTAAATGTGAGCATAAGTGACTTTCAAAAGGGGTTTTTATTCTTTATGCTCTAGATGCCTAAACTTAACATTTTGACGTAGCACACAAGCTGTGATCATAAAACGAATTTTACTGGGAAGCCATGTTTTCTTCTTGTGTATCAGACTTATTTTAATTCATTCTGGGAATGTTCCAAGCACTGTGTTAGAGATTAAAGGCAACTGTGCACCCCAATTAGCAGCCAGCCCTTTCTAAGTAAAAATATTTCTGAGGGGCGAGATGAAAGTGGAATAATTTCTGTTCATTAGCAGTAGAGAGCTGGAACGGTTTTGTTTTTTGGTTGTTTTTTTTTTTTTCACGAAACGGTTATACCTTGATTTTGAGCATCTCAAGATTTAAAACGAGTGACCACGTAAAAACGAAACTCAGTGCAAAAATACCCCTCCAGGAATCGCTTTCGATAGAGCAGTGGAGCTCCGCAGTAAAAAGCATACTGACTAGTAAAACGTCGCGACTGTTCACGACTCCAAGCTCTCCAGCAGAAAATCTAGCTCTGGGCACTAATCTCTCATTTTTTTCATGCAAAACTTTTCAGCTGCAGTGGCGGTGCAGGCCGTAAAAACTATAGCTTCTCTTGAACCAAGGCAGTAGAAAATTCACGCCGTTCCAGAGGGACAGTCGGCCGCGAAAAAAGTCGCCGTTCAGAAGGACTTTACCACCTCTTTCAGAGTACGATTCCTCTGCGCGAGTGCAAATCTTGCCTTGTGTGCTCTGTAAGAGAGAGAAGTTTTTCCCTTTGGAGTAATACGGAGTTTACCAACTAAAAAGTGAGCAAACAAATCTCTATATTTCAGGGGTGTGTTTTACACCTGAAAGACTTGTTTTAATTTTCACATTTTCACAGAGGCCTATAAAGTGAAAAATTACTTTTCACCTGCTTAACCTTCTGAAGAAGAAATAAAAAAAGAAAAAAGAAAAAAGGAAGAAAATAAATTAAAAAAAAATAAGAAGGAAAGAAAGAAAGTAAATTACAAGAGCGGCGTTAGCCACAGTTAAACAGCCGGGTGAACACAGCCCGCCCTGCCCTGACGCGGCGGCGATGGGCCGGGAGAGCCCCGCGGTGCTGCCCGGGCTCCGAGCGGGCAGGAGCGGGCAGGACGCTGCCCGGCGCGGTGCCCACGGGCGCTCCGGCCACCCGTAGCCTCTCCTGCCACACGGCTCTCCTAAAAGCAGAGCTCTCCCCGGTGCCTCGGCCTTGCCCATGGTATTCCCCCTCCGCCACCTCGGGGTAAATCGCCGGCGCCTCCTGTTAACTTTTTAACGAGCAGGATCGGGGAAGGAGAGTCATCCACTCCGGTTAAACCACCCCAGGATCCCGACAGGGACCCCGACGACTGATTTATTCGCTGCCATTGTTTTATTGGACAACATTCGCTTCCCGAGAAACCGGGCGTCTCGGCTTCATATTGTTTGGAAATATCTTTGAAAATACCCCATCTGCCCCTCGTTTCGCCGATCGTAACACCTCTTTGATTTGAAGGAGAGAAAGCTTAGATCCTGCTTTTTATTGAAACCAGCGGAGGACCCTGGGAGGAGGGGGCGGGAGGGAGGAGAAGATGGGAGGGGGAGCAGGGCTGGGGGCAGCCGTCGGTCGGCATTAATCACGCATCCACTTTGTCGGGAGGAGACAGTGCCGATGCGTGCGGCGCGCATGTTTCCGCGGCCGCGGTGCCCGCATCACCTGCGGCCGGCAGCCGGGCCCGGCGCGGGGAGCGGCGGAGCTGCCGGCACCTGAGCGGCTCCGCGTCCCGCCCGAGTCGAGTAACACGCGGGATTACAGACCAGGATGAGCCTGTGGATGCAGGTTTACCTCCTGCTCCCCGGGGCGGTTCCTTCTCGGGCAGCCAAGGGGAAGTAAAGGGATGCAGACTGGTTTCTGGGCGGAAAGCCTCGTTTGTAGAGTTGAAACTTCAACATTTCCCTGGAAACACTTCTTCATAAGACATCTTTTCAAAGACACAGAGCCCCTGTCATCTACAAACACATCTGTGGGTGTATAGGCATGTTGGCTTTTACATGTAAATTCGATAATACGCATATCTCTTCCTCGTGGAAGTGAACTTCCTGCTACCAGATTTCCCTTGCTCAGTTTGCCCTTCTCCTTGACATGCCAGGCTCTGCCTTTAAATATCCTCCACGACAGAGTTTTTTGGGACGAAATCCGCGGCAGACGAATTTATTAATCTGAAGTAGTCCCTGCCCTCTGCACTGAAAATAACACAACGTAGTAATTGCAGGACTGTGGCTTCAGCACAAATCCGAGCTCAGAGCACAGCCCACATCCTGGTCCCTATTCCGGTGCCCCGTGAATCGGGCGTTTGTGTTGGCCTATGTGAGTGTTAGTTATTCCGGGCTGGACAAATGTCTCCATCAGCTCCTGAAGGCGTAGCACTGGTGGGAGCAATGAAAACGCTTCCTTGTGGGCTCCCCCGCTACCGGCATGAAGGGTAAATTGTCTACCGCGGCGAGTCGCCTTCGCCGGGAAGGGGACGGAGAGACGGGAAGGATGGACAGGAGACACGGGAGCAAGGATCGCGGTGGGACCCCGCGCCGCGGATGTCTCGCTGCTCTTTGTGGGTGCACACACGCAAATGGTGCGCGCTGCAGCGCCCGCTCCCAGGACCTGGGCCAGGGATACCCTCCTGGTCGGCCGGAGGGGCTGCCCTCGCCAACCCAGGCCGGTGCTCAGCCGGATGAGTGCCTTACCCTGCCAACCAGGCTTTGCCCGGCCCCGCTTCTCCACCTCAAGTGTGCAGCTAAAGTGGGAGAGGGGAAACAGGAGGTTCCACCACTCGACACAGCTAGCATAGAAACTAGCCGGTATATACATATGTGTATATATATATATATATATATATATATATATATATGTATTTCTTCCAGGGGTGTTGGGATGAGGCAGAAATGTTTGCCTCTTAAATTTTCCGAGCTTTCTCTTTTTTCAGTACTTTGTCTGTGACGGTGTGATCTGTCTTCCTCTGATATAGAAAAAATAGCACTAAATTGCATCTCTTTTCATAGCTTTTCAAATATCTGTCCTTCTTGCAGATTAAACGAGCGGCTGCTGGAAAAAAAAAATCCCAACACTGTGAAAGGAATAAAACTCTTAAGTCCATAAAGATGAAATGTAACAAGTATGTTGAATACATAACGCTGCTATATAACAGTTTCAATTAGTTGAGTTAGTCCTCTGTAACGTCTTGTAAAGGTGTAAGGACACGTTTACAGTAAAAGCAACATAATGTTCTCAACTGTACGAGTTAATTATTTCCAGATCCCTTTTTTTTTTTTTTTTTTAAGAAGTGAGTTTCACAAGTAAAGGCTCTGTCCGGGTATAAAACAAGTGATGTATTTTTCCAGCATTAAACATCTTGAGTTCATAATGAGAAGCAGAGGAGAGAATGGACAGTTAAACAATTAGACTCAGGGATTTCAGAGATGGAAAAAAAAAACAACCAACAACAAAAAAAAGAGAATAAAACAAAAGAACGGCCTTTTATCTTTCGGGGAGCCGCGATTATGGCGACCGTGTCTCCTTCCCTGCTATTTATCTCTATTCAGTAGCAGCAATACATAAGACAAGAACGCTGCCTGGCACGGCCAGTCACGAAAGGCAGTTGTGTGTAACCAGTGGCCAAGAGGGAGAGGGGAGCAGAGACTTCCTCCCATACAATTCACGAAATCCCGAGAAAATTTGCGAAAATGCTCATCTCGAACTCAAAGCGTTCAAACTTTCTGGAAATAGCCAGGGTAAAGTCTCAGGAGTGTCCCAAGGCCCGTGCACGACCCCAGACCTCTGTGCCAGCAGCCTTGGCCCTCTCCACCCCTCGGCGCCCCCGCTCTCGGGGAGCCGTGGGGAGGGTGGCACCCTCCACCGTCACAGGGCTGGGACAGACCCCGGCAGGAAAGTGTCGATGCCCTGTTCTGTTCCCTCCTGCCGCTCCTGCAGTGTGACTGTCTGCTCACCCTCATGGTTTTCATGCTATAAAGGTCGCGATTACTTTGTTCACGAGGAATTGAACTTGCTCTGGCTCCCGAGTAGAGCCGAAATCCCACTCCTCCCCCCGTGACACTCTGCTCCCTAGCTGGACTCGTGTGCTTCTAAACACCCCCCTCAAAACGAACTGCATGAAACCACTTCCCCCCTGCTAGTTTTCCCTTAAAATTTACCTCATATTTAACCATATTTTAATTTTCCTAGGTGTGGGTGTAAAGTCTCAGCCGGTCAAAGCGGACATGAAAGGGAATAACAAAGGCAGATGGAATTTCCCATGTTTAGGCCTTTCCTGTGACTGAGTTCAGGACCTAAAACTCCATGCAAAAGGCTTGGCTTTAGGTCCCTGTGCTCCACAGCTTCTAAGACAAGCATAAGATGAGGCTGACCAGGAATCCCTTAGTAAAAATCAAGGCGAAACTTAGTTGTCACTAGTTTTTATTGAAAATTAAAAGGCCCACAAATTCCTCTCTTGTACATGTTCACTCAAATTTGTCTGATTTAAAACCAGATGTTAGTAGCAAACAAAATAAAGCATTCTGGATTTCTCTGGAAGATACTTACGTCATTTGTTAGAATACTTTGTTCATGATGGATCAAACTCACTTTGGGCTCTCACACAAACATATCTATATATAAAACTTGTCTAAGTTCCTGTATAGCACATTATACACACACCTATTCCAGGAGAGGTAGAGCCGTGCTTAACAGCAATGAACATTTCCCCAGTCCTGTGGGAAGTCTGGAGGTGCCTGATAGAACTAGAATCCCAGGAGACTTGATTTTGGTGTCTGGTTTTCACTTTTTTTTTTTTTTTTTTTTTTTAATAAGGTAACAGCAGAGACGGATTTCTGATATCGGTAGGTAAAGTATATTTGCTCTTCTAAGGATGAGAAAACTAGAAACGTCTCTCTGACCTACGACTGGGATCTCAGAACATAATGTTCTAAAGCAGAAATGTCAAAGTAAAGTAATTTACCACCTGGATGTCCTTGACTTGGGATGATTAAAGTTCAATCCGAGGTGTGTGCACAGTTTTACCGTGTTATTTAAACGCATCAAAGGTCATAAAAGGATTCCAATAACATGAGTCGCAGACCAGAGAGCTTCCTCTGCGGAGAAATCCGTATTTTATTCTAGACAAAACTCCAGCACACTCTTGAAAGAAAAAAGAAACAAAGAGAAGGAAAAAAATCCAGGATGGTAGGAGGAGAAAGGGATTTAATTTCTCAAGGGGTTGACAGACTTGCTAGAGGTGGAGGGTCGGGCTCTGGGGGATACACCCGGGAAAGGACAGAGCTTTCGCCTACCATTAGCTGTGCAGACATCTAGTGGGAAAGCCTCGCCATTGCAGCCCGAGCCCTCCGCCCCGCGGGAAGGAGCTTACCCCGGCTCCTCGGACTCACCGCTGCCCTCCTCTCCTGTCCTCCGCTCTCCGCTCGTGTCCCCGGCCCGTGCCGAGCGCTGCAGCCGCGGCCCCGCCGTGCCGCCCTCGGGGCCGCCGCACCCGAGCGCCGAGCGGCGATGGCGGCGCCCGCGGCGCGGCCCCCCTCGCCCCCATTGGAGGCTCCCGGTGCCAGTCCAGCCCCGCCCGGGTTCTGCTCCGGTGGGACCGGCCCCCGACCGATTTCGGTCCCACAGGGGCGACCCCACAACCTGCCGTGCTGCTCCGCCCGGTGCCTCGCTCCCTTTGGCACGGGCGGTGCTCGAAACCCAAGCAAGGATACCCACACCCCGCAGCCTCTGGGGCTCTGTTTACACTTGCAAATCCCTGATGGTTATCGTCAGCAGGGGACGGGAGCCTGCCCCGGCCGCCGGCGGGGCCACCCGAACAAGCCGGGACACGCGGGCCACTGAGACCCGCATCTCCGGCGGGACGGGGGACACCCGAGCTTACCCGAAACACTTTTTGCTCCTTTCTGGGTCACAGATCTCAGCAGGAGAAGGCAGAAAAGAGAGGCGGAGAGATGGATAAAGCACACGTAGAGCTCGGCTCTAGGCTTCCCCAATGCCATGGCAGAAATTCATGTTTTCATTTACGCCGCGGGGAGAGGACGGAGTATCCGGAGAAGGTGGGGGAGGCAAGGGAGAGGCGTTGATCTTGAGTTTTAAAACATGTACCGGCACTATAGAGACCGATCATCCCGTGACCGGGGTCCCAGGCTATCCCTGTCTAACATACAGGTGGCTTCTCTTCGGGCACGACAGGCGTTTCCAAGCTACAGCGAGATCTAGTGCCAGGACTGCTCCTATTTTACGTAATGATGTGTGGGTATTTTCTTAACTGGATGTTCTCCTTCCGTTCCACATTCCCTCTTTTTCTAAGGAGTTCAGATCACCCCAGCATCTTAGTTGCTACCTAATCACGTTGCAGCTGAGATGTGGGAAGCCCCATCCTGTGCCCAAATGATGAGGATGCTCGGAGATCTCCGACTTGTGAATGCTTAAACTATTGTTCTTTCAGCCCACTCGTTTTTCTTTCACCAGATAGTTTTTCTTGTTTTGTTCCTTTAGTGACCACAGATGCCACACTTATATTTCCACACTTGTTATCAGAAATCTCTTCTGATCCTAAAAAGCCACCATCTTCCATAACCTTATTTTCTATTCTTTCCTTGACCCTTTCTGCCCCTCAAGTTGCCAGTCACCTGTCGTTGCCAAAGACTTCCCTGGCTTGCAGGAATGCTCCTCACCTCGGAAGCAAAACTGTCTCTTTGGATATCCAGCAAAGCAAAGAGACATCTTGCAATGTGCACACAGGTTTGAATTATTGGGCTGTAAATTTCGTACCGTGATAAAAGCTTCAGCCGGGTTGTTCAATATTAAAGCTTTTGGCAATAGTATCACTTGGGTTTTTTACTTCCTTCAACCCCCGCCTCAGACCTACATTCCCCTCTCACAGATTTCTGAGAAAATCTTTCATGTTTTGTTTTAATATCGCATATATACGTTTCAGGTTTCTTAGCTGGTGTACAAATAAGAACGGACATATGGCAAGAACATTTGATGTCTGAAAACGAGCAGAAGATACTTGCTAACCGATTTCCGCTGTGGAGTTATATGGGATTCTCTTTTTATATACAGGCAACTTTTATGTCAGCTAGGATATGCTTGCTCACAGTTTTTAAGGTTTCGATCCTGTGGTTATTGTTTAAAAAAAAAAAAAAAAAAGTAGTACAATCGATAACACACACAACCCCCCAGTAAAGGCAATTTAGTCTTAATTCTCTGATTGGGATACTTGTATACATCATTTCGTTTTTCCATCTAAGGGGGATTTGTTTTTCCACTTGGCACAGTTGTGCCATTTAAAGAAGACGAGACTTTGATTGAAAGCTAATTATGAATTTGCAATTACTCGATTAGCTAGGCACTGCTCAAGCTTCGCAGGAACCTCAGCATAAACTTCTGACCTCTCTTTTAGCGACTCTCAGAGTAGACACAGACCTGCAACCCCACTCTCTCCAGAATCCCGCTAAAATTCATAGGTCAAACAAGCTCCCTCTCCTTTATTTGCCAAATATTTACATCACACAAAGTGGTGATGACATGTCTGTTCATGCCTTCATCAGCTCACAGTGACATTTTTCCTATGGTAAAACCTCCTGGCGGATTTGGGAGCTGGAGTGGAGTGTTCCCCCAGCAGCAGGTGGCCGGGCCGGGCCGGGGCAATGGGATGTGCCCGCACCCCTCTGGTCCTTATACCAACGGCCTGATCCATTCAACCTGTCCAGCCTCTCATGTTGCACACAGAGGTTTCAGGTAGGATCCACGTCCACACGGTGTGACGGACTTCTAGAGGGAGAGCCCCTGGGCTGAGAATTTGTTGACCTGGCAACAGCAAGGAGCAGCGTTCAGCAGCCATAGACACCTCAGTGAGCAGAGGGGCACCAGCCTTTATGTTTCCTCTACAACACGACCTATGATACGTAGCTTTATGTTACTCCCAACTGTTTGAGGGGACAGGGGGCGTCGGGTTCTTCTTTTCTCTTTTTCTTTTCTTTTTTGTTTTTCTTTTTGGGAGGGCTGTGTGGCAGCGGGCCGCATCGGGAGATGACAGAGGATTTGACACAGCCCCCACACGCATCAAGAGAAATTGCAAAGAAATACGGTCTTGTGAAAGTGGATGACAATTGGTAATTGCTGGCAGGCAGCGAGTATCTTCCCCACAATAGGAAGGAAGCGGCTCCGAGAGAGAATATTGGCTCGCTGGCACCAGGGCAGCTACATCTGCAGGAAAATGGCCTCGGGTTGCGTGCGAGGGGACGGGGGAATTTCTTCCTTTAGGTATCTGCCCTAGAAGACCAGAGGGCATGCTTGGCTAGAGACGAACCTTTATTGTTCAGCCGTTCGTTATTTTGCATGTCAGAGGAGTTGCTATGAAACCACTCCCTTTTCTCTGTACCATTATTGGACTAAATATACTTTGGCTCCCGGGACTTTGCGAATTGTCTTCGGAGCGTGGGAATCTTGGCGTGTGCCCTCAGCTCCCGTCCAGTCCCTTGGCACCAGCCTGGCTCCTTCTCCCCGGGTATCTCTGCAAAGGCTCCCAGGACTGCAATAGGGTTGCTTTCGCTGCGTTGAAACCATCCCCGCTCTTCCCCCGTTCCTCTGTCCATGGCGAGGGTGGAAGAGTTTATACCACCACACCCACGCGTGGGAGTGGCTGTGGGGGCACAGGGTGGCAATGTCAGACGGTGCCGGTGGTCTGGCTACGCCATCCTCAAGGGCTCCAAGCTGGCGCACTCAGGCAGATGAAGTTCGAACCCCAGATGAGAAGATCTAAGTCCAGGCGTGGGCAGATGTGAACCGCTGGACTCCACTGTGCGCGGGTTAATTAGGGTCTGACTCCACTCCTGCCTTTCCTGGTGAGCCACGACTCTCAGTTTTTAGCTGATTCCAGAGTAAATAACATCATGGAAGTACAGTCAGCTGTCGCGTATGTAAGAATGGGATTTAGCCTTCAACTGAGTCACATATGTAACTGCTTATCTAAAGAAGACATAAAATACAATAAGCTTTGGAAAAATTCATGATTCAGCAAAAAGGGAGTAATATGCTTACCCAGAGATGCAAGTTATCGACTAGTCTGCATTTGGCTGGTGTTATGTTTAAAGGAAAACACTGTATAATTCCTATTTAGAAAATGTGTTCACGGTATGGATAGAAAGACATTAGTTCCATCTAACATGAAGAGTAGCAAATGTCTCTTGTCATGAAAGACGGCACGTATTATATATACCTGAGAAATGTATTCTAGGCACTAGAATGCATTTTCTAGACCCCGGGTTTACTGGGATTTTACCAAATAAACTTTTAGCAAAAAAATGCGTGTGCTTGGTGAAATGTAAAGCTAATCAGTGAAGACGGGATCACATCACGGTATCGAGTAGCGCTCTGCCGGTAGGTGGTTGGTTGGTACTGGGAGCACCCACGACATGGATGAAGGTCATTTTAGCATGCTGAGGACTCAGCCGAATCCAGCTGCCTCTTCCTGCTCGAAAGTGATCACAGATCCGTGCAGATCTGTGCGTTGCTTTTTGTGAAACGTGTCCCCAGGGCTGTCCCTGCGGGGTCCCACCCACGCAAGAAGGCGGCTCTAGCCAAGCCAGAGGTGGGATGCGCTTAGGGGTGGGAGAGGAGCCCCGCTCCCCTTCCTGCTCCAGCAGAGGGATGAGCATAGGGTGTGCCAAGGCGAGAGGCACCCGTGCGGTCACACGGACACACCAGCCAGGGCGAGGGGACACAGCGCTCGCTTCAGGTGTGCGCGCCTGCTGCCCGTGGGTGCGCGATTCCCCGCGGCACCGCGCACCTCCCTCCTCACCCACTGCCGCTCCGTGCGCCCACAGAGCAGAGATACCGGCTGCCAAAACCCACCCCCGTCCGTGCTCGAGGGCTGGAAGGAGTGATGAAGAGGAGCCGAGGCGGGACGGCGGAGCTGCCCGGGGGCAGGAGGCGGCAGCGCGGCCGGGCGCAGGTGCGAGCGCGCCTCTGGGCCAGCCGGGCCCAGGCCGGGAGGGCGCTCAGAGCCGGCCGGGCCTTCCCTGCGGGCTGAGGGCAGGGCGGGCCCCGAGGCCGTGCTGCAACCACCCGGCCTGCTGGAGGAGCCCGAGGGAAACGGGACGGCAGCCACGGCACTTCTCCAGAGCCCGCTCCCGCCCCTCTCCACCGCATTTGACAAGGCAGGGGTTTGCCAGATCCAGCGTTTTAGCTTCGGTGGTTGGTGTTGTTTGGGTTTTTTTTCCCCTCTCCGCGGGCAGGATTTCCACTCGTGGCTCTGATACCCTCCAGCTAGAGCCATCCTCCCCTCCTGCCAGTGCGGTGAGTCCCTGTCCCTCTTAAGATATTTCTTAAGACAGCCGCGAATACAGCCCCGAGTATGTACAGTCTCAGCGGAGCTAAGGGCTGAAAAAGAGAGGGAGAAGAGTTGTAAGACAGAGCTAGACATTAGAGATAAACTGCCTCCATCAAGTCAATGTTTTAATCACTCAAACCACTTCTGAAAAGGGAACCAAAAACCCTCTTGAAGAATGTACTCAAACAGCTGTCTTCCAGTAAAGGCAAACATGTCCAATGTTTCCTGTATGATTTTTTCTCTCTCTCTCTCTCTTTTTTTTTTTCTTTTTTTTTTTTCTTTTTTTTTTTCTAGATACTGCACACGGACATCTTTTACACTGAGAGCTTCACTGTTTCCCTCCCTAGGTGAAGATACGACTTTGGGCTCAGCGTGAAAAAAATAAAATAAAATAAAATAAAGACTGTGCAACTTCTTGCAGAGATCAGCAGCATCCACTTCTGCCCCTGAGCCCCCCTGGTCGGATGTAATGTGTAAATGTCACGCTATTACAAGAAAGTTATGGTGAGAAAGGGTTTTTGGAAACGCTTTCTCTCGCACTGTAAAGGAAAGAGAGACTTCGGCTTCTTTCCGACAGCTTTTCAAAGGGAAATAAAACAGCACAAAGTGGGCCTGAAGCTCAGGAAGAACTTTTTTTTCCTTCCTCTAATGAAAAAGGTGGAGGGATAAGTTTAATTGTAATCAGGCTGCAACAATACACCATGTGATCATGTGGTAGCAATTATTACAAGCTCACAGCAGAAATAGAGAGGATATGTTATTGTAGCTTACTGTACCTTTTTATTTTTCCTTTTCTTTTCTTTTCTTTTCTTTTCTTTTCTTTTCTTTTCTTTTCTTTTCTTTTCTTTTCTTTTCTTTTCTTTTCTTTTCTTTTCTTTTCTTTTCTTTTCTTTTCTTTTCTTTTCTTTTCTTTTCTTTTCTTTTCTTTTTTCTCAAGAACGTGACCTACTGGTAGATAAGGTGAGAAATTAATTTACCCTCAAAATGCTAAATCTCGAAAACCTGAGGATAAACCAAAGAATATCAAGGAAGAGTAACTTGAGTATAATTTTGTCATCTGTTGCTATCACACGTTCAGAACATTACAACTAGATGATGGAATCGACCAGATAAACTACTGCACAGCCAGCCAGGCCTCCTCCTTATCAGAATTTGCTAAGGGAAAAATAAAAACTTTCTCACCACTCTTGGTGCAAAAGAGCAGACTTGATGGCAAATAAGTCTGCCTCAGTGTGCATGGCAAAGTTAATTGAAATTATAAGTGGGGGCTTTATCACTATGTTCAAGCAGCCTGCGGCTGACAGAGAGCCGGCAAAGGCTTCTCCTCATCCCTGCATTTACACGGCAGTTTAAGTAAAATATTTTCTGTGGGCTACTAACATCCAATGCCAGACTTGAGCTGCTTCCACCCGCCACATATAAGCCGAAAGCTACCGCAAACCCCCTCTCCACCGAAAATACTACGGAAAAAATGTAAAGCAAAGCAAAATAAATTAGAAAAGAGAGCTCGCCTGTGAGACAGATTTCAGGATCATTCCCATTTTAATTTCTAATCACATTAAATACCTCTAGCGTGTTTTCAGAAGCTGAAATAGGAGGAAAAAAATCATAAACAAAACACCAAACCCAAAAACCCCACTGTGTGAAACGATCTTCTGAGACCTGATTGCATTAATATTAGACCATGTCCCACACTTGGGGTGAAAGCGGTGACATTGTTTTCCAGCACACCTTTTTCATAGGAGGTGCCGTCTGAGTCTTTGGGTCGACTGAAATAGAGAGGTTCATATCTAGTGTGCGCCTGAGGATTTTTAGGACGCCCTCACAAATTTTCCCGAGCTCTTCCCCTTTTGCATTTGCTGTTACAAATTCTTCTTATTTTGTAATTATCACAGCACCCCCCTTAGCACGCAGTGGGAGGGAGAGAGTTAAGATGTCCTGCGAAACCCGCTCGTAAAGCTGCTTACTTCCATTAGAAACACATGAATATCCTGTAAGACACAGTGTATTTAAAACGGACTCAGGAATGTTTATCTCAATCCCTGATGCTTTAGAAATTGTGGAAGAAAACAGCCGTGACAGTACTACTCCAAATTACCCTTCTGGCAGGTAAATTTCATTTGCTCATGAAAATCAAATTCGATTAAGGCTCTTGGTCTTGCTATCACTTTACTCCCGCTTCTTCCAAGAATCCTGAACTCTTCAGGACGATTATTATTAGTGACTAAGATCACCCTCTAGCTCCTCCATTATCAGCTAAAATATTTTAGCGGGTTTAGAGGGATTTAACTCCCTGACAAACATATATTTTCAGCAATCAGACGCGATTTTTTTCCTTCATGCTTATTAATTAGCTCTAAGCAGTGCATGGAAAAGTAAGAGTGGATTTCTTCGGGAAAAAGTTTGGGGTTGGGCTGGACTTTTTTGGTGGTTTTTTTTCTGTATTCGTAGACTGTGATTAACCTACAAGAAATCACTGTTCTCCTCAGTTGGGCATTCCCGCGGCAGGGCTGCGGAGGGTGCGTGTGTGTTATCACACAAAGACGGGTCTGGGAGGGGAAAAAAAGCTTTTTAGATACTGAGCCGACAAATTCCGTGTTTTCAAAACTTGTCTTTCCACTGAGAGGACTTCTGGTTTCTCTAAGAGAAATCTTAGGGCCTCTTTAGAAGTGAATGAGTGGCCATATTCCTATCACGTAAAAAGGTTTAAAAATACTTTATATTTTCACGTTTAAGGCCATATTGCTGCAGTCCTCACTAGCAAGACTATTCTTAGCTTCGTGGCGTCAGGAACACACACAGTGACCTGTTTTAAAGCACTTGTAAGGGCCAAATTCTGCTCTTGCTTACACCTGCAAAGTGGGTGAAATGCTTCTGACCACTCTCGATGCAACGAGGTTAAAAAATGCCACTTCAGCCTTTTATAATGCCTGAGATGAGCATGGCCATGAACCGCGATGGGTGACTACCATCAGTTAGAAATTGCCTGCCTATGAAAAGATTCAGGACCTTTTAAAATCTTCCTACTGATCATGGTTGTTCATAGACCCGCTCCCCGAGGAATTAATACTCATTTTAGAGGAAACGATTCAACAGATGTATTTCTCTCCAACTTGTTTCACACTCTATATAAATGCAAAGCAGTTCGGAGGTTTGCATTAGTTCTCCTGGAAATCGCTATGGTTCTACCATGCGCTTGTATGTGCTGTATTTTAACATTATTTCACAAGAAAAGGACAAAAAAATAATTGGAAGAAGCTTTGATTGGTCTGCTGGTTGCATGTATGGAAGAATTTGATTACCAATTAACTTTTCCAAAGACGCTCAAATCAAATACTGGTTTCAAGTAAACTCCTTAGTTTTGGTTAATTTATCCAGCTCATCCCAAGACTTACATAGTGAAAAGTAAAAGCTCTTCCACAAGTGGTAAGGAATGGTATATGTTCAAGACAAGGGGGGTAGGCTCGGGAGTGTTTTTATCCTTGGTGTTGATTACAAGGTCCGAGATTTTCGAAGAACATCTGTTCTGCCTGATGCCGTCAGTCCTCACGGTTCTTTTCTAATATTTAGTGGCAGATACCCATTAAGGTAGGAAGAAATTATAGCTGAGAAATGAAAATTTGCTATCGGGGGCATCAAAAATATCTGACGAAGCTTTTCTGTTCTCTCGGTGTCAAGAATTTATTAAAAGTCATCTAAATGAGGAAGGCAAAACAAAGTGTGGAGTCCCGTGTCCAACAACAGTTTTTCTGCACCCTGCAGATGTCATTTTTGCCTATTTTGAGGAAACAGCCCCATTCCCAAAATCTTCCTCACATCATGGCAAACAGGGGAAGAGGACTGTTGTATTACTACTCTTATCATCAGTGACAAGCATGGCCTTCTTCCATAATTATTAAATAGACCTCTAGAGTGAGTAAGAGATGCGGAGAAGGGAGAAAAGTAAGCTCTCTAATCTAATCTCCCTTCTTCTTCTAGCGCGCAGGGCTGGAACAGCCCCAGGAGGGTAAACAAAACAAAATAACAACCACCAAAAGTCAGCAGACCGGATGCTCCCCCTTGCCCCCCGCCCGGACACCCCACACACACTACTCGTACAGTTTGCACCGGGGCTGAAAGCTACGGCTTCACAAGTCTTCTCCCTCCTTAAGGAAAGGAGCTTGAAAAGTAGAGGCAGATAAGCGAGAAACTCTCTGCGGCTGAGCGTGAGGGGAGTTTGGAGAGTGGGGGCGGGCTGGGGAGGGGGGGTAGAGGGGAGCTGGACAGATTAGTGTTCTCATGGCTACCCGCTTTTTAACAAATCAGACAGATCTTCGGGCCGTGAATGACAGTTCTCACATTGGCTAGACTGCAACTTTCAACTTGACCTTGGCCTCTAGCCGTGTCTAACCCGTATGTAAAACAGCGCTGCCCCATAGAGCTGCCTCCCCTTCCCACTTCTCCTCCCTCGTCCTGCAAAGCGATTTTCAGAAGCAGCCTCGAGAAAACAGAGGGAAAGGAAACAAACCGAACCAACTCATGGCAGTCTAGCAATACTTGGCCGGGGGAATCCACAGGTTTCAAAACTGGAGCCTGAAAGAAAAGGGAAAATATGCGTGGAATAAATATTTGCTTTTGGCCATGAGGAAAAATGCGGAAAAGAGTGTGCGAAGTTAAAGTGGGAACATTTTACTGGCTACAATGAAGGAAAAAAGCGGCTAAATGCTGCCAAATTAGCAGGGGGATGACAGAGACTTCAGGTATCCCAACTCAGGGCACGGAAAAAGCACCTTGAAAAAATATCCTTGGGCGCCAAAGAGCTATTCCTCATGGCTGGCAGCTCCGCGCTAGGCAAGGAAAAGCCTGCTCGGTAACAATGTACGTCCCGGGATTGCTCTGCGCTTGTAGCCATGAGGGCAAAACAATGCTACAACGTCAATGGAAAGCACAATAGGACAATAAATACGCCGAGCTGTCAGACTCAAAACAAAGCAACACGCAATTGGGGGGAAAAAATTAGTTTTCAGGATGGGAGTATTTGTGGCTGTTTTGTGCACACGCGTGAGGGCTGAGAGCTCTTAACGATGAGACGAACGCTGCTTTTGGTCAAGTTTATTGATAGCTCAGTGATGGAGGGCTCTGGGTTCAAGGCTGTGAGCGAAAAGCTTGGGGGCGAACAGCATCCGCGCCGATGGGAGGTGGGAGGATGTTAAAAATTGAAATTATTTCACCCTATGAAAAATTCATCCCGAAAAGAGAACGGAGTTGTTGGGGTTTTATTCCTAGCATTCACTTGCAAAGTCGTACGGCCTTCAAAAAACCCCCTATTTTTCAGCCGATAATCCATTTTGTTTTCCCAGCACACACATACACACAAAAAAACGCCGTGAGTCCGTGCACACACCATGCAAGCCGACGTGATATTTTACAGCCGAAAAAGATTCAAGTCGAATCGTAGGCCCAGGGTTTTATTATTACGGCAACAAATAATACAGCTGTATCACGATGAATATCCAGTTAACTCTCCCGCTTCCCAAGACCTTCCTCAAAGATAATAATAAATAAAATGGGCATTTCCCAGTCAGTTCCTCTTATCTGACTTCTGAGACTTTGTGGCGAGAGGAGCGAGATGGGTCTTGGGCTTTCGACGGGCGGGAAGGAAGGAGGAAAACGCCCAGAAAAGACCCCGGGAGGCTCCGTTTCGACAGCCTTATGTGTCCCAGCGTTGCGCGGAGGAACGATTCTCCTCCCTCGGCTTGCGGTGGGCTCTCCGCGTCACCCGGACGGGCCCCGCCAGCGCTCCCCGGGGAGAGGCGGCGGCTCAGGCCGGCGGAGGAAGGGGTAGAAGGGGTGCGGCTCATCTTCCCCCCGAGACGAGGGGAGGCCTCCGGGCTTTCCGCGGCGCTCGGGGCGGGGAGGGCTCGAGGAAAGCGGCGCAAGGAGAAATCAGGCGGGGTGCCAAGGGGAGCCCCGCACCTCGGGGGGTGCGCCGCGGCAACAACGGGGCCAAGAAGCTCACGCCTCGGTGGCGAGGGAGGGCCGGAGGGAGGAAGGGAGGGAAGGAGAAGGGACGGGCGGCCCCCCCCCCCCCGCGGCGCCCTCGTCCCGCGCGGCGGCGGCGGCGGGACCGCGCCCGCACCCGTGCCCGCGCCCCGGGCCGGGACCCAGCCCCGCGCGCTGATTGCGTTATTTAATTATCTCCACTTTATTCCCTCAGATGTTTATCAGCTGCTTTGCATATCACGTGGGGGCGGGCGGGCCAATGAGGGCCGGCCTGGCGCGACGCTGGCGCGTCAGCCCTGGTCAAGTCCCGGAGATTGAGTATCTCTTTTTTCAGTCTTTGGGGCTTTTAAAAAAGAGCCACTAGTCTCAATGCGGAGCGGGCTATGACAGCCTCCGTGCTCCTCCACCCCCGCTGGATCGAGCCCGTCATGTTCCTCTACGACAACAGCCTGGATGAGATCAATAAGAACATGGACGGGTTTCACGCCGGCAGCAACTTCGCGGCGGCGGCGGCGGCCAACCCCTGCCGCAACCTGATGGCTCACCCCGCGCCCCTGGCCGCCCCCAGCGCCGCCGCCTACACCTCCAGCGAGGCCCCCGCCGCCGGCATGGCCGAGCCCACTGTCAAGCAGTGCAGCCCCTGCTCCGCCGCCGTGCAGAGCTCCTCCGGCGCCGCGCTGCCCTACGGCTACTTCGGCAGCGGCTACTACCCCTGTCGCATGACCCACCACAACGCCATCAAGTCCTGCGCCCAGCCCGCCTCCAGCTTCGCCGACAAGTACATGGACACCTCGGTCTCCGGCGAGGAGTTCACGTCGCGGGCCAAGGAGTTCGCCTTCTACCAGGGCTACGCCGCCGGGCCCTACCAGCCGGTGCCCGGCTATCTGGATATGCCCGTAGTGCCCGCCATCGGCGGCCCCGGCGAGCCGCGCCACGACCCCCTTCTCCCCATGGACAGCTACCAGCCTTGGGCCATCACGAACGGGTGGAACGGGCAAGTGTACTGCCCCAAGGAGCAGAGCCAGCCGCCTCACCTCTGGAAATCCACTCTCCCGGGTAATACACCTGCATGGCTCCCCCTGTCTCTTCTTTTCATCCTGCCCCGCTCGCCTCTCCCGGGTGTCCCGCCGGCAGGGCTCCGTGATAACCCGCCCCGGGCCGACCCTTCACCGTCCCGCCCGCCGTCCTCGGTCCCATCCCGCCCCGGTCCACACACGCCCCAGGACCGCTGGAACGGCACCGGTGCCGCCCCCTGCCCCCCGCCGGCGCACGGCGCATCCCGCCTCGCCTGGCCGGCCCCGGCGCCGGCCCCGGGAGAGGAAACAGCTGAAAAGGGCCGCGGGAAGGTCTGTGCTATTATTTTCCATAGACCACGAAGTACGCGAGCTGTGTAAATCTCTGTAGCCCCTCTCGATCCTTTCCAGAGTCCCTGGCCGAGCTCTGTGGGGTTTGTTATTATTTGTCTGTCTGACAGAAATGAGCCTTTCCCTGCCTAAAAGCTGCCTGCGGCGGCCAGGAGAGAGGAGTCCCCAATGCTGAGCCGGGCTTTAGTAGCTAAATCGGAGCGGGGCAGGCGGAGGAGTGTGCTCTAACCCTAGTCCTTGTATCTCTTGAAGATGTCCTAGCCGGTTCGAGCGATTTTCTAACTCTTCCCTGCACGCTTTTTCTGTTCCAGACGTCGTTTCTCATCCCTCGGATGCGAACTCGTACAGACGTGGAAGAAAGAAACGAGTGCCTTACACAAAGGTCCAGTTAAAAGAACTCGAAAGGGAATATGCTACAAATAAATTCATAACCAAAGACAAGAGGAGGAGGATATCGGCGACTACAAATCTATCAGAGAGACAGGTCACAATCTGGTTCCAAAACAGAAGGGTCAAAGAGAAAAAAGTGATCAACAAATTGAAGACTACCAGTTAATGGATTAAAAATGGAGAAGCAGCAATTCAAGAGTTTCAGAACTTTTTTTTTTTGTGTGTGTGTTCAGATTAAAGTAATTATTAATAATAATTAAACAGAGAAAAGACAATGAACCTCTTCTTTCAGAACAAGAGATCTGTATCTTTGGAATTATAGCCTTTCTTTCTCATTTTTTTCTTTTTTTTTCTTTTTTTTTTTTTTTTTTAATATTGCTGTAGCAAAATGGTGAAAACTGACAGTTCTCCTGAAATCCCAAACAGCCAGCCAGTATCACTGACAGACTGTACATCCCACAAGGCCAGCTCCGAGAGTTACACTTTCAATTAGACACGATTTTCTGAGAAACTTGTAAATACTTCTAGGACCCTGCTATTTGAAAGAAGACCCTTCGTGGCCACGATGCAAGAGCTGGTTAACGTGAGGAGGTCGATGTGGACACATGATCTGGTTTTCTTCCATTGCAATCCAAACTGTATGTTGAATGACTGCTCAGGTAAACCATAGTGAAACAATTACAATTACTGTATGTTTTTAAGCAATGCATTTTTTGTCAAAAAGTAATAATAAACCTCGAAGGTACTGAATAAGGATTTCAGAGACATCAGTAATGAAGGAAGTTCTGTGGAGGATCTGTCTTGATAGTAAATCTAAACATCACAATATAGTGAGGATAGAAAGGAAAATATTTGCTTGGAGATGTCTTTTGGTTTTATTTTTTGTTTTCCACAGATGAATTCTTGACATCTAAACTGGGGGTTTTTGTCTGTTTGGGGGTTTTAATTTTATTTTTTTTTCTCCTGCAGACCATACAATAGATACATTTTAAAGGACTTTGCCTATTTTAAACCTGAAATAATCTTCAATAATTAATATTCTAAGTCCCCGGAAATTTTTAATATTTGAATATTGGCATTTCTTTACAGTAGAAAAAAAAATGGCCTGGGAAAAAATACCCAAGAACTTCGAACTGAAATACATTTTTTCCCAGAAATATTTTGATTTATGTAATCTATATTTGATCTATAAGTAATTAGTTGTTTCTCCTTGTTTATTGTCTGTTATGAGGCCGCAGTAGAATGTTTAGGGATTCTTTTTACAGCACCTTTTAATCCAATCAGTTATTTCAACCAGCACATTATTTTGTTTTTATTCACTATAAGAAGCTATCTTGTAAATAAAAAAAAATCAGCGCACTGTGAAAATGTACTTATGCACCCTTTTTTTTATATATTTCTACTGAAAAAAATGAAAACCCATGACGTGTAGAAGTATAGTAGTATTAATACTGTTAATAAAATAGTCACTGTAATAAAACCTGAAAGAAACACTCTTTATTTTTTCCATTCCTACACACACTTAATAGAAAAAAAAAAACGTATCTGTCTTATAATTGTAATACTGTTGTCTTTCAGTATGTATCTCGTGTATAGATGGTGGATTTTGTTTTATTTTTCTTGGCGGTGTTTATCTGCGGGCAGGCACGCCTGATAACCAGCGTTCCTAAACTATAAATGTTTCGGTAATGTTAAACAGTGGTTTTGCAGCCGCGCTGGGGGACGGGGGGCGGAAGACCAGGATGATACGAGCGCAGCGCTGCAGCCCTCGCCGGGAAATGGAGGCCGGCGGCCGACCCCGGGGATGGGGGCGCGCTGCCCGGCCTGCCGATGCCTCCTCGGGGCAGTGGGGGGGCTGCGTGGCGATGACAGGACGGGGAAGGCCCGAAACCTTGACCTTGAGGGGAAAAAAGCCGATTTGTGACCTTGACTTTTGACAGCTCCCGGCGCCGGCGGCATCCGCGGGCCGACAGCGCCACCTCGTGGCCAGCGCGGGGCGGCGTCCGCACCTGGCCGCGCCCGCGCAGCATCCCGCGCCGGGAGCGCCGCTCCGCCCGCAGCGCCGTGAAAAATGTCCGTGTAAAATGCCTCTGGACGTGCGAGGCAGAGCGCGGAGCAGGCTGTGCCTCGCGTGCTCCCTCTGTCTCTGGCGGTGGCAGGGCAGCGGCGGCGCTGAGCCCGGCTGACACGGCGCCCAGCCGGTGCCCGGCCGAGGGATGCCTGCTGCCGTGCGAGGAGCCGCAGGCCGGCCGGCCGGGGTCGTGAGTGGAGGGAGACTTGGTCGGGCGCAAAGAGAAGTTTGCCTTAGCCGCCTGTCTCCTGCGGTGGTCTGTAGCTCTAATTAGAGCTATTGGGGAACCTTTACGGTACATTTAGAGGGTATCATATACCGCGCTCGCTGTGCGCTTCTAGCCTTACATTTCTGAAATTCAAAAGGACCCACCTCTGCAGGGATCAGCGCAGAGCGATTTCCGTCCCTCAGATCTGACTGTAAGGCATTTGTGCGATGGCTGACATGAAAACTACCTGCAGGAGCGGGATTTATTTTCCAGGAGGCTTTCGTGTCGGGGGCTTTGCCCAACATTCGGGATTTTAGCCTTCCCGCCGTGTGCGGCCGCGCAGGGGCTGTGAACCGCTGTGGTTTCTCGGGCTGCGAAGCCCTGTGGTTTCTCAGGCCGCGGGAAACCCGCGGCCGCGGAGCGTGGGAATTTTGGATGCATCCCTTCTGAGGCCAGTCAGGGAATTTCTGAGCGAGAAATCCCATCCTGCTGCGAAAATAGCCTAGGAGTGTCACATTATTGGCAGGCGGTTCCCAGAGCATGCAGTTCGGTTGTGCTTTGGGGTGACAGGGTGTCGGCCCCCTGTGACAAGCACCCGGCCTTCCAGTGGCCTGCGACACCGTGCGAGGGACCACGGGTAGAGATCCACGGGCACAGCCACATCCGTCCATGGCGGGCAGGGCCTTGGGCTGCCCACGGGCGTGGGGAACCATGGGGGAATAGTCTCCAGGGCCTCCGTGGTAGCCCCGCGGCCTGGGATTTTCAGCGGAGATGGAGCAGGCAGAAAACTCCGCGCTGGAGCTGTTGTAGCTGCGGGAAGCCCTGGTACCCTGCTCGAAGGTCTGGGCTGTGGGCTGGCGCCGGGGACCTGTCTCCCAGCGGCTGTACCTGCTGCCCACGGGCTGTCTGCCGCGGCTGCAGGCACCGGACAGCCGCCTTTCCACCCTCTACTTGCGACGTTTTCTGCTGAAGGAGAGAAATTGCCTGCAGAAGGCCACTAGTGAATTACACTTGTTCTTCCTCCGAGTGAATAATTTTGTTTATTTCGTTATATTTCCTAACCTGTGTAATTTCGCAGCCTGTGTAATTATTGCATGAGACGCCGCAAATTATATTTACTTCAGGTCGGAGTTGGAGGTGATACAGAGGACTGAATCCTGCTTACCTTAGTCAGGATCTTCTATTTTCAGACCTTGCCCCGGAGAGATACAATTCAGGGACGCCTTGAAAGTAGCCCACAATGAGAACATGGCCGACATGAGTATAATTGCAGTTTTTGGTTTTTTGTTTGTTTGTGGGATATATTTTTTAAATTTTGGTGTTTAGGGGGGGGGGGTGTTTTGGTTTTGTTTTTTAAGGTAACTTTATTCGGAGCTAGAGTTTAAAGATTATGTTTTCGCACTGAACTACCTACCGTTCAAATTTGCTAAGCGTTTCAAGACTGATTGTGGATTAGCGAATTTAAATTCCCACTACTGTTCAAATAGCTCAACCGCGTATATATTTCACAGGGTAAAAAGGGGAGCGTTTGACTCGCGATCGCTGGCAGGAGTAAGGTAACATTTTGGATCCGACCCCTGCTACCATGTAAGTCAGCATCGAGGCTCGAGGCTCTCGTAGGCTTTAGCAGGACGAGCAGGTCATGTTTCCCGGCCCCGCAGCGGAGAGTCCCCGTCAGGGAAGCAGGACCCCAGGCCAGCGACGGAGCCCTCCCCACCCCACCGGGGTGTCTCCCCCAAAGCCCGGGCGTGCGGCGGCCGCGGCGGAGGCTTCGCGCCCGGTCCCGCGGGGAGGCCGCTCCGAGCCGAGCCGCTGCCTCCTCCTCGGGCCCGGCTCGAGGCGCCTCTGGAGAAATATCCCACTGTGCGAGTGGCCGGACCAGGTGAGCAAAGACCTGAGAAAGCTCCGTGCCTCCCTCTCCAGGGCACCGAAAAGAGGGGAGCGGAGGTGGCCGTGGGAGCGCTCCGCGGCCATGCGGCGGCTCAGGGCACCAAGGCGGTGGTGTCTGCGGTTTCCGAGTCACGAAAGATTCGCCCTCCGCGGGCCTTGCGTGCACTCCTGCCCTCGCTTCCGTCGTCCCGCGTGTCCGCCTACCCACGGCTGCACCCACGCAGCCCCCCGCGCCTCCATCCCTCCATCTCCCTCCGTCCCTTAGCCGGGTAGATGCGGCCTCGGAGCGCGGGGGAGAGCGGGCATGTAGGTGTGTGTGTGTTCGTGTTATTTATTACCTTCATTTACCGTCCAAAAGCTGTTGGCACATACATTTTCAAGTACAAATTGCTGTTGTACTACATATTCCCCTCACACCAATCTGCCGCCAGAGTCCTAAAACACATCCCTAATACGTTTTACAAGTGAATATTATCACCAACGAAAATAATTAAGCAACGTGATACATTAATTCACGACCTCCGTCCTTGCACACGATTCGAAGATAATTATTATTTATATTCCCCGCGTTACGGAGAGTGTTTTAAAATGGTGGTAGGGAACTCACTGTGACTGGATTGCTGTGTAGAGTTACGGGTGCAAGGAGTTTTATGTGCAAACGTTAAGAAAATATGCCGGAAGAAGGATTTGGAAGGAAAAGGAACACAAAATTGAAAAACAAAATGTATGTAAACATAGTACAGTCTTTTATTTTCTCAGCTTCCCTTGAGTCACGAATGTTAGGTATAATATTTTAGCAAATGTGGAGAGAGATTCAAGGGACAGAGGATGG
Organism: Molothrus ater; assembly: GCF_012460135.2. Lineage (NCBI taxonomy): Eukaryota > Metazoa > Chordata > Aves > Passeriformes > Icteridae > Molothrus > Molothrus ater. Next base: position 34,260,761 of record NC_050478.2, on the reverse strand, counting down.
AAGCTATTGCTATTACTGTATATTTAGTGTATTTATCAGAGCACTAATATCAGAGCACCATTTCTTTCCTAGCGCAAAATGCGCAATATAATTAAAGACAAAAAAAAAAAAAAGTTCAGTTCCACTTCAATCTCCACGTAGTTCACTTTCAGTCTTGGATTTAGAGACATACATTTTAATTCCCAGTGTCTGGAAATGTTAGTTTATAATCGCCTGATTCTTGGCGTCGTGGGTCTCTCAGTTTTCCCATGAGCAGAAAATGTCCTTATGTCTTTGACGCGGACAGACAGGTATAACAAATGTTACACTTTTTCCCGCCCAGCGAATTATCAGGTATTTCATCTATCCCCGCCTAGAGCACTTGGCAGTAGCAAAGGTGGTTTGCTATGGGAAATAAACCTTGACAGGAGCATATTTCCGAAAAAGAATAACTCTAAATCTAATTTTTTTTTCGGCTGCCTTTTGCTCAGAAAGATTCCCGTTTTAAATATCCCAGAATGTTGTCCTCAATATTGAAATGTTAGGAAAATCGCCTGTTACTTCCAGAAGAAACGAGTTTATACATATAAAAATAAATATATGTCTGAGAGAACGGGTAAGAATCTCGGCCTCTAGCCTATACATTAAAAATATCGACGGCGTAAATAAAATCCCATTCCTGGTGCATTTCAGCATTCTCCGTGGGCAGCATTAGCAATAAAATCAAGACAGCGTTTAATACAAAAAAAAATATTGGCAGGCGCTAAAAGGCCGTTTGTCGCCATTCATAACATTTAGATGCGTTTCAATGCACTTTCATGAGGATCTGAAGAGATGTCCTTGCGCACTCTCGGCCCTTAAAGGAGTCCAAAAAGAAGAGGGGGAGTGAACCAGGGGTGGCTTTGCCGGGCGGGCCGGGGGCAATGTGGGGCGGTGGGTGCCGGTGCGCCCCGGCCGCGTCCGCAGGGGTCCGGCCGCGGGTGTTCCGGCCACGCCGTGAGCCTTTCCCTGCCCCCTGGGCCCCCTCCCCCTTGAATGCAGTTGATTCATGAACTAGGGTACGAAATGCTAATGTTCATTAAGTCTATCCTCCTCCTTCCTCCCTTCGGCCTCCTTCCCGCCCCCGCACCCCCCAAAAATTTTTTTTTCTCTCCAGTGAATAGCTTCAACATGGCGTACTGCAAGGCAGAAGCTTTGCCCGTTCCTAGATCTGAACTGTGATTAAACATCCCCAAAGAGAGCATCTCTCTTCCTCCCGCCGCTTCCCCCTCCCTTCCCTCCCCTTAGCGTAAAGCGCCCTCTTCTACGTAGGAAAGGTCAAGTCCTACAACGCACAACCCACGGTCATTACTGTACTGTGACCCGGGGTGTACTGGGGAGGAACGGCCGGGTGTCTCGTGATCAAAAACACTGGGACTTTTTCTCTTTTTTTTTTTCTTTTTTTTTTTTTTTTTTTTTATTTCTCCTACTCGTGCGATGGGAATCCGTGGAATTAGACAGCATTTTAGCCTGCTGCAACCACCTTGTGTTCAAATCGCCATCGGAAATCCTAAGGGACCAGGAGAGAAACAGAGAAAGGGGGAGAGAGAGAGAGGGCGGGGGGGGGGAAGAGAGAGAGAGGGGGGAAAAATAGCCATAATAGTAGTAGTAATAATAATAGCAATAATCGTCATTAGCCTGTGATATCGCTGCATTTTGCCTGAAGCTGGCAGGAAGGACGATGTGCCCCCGTGGCTAGATTTCTCTCCATCTAAAGGCAAACCAACAACAACTAGAACAAAAAAAAAATAAACCCCCACATCAACAGCAGCCCAAGACACTGAAAAATCGAGAAGAAATGTTTGGTGGACCGTGTATATTTAATCTGTAAGAGAGGAAACCAAAAAATATGCAATCCATCCTCACTGAACTGGAGATCTACAGCCCAGCGCGGGATCCTAACTGTCAGTCTCCGTGGGGATATATTTTTGCGCAGGCGAGAGACTTCTGGATGCTGGGGTAAGATTTTCGTGCTCTTCCTGGAGGCGGCTCAATGTTTCTCCTCTCTCCCTGCTCGGTGGTGAACTAAGCAAACAAGCCAACAGCAAACACCCACCCGGTCCCCTCGCAAAAAGCCCCCTGCATGACTGCAGCGAAGTCATTCGGGAGGCCTTTGTGGAGAGTTTCCCAGGCCCCTGCTCTCCCCCCCAGCCCACCCACCCGCCCCACTCCGCTTCTCCCACGGTGTATGAGGCCGAAGTGCCGCTTCTCCTGCGGGGACCTGGGGGCAGGCGGCTGCCTGAGCTGATGCTAATAGAGCCGAAAGTAGAAAAAGTGAGACTATTTCTCCTAGCTTGGGTGCCGGCTCCACCTTCCCCAGGGATGCTGCTTTCCTCTCTAGCATAGGTGGGAAGCAAAAAGGTCTCCTGGCAGGAAAGCGAGCCAGGAGAGGCTGGGGTCAGAGCCCAGGACGAGAGCAGACTGGCAGATAGAGCTGCTGGTTGTTTGGCTTTGTGCAGCGCCGTGTTGTACTGCAGGGCTGGGTCAGGCTGCATGGAAAAGCGTCTCCTGGTTTTTATCCCCGGTTGTTTTATTCCCGTGTACTTGCCTCTGAAATTATTTTAATCATTCAAGTGCCGGGGAGGAGGGTGGACGGCTGTGTGTGGAAGAAATATGGGGAAGGATGTTTAACCGGTCTGCTTTTCGCCATTGTTTGTGTGTATCTAGAGAGAAAAATGCCAGCCGGGCATTGTAACCTGTCAGTTTTAATTAATCTGAATTTCGTCGTAATCGCCTTGATTTGAACGCACTAAGCAAATTGCTTTCATTTATTCCTGATCGTATAAAACGACCTATATGGTCGGCTTGGGTGAGGAGTAATGGAAAAGAGGGTTATTTCTATCCTGGCTTCGAAATGCCTTCGGGTAGACAAAAAAAAAAAAAAAAAGGAAAAAATGTGGTTTTTGATATTTTGATACTAAGCAATCTTGCATGGACTTCGTCTCCAGGTAGTGGCTGGTTTACGTTTAAATATGTGAGGATTTCTAAATACTGTGCTGTATGACCACTTGATGGAAAAAATAAAACCGAAAGAGAAAGAACGATTAACACCCGCACTTCGCCTGGTCCCATTCTGGATGTTCTGCCCAAATTCACCCGGGCTCTGCTGCAATGCGGATCTGTCATGCTTACGAGACACGATTTCTGAAAGGACTGCTATTAGTATCATCATTTGTTGAAAAGTCGGGAAAGGGAAACAAGCGGGACAGTGAGCGGGCTTCCACCCGGGCATAGGCAAGAGCAGCCATATTAGGCTTAGAGGAAGAGCTGTTTTTATGGGTATCTTTGCTTTACGTATGAGAGAGGAGACAAGAAACGATCCTTACGAGCTGGCTGAGTTGTACATGGGCATATGATCGCATCCTAAATTGCAGCACGTACTTTGGGCTCGTGTTATACAAATAGCTTCCTATAAAAGTTACACAAGTACAGGTACCTTAATTATAATACAGTTCTGAGAGTCCATCAAAATATGAAGTTGGAGCTTTGAAGTCGTTGATTTGACAGTCCCGCTATAGTGATACTTCCTGTACCCGCCCCCTAAAGCAAGCATCGATGAAGAAATGTCTTTAGTTCGGTGGGTTTCACGATATGTGAATAAGGCTCTCCTATAAAGTTAGCAGTGGTACAGTAAAATCTGATGTGTTTCTTGGCGAGTTGGGAAAAATAATTAAATAAAAAAATGAAATACCTTTATAAATCATTGTTAAAATTTAATGTGCATTAGAGAGAACCTTATATCCTATAAAATTCAATTTAGCTTAGAATCCCAGTCAATTACCTCGACGTGAATTTCTGTGGCATAATGTGGATCTCGGCATCTCAGAAACAGTCCAGCTACGACAGGCTGGTCTCGGTATTGAGGCATTTCACTTTCGGCAGCTTTCTGGACTTAATCTAGAGGGTACATTATATATCTCATAGCTCTTGTGCATTGTTTATATCCTGAATTGGTAGACAGAAAATGCTCGTTTGCCAGAGGCAACGCGATAGGATTATTTTTTCCTCTCAGTGAATATATTTCCTGGATTAACAAATCTAAGGTCAAGTTCAAGGCATCGATTCTAGCAATACTTTTAAATGTAAGTCGACACGGCAATGTTTTGGCAGACTTTTTTTTTTTTTTTTTTTTTTTAATTGCGTAGAGTAAAGCGGCACTCTCGGTTGCGGGTGAACTTTGCATGGGAACATCGCCTGCGATATGGCCGTCCGAAGGGATAACTGTCGATTACTAGCACCTCTCTTTCAAGGGATCACTGGGGATGTTCCCCTAAACCGCTCTGCTTAATTCTTCATGAAATACATTGACTCGAAAGGGGACTGGTACCTGCTTGCTACAAACGGTGCTAACGACACGGCGCTTTGTGGGTCTGGGTGGGAGTGGGTGGAAAGTGCCTGCTCTTCTGTACTGGCGCATTATAACCAACGAAATTTGCTTTCGCACCAGTTTAGAGCCCGCCGCTGGCTCTAGACACCCCTCTCCCGCAGACCAAGTTTGCTAGAAGTCTCTTGCACCTGTATCTGGATGAACGGGGGGGGAAATAAGTGACTGTGTGTATGTTTTCTTGTGCTGGGAGAGCCTCCGAGAGTGTTCAGGGGGAGAAAAAGAGACATTTATAGAAGCATCGTCAGTCAATCAATTTCTAGTATACTAGTTGGTCTGAGAAAATCTCTTCTTGCGACCGTCTGATTGCCAAACCCCCCAGCATTGTCTTTCAGGACTAGGCTCCGAGCATTAAATGTAAACATTTTAGAGGTGTTGAGAGTCCCGAGACCCCGGAGCTCTGGACTGGGAGACCGGGGGGTGAGGAGACACGACATTGTGAGAGACTCCCCGCGCGTTGGGAAGGCGCCGGGAGGCTGTCAGAACAGCAAATCGTTCGTCTGCTGGTGAGCAAGAGAATAGCTGCCGAAACACGAAGCTTTCTCTCTAGAAGTAGCTTCCTCTCCTGAAAAAAAGCGCGCAATATTTCGGCTACTTGCTGCTATCAGAGTTAGAGAGCCCTCAGATGTTCTTCAGCTCAAAGGGATGCAAAATATCATGATTGGTGGCCAACAACGAGTATATCTCTGTAGGTCCGTAGTCGTTTAATCCTAAAATTCAAACTAGACGGGAAGCTTGGTAGGAAAAAAACCCCAATCACCCTCTTAATTTCAGCAACTTAAAAAGACAGAGAGGGTGACAGAGGAAAGGAAAGGATTTTGCTAATTGATATTAAAAATGAATCTAAAGTATTCTAGCCCAGATGAGTGTAGCCTTTTGAGGTGTTCAAGCCTCTGAAATAATGTAATGTGGTAAAAATAAAAAAATAAAAAGGTCAGAATTACACCGAATCCCGTTTACATCTGCTCATTCTCTTTACACGTATTCTGCAGTTTCCTAGCAAAATCACAACCATGCCGCCTCACATTTTGGAAAATAAATAGCCATGTCACAGTACGAGGCTTCCATCTCATCAATATATACACATATACAAATACATACAAGAATTCACCTATTATTTAAATTATTTAGCTAACTGTTGTAGCACTTCATTCTATTGCAATCTTACGGAAACATATTTAGTTAAAAAAAAAAGAAAAAAGAAAAAAAAAGTGTACCTATAGCTCCTTTCTATAACAGACAAAACGGCAAACAGAAAAGAAATGCCTTTAAGAACTTCTGAGCCCGAGATATTTAAAATCCAAATAATTAGTAGGTTTTTCTGAAGCTGCATTCCTGGCAAATTTTGCGACGAATTATCGCCTTGTGCCCCTATTTGCATTGGTAAAGGTGGAAAGACGGGTGCGCTTTTTTTTTGTTGGCAGCGACATTTCAAATTCCCTTATGCTACGCTTTTCTAATAAGCCTTTGTAGACTGTAATCAACCCTCAGTTTTACAAAACACTGCCCTAACTCCTTATATATTTTCTCCTGCTCGAGTGGTAATACCCCTCACCCTCCCTGTGCGAGAGAAGCAGCAGAGATTGAAGCCAGCGATCATGTAATATTTTAATTAGCTCCTCTTGACGCAAATTCCTTCTAGCACACGTTCCTCCTGTTAATTAGAGGCACCCACCCTACTGGCAAGGTAAATGGTCGGCTTCAAATATTTTCCAAGCAAAGCCTGGTACAAAAAGACAACAATTTAGATACAATAGAACTTGACCTTTTGGAGAAGCAGTAGTGAGTTAAACAGTTCCCCTTGCACACCATCTGTATATGTAAAAGCTAGACTATCGAGGCGTCCTAGTTCTGTTTATATTCCTCCAAAGAAGAAGAGATATAGCTTTTTTCTCCTCCCTTTGTTTAGCTTAGCTATGGGTAAGAGTCTCCCCACCTCTTGGCCACGCTTCTCCTTTGCAAAACCGTCCTGCAGCAGAGGTTCCAAATTCAGAGCGGTTTTACCCTCTCTAATCCGGTCGAAATACATGGGAAGGCGTAACGAATGCATTTTGCTTCTCCAAACGAAATGCCTGCCTTTGTTTATGTTGTTCTCAGTGAGGTTAGCGAGGGGAAAGCTCGGTTTTCCCCCTTCCTCAACGCGGAAGTCCCAATTACTGTATTAAAAGAGCAATTCAACATTAGACCAAATAATCAACATTGATAATTGTGCTGAACACAGCAACTTAACAGCAGGCTCCCTGCAATTACCCACACATTCCGGGACTTTAGGCGTACATTATCTCTTGTTTCACTTAACAGCAAATAAAGCAGAGAACAGCCTGTGCCTTGGGTGTCTACTCGCTCCCAGACGAGCTGTGCCCCCCTCGGTTTTCCCCATCGCCCTTCCCGCTTGCTGTGCAGGCGGCACCCGGAGGCGTTTTGGGGTCCCCCTGCGTTACAAACCCGCTTGAAGAGAAATAGGCTGCTCGCTTTGGAGAGGTGGGGGAGAGAGCCCGAGCGATTCAAAAGCAGGCATCGGGGCTGCACGTGTGCATGCTGTGCAAGCACATATATGCCCAGACACACGCACACCCACGCACACACACACTCCTATTTCCAGTTGCCTTCTCGCTCTTCTTGCCTTAATTTCCCTTTGTTTCCCAGAGGCAGCTCCGACCTCTGGCACGGCGGAGCCTCGCACGGCGCCGCAGCCCCCGCTGCAGAGAGGAGCGGCAAAGAGCCCCATACAAACCTGTGCCAGCTCTGCTCCCCATTTCTAGCCCCAAGGTTTGAAATTTATTGAAATGCAAGAGGGCGGCTGCAGTGAGTCCGAGGAGGTGGCGTCCCGCGATTAAGTGTTGGGCAGCTCTGTCATGTCTGCTCTGGCACAAGCTGAAGTTGACTGCCAAAGTGCTATAAAACCGCAGGTCAGTCTAGAACTGTTTTCGGTTCCCCTAGACGCGCCGTGTTCAATTATAGCCTTAAAAGCCCTAATACAAGTGCAAGAATTTGTTTGCCATCACACAGAGGCGGGGCGAGGCTCGGCAATGGTGGCGCCTTTGTTATCTCAAAGTCACTGAAATCCTTATACATTCCTTTTTGTTCGAAGGGAGGAGTGTCTGCGTGTGTGCAGGGTGTGGGGAGAGGTTTTCATCGACGGAATTGAACGGTGCGGGTGTACAGGGAAAATAACCAATGCTCGGACACCAAAAGAGGGTTTCCGACCCCCCAGTCCACTCCACCCACCACCCCACCACGACCACCCCCTGCAAAAAAAAAGGGGGGAAAGTAAATGCGAGCAAAATTACAGCGTTAAGGAAAAAGCCAACCAGAGCTCTGGCACACCCCTCCCCACCTCAAGTTAAAAAAAAAAAAAAAATTAAGAGGGAGAGAGAGGGAAAAGCCCCCAAACCTTTTTACAATCCCTAAACGACATTGCAGTCTTCTGCTAGCGGTTTTGACGACATGCAATCTCTTTCCATCCACTTTCTAGCAAATATGTCAAGCTGGAAGATTAATTCATTAATTTCAAGTTCAGCTCACAGACGTGCAGTAAGCATAAGAAGTTCTTGCAGCAAACCAAAATAAAGAGTTCATTACAGGGATACGTCCGGAGCATGTGATTTGTGAAGGGTAACCCTTGTAAAATAAGAAAAAGGCATATAAACATTAATGCTAATAAATTAGTTTACTCCACTACAAAGTAATTACTTGATAATCTTGAATTTACAGCTTGAATTCAAACGCAATAGTTAACTATAATGTAGGGGAAATACATAATGAGAATATTTTCTCTCTGCATAACATGATTAGATTTGTTATTGAGTCGGTTACGATAAGCCAAGCAATAAATAAACAAATCGATGTTGACATTTAAATACCGAGGATCTCCAGAATTTAGTAGAGAACTTTCTCCGGATATATAAATACTTCCACAGCACTGCAGAGGAAGAGGGGGGGGAAATCCAAATATTATTTCCCTAACATTTTCGTTTCCCTTCCACTAGCCTCCCAAGTCCACGGAGGCATGGATCTTGAACTACGTCTGATTCCCTAAGAGTACCGACTTCACAATAGCCGTTTGCCATCCTGTTTTTCTATTTTGATAAAATCCAGTCGGAACTAAAATATTTCTTTTCTGAAATCGAGCATCAGAAGAGCAAAAAAAATACTTTTTCCGAGAGCTTAGGGATGTCCGTGCCTCAAAAGGTGCTGTATTCTTTGGCGTATTTCTGTGTTTTCTTTGGCTCTGCTCATTCGGAGGGGTGTGCATTTTTATTGGCAGAAAAAGTACTTTTTCGTCTCTGCCCTGTACAATCCGCTTTCTATATCATCCCTTTCATGCAACAATAGTAAAAGTTTAACCAGGTTTTTAAAATAGGTCTCCCTGGGTGTCAGCCTTCAGCGACGACACAAAGCTAAAAGGAAAGTATCTCGGTACGGCGAGTTTGTTCCTACGGGTTAACAGTATGTCAAATAATTTTAACTAGGCTTCTGGCAATTAAACTCGGAGTATTTGTCAAGCTGGGGTAGCCCAATATCCACTGGTTTTTCAAGCATTTAGTTGCAGAGTTGAGGCGGAGAGATCAGCAAACAGTCTTTAGCTCCGTGGTCTGCACTTTAAAGGGCTTGCTGGCTTTCTGGCGTTGCGACTGAGGCAAGGGATGATTTGGAGAGGGTGAGGAGGGGAAACCTGCGTCCCGGGCACCCGACATTGTTAACTACCTCCAGTAAAGCTTGGCTGAAGCCGCGCGGGGTATTTGAGGTTAATATGTAAGTAAGGGAAGGAAGACACTAAGCGCTTCGGAAGTGAACATGAATGCAAGCATGTAATCTATTCACCATGAAAATCAGTAAAGACTTGACCCTGGCACATTCTTCCTCGTAAGGTTTCCAGAAAAACCCTGAAGAGTGAGGGCTGTTTTCTTTTTTTTTTTTTTTTTTTTTTTTTTGGTGGGGAGGAGGGAAAGCTCAAACCGATTAAAAAAAAAAAAGGAGAAAAAATAAAAAGAAAAAAAAAAAAAGAGACGTTTTCTTCAGGAGCGTTTTCCTCCTCCTCCTCGTAAGCAGCTTTCCACAAGAAAGCGTGCGTGCATCCCTACTACGGTGCCCTCCTTCTCGGAGCCTGCCAGCGAGCCGCCGAACGCCCCAGCAAGCCCACAAACAAACAGAAAGGTCTCACCTAACCCTGGGGGGAATTGATAAGCCTCTCTGCTCCAGAGCCAGAGGGTGCCAGGGCCCGGGCGGCTAAGTCTGGGGCAGTGGCAGGGCGGCTGTGTGTCCCCCCGGGCTCCCCCCCGGCCAACCTGCGCTCGGCTCGCCCCTGGGCGCTGGCGACGAGCTGTTGCTTTCCCCCGCGACGGCCACAAAGGGAGCGGGGCCCGGGCCCGCCGCTCGTCAATGTCAACGTCGGGCCACGTGACCGCACCTCCCTGCCGCCGCCGGGAGAGCTCTCCACGTCAGCCTACGTCTCCCCATCCCTTACTTCACGGATCCGCTTCAAAGGGGCAGCTGCGTTAGAGAATCATGTTAAGCTCAGCTAATGCGGAGAAGCCGAGGTAGCCCTAATGATGGATTTTGATGAGCGTGTTCCTTGTTCCTCTAACATGTATTTGCCAAGTTGTACTTACTACGTCTCGGGTCCTGATTTTTCCAGCCTCCCTTCTTTTTTGCCCCAAACCCCGTCTTCTCGCCCTATGACATACTCCTACTCCTCCAACCTACCCCAGGTCCAACCTGTGAGAGAAGTTACCTTCAGGGAATATGCCATTGATCCCTCCAGTAAATGGCACCCCAGGAACAATCTGCCCCACTGCTACTCCGCAGAGGAGATCATGCACAGAGACTGCCTGCCTGCCACCAACACTGCTAGCATGGGCGAGATGTTCGGCAAAAACACAGCTAACGTCTACCACCCCAGCACCAACGTCTCCTCCAATTTCTATAGCACAGTGGGCAGGAACGGGGTCCTGCCCCAGGCTTTCGACCAATTTTTCGAGACGGCTTATGGCACGGCGGAAAACCTGGCCTCGGCGGACTACCCGGTAGACAAGAGTGGCGAGAAGGCGCCCGCGGCCGCCGGGGCGGCGGCGGCGGCGGCAACTTCAAGTTCGGAGGGCGGCTGCGGCAGGGCGGCGGCGACGGCGGCGGAGAAGGAGAGGAGGAGGCGGCCGGAGAGCAGCAGCAGCCCCGAGTCATCTTCCGGCAACAATGAGGAGAAATCCGGCAGTTCCAGTACGTATAAAGGCAGCGCCGGAGCGCTTTTAGGAAAGGCAGCTTGAAATCTAGCGCACCGCCGCTGTTAAATTTTTATATGCTGTTTTATAAGCATATAAGGTTTATGAAGGGCCTTTAGATTTCCCCCAACAAAACTTTGTTATAAAAGGCGAGATCACGTGTTTAGTGCTGAAATTGGCCGTGAAATACCCACCGGGCAATGGATGCCTAATTTTTTTTTTCCTTTTTCTTCTCCTTTTTTTTTTTCTTTTTTTCTGCTTTTTAAAAAAAAAAAAATAAAAAACCAGTTCCGTGGTCAGCTCTTGCAAATATAATAACGTTAGTTCTGTGCCTGTAAATTCGGCAAAAAAGGAGTTCCTGACTCCTTTGATATCAATGTAATCCAGTGATTTTATAAAAGCCATGTGTTGCACCAGAAGTCTAGTTAGGAGCTGAATTCAAAGCCCTCGCCGTTTTAACGATTGCGCTAGAATAGCGTTTAACAGATAAAGTAGCCGCCTGAACTGTAGCAATATATTAAAAGAAGCAAATTAACCTAAAGCTGGCCTTTTTGTCTAAAGGAAGCCATTTTACTAAGGCACTGTGGCAATTACGTGTTGCCTTCTGTCCAACAGTTTGTTACTTACAATTGTTATTCAATCTGTCAAAGTCTGATTTTTTTATGTGGGCTTTTTAAAAGGCAAAGCTAGTATACGGCCGGGGGAAAAAAATACCTCGACAATGAACTGTACCAGAAAAGGAAGTTTTTAAAGGGATAGCAGCTACGTTTAATGTAAAGAGCTCCTGAACCTTGAAACCTTTTATATTCTGCTTAATGAACTTTAAAACCGTAATGGCTAATCGAGAGGAGAATACCTCGATGCGGTGGAGAACGTGCTTGAAAATAGCCGGCTAGGGGGAGAGGGAGACGCCTCAGCCTTGGGCTCAGGGGTTTTTCCTCTGCTCGGGACGTAGGGACGGGATTAGGCCGGGCAACGAGGGCGAGATCCAAGCGGGCAGGGGCTCGGGGAGGGCTGGGCGCGGGCCCCCCCTCCCGCTGCAGCGCTGCCCGCTGCAGGCAGCCAGGTGATGGCTGCTCCCTGGGCAGCTCCGCGTGCGGGGTGGCGCCCGGCCGAGCAGCCGACAAAGGCTTTCCTCCGGCTCGTGAAATCCGCGAGAACCCCCCGCCACCGCTCTTTCCTCCAGCTGCCCTCCCCGCGGAGGAAGCGAGGCCGGATCCCCGCTCTCGGCGGGGGTTTCGCCCTGCGCGCTGCCCGGGGCCGCGGCGCCGCAGGGGCCGGGCTGTGCCGGCGGGTCCCGGGCCCGGCCGCACGCACCCGCCAAGGCGGAGGGCTGGCGCCAAGCCCCAGACCCACCAACTCCGACCCCGGAGCGGGCAAACCGCGTCTTTTCCACGTTAACGTGCTTTCCCTGAGAGTACCCCCGTCCCTCCTCAGCCCCCGCCGCCGGCCACCGCCGGGTCTCAAGTGTTTCTGCCTTTTTTCGCTCCACAGGTGGACAACGTACCCGTAAAAAGAGATGCCCATACACCAAATACCAGATTAGAGAGTTAGAAAGGGAATTCTTCTTCAGTGTCTACATAAACAAAGAGAAACGCCTCCAGCTCTCCCGAATGCTCAATCTGACCGACCGTCAAGTCAAAATATGGTTTCAGAACAGAAGAATGAAAGAAAAAAAAATTAACAGGGACCGATTACAATATTACTCAGCTAATCCACTACTTTAAAACTCATAGCGTTTTTCAAGACGAGATTAAATTCAGATTTCGCCCTTGACAAGGTCAAGCCACGGGGTTACGTGGAGGAAGGAGGTGTGTATCTGACGGGACTAGAAGAATCTAAGGTTTTACACACACGTAAACCTTCTCTGGAACTGCGATGATGATTTTTTTTATATATGTATTTACATATCAACTGGAATCGATTTGATTTTGACACACATGGGATCCATTTCTAAACGTGCACGTCACCTCTGAGTGCAAAATCCATACCTCTTACCTTTCCAGGCACTGCGGCTCACCCTGCCACCGCTTTCGGCAGGCACGGGCGGGGACGGTCCTTCTCCATCCCCGGACTCGCCCATCCTCGGCCTTTTCTCGCCCCTGTGCTGCTGTGGAACATCTGTCTGGAGATTGCCAGGTCGGGCTCACCCAACCAGGACCACTGCAGAATATAAACTCTGAGAAATAATCTTTTGTTCTTCCTTAGGAAAATATCTGGGTTAGAGGCAGTGTTCCATTGCTCATGGGTTTAAAATAAGATTTGAAGGACGGACACACACACACGCACACACAGACACACACACATACACATACAGAACTAAAGAAAGGGGGGATGTCATGTCCACACCTTCCTGGGGCCAACCGCGAGTCGTTGTAATATGGATGTAGTGATGGTTATAGTAGTGTTTCCTTTGGGGGTGTGGGATGGGATGGGGGCGAGGGGAAAAAAGACCGAAATTAAAAAATTAATTATTTACTTTTAAAAATCAGGTATAAATTCGCCATATGTCGTAAAGAAACAATCACTAAAAATAAAATTAGAAAAATTTAATTAGCTCTTGTTTTATTTATGACAACAGACTATGTGTTGCCATCTTTTTGGAGACAAATCATACACAAATACTAAAAATAAATCGGCAAAAAAGTGTGAATTTCAGCATTTTAAAAGAAACAACTCCTTAAAGGAAACTAACCTTCTGGCTTCTGGCTCACAAACTTTCTTCAGGAAATACCTGTGGAGAACGACAGTTTAGCAAATACCACACAACACTTAATTGAAACTTGGAGTTGTGCAATGCACTAACATTGGATGATTAAAATAACTCTATTGCATGTTCGTTTAAAGGTGACTAGTGAGGAGTTTAAACAGAAGCCAAACAATGTAAATATGGTAATTTTGTTGTTGTCTACTTTAAATGTCATGAGCTCTACTTTGTCGCCCAGTCGACGTATGCAAAGAATGGAGAGTTGTTTGAACTTATTTTAAATATCTATAAATATATATATTTCCCTGCAGGAACCAAAGCGTGAAAAAATGCAATTAAAAAAAAAAAAAAAAGAGGAAAAGAAAGGAAAATATTTAAAATTCTATAACAGTTTACAAAGGATACCGTGTTCTATCGTTGAGGTAATTTGCTGTTGAGAATATCTGAATGTATATTTCATACAGGAATGGTGTTTTACAAGACTTGTAAATAATAAAAAAAAAAGAACCCATGACCTATTTTGTTCGAATGCCCTTTTTTTTTTTCCTCTGGTTGGTTTTTTTTCAGTGGTGGGGTTTTTTTGGGTTTTTTTATTGTTCCTTTGGGGCTAAAGGGTGTGGGATTTCTTTACATGTGCAACAAAGTGGTGATAAGAATGTTTTTGACTAATAAATTTTACCAAATGGATGTAATTTCTTTGTCACAATTCACAAAATGCAATATCTTTATATGACGTCACTGTTTTCAATATGTATCATCTATATGTATATACAGTTTTCTTTTAATATGCGCAAGTATTTGGTTGCATGTATACAGTGGAACAGCGCACAAGGAAAATAAAATTTAAAAGAAAAAAAAAGGAAACTTTATATTTTTAATCTGGTGTTACGTTACTGCATGTTCTTTTATCCGATGTAACTCTGGGACCCAAAATTCCTCGTGACCTTCTTCGGCCATTTGGGGTGAATTACTCTTCTTTTGTGAACTTCATCGTTAAACCTTCTACTCTGGAGTTAACAAGTGAACCTAGGCTTGTTTGAGCGTACTTCCAGCGGGTCACAGGAAAAGGAAAATTAAGTGTGTACATAGCTCGCTACATGCTAGGCCTTCTCCTTCTCCTGCCAGCACCGGTGGGGCAAGGTCCTGTGCTCCAGGGTTGGATGTGCCATTGCTGTTTGCTCCCCGCCACATGTGTCCAGGAGAAATGCCTGTCGGTAGCATTTGGGACACGTTTTTTAAATTGGCACCAAAGGGAAGTTTCGAGCCAGCTGATGGATGTGGCCAGAATTTGAGAGCCCTAAGAAAATTGTTGTCTTTGGGGAAAAGAATCCGCATGGCAATGTGGTGGAAATGGACTGTTTGAAATTGTCCTTGATCTCCAAGGCAGGGAGGGGGTGGACTGAGGCGGGCAGAGGGGGGAGGAGGGCTGGAGGGAGAAAGCTGGAGAGGGCAGGGGGGAGAAAACCCCAAACACCAAACAATAGCTGAGATAGGAATGTGTTTTGAGGAGAGTATTTGAATCTTTAATGTTGACCCTAATCCTAATTAGGAGAAGAAAGTGGATTCTGTTTTTGCATTGTTTACTGGCTTTGAACTTCTGTATTGCTTGGACATCACCCATAACCTTGAGGTGAAGGACTTACTGACTTTGGGCCTTTGTTGACCACCGCCACCCAGCCAGACAACGTTTACCCAAAGGGAATGTTGAAAAGTGAGGGGGAAAAGAGGGGACTTTGTTTGTTTGTTTGTCTAGTATGCAAGGGGAAATGCCAGTTAAAAGGAGACAGACAGATGGATGGACAGACGGTGAGAGAGGGATAGAGGGACGGATGGAGAGCTGAATGGCAATGAAAGTTAAGCCTGCAAGCTTCCTTTCCTGGTTAAAAATTAACTGGTATTCAGAGCCAATCCTAGAGACAGTAAAAACATGGAGTTTCTGTGGTCGGGGTTTGGATTTCCTAGCCCAATAAAATCGCATCCTCTGTGTTGCTGTGACATTGCGGCCATAAAAACTGTCCGTGACTCGTCCGCTCGCCTGTACCAAACACATCGCTCTAAAGGCAGCCGAGGTGCGCCCAGAGGTTTTTACACCGGGAGGTGAGCCACCATTGCTCTCCGCCGCCGTCTGTCCGTCCCCCCGCCCGCCCGCCGTCCCGCCGCGGGGCCCCCGCGTGAGGGCGGGCGGGCAGACGGACGGACGGACGGACGTCGGCCGCGGTTTAGGGGCTGCTTTGCCACAAGATGGCGATCTTCAGATCAATGTCAAAGCCGCCCGGGGCAAGGGGAGCAGCCCTGCAAAGGGGAAAAAAAAAAAAAAAAAAAAAAAAAGAAAATCTTGGCCTTTGTTCACTTTGCATCCCTGGAGCCACACGGGTAATTATTGCACTTACCGGGCTCCGCTGTACAAAAACCGGCTCGGGATGCCGGGGGAGGGGGGAGACGCTGGGGCTTCTCGGTGGAGTTAAAGCCTCTGGGCTTTGGGTTAGGAAATGCGCGAAGGTAAGTGTTTTATACATCTATCCGGCATGGAGAGCGGCGAGGAGTGTGCGCTGACCGGAATGGTACCCTGCCATGCGGGGTGGCCCTTGCCCCGACCGCCGAGCACCGCGGAACAGAACTGTAGGGAGGGGAAAGGATGCAAAAAAGTTGGTGATTAGGATGTGAAATAATATAGAAGGGACTTTCTAAGCTGCAGATGACCTTTTATTTTCTCTTAGTTTTGGCCGGCCGCGTGGAAAATCCACGTTATCTGGAAATATTTTTCAGAGTAACTTGTAGCTTTCTTCCACTTATTAAAAAGAAAAAAAAAAAAAAAAGAAGAAAAAAAAGAGTGTAGCATTGGAAATATTATGAAACTTGACATTTATGTGTGGAACAGTAGGTGTCTTCAATCAAATAGATCTATGGCAACAGAGTCTGCAAATGACAGACAATTCTGACGATCTTATTAGTCTTGAACTATAGTTTAGTTAGGGTCGTTTGGTAGCTTTAAAGGGTAGTCTGCTTCCTTGCAGCTGGACACAGATTGTGGTAAACAACTTTTGACATACGTATGCTAAAAACTGTTTATGTGATTGCATATTAAGTCAATGTTCGTGCAAGACCAGATTTAGATTTCGATTCTTTCTTTCTTTCTTTCTTTCTTTCTTTCTTTCTTTCTTTCTTTCTTTCTTTCTTTCTTTCTTTCTTAATCAGCACATGTGCTGTAAACAAACAATAGTCACTCATTCTCATGTGCTCAGGGCTGCTCTGGATTGTAGCTTTGAAACTCTATCCTCTCTACGAGTACCCCTAACTCCAGGTTACTTTTCATGCCCATAAAATTTTCACATGTTTTTCTTATGTCTCCATTTGAGAAGGGTGGGCGGGAAGGTGGTATTGTATGGAGAAGATACTGGTTTGACTACATACTTTAATACACGTGTTTCTTAGGGCAGAGTTTAAAATATCTGTCCGAAAAAATTAAAAATATTATTTTATCATTTCTTGTCTATGTATGTAATGCCTGTTGCCTGCAGTATTTTTTAAATTGTGCTTCCAGGGGACTGCTGCAAGTGTAGTTAAAAGCACATGCTCAGTCGACAGAGAGCAGTTTCAGATGATTATTGGAACCTATCGATTTCATCAAAGATGCTCCATTAAAAGCTCGGGGATGTTGATCCCTTTTGACTTCCCTCAGCAATGCCAGGATGCGAGAAGCCACGTGAGAAGCAGGGAGATTTGAGGGTCCCTTTGCAACATTTCATTTTACACCAGTCAAGTTAAACTCCGCATATTTGATCAAATATTTATTTTTCCCCTTGTTGTTTCCCTGTCCCATTCAATACTTGGCTGAATAAATCAAAGGGACCCCAGCAGCAGTTAAAGCGCCCTCTGGTTACGAATTGTTTACTGACGGCCGCGGTCATAGGATAATATTTTAAAAAAACAAGCTTGTTTCTTACAATAACTGTTTATTATTTCACATTATTTGGGTTTGCATGTTTTGGAGGGAAGAGGGGAAGCCAGCTCAGTGTCTACACTGTGTTTAATTAATCGTGTACTCAACTTCAGCTCACATACCACATCCAAACCCCTGGGAGGCTTTTTCATAAGCTCATTGGGTTTGTGTTTTGTTGTCTATATTTTTTTTTTTTGTTTGGGTCACAATCTTTTCATTAAATGCTCTGAAATCGAAACTTCTGGCCAACGTGTGTGTCTGACAGCCAAGCTATACCACAACCAAAAAAAAAAAAAAAAAAACCAAAACAAAATTGTATATGTATTCAGATCTTCTTTAAAGGGAAGACAGCCACAAAAAAAAAGGAGAAAGGCTACAGTTTCAAATGCTTAATAGAGCGGTGCGGCTCATCTCTGGCAATAGAAGGGGTACACTTAAAAGACAGACTTGGGCATGCAATATTTTCCCCACACATATATAACCCGATACCGTTGTTGCTTCTGCATGGTGTTTGGGGCTCTCTGGACAATAGAAAGCCCCGTTGTTCTCGTCAGTGCCGGAAAACGGCGAGGAAATAAAGCCCTAATGAATTGGTTTGGGTGTATTTTGTCCTGCCGCACACCAGCATTTGAAACTCGTCAGAATTACTTGCAAAATATGTTCCTAATCCAAATAAGTAAAACGATACATGTATAATATAAAACATAGTTAGGCGAGCAAGCCTCCGGATGGCTGGAATAAAATTAAATCGCAGCCTAATTTTTAACAAGATAATCCGCCAAAACAAGCCAACCTCCCCAGCAGCACCACCAGCGTGAAAGAATTTCTAGTAAAGATAAAATTAGTGGGGCCGTCATTTGTCACCTAACTTGGCACAGACGCTGTTCCTAAACCTCCTGTCTGAAATCCGCCTTCTTTGGAGCAAATCCAGAAAAGAAAAAAAAAAAATAAAAGGAAAAAAAAAGAAAAAAGAGGAATCTGGCACACACGCACGTTCCAGGGAGCTGACAGTTCCAATATTAAATAACTATAGTCTGATCGCATTAATTTTTGGAGCTGTATAAAATTTAGTCCACGGCTGTATTCTCAGATAGGCGGCGCATGCACTCCCGCACAGACTGCAAGGCCGTTTACGTTTTCACAAATTGCAGCTTGCCCATGTCTACAAATAAAAGCATATTTTAATTAGCTCGCAAAATGCGTCTCTGGATTAACAGCGCTGATCTTTTGGGTTATACGGGCCAATAATAAAAAGATAAATCACGGTTTAACACGATACGTTTTGAGATTTCCAGTCAGAGTTTGCTTAGGCTGAGCTGTCGGTTTTTATTTATTCCCTTTTTGTTTTTAATTTTAGTTCAACCAATAAAACGGCTTAACGACGCTATTAATGCATCTATTATATTTTTCTTAGATCAATAAAATTTTATTTTGATAGTATTGTCTATGTACGCCATGAATTTAGATTCTCCACGAAAACACCTTCTCGCTGGCTTTGATATTTATCAGAATTTTATTTGCTCGGTTTTATAGACCCTCGGATAGCTTTACTTACAGAAGTAGAATTAAAAAGAAAGTAATTCTCGTCCCCTGGCGTCCACAATATTCTTTAAAATTTCTTTTAAATAGGGGTTAAGTTCCAAGGGACACATTGTTAAGCGCTGGTAACGCAGTAGCTGCACTCAGCGCATGCCAAATTAGCTCAGTTTAGTCAGAATTGACCATTATCTTTTATAGTTACGAATCAAGTGAACATTATTAGTTTTACTTCGCTGGGTTTGATGATGCTGGTTACTATTTGCCTTGGCCTTGTTAGCGATTAAAGAAAGCGGAGATAATGCAGAGCCGAGCTGAGTTCATGATCTAGACGGGGTCGGTGCCTTGACCATCAAACCGGCTCCGTTTACTGCGGTCAACACAACAGCCCACGGCAGCTCCCGCGGGACCTGACACGGGGCTGGGGTAACCCACTGCTGCAAAACCTAAATGGGGAGGCTAAAGAACACCTTCAAAAATTCTCACCGGCCTCTGTGCCTTTTGTCTGATTCCCCTGCATTAGATCGCAGAGGGAGGAGAAGCCAACTCGCGTCTCATCGATGCACTCCCAGTCATTTCGGCTGACGAGGATTGCAGCGTACTTTTTATAGTACTTTCCTTCAATTTAATCCAATTTTTAAAAGGGAGCTGCTTATTTTAAAAACAGCTTTGGAATGATTTCAAGCGTTTCTCCTCGGTTCCGTATGGCTTTTAGATTTGCAATCCGTTTCTATTTAATTTGGCAAATGCAAAATAAACATACCGCAAGAGCGGACTTCCCCAGAGTAATTTTTATACCTGACTTGTGTAGAGAAATGTATTTGGAAGGCGGCGCTGGGGCTCACGTTTCTTTTTATTTAGATCTGTATTTATGAAGCTAAGCCTATTGATAATAGCCTTCCTGTATACCAGCCAATAAACCAGTTCCTTATGTGGTATTAATTTTGTTAGTAATGATATGGCCCTCATAGGAATCTGATAAGAGTTCGTCCATCGCACATTAACACATCCGAAGTTAGTCGGGTTGGGAAATCACAAACAATGTTACAGGAGGAAATGCGGGAAGGGAAAAAACCTCGAAGGGCTTCTATAGGCTGGGAGATCTACCCCTGTCACCGCATCCCACGGGCCGGTCAGAAGGAAACCGCGATGTGATGCTCGCCCCACCACGCTGGAAAAATCAGGCGCCTTTCCACGGAGATTTTATGGGTGTTTCAAAGTTGTAGCATCCCCTGCCTGCCCTGGTGCTTCCCGGGGGCGCGGAGGGACGCCGGGGAGGGCCCCGCGGGAAGGGACACTGCCCTCCTGCCGCAAGGAGGGATTCCTCCAGAGGAATGTCACGCTGTGGAAAAAAAGCTTTTCCCCGTGGCAGGCAAATATTGCGAGACAAGACCACGTGGGGCCTGACAGATCCGTGGGGCGAGGGGGAAGAAGCGCTCCCTGGGGGTCTCGAAGGCCGAGGGTAGGGGCCGGGGAATTCGGGGCGCCGCGCCTGCTCCGGCACACCCCTCCCCGCAGGCAGCGGCCCCAGCACCGCCGCCGGTGCCCTCCCGGCCACGGCAGCCGCTGCTCGGCGGGGGCTCTCGTCCCGGCCGGTGATGACGCCCGGTCGGCGGCCGCTCTCACCCGCCCGACCTGCTGGGAGCGGAAAGCGGCCGATGGCCCCTTCTCCAGGCAGCGTGCGGGAGAGAGGAGCGAGTGATGCTCCTCAGGGATGGGCAGCGGGAACTGGGCAGCCTCAGGCTCCCCTTGAACTAAAGTGCCCTTATTCCGCGGGCCAGGCAGTGAGGCGACTTCAAAATGGCATAAGCGAGAGATGATGGAAGTGAAAGCAAGCCATCATTAAGCATTTAATTACGAAATCTATCTGTCTCTCTGCCTGCGTCCCTGCCTGTCTGCTCTCTGTCTGCTACCTCCGCCACAATTACATATCGACTGGACCGGGCTGTCTAGTATCTCGGTATTTATCTGGCTACTCTTATTTCTATTATTTAGTGCATTGCTTAACGGAGACGATGCTTTTGAAGAGGCGAAAGTGAAAAGACCCAAATGGAGCGGGAGGGAGGGGAGATATAAAAATGATCGTCCAAATATAAACACATCAATAAACACGGTGCGCAGCATCCTGCGAGGATCCATTTGAACTGCTCGCGTCTGGATTCTTTCTGTGACATATGTCTGGCTTTATATTTTAAATGGTAATCAGACCTCAGTAAGAATCCAGCGTTAACTAAAGCATTAGAAGCTGCAACCGCACAATCAATCCTCCCAGAGTGGCATTGCTCCCTAAGAGATTCCTCAGCGCAGCGGCGAGCATTTTATCTCCAGGAAAATTAAGCCCAGCCTGGCGTCGTGGCGGTGATGTTAGGCTGCAAGCAGCCCCCTTCCTCGGTAGTTTAACGCGGGAGGCACCAGGCCCCTTTACGGTTTCCAATGATCCGTGATAAACAATAACACGTCTTTTATTTCTTAAAAAAACGAGACAATCAAATAAAATGAGCAGAGGCTGAGCATAAAACACCGGGCGAGCCGTGGCTTTATTAATTTCGTGTGACACATAGGCTGCGGAGGGAGGTGAGCAGGCATTGCTGCTGGAAAGCCCAACCACGGGGAGAGAGGAGCGATAGTAAAAGCTTCATCTGGACACGGCTTCAGCCTAGGTATAATAAACATCAGGACCGCCGGGCTATTTTATAGCGGTGTGTGTGATAAGAGGGGAGAAAACTTGGAGCCAGTACCAGCACAGCCCTCTCTTTCCCCTTCCCCTTCCCCTTCCCTCCCTTCCCCTTCCCCTTCCCCTTCCCCTTCCCCTTCCCCTTCCCGGGAGCGCGGCTCCCGCCTGGGCGCAGGCGCTCGCCCATATGGTGGAAGTGCGCGCGCCCGTGTGTATGGAAATCCATATTACACATTAATATACATCTATCTTCCAAATTCAGAGGTCGACCTGAGAGCAGCTCTGTGCATACGAAACCAGACGGGGAGGGGTTGCTGGGGAGGCCCGGGCTTCCATTGGCTGCGGGCGCCTGCCGTGGTGCGGGGGTATCTCTCATCATATTCAGCATGTTTTGCACAAGAAATGTCAGCCAGAAAGGGCTATCTGCTCCCTTCGCCAAATTATTCCACAACAATGTCATGCTCCGAGAGCCCGGCTGCAAACTCTTTTTTGGTAGACTCCCTGATCAGCTCGGGCAGAGGGGAAGCGGCGGGAGCAGGAGGCGGAGGCGGAGGAGGAGGCGGCTACTATCCCAACAGTGGTATCTACCTGCCACAGGCGTCCGATCTGTCCTACGGGCTGCAAAGCTGCGGACTTTTCCCCGTTCTGGGCAAACGCAATGAAGGTACTTCTCAAAGCATGGTCCCCAACTCGCACTCCTACGTGTCAGGGATGGAAGTGTGGCTAGATCCTCCCCGGTCCTGTCGCATGGAAGAGCCGGAGAGCCAGCAGGCCACCTCGTGCTCCTTCGCTACAAGCATTAAGGAGGAGAGCTCCTACTGCCTCTATGACTCAGAGAAATGCCCCAAGGGCTCGGCCGCCACAGACCTCGCTCCCTTCCCCCGGCTGAGTGCCGAGGTCAGCCCAACCAGCGGCGGCGGCGGGGTCCCCGTCCCGGGCTACTTCCGCCTCTCCCAGGCTTATGGCACTTCCAAGAACTACGGCGCGGGGCCAGCCGGGGCTGCCCCCTTCCCTCCGCAGCCCCCCGGCCGCTTCCAGACGCCTCCATCTTTGCCTCCCGTCCCGGAGCCGGGGAGGAAGGAGGATGAGGAGCGCTCCCCAAGCCCCTTGGCGTGCGTCTCCCAGAGGGAGGACGAGACTCAGGCTTCATCTTCCACCGTAGAGGAGCTCTCTCCAGCTCCATCAGAGAGCAGCAAAGCTTCTCCAGAGAAAGAGCCTGTAGGTAAGCGAATGATGATGGTGATGGTGGTAGTGATGATTAAAGAGAAAAAAAAAAAAAAAAGAAAGAAAGTAAGAAAAATAGTCGTTGAGGATCATAGTGGCATTGAAATGGCGAAAGGAGGATCCCAGCTGCCCCGCGGGGCTGCCAAGAAGCGCTGCTCAGACTGACCTTCTGAACTTTGTAATATTCGGGCATGGGGTTGCCGTAAAAATTAATGTCCATCCTATAGTTTAAAACCCTTAGAGCCTCCGCTATGGGCAACTTTAGCCTGCATGCTGCTAAAACATATAGAAAAACAAGATCAATCTCTCCCCCGTGATGTGAAGGTGCGTACCAGATAACAGAGATGTTTGTAAAGCATCCAAAATAAGCAATAGGCAGTGCCAATAAATAAACCTATTAACGCGGTAAGTTATATTTTACGATCCAGAATGCTTTTCGGAATAACAACCGCGCTGAAATGTGCCATCTATGAGCTGCTATCAAATTAGACTGATGAATGCACGGCGAATATCCTTCAGCATCTACACTAGATAACAGAGCTGTTATTTATACTTTTCCTTATTTATTTCCCTTTCGCGTCCCCATGGCAAAAAATAACTCCCCTTCCCCGGACAGCAGACTTAGCAGGAGCTTCTCTCCGTCCGCCTTTCGGACGCCCTTTTATTCCTTTCAGGCGACCCGTTGGAAAGTAGCATTTAAAGAAAAGGAAAAAAAAAAAAAAGAAGGGTCACCGAAAAACTGTTAGAGAGCCAACCCCAAACCACTAACCACTCTGAGCCATTAAGGGATTGGTGTTACCTCTTTCCCAGTCAGTTCCACTGTTAGAAATCACCTCAAAACGTTTTTATTGTTGTTATGACCGCATTTTTTCTTTCCCGAAATGGTTGGAAATGAGAAGGCCACGGCGAAGCTCTCCGGAAAGGCAGGGGCTGAAGGCGGGGAGGCTCCGGCTCCCCAGCTCACCTTGTTTTCCACCTCCGTAGCACGCTTACAAAATCCGGATCCGGAGGCTTTGTTTTTTTGGAAGCAGGTGCCTGGGGGGAAGGAAATAAGACTGAAGGCCCTTCAGCAACTGCCCCCAGTACCAAAGGGCTCGGAATGGCCGACAGGGAGAGGGTAGGAGCTCGTTTTGGAGGGTCGGAGATAAACTACAATCCGGGGCACGCTGCCCCGCCAGAGGCTGTCCGGAGGTTTTTGAGCAGTGCCAGTTCTTACCCGGACATATCCAAAACCTTTGGGAAACCGTTCTGAAGCTCTCGGTTCCCTCAAGGACACCCCACATTCCAATTCTCCGCAGCTGGCGGAGCGAGCCCATCGCACACACAGACACAGGCACACGCACAGATGCTCCTTCCTTCTCCCCCACAGCTCTTTGCCTCCTACCCGATGGTAACGTCCATTTTTTACTTTCTCAAAACTAGGCAATTCAAAAGGAGAAAATGCAGCAAACTGGCTCACGGCAAAAAGTGGCAGAAAGAAAAGATGCCCCTATACCAAGCATCAAACTCTCGAGCTGGAAAAGGAGTTTCTATTCAATATGTACCTGACTCGTGAGCGTCGCCTAGAGATCAGCCGCACAGTCCACCTCACAGACAGACAAGTTAAAATCTGGTTTCAGAACCGCAGAATGAAACTGAAGAAAATGAACAGAGAGAATAGGATTCGGGAGCTCACAGCCAACTTTAATTTCTCTTGATGAACCTATAAACACATCTTTATGGTTTAAAGAGCCAGTATCATTTTCCTAGGCTGTATTCATCCGCACCTGTATGGATTAACGATTTTAGGCGCTCTCAATATGTCCTTAACCTCTTAAGAGCTACTTTGGGGGGTGGGCGGACTAAAGTCACGCTAAAGCACAAAATGCCGTGTGTGAACCTCCCGTCTTCCTTCAGCCTTTCCCGGGGCCAATTTGTTTCCTCTAAGCTTTGAAACACAAAAATACCATTTCAGGAGCTGCAAATATGTTTCTCCCTATCTGTCTCTGAAAAGTAAACAATCCTAATTAAAGGTGCATTCATTTAAAATATAAGTGCTGTAACTTGGACTGTACGTAGCTGCACAATGAAGAATTTAAGCGTTGCCATATTTCTATATATTGGGAGCTTTCCCCTTCTCTGTTTGCCTTTTCTCCCCCTCCCCCTTTTTTCCTTCGAAAAGCGGGACTTAAAATAATGAAATGCAGGCATCCTTTAAAAGGGTTTCACGGGAACGGGTGTTAGGAATTATTTTTCTTTCTTTTTTTTTTTTTTTACACTTTACCTTAAAAGCCAATATTACAGCTTTAAATTTGGCCAGGAAAATGAAATATCTTCTCTTTAAAGGTATAAAAGATTTCGTTTTGCTCATGGACTAAATTATTACACTTACCTCTGAATTTCTCTCGCTGGTTGTAGATATTTACTTTATGTAGTTTTGCTTAAATATGTGAATTTGGTGATTTTCTTTTGTGTCTATATATAACGTTACCATTGGTAACGCATGACAAGCACACAGAAATTCCCCCTTGAAAAGAAAATAGTCACTTTTTTCCTCACTAATTTCACTGAAAGTATATATCCTGAACATCAGATGGACTTTCTGAGCCAGAGTCTGAGATTGCGAGGGAGAATATGTTCGTCTTCCTTTATACTGTGAAGTTACATTCATTAAAGGGTCAAACATATAGGTCAAAAAATTAAAAAAAAAGATTAAAAAAAAAAGAGAAAGAAGGGGAAAAGCTATAAATACAGATATGGATAAATGTCTATTATTATTAAAATGCCGATACTGTTTTAAGCAAATGCATTCTATCGTTATTATAAATGTTAGTTCTAGCTATATCTAGTTCTTACCTTAAATCGGAATAAATTAATATTGTAATGCTGCTGTGCGTGAAAAAGACGATGTTTATGTTCTCATAGAAGAATAAAAAACCGTGGAATGAATCCTTTTAATTTTACCTCTTTTTGTGACTGTTTATCCTCAGGTTCTACTTTATGTCTTCGAGAACTTTTACAACAGGAATAGTTGCCTAAACCCCCTGCAATTACTTTAGGAATCTATTTAAATATTACCTAGACGGTCGTAATTTGTCTGGGCCATATAGCGATGGTGCTCTAAGGTTTGTCGGCTTTTGTTCAGTTTTATGACTTGCTAGTATATCTGGATTGTTGCTGTCTTGAACGAGTGGTTTCAGTTGACTGAGGAACTGCATAGACTGAGGAAGCAAATTACTATTTCTTGAGGGTAGGGAAACGATATATTTCTTCTCTTTTTTTTTCTTTTTTTTTTTTTTTCCTTTTTGTTAATCGAACACCTACAAGTGTGCGGAGATCTTTAATTCCAGAGGACGTTGACAAAATTCTAGCTTTATCTCAGGGCTGAGAAGAAATCGTAAAGGTGAGATCATGGGAGGGGGGGAGACCCCAGCCTCGCCTCCCTGCCAGCGGGCCCCTCCAGACAAGGCTATTCCCTACCTGGCTGCATGGGGAAGAGCTTATTTCACACAGGCTGCCTTCCTTTTTTTTTTTTTTTTTTTTTTTTTTTTTTTTTTTTTTTTTTTTTGCATCCTCTCTTCCTTGCTGCATGTTTAGCTAACAGGGTCTTTGCACAAAGGGAACCCAAAAAGAAGGCTGGAAGAAAACAGACAGCTAATGCTTCCTTGCAAGGGTATATGTATGCCGGGAGGAGGGGGGGGACAGACTTTGAACCCGGGCTGGCTTCTTGGGAGCCGTTAGCTTTTCGTGATGTAACATTGTCGTGCACGGCCCTTTTTTCCCCGATTACATCTGCATGGAAAGGCGAAAGCTGCCCGCGCGTGTGTGTGTGGGTGGTTGTTATTATATTTTACTCTTGTTTTCATTAACCCACCCGAGGCTGGCCGAGGGGCGCGGAGGGGCGCCGGTGGGGTGGGCGGGAGGGCGAGAGGCATGTTTTAGTCACGTTTCTGGTTTTATTTTCGTAGCGGGATCCTTGCGTTAAGGACCACGGCAATGGGGAAAGTAATAATTAGCGCCTGAGAACTGCTCTGTGGTTTAGGTAGTTTCATGTTGTTGGGGCTCCACCTTTCTCTCTACAGCACGAAACTGCCTTAATTACTTCAGTTGATATCATCACCAGGTATGCTTGGTGCGAGGGTCCTTTCTACCCGAAGAAATCTTAGCGCTGAAATGAACTGTAGGCGTCAAGTCCCAATGCCATTGTTTCCCATCTGCAGCGGAGCCTCCTTTGATTCCTCAGATAAACACGGCAGCCGAGGGGGGAAGCTTGACAAGTTCTTCAAGGTTAGCTAGCTCCTAAGCGAGTCCCTGCCTGCTTGCGGGTTTTTAATATATCTCGTTGGCTGCATTCAAGGTCAGGTGCGTTTTTGCATTCCGCTCGGCGTGGGTCGAGCTCGGGGGGCCGGCGGGAGGTGGGTGGCTGTTTTATTTTTCAATCTGGATTTATTAAAAACCGAGATACCTGAAAGCGTGCCTGGGGGAGGGGGTGGGGAGAGATCAAATCTACCTGCCCCACTCCAGGCGTCATCAAAAACTGGGGCCCGGAGCGCAGCGCCCGCGGCCGGCTGGACCCACCGGCGGCGGGGGTGCCCGGCGCCGCCGGCGGCTCTCGGCCCCCGCGCTGGGGAGGCCGGCGCTGCCGGAGCCTGGCGCACGGCTCGGCCGGCTCCGCGCCTCCGCCGTCGGGCCCGCTACCCCGGGGCTGCCCCGCGGCCCGCAAGGCCTCGGTTACGATCACGATTGCAGTGCGGGCTCTCCGCGGCGGCGGAACGGGCAACAGCGACCTCTCCGGGCCCGCTGCCGTCGCCGCCACCGCCGCCTTTTGTGTTCGCAGCGCGACCGCGGGCAATGGGCGGGCTCCCCCCGGGCCCTCCGCCAGCAGCCAGCGCCGCCGCGGCCGCGGAGCGGGGCACCCTTCGCGGAGGAAGGGAGGGCGGGGAAAAGGACAGAAAACTCATTCGTGGCGCTTTTATTTCTATTTCTTTTTTAGCGGTCGTGATTATGTTTGCCTTAAAAAAAATAGCAATAGTAAAACCTAAGAACTTTTTCGAAACTTCAGGCTGGGCTGCAGGAGCTCAGATGAGTTTGGATAGCGGATTTCAGCCATACTCAGAAAAGCAGTCGTCCCCGATCGGGGCAGGAGCAGAGCTCTGCATTGCAGTCAAATTTAAGTGCTTGTGTTTGCCTCTCCACACAAGGTCTGACGAGCTATCTGCAGTGTCTGTGTACATTTCGGAGAGTGTATTTACAGTTCTGTGTTTGTGTGTGCCTGTATGGCGTCTTTTGCCTCTGCCCTTTTGATTCCCAGTTGAATCGCCTCATACTGATTTTGGACTGCTTCCTCCAAATTCTGAATCATTTTTTCTCTTCACTGTGCCAAAACCCCTCCGTGGCTTCGTACCACCACTGGTTCCGTGAGAGAGGTCTGCAGTGGCAGGAAACCCTGGGAAAGGCGATCCTGAACTTCCCGTTCAGGCGAGATCGCCAACGCCCGCGAATTCCTGCCCCGCGCCCGCGTACGCTGAGCGCCTCCGTGGTGCGCGGCTAATGAAGCAGCGCTTGAAGCTGCCCCCCCCTGCTTAAAAACCGACGGGATCCTTCCTGATGCAGCCTCCTGGTGCTGGAGTTAGCGGAATAGGAGCTCTGCTCGTTCGGTTGTGTTGGGATAGAGGACAGGGAGTACTTTTATTCGGACATGATCGCTCCAGCGCTGCTTCGTTCCTGGGAATTCTGGTTTCATATAGCATTTTAATGTCAATGTCTGTTTCTGCCCTGTTTGAGGTCTTTTGCCCCCGATGGTGGAAGTCACCAAAACCTTAAGTAATTTGCAAAGTAAATTGATGAAGCGAAATCGCCTACGTGGCTCGTATGAAAAATGTACTTTTGGTGAAAATGGACCTAAAACGGCGATAAAAGAGTCGAATATCCCAGCGTAATTATCAGCAACGTGATCGCGTGAAAAATATCTAATTATTTGCTGTGTTTCTCCTCTTACTTTCTGTACAACCTCTCCTGCCTCTTGGATGTTGGCAGCGAACAAATGCGGAATTTTACAGGGGAAATAAAAACGCAGTCACGTTCTTTTAAGCGCTATTGTTATTGTTATTCATTTGCTATTAGTTTTGGTGACGAACCAAAAAAATAAAACCCGCTGCTGAAGTTGAGAACCCAAATTCGAATATAAACATCCAGGACTCCTGCAGCTAAGATTATTTTTTCTGAATGGAAAAGGAAGTTCTACAATCACATTTCACCACAGCTGACTCTTAATAATAAATACAAATGACGTGGAGTTCCGTCTTTCCAGGAAAGAAATACAATTATTTTTTTCTATTACGGAGTGTCTATACAATGGGGAGAAAAAAAAAAAAAAAGAGAGAGAGCTTTATTTGCATTTTTAAAATTGTTAGAAAATAACGGGCCCCTTGTTTATTGAGATCTTGAACTGTTCCACGATTTTCGAACTCTAATGGGGGATAATAGTTTCATTATGAGCCTTTGTAATTTTGAATGTGGGAGACAGCGGTGTTAAAATAGGCCCTCTGTAAGATTTCGGATTAAACTGTTGAGAAGACATGAAAAGAAAAAGAAAGAAGGAGAACGAGAGAGAGAGAGGGAGAGAGACAGCCCACATAGCGATGTAAAACTAATTAAAACCACACTTTCGCATGCACAATATTTACACGCGATTCTAATCATTACTCAGTCGTCCCTGCCATTTGCTGGGCTCTATTTTCAATACAAGATATTTCGAGTAAATTGAGCCTCTCACGGAGATTTTTTTTTGTGCCCTCTGCATCTTAGTGACCGCGCTCCTTCGCCAGCCACGGGGATAAACAGCGTGAATGTCCGCCAGGGAGAAACCAGGGAGTCGCAGGCACATGTTTGCCAAGAGCTCAGCCACTACTTTAATTCCTAACACTGGACTTGGATCTGGCCGCCTCTTACTTTCCCCCGCGCACCCTCCCCTCCTTCTGCGGAGGATTGTAACCCTCCGCTCGGCTTCCGATGCCGCTAGCGTGTGTCCTGCAGTCACAGGAGGTGCCAGCAAATAAATAACTATATTTGCACATAAATTTGATTCACCAGAATGCCGGACGGCCGGCTGCGAACGCCCTTTTGATAGCCGCCTGGAGAAGCAGGGTGCCTTTCGGCAGAGGGGAGACGGGGCATTTTCTCCCCTTTCCCCCCGCTGCTTCCCTGCATAGTTGAAGAATTAATTGTGGTGATAAATACCGCCGCCCGGCTCTGCCCGCAGTCCTTCCCATCCCGGCCAGGACGGCGGCTCCCTCCGGCCACCGCCGCACCGCCGCCCAGCCCCGGCTCCTCTCCCCGGCCTGGCGAAGGGGTCCCCGGTCCAAGGGCAGGGGCGGCGGGGAGGACGAGGAGGGTGTTTCGGTCACTGCCACACCGTGCCCGGCGGGGTGGGGTGGTGAAGTGCAGTTTGGTGCGGGCCGGGCTAAATACCGAGCCAGCGCCTGCCCCTGTCCTTCTCCGGCCGGGCGGGGAGGGCCGGCTCTGCGCCGGGGTTTCGGAAAGGGGATACGTTGAATTTGACTTTCCGCTGCCAGCTCTGAGCCGAACGGAACGGTATTATTTACAGTGGGTTCCCAAACTAAACACAATAGTATAATTTAACCTTTCCAAGCACTCGTAAATTTTTACTGCTGTGAAACACAGCGATGCAAATGAGCGCGCTCATAGTTACTGACTTAATAACAACCCCGTGGCTCCCGAAACAATAACTCCTTATGAAATATAATAAATGTATATTTAAATACAGTATACCGCAACTACTATTTTGCTCTTTTTATTGCTTCGGTTATTGTATCGTTTTATGTGAAGGTCTCCGATCACAAGGGTGGCGGGATTTTTTTCCGCGGAGAACACGACCCACTGATGGGATGATTAATTTTGATATAAAATAGTCCGCTTAAACGAAAAAAAAAAAAAAAAGAAAAGAGAAAGAGAGAGAGAGGGGAGAGAGAGAGGAAGAGAGAGAGAAAGAGGGGAGGGGGGCTGTAATACGGAATCTGATCTTTTAATCTCAGTTGGCCGCAATTAAAACAAACCCCGCCGTATAACTCAAATATCCCTTTGCATAAAAACATATGGCCTCGCTATAAAAATTATGGCTGGAAAACACTGACCCATTAATAGCCCGCGGACTGATTTATACTTTATTGTTCTGCTACCCCGCCACGTGACAGGCGCAGCCAATGGGCGCCTGCGCTGCCCTCAACTTATTACTGACTCTACTTCTCCGCCAGCACCAAGTTGTTACGTGAAACCCGCAGCCCCGAACCGCGGCGGGTCCGCCGCCGCCCGCCCGCCCGCCATGTCGGCTCCCGGGACCCTCAGCAATTACTACGTGGACTCCTTCCTGGTGCCGGAGGGGGACGAGCTGGCGGCGCCCCGCTACGCCCCCGCCCCGCTGGGGCCGCCGCCGCGGCCGGCGGCGCTGGCCGAGCACCCCGAGCTGGCCCCCTGCAGCTTCCAGCCCAAGGCGCCCGTCTTCGGCCCCCCCTGGAGCCCCGCGCACCCCGCCGGCGCCAGCGGCGTCCCCGCCGTCTACCACCCCTACGCGCACCACCAGGCGCCCGTGGCACCGCCCGACGGCAGGTACATGCGTTCGTGGCTTGAGCCTGTGCCGGGCTCCTTGTCTTTCCCCGGGTTACCTACCAGCAGGCATTACGGCATTAAACCTGAACCGCTGGCGGCCAGGAGGGCTGACTGTACCACGTTTGACACTCACACTTTGTCTCTCTCTGATTATGCTTGTGGTTCTCCTCCAGTTGATAGAGATAAGCAAAACCACGAAGGCGCATTCTCTGAAAGCAATGGAGAAAGTGAGGCAAACGGAGAGAAACCGCAGATCGATCCAAGTAAGTGGGACGGCGAGGGTAATGGACTTCAGGGCTCTGCGCCGGCCGCGGGGAGGTGTCGAGGCACTGGGGCTAATTACGCGGCCGAGCACCGGCCGCTGCCGCCGCCGCTGCGCCAGCCCGCCGGGGTCTGCCATCTGCAGAAGCCAGCGCTGCCTTTCTCAGGCTCGAACGGGATCTAGGACGGCTCTGGCTTTCCTGGGTGAAAGGAAAACAAAAACCCACCCTACAACTGCAACTTAAAAAAACATAAAAAAAAAAAAAAAAGGAAAGGAAAAAAAAAGAGGGAGAGAGAAATGCAATAGCCGCCCATCCTCACTCCTGCCACCCCAACAAACTCAGCAGGACGTGCTCTCATCCTCCTGCCTCGCCGCGCTCCCAGGCGTGGGCAGACGCCGGGGAGACGGGTGCCTAGAAAGCACTGGATATGAATCAGATCTTTTTTGAGACGGCTCTCAGGACGGGGCGGCTATTGCTGGGCTGAGAACAGAAACCTCGCCGTTGACTTGGTTCCTCCCCTCCCCCTTTCTTCTCCTCGGTGGAAAACCCCGGGCTGGATGCTCCCAGGACTACGAGACTGGTGGCAAAGCGCCTCGGGATTACTATCGCGATTAACGCCGTGCGAATAAGGGTCCTAAGAGGGCGAGGGTTTAATTATGCCAGCTGTAGATTAACTCGCCAGCTCCCTGGGTTTTGCCAGGGATGACACAGGAGAAGGTAGAGATTAAAAAGACAAACAATTTCGATGACATGTTGATCTGGCTGGTTACTCCCCGGGCTGGCAGCTTGAGGTGTGGAGAGGCCAGGAAGGAGGGAGGGAGTTAGAGAGTGAGGAAGAGAGAGGAGGAGAAAGTATTTAAAAATTGTATTCTCTCCAAACAATAAAAAGGGCCAGGGGAGGCGGGGGCAACGGGGCTTTGCCGCGTGTGGTTGCGTGTGACCTCCCCATGTGTCTGTATTTTGGAGTCCATTGTGCCTCACGAGCCTCTGTGCCTGGGGAAATGAGAGCCACGTCCCAAACACGAATACCGGGACACCTGATGGGCTCTTTCTGCGTGGATTTCCCTCCCAGCCCCCTCCCTCCACCTCCCACCCTCCCCCTCAGCCTGAACTTCTGTTGTTTTCGTTGTAGATAATCCGGCTGCAAACTGGCTCCACGCAAGGTCCACCAGGAAAAAGCGATGCCCTTACACCAAGCATCAGACACTGGAACTGGAGAAGGAGTTTCTGTTCAATATGTATCTCACTAGGGACCGTAGATACGAGGTGGCCAGACTCCTCAATTTAACAGAGAGACAAGTGAAAATCTGGTTTCAGAACAGGAGGATGAAAATGAAGAAAATCAACAAAGATCGAGCGAAGGACGAATGATGGCGACACGTGGGTTAAAATGAAAATGCGTAAAGTAAAAGAAAAAAAAAGAAAAAAGTTTAAACAAACAAACAAACAAACAAAAAAACATCCCCTCGAGCCCTGCCATGCAATGCGTCTGGGTCCAGGCCTCATTTTTCCCTTGGCAAATTCTGATTATGATTGTACAATGATAGTCACAGAGGCCAGATTGCCAGGAGAGGTACAGTAAGACTTTTAATTTTCTAATAGGAAAGAAAAAGGGGGCATTAGCACGAAAAGGCTGTCTAACTGGCTTGTATAAATCTACCTGTTTCTTCACTTATGGAAAGAAAAAAAAAAAAAAGAAAAAACTACCTTTTCATAATGCACAACTATTTACGGACTGTATAGTTTAGTCTACGTAGTTAATTTTATTCGCTTTTTTGCGTGGCAGAGAGATCTCTGCTCTAATACTTGAACACTGTGTTTTATTGTGGTAATTATGTTTGTGACTCAATTTATGTGCTTGGGTGCTGTACCGGATGTAATGGTGTAAGCTAGAATTCAATTTGAACTCAGGTTGTTTATTATAAAAATTGCATAGAGTATAGCTCTGTAGTGTATTAAGTCTTTTCTGTATAATTAGACAGTTAACCTTTGATTGTAAAATATATATATTATATATATCCCAATGCAAAATAAAATTTAAAAAAAGGTAGAAAAAACCGTTCGTTCGGGATGTCTGGGAATTATGGTTCTCAAAATATGAAGCAAGTCATTTTAGTATGCACAGTTGATACATATATAGTACTGTCTTTGTCGGTTGTATATATAATCTATATATTAAAAAAAAAGTAAATAAACAGACTAGCTTAAATATTGTTTTTGCACCAGTGAGCAGTTAGCAGATTTCGGAGCTATACGTATATGTGAAAAGGGTAACTACCTATGGTTTATGTTTGAATTTTAATCGAATGATTTGATGGTTATTGTAATGAAGGTTAATTTTATTGATAATAAATTATACATTATAAAAACCTACATTTGGTTATTGTAAATTTGTATCCATTAAAAAAAAAAATCTGGGAAGTTATGTCAATGCAGAACGTACACTGTCTATTTTGAAAGTTACCTCATGGCCTACTGACCAAATCGTTGTGTTGAAATGATATTTAACTTTTTGCCAAATAAAATATATTGATTCTTTTATATTTTGTGATGTTTTAAGATTATTGAGGAGAGATTCTTCCAGCAGATGTGGCGGGGCTAGGGCAGCTGCAGAGGCGAGGGGTGGTATTATTTTAGAGCCAAGGCAAACCCACGGTTTTATAAACGCAGCCCCCAGGTGATGGAAATTTGGTCTTATTTTTATCCGAAATGGACAGATTCAGGTCCTAAACGCCATAGCTTCTCTGAGGATAGGGATTTCTTCCCCCCTTCAGGGCGTGATTTGGTAAGCTGGTGCTTAGCAGTGCGCGGAGGGAGCCCCTTGGATGGCAGCGGGGCACGGTGCCGAGCGAACGCCGTTTTAATAAAATTCGCCGCCGAGGCGGGGGAACTAGGACCAAACCAAAATGTCCGACGTTCTTCAGCGCGGACAATAATGTAAATCTGCTCAGACAGCGACATTTAAACTGAGATTGTTAATTAGCCTCCACCAGAAATGTCCAGCACTAAGTGTGCTTCCACAATCCCGGTGAGAAGGCTCGCCTTACCAGGGCGTTCATTTCAAATTCCCTGCTAGAGATAATTGCCCATGCAAAATATGTTATTTCAAACGTCATCCACTTTTTTCCTTCCCGTGCCTTCATTTTTGTAATTTTTCCCCCCCTTTTAAATGTCCCGTGGCAAATAAATACAACCCGTTGCGTTTTACTAGTGCCTCAGATTATATATGTATTTATAGATAGATATAGAAACAGATAGAATTTTACTGACAATTGTGGTAGAATTTATGGTGTCAATTTTAGTCGCTGATTTAGCCGAAGAAAAGCGGTGGGCTGGCCACAGTCTACAGCAGAGAACACGAAATTGTATTTATTTTTAAAAAGAGAAGGATGATTTCTTTGGAGTGGAAGATTTCCATACATCCCCTCCCCATTTCATCTACCCCTCCCCCGCCGCCCCAAGCCAAACCAAGCTCAGCAACAAAAGAAAATAGCAAAGTCTATGAGCTTGCTGAAATTTACCCTTGTTTTGGGCGGACATCTTACTGCTCACGGTGGATATCCTCCATAACATGAATCGCAGCACAGTTCTACATCACACAGACCCTTGCTTGCAAATATGGCGAATAACAATAAAATTCTTCTTGTTTTATGAAGGTACCTTTACACATATATACATATATATATATATATATACATATATATATATATATATATGTGTGTGTATATGTATTGAAAGCAAAATAGGACGGAACACGCTTATGGTCTTGGCAGAAGTTGTTGTTAGGAAAATTCAGAGCCATACTACGGTGCAATAAAAGAAAATGACTGCTGTAACCGTTTATGGGGTGTAAAACGCTGCAGGGCTGAAGACAAAACTTAGGGAGCCGGCAAGAAGTTTACAGATGTGCAGAACCGCGGGAGAAAAAAAAATGCTTTCGACTTCAACTTAAAAAAAATAAAAGGAAATAAATCCGAGGTAAGATTTGATGAGTTCTAATTAGCAAAAGGGAGCCCGTTCTGGCGTGCACACACACAAAAAAACCCCTAATTGATCCCCGAGCCAGTATTTGGGGATGCTGGGACGCCCTCTGTTGTTGCAGACAGAGGCAACTTCAAAGAATCAGCATTAAGAGTGTGTAATAAATGACGGGTCTGCAAACTGTCTGGAATTCGGCTCTTAATGAGTTTACAACTGTCCAGCCACAATTAAGATTTTCTACAAAAGCCTTTTCATTTGTTTTGTCTGGCTGTTTTAGATAAAGCGGGAGAGCGGAAATAACAACCTTTTATTGGCCTTCCCGTGCTTAAATCCAGGCTGGGAGGTGGACATTTATCTTGCCGCGGGCTGGCGGGCCGGGGCGCGGGCCCCGGCGGGCCGGGCCGGGCGGCGGCGGCGCGGCAGTGGCGGCCGGCCGGCGGCAGGTGGCGCTGTGAGCCCGCGAAACGGAGCCCGGCCGCCCTCCGCCATCAAGCGCTCGGCCGCCTCCCGACAGCTCCTAAAATGTCGACTTTATGGGAGCATAACCGGGCTTGGGAGCTCTGAGGTGGTTTTGACAAAGGCCGATGGGTTTGAGGGTGCTTTTTGCCCCCCTTTATCCCCGAGATTTTTCCCGCCTTAACCCGCCGAGCGGGCGCCGTCAGGGTGGCGTTTGCCGCCTGGCCACGCTTAGGGCACTCGTGGAGAAAGTGAAGCTTGATCTGCACCAAGGACATACTGTGCATTTTTAATTCTCAAAATACGGAGACATTTCCTATTATGTGGTAGAGACGGATTGAGCCCTGGCACCCAACTGCCAGCTCCTTCTTTTCTCCCTTGTCCCAAACCTTTGCCTCCTCTCTGCTTAAGCTTCGAGCCTGCAAACAGGGTATCCTGATTTCCCGAAGGGCTGGTGTGAAATGAAATATTGGGAGAAAGGGGGAATTGAAGGGTTCGGGCAGGATGTAAGAGGGTCTCCCCGGCTCAGCCTGGGAGGAGAGCGCCCGAAGATCTTCACCCTTGGAGCTCTGGGGCCACCGATGGATTTTCCAATGCCCTTGTCCGTTCCGCGCGGCTGAGACAGCCGTGCGGGGAACCGGCAGTGCTGCAAAAATCTAGTTTGAAAATTATTTACCGGCCGATGAAATTCCTCAACAGCTGTCTTTGATACAAATAAAAAGCCCTGCTTGTGTCCGAAGCAATTTCAGCTCTGTGGGACCCGTTGTGATTATATTACACAGATGTGAGAAGGCTGATGCTCTGCAAACTTGACATGTCTCTCAAAGTCATTCCTAACTTGTTCTCGCCGTCTATTTTGTTTCCTCAAATAGTTTTCTTTTTTTTTCTTTTCTCTTTTTATTTTCTTTTTTTTTTTTCTTTATTTTTCTTTTTTTTTTCTTTTTTTTTTTTGCCGCTTTGCTTTTGTTGGCTCCCGCGTCTTGAGAATGAGACTTAGTGTGGAGTTGTGGAATATTTTCAGATGGCAATTGCCAAAAAAGACGGGGGAAAAAAGTAATTGGAAGGAAAATAAATGCAGGAGGAAAGGAAGCATAAAATATGGGCTGAAGTATAAACGTTGTATTTCGTAAGTTTACGCCAGACAACTAAACAAATCCCTGCATAGTCCTCTGTAACAGAGCTACTTTCTCTGCATCTTACTTACATTTCCTTAAATCAAAGACATTCTCTTTATATCGAAATTCAGCACTGGGAATGTAGTGAGCTAGGTTTTTTTTCCCGCACTGATTCAAAGATTTAATACTTTCTAGGGATAAGGATCAACAGCCACTCCCTGCTTTCTAACAAGAGCCTTCCTATCAAATGTTTGTCTACAATGGCATTGCTAAACTTATTATGAGTAATTATTTTTTTCCTTGGGCAGTAAAATTATATTGAAATTAAAAAGTGTTTATGCATCGTCATACTAAGTAATAACTTGGCACAGCATGTTCCATTATAATCGTGGATAAATTATGGCGAGAACAGATTCCAAACCAGCAAAATCTTCTCTACTATGAACCACATCAAGATACTGCTTAGTACACAAGCCATAATCATGTAGTGCTCCCAGGTCGCTTATAACTTACGAGCACCGTTTTATCACTACATTTTACTTCCCGGAAAGCTCAGTGCCAAAGAGGGGTAGTCCAGACCTTACAAGGAAAAAAAAAAAACAATTAATCCATCCTAGAGGATTATTTTTTAAAGCGTGCGAGAATATTACCATGACCAAAACCTTGAAATCTGCGCCTGTTCACCCTTTCTCGATTGGAAAAAAATAAATTCAAATGCAAAGCGGATTTACAGGCACGATAATCTAGCCTGATTCTGTAAGCGACAAAACGGGAGATTTCAGAGGGTGTTTCAGAAGCAGCGTTATGCCCAACTCGCAGAGGGTGGGGGGAGTCAACAAGGTGGCAGGGACCCATGTCTAGGGGTCCTTCTAGCATTTATTCAGTGAAGGCTTTTTGATAAATCTAAACGGCTGGCAGGGAAAAATAAGCTGCAAGCAAAATACATTTTAAAAAACCGTGGCGGCGACAAACACACGTAAGCAAAGAAAAATACATAAACGTGCGAACTGTAGAGAATCAGAGAGCTCGAAATGCAACCAACCACCCAGACAATCTATTCGGTCCTACGCTATCCATATTTAAGTCTAGACATTGGTTATATTTGCTGTTTCTTTTTTCTTGCATCTTGGTATGTTGTCACCAGAGGAGCAATTTATTGGTCTAATGCCATCTACTTCAGCCTCTTTGATCTTCTTGGTCGTCGTTTTGTTTGCATCGCATTCGTTTAAGTTCTTGGGCCTCTATTCCCTTCCAGCAGCCTCTTCTGCCGGCATGCTCCCGCACCGCGATTGCGACCGCAGGGATATTGTCTAATATTGGTGAATTGGAAGAAATAGCCGAAGGGGCTCTTTCGGCGGCTTCTCCCTTAATGCCTGCGAATAATAACTGCGTTTTCACATACTTAACACTTGGCAAGCATTTACATACATACACCACATCTGCATGCTCCGAAGCACCAGTATCTCAGGGATCTGCTGATTTCAAGAATTGACTTGCTTCTGTCAGTAACCTGTGCTCATGGGGCTGCAATAACCACGCGTAAAGGGTGCCAAAGGGTGCGCGGGTGGGTGTTGGAGGTGTGCAGGGGGGGAGAGGGTGCTCCACGTTTACAAAACACAAAGTTTAGGGTCCGTGCGAAATATCGGCAAGAACAATTTTAACTGGTGAGAAAGTCTTTGTACACGGGGCACCAAACTATAATTGAAAGGAGAATTTCCGGGGCAATTCCATTGTGCTTCTTCCAGTTTATGATGTGCAATACAGGCAGGCAGTAAAAGCTGTCTTTACCAGGACTCCCTGTCTGAGGGAAGGAAACTCATTTTACGATCCGTTTAAAGGAAGGGCACGGAGCAGCATCCTCAATGGAGAGCCATTCGCATTGTTGGGGATCCCAGTGTTTAGAAAAGCAGCAACTCTCCCCGTCATGCGAGCGTACCGCTGCCGCCTAACGCTCTGGACTGCAAGGTATGTAGGGCGGAAAGGTAACTCGGGCAGGAAAGAGGCGGCGGCGATTTGAAGCCATTTGCAGGCGATTTCTTCAACTCTAGAGTTTCGGTTTATTCTGTATTTTCTTCCTGAGACATTCAGAAAGTTGAGTCCTCAATTTTTTTTTTTAATTTTTTTTTGGCCATTATTTGTAGTGGGTGCTAGGGGTTTTTTGTGCGCTCTGTTGTTGGGTGGGAGTTTTTTGTTTAGTGGATGTCGTTGTTTGTTTGGAGGTTTGGGGTTTTTTAGAGTGTTTTTTCAGTGTTTTCCCTCCTTTATTTTCCCGGGGAGGGCAACTGTGATTTTCGCCCCTCCTCGGGGAATGGCTGCTGGGAAGCGCCTTGATTTCCGCGGCTCGGCAGCCCCTGGGGGCCGGCGGGGGTGCCCTGGCACACCCTGTGCAGGGTGGCCGCCTGCTTCTTACCATTACAACGCGCAAACAACGCGGGGTGAGGGGGGTGGGGGGGGCGGAGAGGAGCCACCTCCTTTAAACCTGGCGCACACAGATAACTCCACGCGTGCACATTTAACGCTTTAAAACCTGATTTCTCCCAGCGCCCCGCGGTCCGTCAGCGCCCGGGCGGGGCGCGGTGTCCCCGGGGCCGGGCGGGCGGCGGCTGAGGGCGCTGGCGGGCGGGCGGCCCCGGCCCGTCCATGGCCGGGCACCGTCGGGCCCCGGCCGGCACCACCTGTGAGGCGGGCGGGGATTGGTGGGCGGTGTCACATGACCGGTCACGTGCTGCGGGCAGCTCGGTCCAAAAGAAAATGGGGTTTGGTGTAAATCTGGGGGTGTAATGTTATCATATATCACGCTACCTCGTAAAACCGACACTGAAGCCTGCCGGACAACAAATCACAGGTCAAAATTATGAGCTCTTCGTATTATGTGAATGCGCTTTTTAGCAAATATACGGCGGGGGCTTCTCTTTTCCAAAATGCGGAGCCTACTTCTTGCTCCTTTGCAAGCAACTCCCAGAGAAGCGGCTATGGACCAGGCGCGGGTGCCTTCGCCTCCTCCATGCCCGGCTTGTACAATGTGAACAGTACCATATATCAAAGCCCGTTCTCTTCCGGATACAGCCTGGGCTCTGATGCCTACAACCTGCATTGTTCCTCTTTTGATCAGAACATTCCCGTCCTCTGCAATGAGCTAACCAAACCCAGCTGTGAGAAAGCGGAGGAAAGCAACCTGCACAACCAGGCTGAGCCTAATTTCCGGATATACCCCTGGATGAGGTCTTCAGGTAGGGGCGAGCGGAGAGGGCTCGGAGCCGTGGCAGCCAGGCAAAGCGTGTCGCCAGGATTACTGTCAGCACAGCCTTTATGGTTTTAATTATAGCCGAGGCGCCATTGCGTAGAAAGCCCGTGGCATTGTATGTAAATGAGTATCATAAAACTTTTTATTGCCCAATTAATGGGTTCTAGCCTCGTAAATTTATTTAACTCCATTTGCTATGGAATTTTTAGCATTGAGTTGATTTGCGCTGTTTGCTATGAAAAAGCGGAGAGCTGGCTGCGGGCTCCCGGGGCCCCCACGGATTAAGCGTCTCCCCTACCCTCTTGTCGAAGTTGGGAAAAAAAAAAAATCCCGCTCGCTGGGCGAGGCGGAGGGGACAGAGGCGTTCGGGAGCGAGGGACGGCGTGTCGAGGACTTTGCCAGCTCGCGTTGCCGAGACGTGCCACTCTCGTCCCCCCTGCCCTTTCCACGGAGATAAGAATCTATAGAAATGTACTAAACAGGAAAACGGAGGGGGGAGGGGGCACTGGGGCACGAGTGTGCGTGTGAAAAAGGAGAGCTCTCTTCTGGAGCTAAATGCTATGTATTGTTTACGATCCAGGCGGGATGGGTGGGGGGAGCCCACGACATTAAAATAAAATAAATACAGCCCAGCCTTCCAGCTTTTTATTTCCCCTTGCGAAACGTGAAAGTCTGGAAGGTTTTAGGGAAATACATCGCCTGGGGGAAAAGTTCCTCCTCCCAAAAGCAATTTCCTCCCCCACCTCCTCGCCTGAACGCTTTCTCTTCACTTTTTCTAGGTCTCGAGCAACTTAATTTTTGCCCTGCCTGAGCAGGGCAGTTCGTGTGGCTGAAATGTCTTTGTTAGGGCAAAGTGGGGGGGCGGGTGGAAGTCGAAGAAGGGGATCGTTCCCTCTGGCTCGGCCACTTTTCTGCTTGTATGCTTGTTTATTTATTTATTTATTTAATTATTTATTTATTAAAAATATCAATAAGAAAAATAAAAAGAGAAAACTTTCCACTTCTCTTCTTGTCTAACTCCTGGCCGTGTGTGTGCCTGTTTTCAGGTCCAGATAGGAAGCGAGGGCGCCAGACCTACACCCGCTACCAGACCCTGGAGCTGGAGAAGGAATTCCACTTCAATCGTTATCTGACTCGGCGGCGAAGGATAGAGATCGCCCATGCCCTCTGCCTGACGGAGAGGCAGATCAAAATCTGGTTCCAAAACCGGAGGATGAAGTGGAAGAAGGAGCACAAGGAGGAGAGCTCCAGCACCCCGGCTCCCAACGAGCCCACGTCAGCAGCAGCCTCTGTCGAGAAAGTGGAAGAAGACGAAGAGGAGGAGGACTAAGGAGTCCCACTCGAGGAAGTGATCTCTTAGAATAGTGTGTGCACATGACAGTTGGAAAAGCTCCCTTTAAAGGAGAAAGAAAAAAAAAAAAAAGAGAGACTTTTTATTAAAAAAGAAATCAGTTCCCTTTAATGATCATCTTGAAAGCAAGCATTTGCAAACATGCAAACATTTCTTGGGCTGGTCTTCCAGCCTTCTCTCCACTCTCCCATACTCCCCAAACCTGCCCTATGCCGAACCTTTCGGTAATATCTCCTAAGAGCATCTTACAATCAGCTTGGTTTTTTTTATCTCCATTAACCCAAACCTGGGTGGGCTTCTTCAGGGGACATTTCAGTGGGAGAACTGCTGCTTGCACAGATAGTAAACCGTGACCTTCCGAAGTAACTACCTGACTCCATAGTCCCAATCATGTGTAAGGGGAAAAGTGCATTAGGCTGACATTAAGAAAAACTACCTAATTTTGAATAAGTAGCTCTGCACTTCTCTTTTTGTTTTCTTTTTTTTTTAATTGTTGTTAGAAAAGTATCTTAAGTAACAGCTACACTAACAAAAGGTTAAACAGCAAATAAGGGGGGGAAAATGTTCCACAAACCACTACAATCTACAGCAATTATTTGTACTACCTATTTTCCAGACTACCTACCTATATATCTTGCTCTGCCTACCTATCTTCGAAAGTATACTGTATTTTAGTAGTCAAAAGGATGTTACAAGATTACTGATGTGAATCGCGAAATGCTTTTAGACATGTAAGTGTAGTCGTTCAAAAAGCACGCATCAATAGCTTTGGTATAGAATTTGGTACCGAAAAGGCTGAATATATTTAAATTTAAAATAATATATTTATTCCAAAGCAATTATAAATGAAAACCATATGCTGCAATATATCTTTGTTCTCGATTCTTTGCTATTTCGAGAGAGGAAGCAAACACACGCCAATATTGTACAAAGCGGTTTAATATCTCCCGTTGGCTTCTACCTTCAGCTGCTTCTGCTAAAGGCCGTTTTCTTATTCTACATTGATCTTACTTAATATAGCGGAAAGTGTTCTTTGAAAAGTGAATTTAAATGATCATGTAACCACCTTTAAAAAAAAAAATCCACAAACTATTTGTCCTGATTATCTGAACGTGTTAATATGTAATACCATGAGTTTTCCTACAATAGCAGATATTGTAATTTTTTTGTCATTTATATTCGTCTTGAACCTCATTTGTAAGATCATGTCATAAATTGGGAAGTATGTAATTAATTTGGAAACTTTGTAGCATGATGTATTGTTAAGAACTCTGTATAAATCCGTCTTGAAGGTTTGACTAAAGTTTATTCACAAATTGTATGTTACAATGTGTTTCGGTGTGTTCGTTGTGAACATTTGGATATGCCGTGTAAGTATTGGAAGTGGGAAAAAAAATGTCTGTGAACTCTCTTTGGAAGTGATACCGTGTTCAACTATCTCCCACGATAAATGTGTTTTATGTTACACAGAAAATAAATATGCTTGTTGACAATGAAATGTGTTTCTTTATTAAGGAACCAGTTCGAGGGAAACAACAAAAAATATATTACATAGACTAATAAAGAAATTAGACCACCTAAACATTTTTTTTTTCGGTAATCAGAAAGGGAAAAAAAAAACACCAAGGTGATGAATTGATAGGAATCAGTCAATATCTCTATCTCGACTTTGTGATTTTTTTCCTCTAGCGTTGTTGATTAATAAAGCGGAAAGCCTTCTTTATGGGAGAGCTTCCTTCCACCGTGTTCCCGTGTCCTCTTGCAGTCATTACCCCAGTCCAGACGATCGGCGATCAAGTCGAAATCTCATGCAGTGAAAGAATATTTTGTAATGAACAGAAAGTGAAAGACGAAACTTCCAAGTGTAAATGATCTGATGGGGTACATGTGTGGTTTGTGTGTGTGGCTTTCGGGGGCCAGGGGGCATCACGGTAGCACGAAAATGGGGCAAAACTGCCCCGCTTTAGAAAACGTCTTATTTTTGCCTGGTACCACGTAATATCAATGAGATCTAATATTACCCCCCCACCACCACCTTTTTTTTTCCTAATTAAAAGAAAAAAAAATCGAACCTGAAAAGTCCTTTTATTCGGCCGGGTAAATACAGGTAAGACCTGGAGCATTATTTGCGCTGAAGTTCCCTTTTCTCTACTACACTCCGTTCCTGGTCAACGCACTAATTGTTATTTTAATAAAATTAGTACAAAGTCTAGGTCTTTTAAAAAACTCCAGGGCTGCCTCTGTGGTAAGATGGCGCCTCTCTAAGACCTGCCTCTTCTTAGTGATGAGGAAAAGGCCATAAATCCGTTGTTGTTTATGAAAATTTACAACTTTGCAATACAACTTTATGAGTTGTTCGGTTTTTCCATTGGTCGTTGTCGGTCATGTGGATGGTAACCGTGAACATGAACTTTTTTATAATTTCCCTTGCGAGAATAGAGCCGCATTCTTTTGCTGAGCTCTGTCCTGCTTCGGATCTCTCTGGCTTTCAATCCCCATTTCATTTGTTCTTTGTAAGGCAATAGTGAACAAAGTGTGCTGAGGTTCGGCATAAGCAGCCGCCTAGAACACAGATCCGGGATGGCAATTTCCAGTTCCCCCGCTGGAAGGTGTGGCATATTGGATTCAAAGCACTGGCGTGGCAGATTTTCAACTTGCAACCTGGCTAATTTCCTGCTTCTTCTGGCACCAAAAGGAGGGCGATTCGTCTCCTGTGCAGCCAAAGCGACAGCTGTCAAAGTCGCAGGGGCTCCTGTGAGCCAGAACCTAAAAGGTGAGAAATGTATATGACACTACTGTAAGCAGGGAAAAATGGTTTAATACGTTTAAATATTAGACATGTGCAATTAAACCAAATGGAAATGTTACCGGCCAAAAATAGAGATGGCTGCAGCTCAGCTGATTTTAACTTAGGCAGTGCATGCAAAAATATGCCTAAATAAAATGTTTGTTTTATGTGATTTAGCAAGGAAGCGGTGGATTTATTTTTTTTTCCACGAAGTTGATTTCTTTTTGCCTTAG
The DNA here is from genome assembly GCF_012460135.2 of Molothrus ater. Taxonomy (NCBI): domain Eukaryota; kingdom Metazoa; phylum Chordata; class Aves; order Passeriformes; family Icteridae; genus Molothrus; species Molothrus ater. Next base: position 34,216,025 of record NC_050478.2, on the reverse strand, counting down.
GCAGGGGTATATTGTGACGTTCAGGTTATTTTCTAATAATTCAGTTTTACAGCATCAGTGGAGGGGATTTTTTTTTCCCAGCACGGGGGGAAAAAAAGTGATATCCCCAAACATTTTTAAATATTAATTCGCAGTATTAACTCATTAGCTTAAATTTCATTTGCGGTCGAAGAAATTTAGATGTGATTTATTTTTTTACTATTTCAAAAAAAAAAAAAAAAAAAAAAAAAAAAGGAAAACAACAGCCAAACAGCACAATGTCTCCTAGCTTCTCTGCCATGTCCGGGAGGTTATTTCTAGACGGGGGGAAACGGCGCGAATGTGGCTTAGATTTTCTTTATCAGATCGAGCGCTGCCTGCATAAATCCCTTGCCCCGCCGTGGGTCCGCTGCCGGCGGCTCGCGGCGTGGGCGGCTTGCGCGCCTCGGGTGCGCGGAGCGGGCTTGGCGGCGGCTGAACCCATTTCAGCGCCGGAGACGGAGCTTTCCCCCCCCTTTCTCTCCTTGTTGTGACTGTTACGGTGCGGCGCTGGGGCGGGGGAGCGGCGGCCGGCGGGCCGGTGCCCCGCGGTGTGCGCCGGCGGGGGGCAGCGAGGACCCGGGGACGGCGCCCCCGGCTCCCCCGCCGCTGCCGCCCGGCTCCGCTCCCGCCTCCTCACGGCGAAAGAGCGGCTCGGAAGGCTTTAAACGGCGGCTCCGGCTCCGGCTGTGCCGCCGGGCTGATAAAGCGCTGGATTTGCATTGCATTGCGGTATCCGCCGGACTGGAGCTGCAGTGAGCGCCGGATTATTTATTGCGGTGGCGGGTGCTCAGTGCTGCCACGGCGTGGCGGGACGGCGGAGGCGGGCGCCGAGTGGAGCGGCCCCCGCAGCCCCTGGAACAGCAGCGCTGGCTGCTCGGAGGAGCCCAAATAAAAGACCAAGAGGAAAAAAAAAAAATAATGCGGCCTACCTTTTACTGTGGGAGTATCGGAGCTCGCCCCCGGGCAAAATATTCCGGCAGGACCGGCTCTGCCCACTCCCCTTCCCCTCCGATTCTAGCTCGGTGTGTGTCAACTGCAAGTTACCACGGTGGGAGCCGGCTGGGGAGGACCCGCCCGCGTCCCCCCGGCCGGGCTCTCTGTACCCCGCCAGTCTAAACAACGGTCCGCCTTGCCCAAACTGTTTGGATTAGGAGCTATTAGTTAAAGGTTGGTTTTGATGACGCTGGCGAGCACGAGGATGATTTGAAAGTGGTTTTATATACGAAGAGAAGGAGGCTTTTAAGCTTAAGAGGGTAACTACTCCCGCACCTGTATCCGAAAGTGGCTGGGGTCGCGGACGCGTTTGCGGCGGGAGGAGGAAGGCGGAATGTTCTGTGGAGGAGGTGCTGGGGGTGCGTGGGATTACGAAAACAAATAAACGGGGTATGAAATACACAGGTACGGCAAAGTGTGACTTTGTTGCAGTGGCAAAATGCAGCGACTGGCTTTCTTTCTGCTTTTCAGAGTGGGGGCGGGAATGGCGAAGGAAAACTGCTGTGAAATGTGTCCAGGCCGGACATTTCCTCGGCAGACTTGGGGGGCAGCAGATTATTGTGATTCGGGGTTTTCTGGGGTAGGGGGAGGAGCGGAAAGGACGCCTGAATGTGACTGAAGCAGAGATTGCGGTGCAGATTGCTTGGCTGTCACTGTAACTACTCGAACACGACCCAGTCAGGCAAACGTGCAGATTTCATTCCTTTTCGTGTTATGGGATCGGCGAATAAATGTTTTCGGTGCCTGCGATCGGGCTTTCACAACTTGGTTTGGACGCAAACAGTAACTTGAAAAACGGGAAAGAAACAAAAAGGAATGGAGGAGGGGAAAAATCAGACTGTAGTCCATGCTACAAAATGTAAATATAACTAAGCCTGGAGAGATTTTTATTTTAAAATTTGTTTTGGTCTTCGTGTGATGTATTCAAACAAAAGATCGTCTGCCCACAACTTTTTGGAAGTAAGGCCGGTGGGGTTTGTTTGTCCCGAGTATTCTTTTTCTCATGGTGCGTTTTCGTTCTGACTTACTGGCGAAAATATGCTCTTTTAAAAGCCTTTTCGCATTTAGCATGCTGTGTATGAGTGCTTGCTTGCTGGAGTTTCCTCCTTTTTAAACTCTATTCTCACCGAGTAAAAAAACCCTTATTTTTCCGGAGAAATCTGCTTTTCAGGAAATACATGTTTCTGAAATGACCTCTCAAAGCATGCAGCTAGTGAGCTGTAATTCTACCAGGTGTGTTTGTTGATTAGCTGGGCTGAAGAGGTTAAGGAAGTTGAAAAAAAACCCGAAGGCAATCAACATCTGAATGTGAAAGTCCAGCTGAGACTGCAAACAATACAAACTATTGTGGAGCGATGTTTTAACTCACTACTGTTTTATAGGTATCGTAATCTGCCCCCGGAAATGAGACAAATAGTCTCCCAACAACAACAAAACTGTCCTTTGAAAGCTGCTTTAGGAAACGCTGCTCGTACGAATGTCACTTTACGTGACAGAGCGCGTTTAAAATTAGTCCATTCAATCTGTTGTAATGGGCAGGGATTATGAGTAAACACATATTGGAATGAACAACCCCATGTTATCTGCAGCAACTGCAGGGTTACGGCTGAATTAAACCCGCATCAGCGAATTTCATCAGAACAGTTACTGTCCGAGCCCTGGGCCAAGAATTATATTTCCGCTATGGGGTAACTGCCATATTGAAAAATGAAGGTGGAAATGTTTGTTTCGTGTATTGTTCTTCCCCTCTTAAAGACACAAATCTACGTTTAATCAAATTATCCCGAGCAACAACGAAACCGATTGGCTTCCGCTGAGTCACTAGAGGGGTTGTATTAATTAGGAATAGTCCTACTGGCTCGTTTTTGAATTTGAATGTTTGATACCCTCGGCTCTACTCTGGCGGGAGGAGGGTAGACTTGGGGAGAACAGACACATGGAACTTCATCTGGGCTGCCGGGGGGCGCCGGGAGCCCATGCGGCTCTTCCCGAGGCCTCCTCGGGCACTTGGTGCAAATCAAAAATCCCACTCCCCAGAAGGCCACCGCCCCAACCTCCTAATGCTGGGGATGTTCATTAAGATACGAGACCTCTTCCACTGCAGGACGCGTTAGCCTCTCTCACAAAAGCTGGATTCGGCGCTGGGACGGGCTCCCTGAGCTCCGAAGGGAAGCCTTAGTAGAGGGGCAATTTTCGACTGAATGGATAAATAAATGCGTTTTAGAATAGCTTAAAAATCCTTGAATGCAGTTGTGGCATCGCGACGGCAAAACGGAGAGAGGCCGGGTCCCCCCCTCGCCCCCCAGGCTGCGCGGCGCTCCGCTCCCCCTTTCACGTGCTCCCTCCTCTCCAAAGTTTCCCTTCGCAGCATCCTCCACCGCCGTCTCCTTCCCTCCCTCCTCCCTCCCTCCGCCGGAGCGCCGGGGGCGGCTCGCCCACCCTTCCCACGGGGTTGCGCGAATCCTCGTCGTGGGGCCTCCAACTTTTAAGGGCGCCCCCCTCCCCACCCCTCCGGCAGCCGGGGGGGTGTCCCCGCTGCCCGCTCTCGCACCGCCCGCGCTGCCGGGAATTATCGCCGCTCCTGTTGTTGTTATTATTATTACTGGATTATTTTCCCGCGCGGGGGCGGTGCCGCGGCGGGGGCGCGGCCGGTCCCGCGGGCTGCGCGGGGAGCGCGGCGGGCGCGGGGCGGCGCGGCGGGGCCGGGGCTGCCGGTAAGTTGGCGGCGCGGTGGCGGCGGCCCCGGGGGAGCGGGCGCCGCGCGCGCTCCCATTGGCCGCCCCGCCGTCAGCTGCTCCTATTTTCTGCTGTCGCTTTTGGCGCTCGGCCATCCAGAAACAAACCACTTCGATGACTCCTAATAGTTATCGCCAGATGTACTAATACACAACAAATCACGGTCCGGGAGAGGGGGAGAGCAAATGAGTTCCTATTTTGTGAATCCCACTTTCCCGGGGAGCCTGCCCGGGGGCCAGGACTCCTTCCTCGGGCAGATCCCCCTGTACCCGGCGGGCTATGATGCTCTCAGGCATTTTCCGGCTTCGTACGGGGCAAGCAGCCTGCAGGACAAGACTTACACCTCACCTTGTTTCTACCAACAGTCCAACACCGTCATTGCTTGCAGTCGGGCTTCCTATGAGTACGGAGCCTCTTGTTTTTATTCGGACAAGGACATTAGTAGCGCCTCTCCTTCCGGCAGTGGCAAACAGAGGGGGCCCGGGGACTACCTGCACTTTTCTCCCGATCAACAGTACAAAACCAGCGGCGGCCAAGCCAAAATTATAAATGACGAAGGCACCGACCGGAAGTACACGAGCCCTGTTTACCCCTGGATGCAGCGGATGAACTCCTGCGCTGGTAAGGCATCTCGGTGCAGTCAAGGGCGGAGAGGGGAGGAAAAGGAAAAGTTTCTTTTTTTTTTTTTTTTTTTCTTTTCTTTTTTTTTTTTTTTTTTTTTTTTTTTGGCTAGATAAAGTCCAGATTGCTGGAGAAACACGGTTCCTGCAGGGCAATATGTAACATGAAACCTTCGCAGGTTTAGATCTGGCACGTTGGCACCCAGAGAATGGTGGCCAAGGTCCCAGTATGTAGGTTTACTGGTGAAAGTTACAGGGGAATCTTTGGAAAGTAGGGAAAAAAAAAAAAAAGGAACAAAGCACTTTTATCACTCTCTCAAAGCCATCCCAAAGCCTCTGCTCTGCTTCCTCATTGTCAGAGAGCGATGCATGGAATATGCCCTCTGTACTGAGGATCCAAAGCATTTGTGGTACATTCCTCCTCGCCCCCCTCCCCCAGCTCATTAGCCTGTGAGTATTGGATATTGAGAGCACGTTTCTGGGGCCGTGGGCGCACTTCCATGGCATCGCGAATTTTTTCAGACTTAGGAGTGAACTTCACATAATTGAACTATTCTGTACAGGAGTGGTACTGGGGGAATGGGGGGTGGGGGTGGAGTGGGAGGGTTGTACTGGGGTGACATTTATTTTTTATAATCCCAAATTTAAACGTTTACTTCAAGTGTTTGCTAATGACTCGCCTTCTCTCCCATCCTCCCGAGTTTATGTTTGCAGCAGGGTAGGTCTCACTCCTTTTTTTGAAAATTAAACTTTTAGCAAGACCATTCCGATGCTGCTTTGCATTCAAGAGCAATAAATTCCGGAGCAAATGGCAAAACGCTCTTCTATGATCTTTAGCTGATGTCTATAATTATACTTAGAGACCTTCTGCAGTCCCAGCCATGGCAATGGCTGTGTGTTTGTGTCAACACAGCCACATGTGCGTGCACACACACACGCACAGAACATGCGTGAGGCTTCCCGGGTAGCACACGTGTGCCTGTGCCTGTGTGTGCGCACAGGCTCCCAGCGCGCACAGAGCAGCCTCTGCCCAGCGACTCGCACCGTGCTACCTCCTGCACCTTCCCCACGTCCACCTTAAAGCCTCTTTGTATCCCACTTACCCCGTAAGCACACTGCACATCTGCATTTACAGCTCGTCAGGCAGGAGAAAAGGAAAAGAGAGAATTTTAAAAAGAAAAAAAAAAAAAAAAAAGAAAAAAAAAAAAGCCTCCAGGAAACCAGAGCAGCTTCCCCCACTCCCCGTGATTGTGCCTGCAAAAGGAGGCAGAATATTCTAATCGCTCTTTCTGGTCTGAAATCAGTGGGCCCTGTCCAATGCGATCGTTTTGTCTTTACTTCTACAGGTACAGTATATGGAACACATGGGAGACGAGGGAGGCAAACTTACACCAGATACCAAACGCTAGAGTTAGAGAAGGAATTTCATTTTAACAGATACTTAACCCGAAGACGACGTATTGAGATTGCAAACGCTCTCTGCCTTACTGAACGCCAGATTAAAATATGGTTTCAAAACAGGCGGATGAAATGGAAAAAGGAAAACAAATTCATAAATTCCACACAGCCCAGCAGCGAAGACACAGAGGAAAAGTCAGGGGAGTAGAACCACGTTTAATAAACGCTACCAGGCCTTTCCTTAGCGCTTACTACTACTATTAGTATTATTATTATTTACATTGTGTTCCTTCTGCTACTGAAATCCTATAGGTTTGTCACAGTCTATTAATCCCCAAAAGGCTTGGTTAAAAGATGTATATTTGCAATCATCTGTGACTTACTCTAATATATGTGGAAGCCCCAGCTTTCGAGCTACAGGCATGTATGTATGTAACCACCTTCCTAAAGCGTATATGGCGTCGGTTAAAGCATTAGAGAATTGGCCCAGAATTTTAAATGTTTGAGATTAGCATCTCAAATGGGTGAGTGTGTGGGTGTCCCTGGTGTGCTTGTGTGAGAAAAGATAAGCAAATTATTTTTTATCTTTTTTTTTTTTAATTAGAAATGCTTATATTGTAGAAAGAGAAGAGATTTTAGAAAATATTTGGTTTATGTTTTTGCTAGCTCCCGTTACAGCGGGCCATCTCGTTATTCTGTGTTTGGGAGTTTATGATCCGCAGGGGAGAAAAAAGTTTTAGTTATGTATAAGATATTTAAATAGCAAAAGGAAGAAAATTGCTTTTAAAAAACGTTGTATAAATCCCTGTGTATAAACTTTCAGTTAAAGCAAAGATGAATTGCAGGGAGTTGTTTTGTTGTTTTTTTTTTTTTTTTTAATGCCGCTAAACTGCTTAATCTGCACTATAGAATTAAAGTAAAAACTCGGCGTTAAACTTCAGGGGAAGCGAGGGAAGAGGTTTCGAAGCGGGCAATTTTCTGTGGTTCCCGTTGAGCTTACGCTAAGGTTTTGGTGAGCTCAGCTCTGCACTGAAGGGGCTTTGAATTATGGACTACATTTCTTGGAGCTTCGTGAGCTTAGATTGATCTTTTTTGCTTTTATCTTTCTTTCCTTCTCTCTTTCTTTCTTCCTTCCTTCCTTCCTTCCTCCCTTCCTTCCTCTCTTTCTTATTTGAAGAAAAGGTCTTATTAACTTAGGGATTTTCTTTCCTGCTTCTGCGGTATCTTAATTCACATTCACATTACTTAGCACTGGAAAAAATAAATTGATACTTTGAAGAAAAATAGCTGCCATAAAATGCTTCTACTTCGAGCTTTGTAAAAGTAAAATAAGCGCAGAAAAAATATTGATTAATATATATGTATATCTCTCTATATTATATTGCGTGTGCATGAGTGTGCATGTGAAGCTGTGTACAAATGCACTTGTATACGCATCGAGGCTCTTTTGTTTGGAAGGCAGCACAATTTGGGCTACCACTCTAAATGTTTTAAAAGCCAGATCTGGAGAATATAATGCAAAATGGCCACCACCGCATTTAGAGGATTTTTTTCTCTCCGAGAGGCGATGAAATAACGGCAGCCGTAAAGTCGCCTGGAATCTGACCCCCTAGTTGGAAAAAACGCCGCACGATATTCATCTTTAATAGATATCTGCCATTTCACATCGGCAGGACCCGGCTGCCTCTCGAAAGCTCCGGCACGGGAATAAGTGTGGGGGAAATTATAAATCTATGTATATATATGTAGAAGGGACATAAGCCTTGCCAGCACCCGAGAACGGATCCTATAGGATTTGTGAACCGGTGTAAAAAAGCCCCCGCACGGAGGACAAGGCAGGCACAAAGCGGAGCGCTCTCTGCACACCCGGCTCGGAGGAGCAATGCCCGCCAGCCCCGCAGCCTCGCCGCCGCTGCCGCTGCCGGTGCCGGTGGCGGCGGCGGCGAGCCCCGCTCCACTCCGCGCCTCTCCGCGCCGCTCCGCGCCGCCGTCGGGGGCCGTCACCCCGGGCCGACCCCGCGGAGCCGCCGCCATCCCCCGCGCCGCCAGCGGGTGGCGCTGGAGGCCGGCGGACGGGCGGGCGGCGGCGGCGGCGGCGCGCACGGGAGGCGCGCCCCGGGCCGCCCGCGCCCTCCCAGCTCCCCCACCAGTGCACGAGTTTACCTCTAGAGGTCATCAGGCAGGATTTACGACTGGACAACAAAAGCACGTGATGTGAAGCCGTACCCCATATTTGGGTGCCTACGTAGGAGGGAACCAAGTACATGTCCCAGTCATTTCCATAATTCATCATAAATTGTGCAAGGGTGCTATAGACGCACAAAACGACCAAGAGCCACAAATCAAGCACACATATCAAAAAACAAATGAGCTCTTATTTTGTAAACTCATTTTGCGGTCGCTATCCAAATGGCCCGGACTACCAGTTACATAATTATGGAGATCACAGCTCGGTGAGCGAGCAATACAGGGACTCCGCCAGCATGCACTCCGGCAGGTACGGATACGGCTACAATGGCATGGACCTCAGCGTCGGGCGCTCTGCTTCCACTCACTTTGGTGCCAATGAGAGACCCCGCAGTTACCCGGCCAACACCACCTCTGCCTCGACAGAGCCCAGGTACAACCAGCCCGCGACGTCTTCCCACTCGCCTCCCCCTGACCCTCTGCCCTGCACCGCCGTGGCCGGTTCGCCTGTCAGCGAGAGTCACCACGGGGTGAAAAACTCCCTCGCCAACTCCACCAGCACTTCGTCCAATTCCAGCAGCAACACGCACATCAGCAGAGACGGGGTTGGCACCTCGTCTGGGACTGAGGAAGACACTCCAGCAAGCAGCGAGCAGGCAAGTGCCCCGACCGACCAAAGCACAGCCCAGCCTTCACAGCCCCAGATCTACCCCTGGATGCGAAAACTGCACATAAGTCATGGTAAAGCAAATACCCTGTTCTTTCTTTATTTCTCTGGAGGAAAAGGAGGATTTAATGTAAACCGGGTGGCTGCGCCGAGCAAGGTCGGGGAGAGGGGGAGAGGAGGGCGTGAGAGCGGGCAGTCTCCCCGCACACCACAACTCTGCTCGCAGGGAAGCACGCTCCCTTCTCTGGGCGAGTCCCCCCCGAAAGGAAAAAAAAAAAAACCTCTCGGCCCCGAAAACACCGCCCGCCTGGCTCCCAGCGCCGGCGGGGGGAGTAGAAGGCGCCTTGCCGAAGGGAGATCGGGAGCAGAGGCTGCTCCCGGCTCTCCTCTGAATGGGGGACCTTCCAGTGGGAACGGCGCGGCTGACCCCATTTATTTTGCTTAGACATATTAAAAAGAGAATAGGAAAGGGCGAGAAGGGCAGTTTTCACTGCTGGGAAGTCGTGGGGGAGGGGGCAGGGCGAGTCGCCCCAAACTCGGGGTAGAGGGCTCGAGGGGCAAAGCGGGGGAGCAAAGCAACTTTCAGCCCCGGGTACCTGCCCTGCCCTCGCTGCTGGGAGAGCGGCCGGAGGCTCGCTGCCTCCCAGAGCCTTCCCCAGCTCAGCCGTGGGAAAGGGCTGCACGCTTCAGCTTTGCTCTCTCAGCTCTGAAAACCCAGCTATCAGCAGAGACATCCTCCAAATCAGTTTAGCTGGGGGAGGCATGGGGGAGAACTAACCTTATCAAAAAATTAAAAAAAAAAAAAAAAGAAACTGAAAAAAATTAAATTATAAAAAATCGAATCGCAAATCCAAGCGAAAACTTACCGAGACTACCAAATCCCCCTCCCCCAAGCCTTTCCTAAGAGGGGCTGGAGGGGGAAACTTGTTGAGCGTTTATCCAAACCAGAAACAAAACCAAAGCAGGACTGAGAATAACGGTCCTGGTTGCTGGTAGCTGCAATGAGACACGAAAGCTCCGAGAGGCTGCTGAGAATCTAAATCATGTACTTTTCTCTTCCAGACAACATAGGGGGACCAGAAGGGAAAAGGGCTCGGACTGCTTACACCCGCTATCAGACCTTGGAGCTCGAAAAGGAATTTCACTTCAATAGATACCTGACCCGCAGAAGAAGGATTGAAATAGCACATGCTCTTTGCCTCTCAGAGAGACAAATAAAGATCTGGTTCCAAAACAGGAGAATGAAATGGAAAAAGGATAATAAGCTGAAAAGTATGAGCATGGCAGCTGCAGGAGGGGCATTCCGTCCCTAAGCGTTTGATCAATTAAAAGTACTGAGCAGTATTAGCTGACCCTGCGTCGTCTCATGTCAGTACTAAGTTGACTTTCTAAAACTTCCTTGTGTTACTTCTGTGAAGAAACCCTGTTCTTGTCGCCCTTATTCATCTTTTAATCATGAGCCTGTTTATTACCATTCTCTCGCGTGTATAAGTAGATCTGCTTTTATCGTACATTTCTTTGTCTTGAATGGCTTTGTCTTGAAAAAAATAATAGATGTTTTAACTTATTTATATGAAGCGAGCTGTGTTACTTGAAGTAACTGTTAAAACAAAACAAAACTAAACAAAAAAGAACAAAAAGGAAAAAAAAGAAGTTAAAAAAAAAAAGGAGAGAGAGAAAGGAAACCCTCCCCCGGTTTAGTACAAATGTTATGTGTTGCACTCAACCTGCTTAACTGTGCATGTGTGGTCAAGTGTTAATGTCTGTATAGCTCCAAGCTGTTAAAAATATTTTTATTCAAACTACCTATATAATTCCTGTGTAATTAATGCTGTTGTAGAGGTGAAATGATGAAATCAACTGAACTTGTCCTACGTGTAGTGAATAGTGAATCTGTGACGAAAACTGTGATTCCAAGCAGTATGTCCTTGCTGTGCCTTTGTATATGACTCTTTGCACGAACTCTTAGAAGTGGCTCTTATTAAGCGCAGCTTCTGTGATGTATGTTTTTTGTGAACAAAGTTACAAATATAGTCAAAGTCTGGCTGTTTGAGCAAACTGTGATCAGCTTTTTTTTTTTTTTTAATTATTATTATTATTATTATTTGTTTTTAAAAAAACCTGACTGGAAATCAACAAAAAAATAAACTTTCTATTGTAAAGTTTTTGTGATCTGGTTTGTGCAAAGCAAGAAGTTGTGCTTCCTGATTTGCCTCTGAAAAAGAAAAAAAAAAATTAGCCCGTGCAGAATTTGTTGTAATATTTTACCTGGCTCCTGCTGCACGTTGCATATGGTGGATGCTGCAATTGTCCACTACCAGTATTTTTAATTGAAAGTTTTACCATAAGTTCTTCCTTACTTGTTTCTCGCTAGGTGGAAAGCTGCATCGCAGGATCACAATCAACACCCTTTGTGGCTGAATCAACTGTTAACTGTTTGCTGATGGTTGAAATTAAAAAAAAAAAAACCCAACCAAAAAAAAAAAAACAACCCCCAAAAAAAAACCACAACCCAAACCCCAAAACATGTGCTTTGTTAAAATACGCTGCGAACTCCAGGGTGTGTTTGCATCGCTCTAGAATTTCTCCTGTGGTTTCATTAAATATATTTTAGGACAGCCATGTCCAAGCCCTCTGCGCCTATTAGTAATCCTCTCTAGCCACATTCCCACTCTTCACCCTTTAAAGATTTTTGGTTTTCTTCGCTAGAATTAGTTTGCTATAAACGTAATGTTACTTACCCCATCAGAGCTTGAATGGTTAACTCTTCTGAGCTTCTAAGAGCAACTAAAGATTTGCACATTTACTGACTGGTTACATTGATGCCTTCCCTTAAAAGTTATAAAACAGTAAACTTTATAAGCCCCAGTTCCGGCTATATGACATTTGGGTGCCAAATGAATAGGGTTTTGTCTATGAATTAGATCGTAAAATCATCCATAGCACAGACAGATAGGCTCACTGGCTATAAAAAGTCACGTGGTGCCATTAAAGTAAGTTTTATGGTTTTGGGGAGTTGACATCCAACATTATATACCACATAACATATAATCTCACTGACGCTGGACTTCATTTGACTCTTTTGCAGGCTACGTGTGCCTCCTGGCCATTCAAATTGTCAGGTTTAGGGACAGAAGTATCCAAACCACAAGTTCTCAGTACTATGTGAAAAATGGCTCCTTGCAAGTCAAAGGTAAGTTTTGTGCACAAGTTCCTTAAAGTTTATTTGTACAGTGGGGAAGCCGAGGCTCCTGCTCGCTCTCGCTGCCTCTCGCCTCTCTCTTTCTTTCTCTTTCTCTTTCCCTTCCTCTCCGCCTGGAGGTTTTCAGGACGGTCCCACCGAGCCCGAGAGGCAGGATCAAGCACTAATGATCCAGGTTGCGCTGCAAATACTTCCCCCATCCCTTCACTCGCAGCAGCTAGCTCTCTATTTTAACGATCAAATCAAAGTAAACCACAATAAGCGACTTTGGCAGAGATGGATTTTGGGGCCTAGCTTTAATCACTTTGACTACCGCAGAAGATAATTACTTCCTTTGCTCCAATAGACTCTCCAAGTTTGGAGAGGTTTTGTTTAGCAAAGAGTAGTTACTGCAGGCGATTAAAAAAAGGGAGAAACAAAATAGATTGGGCTTGATATTATCTGGGCAGTATCTTATGGAGGCATGATAGAGTTGGAGGCGTGATGATGTGGTAATAATCTTTGGATTGGTGAAATATGTTGCACATCAGAGCCAGTATTAAAATGGCACAGACTGTACTGGAGTGTTTAGATACATATTTTCTGCATTGGGTTGTGCAGAAAGCTTTAGCTGTGTGTATATGTGCATCTGTGAGTGTGTAGTGTGTTTTGGGGGTGCGCATTTATAACGCTGCTGTAACTTTTTCCCGGTTCTATACGTAACTGCAGAAATATAAATGTATTTAAATTATATTCATGTGTGCCTGCATGTACAAATCAGTTTGTATGTCTGTGTAAAGCCGTGCAGATGCATATATGTGTCTAATATTGGTGTATGCATGTACACAAAGGGTGTGTACACATATATAGGTTCCTGTGACTTCCTTTTTTTTTTTTTTTAAAGCGAACCAATTGACTGTAACTTGTAGCATTAATACAAGAGACTACAGGTCATTAGAGTGCTGCAAATTATGAAATACGGGCTTGGTTTATTGAAGATTGTAAATATCCCCCTAGCTCTGCTCTCTCCCTTTCTGCCTTATATTGCTGGCTGCCATTGTGGGGTAGGCCCCAGCTGCGTGTTTACTTCAACATTCTTTTTATTTAAGTGGACTGTTCTCACTAGAGTGTGATTACTCAGCAATAAACTTTATGGCCGGATTTAACTTCAGTCTTTGAATTTCCAGGACTTGAATGAAAGGGTGAAAGGAACTCTATCTTTCTCCGGGTAACATTAAGGCCTGATCCTTATCCTCAGAGCTGTTACTTTGGCGAGTGATCTCGGGGGTATAAACAGACTAGTCAGGGGCTATGGTAGAATTCTGAGAATTGCTTATTATCTATCTATCTATCTATCTATCTATCTATCTATCTATCTATCTATCTATCTATCTATCTATCTATCTCTCCAAACCAGCTGTGGGTATCTCTTTCTCTGCACAGGTTTAGAGTAACATTGATTCGGCAGATTGCATTGTTTTCTTTTATGTGTCATAAAGTCGGGTTTGCAAAAGAATTGAGTGGTTTGATGTGAGAGAGAGATGGGCTTTGCTTTATTTTGCTAGTGCTATGCCATTTGAATGTTGTGGTTTAGGCTGGTTTGGCTACTGTGAGCAAAAATGGGAGAAAGGCGCAGGGTTTTAGGAGGGTAAGGTTGTTGTGTACCTCTGCAAAGTCTGCATATTGCTGACTGATCCCTATTTTTAATTTATTTGTCTTTAAAGAAATGGTAGTATCTAAGGTAGGTTCATCCCAAAGAGCTCAGTTTTAAAAGCATTTAATATTTAAAGTCAACCCTTGCGGAAGATAAATAGAGTCTGATGCCTTTGTGTCTGTCGATCCTTCCTGTCAGCACTAAACAAACACATCTGCATATATTTCATATTAAAAAAATGAGAAAGGCTTTAAAAGAGCATATCCAAATGCACATTTGAAAATAATTTCCTTTTAAACAGCTGGAGATTTTATAGTGCTCTAGTTGACACATTTTCGTCAATAGGAATATCAGAAAGTTGTATATGATAGACGTGTATTATATTATACTATATGCCATAAAATTTTATAGTTTGAGGCAAGGCATGAAAAACCCTTAAAAGTTTGGTCCTCATTTATATATAGGTCGTTTTCCAAGGAAAACCCTTTGCTTGTAGATGGGAATTATATCAGACACAAACAGCTCATGACTACTCAGTATTTAATAACACTGCCCTATTTGAATTAACTGGCTAATATACAAGCACACACGGACGCCCGTTGGACTAATATTTTAGGATCCTGGATATCATCCTGGATTGTAATTTTTCATTGCCTGGAGTGAAAAGATTTGCTACTGTGTATTTTCCACATTTTTGAATGTGGCTTCTGGACCATATCCCACACAAAACAATGTACAGTCGTTCAAGAACTATGGAAAAGAAAAATATCCCTAGGTCCAGAAGCATATGAGCCCGCCTGTACTGCGAAAAACACTGGCAACAAAAGAAAGTTAGCTAGAAATCACAACTTCACCCTGTTTCTGGCCCTGCCCTGTATTAAGCATCACAGTTGAAACCATTCAAATACAGAAATGAGTTAAGATTTCCTAATACGCTTTGAAATTTGAAATTCAAACGAGCCCAGCCTGCCGAACTCTGCGAAAATAATCCCAGATCCGAATTGTTTTCCGAGGGAAAATGTCATGGGAAATTATACCTGGGAGTCAGGCGAGAGGTATCTGCACACCTTATTTTTCTGATGAGTTTAGCGGATTAATAGGTGCAAGTTTTTTTCTATTTTAGGAATGGCACGTTGCGTTCTGAGATTTGAAATACAGTTTACTTAATCCTTTGAAAGAAATACTTGCCTGTAGTGTCTCATGTCTAAGTGTAAAACCAATTGAAGATTAGGCAGCTCTCTTAATGTGTGGAACTGGTGACTTTGCAAGACTTAACTTTCTCTAAACCAGGAGTGTAACAATCCAATGGAAATTCATCCGTAAATTACAGCTCTACAGCCTTCTCTAAACCATGCAAATGCCCTAATTTCAGAACAAGGAAATTATTATTCTGCCATTTCCTTACATGTAATGTGTGTGTATCTGTGGAAAGGTGACAATAGAGGAGTTTGCAATTTGCTCCATGGGAAATTGAATGAAACCGATCATGAGGGGGGAGATCAGGAGGTTTCGATTTCTAACGCTGAATACGGGAGCAATGCGTTTTCCCTCCCCGTAAATACAGATTTGACGCATTTAATGCAGACACGAGTAAATCTCTTGACCAAGTTAAGATGTCGTTTGCTTTCTTAGTCCTTTCTCTTTCTGCCCTCAAAATCTCCCGGATTTGAGGCTAGGGTTACTAGCTAGAGCGGAAAACCACAGTTACCACAATCTTCTGGTCATCTTTGAAGATATTATCCCTTTCAAATTAAAGCATCTTCACTAATGTCTCTCTGTAAGGCAAATACTCATGGACCACCCCGGTCACATGTTCCTATAGCTATGCGCACAAACAATTTCAAATCTGACACAGAGATCGTGTAAAATTTGCATGGATTTTGCCTTATAACACGCAAAAGGAATCTTTTCTATATCCCCTCCCCCCAAAAAATGTCTTTTCAATAATAATATTTGCTATGAAGGTTATTGGGTAATTATTGCAATTTTGTGGAACAGTCCTTGCTTGAGGTGAAGTCTGTCTCCGGATAATAAATGGCAGCCCATGCAGTTCACTGCCAGGTTAAGTAAATGCAGAAAAGATAAATCTGCACACCCTAGGAATCACCAGCAGAGCTCGCTTTAGACCAAGTTCACAGTCAACTCGTTTGCCTAGACAAGGCTTCGCAAACAATTAGACTTGTTTCTTTATGTTTAAATCAAGGAGAAATGACTAAAACCCTTCAGCAGAGAGCTGCAGCTTTTCCCCCAACGCTCGTCGTTCCATTCCTTCCAACCTCACGCCCGGAACTTACCCAGCAATTCACCTGCAATTGTAACCATTTAGCGCCTTTGAGTAACAGGCTTCCCTCCAACGCTGCCGAAAGGCTGTGCAAACTGATCTAACAGCATTTTACAAAGCTGAGAGATTAAGAAAAAGGAAAAAAAAAACGATTAAAAATGCAAAAGTATCCGATTTCTCAGCAGCAAGAAGAAGGAAAAAAAAAAGCAACAATAAAAAAGAGAGCCCTTAGAAAGCTGGGGGAAACAAGCAGAAGTATTGAAACAAACAGTGCGAGTCTCTTACTCCTAAAAGAAGCTGCATAGCTTTTGTATATCTTTGTGGTTAAGGGCGTTACAACTGCAGGTCAAAAAGTTGAGGGTCAAAAGTTTACGTTTTGCACCACTCTTAGTCATTCGCCCAGACAGAGTTTGATGTCAATGTTATAGCCGAGATCTTGACTATCAGCACAAAAGATAAAATAGCTTTGAGTTACGTGTGTATCACAGTATGGACTCCAGGTGAACCCTACTGGCTGAATGACCTCAATTACCAAGGAAAGGATAGAAAATTCCTCTTTTCAAGAGTAATACACGTTGTATTTCATCTTGAATTATCAGCCACATTTGCGTCTGAATATCTCGGGTTCAGCCGCGGCAGGTAAACACGCGTGTCACCCACACAGAAGCCACTGGTGTTGCCTCCTCCGAAAGTCAGGTAGCAAAATGCCTCACCCTTGTTTATTATATAATAACCTACTCTAAGAGGTTTAATGTTAAGCCTTCTCACTTTGCAAAATGGCAGGAAGATAAGATAGGAGCGAAGCTATTAACGCGTGTATCGATCCTAGCCGCGTCTTTGTTTTTGCTCTCATTTCTGTAGCGACCGCTAAACTGTGCTTAAACAGGACATGCCGGAGATAATACGGGCTATATGTTTGGTCCGAAGGAGCTCGTTTAAAATGCGGAGCGGTGGAGCTGTGGTGCGATACCCATGGAAAATATTACGGAGAAGCTGGCCCCCTGCGCCTCTCCGTGATTTGGAGGGTTCTCACAGCCTTCTGGAATTACCCGAGGCGGCAGTTCCCAGCGAAATTGGGAATAGGACGCGTTGTTTTTCCTCTCGCCACCCACCCCTCTTCACCCTTCCAAGAAAAAGTTTAGTGGAATTTCTTTGCGCGGAGAGATTCCCACATTGCTGGGATTTTTTTGTTCCCAGTGCCGCCTCTGAGTAAAAGCTTTAGCTCCTTGGTTAGACGTGTCTGCAGGGAGAACTAGCCAATATTGCTCAAGCAAATTCATTTTGGAGGACATCATCGCAGACGGGATTCAGCTTGAAATTTTAAGGCTGAGGGGTCGGTGGAAGAGGGAAAGGATACTCGAATATAGCCATAATCAGACCTGAAAGGTGTGGAGGAGGCGACAGTGCGACAAGGAAATCCGAGAAAGAGCGCACCTCACCCCCAGCCACGCATTGCTGCCTTTCCACCCCCAAGGCAGCAGCCTACACCGGCCTCTGTGTAACTGGTACGCGTGAATTATTTGCCAGAGACACAGCTGGATCGTGGCAGGCGAGCGCTGTATCTTGGGAACAAGTACGCGAGAGGTTAGATATCAGATTAGCCAAAGTGATTATCGGAGATTGTGCCTAAAGTACCTGCTGAAGCCTGGAAAGTGTGTAATGCAAGTGTTTGCTCGGCGTGTAGACGCTGTTCACAAGTTGTTGCTGCTGCTCACTTGTAGCGAGCCCTGGCACTGCACGTTTAGGGAGCCTGCCCGCTCTGGAGATAGTATATAACCTTTCACATCCAGACTATTTATTTGGTGTAAGAGCGAAGCCTGATAACAAGCTAAAAACCGTAGCCAAATATCTATTTTGTTAGAGAATAGCAGGCGGATTGTTTCCAAGAATAACAATGCGTCTTTGATATACCCAGAATGAAAGCTGTTACTATAACCGGCTTACTCAAGAGTAGGTGACAGAAATCCATTTACTTCCTCACTAAAACAATTAGTGGTCCGAATTCCATATTTTAAATCTGGTTTAGAATAAAAATATCAATGAGAATAATTTCAAAGGAGTTGAATCCGCGACTTACATAAATATTGACTCTTTTCAATTATTGTTTAAATTGTTTCCCCCTTCCCCCCCCCCAAAAAAAAAAAAAAGCCAACGGGCTACAACAGGACAGTTCAGTTAATAATTTGAGACGAACTCTTTCTGTCCTTTCACTCTCTGCATTCAGCACGCTGCTCTCTGGCGTGGAAGGTCTGCTCAAAAGACCATTCATTTAAAATCCGAGCACAAATCACATTTTACGTGTGTTTATTTAAGCGCACCAGGACAGGGTGACCAAACCCCGCCAACCATCCCGTTGTTAAGAGGAGCCCCAGTGCCAGGGAAACCATCGCTTTCATCAAATGCTGAACTTGGGGCAAAAATGCCAACATTGCCCCGGCAGCGCCCATCGGGAAGGACGCTCTCATCCGCGGAGGCAGGAGCAGCCTCGGGGCTGTATCATTCCCAGGAACAAAGAAAGGAATACAGTCGATACATTCCATAACGTTTACATTTTCCCTCGATTTTTTTCTTATTTTTCCCTTAGAAGAAGTGACCTGGGCAAAGCACCCTGCTATCTAAAAGACACTGTTGTAGACCTTTTAGAAAAACTAAGTCCAAGGCCGAGGTGAACTTCAGGTCACCGCGTCTAACAAATATGAAAATGTCGCCTGGTGAAGGGCACGCCTTGTTATTTAACAAAGACTGTCAATGTGTAAGATTAATAAGAAACAAAATGCACACGGTGTCACTTTTCGGTCACTTTGAAACTTGGGACAGCCTCGCATTCAAGAGGGGAAAGCTGGGACTAAATATATTCAAAATGGTTCAAATCAAAGTCAAACCAGGCTGCTAGTGCGATTCTTCCTCCTCCTACCGCTCTCGGTGGAGGATGCCCGGCAAGGCAAGAGGTTGACTTGAATTATTATTATTATTATTATTATTATTATTATTATTATTATTATTATTATTATTATTATTACACTACTACTACTATTCTTATTATTGCCGTTGTTACTATTATTTTCTCTTTCGTGGTAATTATGTTTTAGCTGCGTATGTGGAGGGTAACAGGAATGCTTGCCTGTTTCACAAGAAAAAGAGGGATCCCCTTTTTCTCCCTCTTTCGGTATGTATTGAGTTGCTTTTCTTGGTGCATGAAAATTTACTCTGTCCCTCTAAACTTAATTCCAGTTCTGTCCCCATCCCATTCTCGGCCAGCCTCGGTCAGGAAACTCTCGCTTCTTTATTAATTGATTGAAGTCTCCTTCTCCAGTGAAATCGAGCCTTTAGTCCTTCTAGAAAAATAAGGGAGCTGGCCTATTTTATCCTATCCTTTTCTTTCTTTGAGAACTTAGGGTGATGGTACAAGTTTGTTAAAGGGAAGTACTGGGGGAAAAAAGGGTTTGAGATTGTTTATTACAGCCATAAATCTTGCAGTAAAATGTCGAAATGGCCGTGTGCAAGATAACACTTGGTGGTCTTGGCTGGGTTCTTGTTTATGATAACAAAACCAGAAAGACACGGAACAGGCCTTTTGGAGGTCCTGCCTCAGCACATCTTCACAGACTAAGAGAACCACACGAAAAAGCCAGACTTGAGCTGGGCAGCTCAGGTCACCTTGCAGATTTACACTCGTATACAAAATTGAGTCCTTCTCTCTGTAACCAAGCGCCAGAGCCTTCCTGCAGAAAAGGGCACGGTGAAACTTTGAGATCTAATCACAGTAAATAATATGAAGCAGAGCCCGGTCAACTCTCCCAATATAGCGCTGATCTTACAAACCGAGACAACACTTCTCGTTGTGTTTTACTGTGGCGTGGGAACACGGCAGCCCGCTGTAGTGCTCCGGCCATAGAGCCTCAGGACTTATGCCGAGGATAATATTTACGATACCCCAGTGTAATTCATCTGGTGCTAGCCGGCAGGTATTTGTATGTATGCGTCTCTGTGTGTGCATGTATCTCTTTACACCGGGAAAACGTTATCGTGGCGGACTTCGGCGGTCTTTTATTTTTAACAGTCATGCAGATGGGAGCTTTTTTTTCTTTTAGGAAATGGGTTTACTGTTGTTTTGTTGTTTGGAATCTAAATAAAACAATCTCCCCTTTTCTATCAAATGTGTGCTGTTGAGCAGTTGCGGCTGTCTCTGTGTGTAACCGCGTGTGTGTAACCGCATTTCCTCTCCACGCAGAGTAAATAGAGAAACTTATCTATTACTCTAGTTAGAGTTCCATAGATGTGCTGTTGGAAATGAGTAAGTAAATGTGTTTTAACTCTCTTTACAAATTAGACATTCGATAGTAGGAGGAAATGAGTGATTGTTTAGATAAGTACCCCAGTATACCCAAGTGCTGGAAATGTTCTAGCATATTACAAGCCGCATGCAACGTGCGTGCCTATGTGTCTGTGGATAAAATATAAATCGATACGCTGTGTGTCTTGTTAGATAGAATATATATTCAAATAGAATTTTATTGCATGTATCCATTATCTATTAAACTGCAAAAGACAATAATCTGAATTTAAACCACGGTAACTGTTAGTGTAATATCTTTAGGAAGGCAAGATCTAAACTGTATCATATTTACGCTTGATATATTAGAAGTATTTACCCATACCAGCAGATGAGATTTAGCCACTCAGCAATTATATTCTCTAAGGGTGTGGTAAATATTTCTATCTGTTTATATTCTTTCCTGTACAGATAAAAAAAATAATCTGAAAAAGTTCGCGTCTACTCCAAATGTGGCAGACTAACTGACTTTCAATAAGTACTTTTTTTCCCCTTAGAATAAGAGCGTAATTAGTTTAACCATCAAATTTCAATTACCTAAGGTCAGGGCGGTTGCCTCGTTTCCCCCTGAGCTGCAAATACTGTTAACAGTCTCAGTTTTAGCAATCTGGAAGTGCCCGAGTGCCCTCTCGCTCCTACACCAGGGTTTACGAGCTACTGCTACGAAGGCGCTAGCGATTTCTTATGGAAGTGAAAATTAAAAATAAACCCCAGACGAGGCAAACCAACGGACTTAAATTCGTAGTTCAGAAAGCTCTGCTCCGCGGGGAGGGATGCTCCCAGGGAGCCCTGTAATCGCCGGTAGGAAGTGTTTGATACCGTCGTGTCCGTCTTCCCCTCTCCCTTCCCCCTCTGCTCCCCGTTATTTTCAGGCTCGCTCTATGCCTCACACCCCGCAAGCCCCTCGAGGACTCTCCTCGGCCTCCCCGCGACCTTCGTTCTAACTTTCCCTCCAATTAGCCCAGCTTCAAAGGGGCACAAGGCTGTCCCTGGAGCCCGCGGCCACCGCGGTCCGCAGCGGCGGGGCGCTGGGGACAGAGGCTGGAGGGCGGCCGGTGGCCTGTGCCCGACAGCCGCTGCCGCCCTCTGCCTGCGCGCAGCCCCGGCGTTTGGAGATGGGCTTGTTCAAAAGGGTTGTGCAACGCCTTGTGCAATGCCTGCCTCCCTCCGGATCGCGCAGCTGGGCTGCGCTCCGCTTCCTCGCACTGCTTCCTACACTCTCCCACGGGAGAACGAAGACACAAAAAGTGCTGGGGCGGGCGGGGCGGGTGGGAGACTGTCAAAGCCGGATTAGTTTTATCTCGCTTGACACCGCGACTGCTGGACGCGGCCCGGGCCGGCGGGCGGGAGGAGCCGGGGATGCTGGTGAGGAGCGGACGCGGGGCGCTCCCTCGCCAGGCAGCCGCCGCCCGTGGGGGAGGCGCGGTCCCCGCCGAGGGTCCGCGGGCGCGGAGCTGCCCTGCGGCCGCTCGTCCCTCTTCCATTTCCTGATCCGGGGTCCGCGGCCCCGCGCGGTAATTGGCGCTGGCGGTCAGGTGGTGGCGGGGCGGCGGGGGGTGCGGGTGTGTGTGTGCGCGGGTGTGTGTTTGTGTGTGTTGTAGGCGCTCCAGGGGTGGGAAGAGAGGAAGGGAGGGGAGTGCAGTGGGAAGGAGGGGGGGGGGGGGAAGGGCTGGAGGCCCAAACTTTGGCAGCGGCAGCACTTGACAGCAGCGGGAGGGGGAGAGGGAGGGAAGGGAGGGAAGGGGGGGGGAAGGGGAGGGGCCTCGCCGAGCCCAGAAAAACGACAACGCGAGAAAAATTAGTATTTTTGCACTTCACAAATTAATGACCATGAGTTCGTTTTTGATAAACTCCAACTACATCGAGCCCAAATTCCCTCCCTGCGAGGAATACACGCAGCACAGCGGCAGCGCCGGCAGCTCCGCCAGCTACCACCCGCACCACTCGCACCCGCACGCCCCGCCGCCGCCGCCGCCGCCGCCGCACCTGCACGCCGCGCACCCGGGCCCGGCGCTGCCCGAGTACTTCCCGCGGCCGCGCCGGGAACCGGGCTACCAGGCTCCCGCGGCGCCGCCGGGGCCGCCGGGGCCGCCTCCCGAGGCGCTCTACCCCGCGCAGGCACCCTCCTACCCCCAGGCGCCCTACAGCTACAGCAGCGCCGGCAGCGCCGCCCCGGGCCCCGAGCAGCCGCCCCCGGGCGCCTCGCCGCCGCCGCCCGCCAAGGGCCACCCCGGCCCGCCCCAGCCCCTGCTCCCAGGCCATGCCCTGCAGCGCCGCTGCGAAGCTGCCCCCGCCGCCGGGGCCGGCACCGGGCCCGCCTGTCCGCTGCTGCCCGACAAGAGCCTGCCCGGGCTGAAGGGGAAGGAGCCGGTGGTCTACCCCTGGATGAAGAAGATCCATGTGAGCACGGGTGAGTTGCCCTTGCCAGGGGGAGGTGGGGATGCGCCTGCAGAGGAGGGAAGGGGGGAGGGTGCTCCCGGGACCGGGATGGGTCGTGGCGTGTGTGGCTTTTTTTTCCCCCTCCTTCTCCCTCCGCGTTTCTTAATAGTAAAGGGAAAAAAAAAAATCAAGAAAAAAAAAAAAAGAAAAGAAAAGAAAAAAAGGGGAAAAAAAAAGAAAAGAAAAAAGTGAGAAACCTTTTGTATCCGGGGTCCTTTATCAAAAGATTTACGAGACGCCAAACTGTTAGGGCAGTAATTATAGCCCCCATAAATTTAATTGCCCTGCAGTGGCTCTGGGCCATGTGTCTTTGAAGCTTTTCTTCTAACCCAAATGCCCATCACCATTTTTTATTGCTCCTCGATTGTCCCCACTGTCGATAGGCTGGGAAACAATTTTTCTTGCCGTTTATGTATCTTATGTGAACCCGGTGTCAAGTTATTATATAATGATTATGTTCCATCCCTTCCCCTCTCCTTCTTTCCTCTCCGCGTGTGTATGTATGTGCCTGTGTGTGCACGTTTCAGTCAACCCCAATTACAACGGAGGGGAGCCCAAGAGGTCTCGCACTGCCTACACCAGACAGCAGGTCCTGGAGCTGGAGAAGGAGTTTCACTTCAACCGCTACCTGACCAGAAGGCGACGCATCGAGATCGCGCACACCCTCTGCCTCTCCGAGCGCCAGGTCAAAATCTGGTTCCAGAACAGGCGCATGAAGTGGAAGAAAGACCATAAACTGCCTAACACAAAGATGCGTTCCTCAAACCAGTCCACACTGAGCCAGCAGTCCAAAGCACAGACACAGGGCCACCCCCATCCGCTCGATGGGGCTACACCCAACGCAGCTGCGCTATAAATACGGTTTTTGGTTTGAGTCTTTTTGGTCTTTTTTTGTTTGGTTGGCTTTTTTTTTTTTTTTTTTTTTTTTTTTTGTCGTTGTTGTTGTTGTGTTTTTTAAAATATATATATATACCTATCTATTGGGGTTTTCAAGCTGCCTCGAGGGGGAGGCTGGCCTTTTGGACCAAACTGTGTAAAACAAAACAGGAGCAGAAAAGGAAGACGAGACGTGTCCAAGAACGGGCACATGTTTAAACCAAAACCCGGACGATTGTCTACATTGTATATAGATAATGGTTCCATGCCCATCATTTTTTTCTATTTATGGAAACACTCTCTTGCCCTCGGTGTAAGAGAGGGATGGATGCTGTCATGGACGAATTCTCTGTACCTAAGACGGACTCTTTTTTTTTTTTTTTTTTTTTTTTAAAGGAGCACGATAAAAATAAAAAACTTTTAAAACAAAGGAAAGAGCTCGTGAGACACTTGTGTAAGGCATTGACTTGAATAGCGCTGTTTTGTGGTGTGTTCATGGATTTCTCTGTGTGTGCTTGTGTGTGTGATGGTGCACAGGCACGTATACACACACAGACCAACATGGGAGAACGAACACGTCCACAAGAGGTTAAAGACTTGTGAAAAAGTCCCCTTACGCTGTCTAAAGGAAAATGTTTTATGTATCAAAGGTAACTTAACTGGTTTTAAGTGTAGTCCCCTCAGTAGCTGTGATCTATTAGTTTTTCTCCACATTCCCTATTGCATTTATTTAAAGAAATATTGCTATAAAGGCTGTTGCTGTCTTCATATTTGGCACCGTCTAAATAGTTTGGGTCCATGTACAATTTGTGGATTTTTGGTGTAATGTATAACAGTGCCAAATGCTAGTAATAAAGATTATTCTGTACAAAAAAATTAAACGCTTGAAACACAAGTCCACTACGTGCTGTTTCATCCACCTTGTCCATGGCTGGTGTTGGCATCAGGAATGGAAAACAACAGTTTAATGCATTGTTTTGACTTGGATTCATCTTGTCAATAAGGTAATGGTTATTTTAAATGTGGTGAAAAACCTCCTGACTCCTACTCGCCTGGCTGGGAAAAATTGAGTTGCAGGACGAGGAAAGGTCTTGCTTCATTGTATAGGTGAGTGGTGCTCTCTTTAGCTGACTTAGACAGAATGAGGCTGACTCCACCGCTGGCCGTGCGACTGTTTTCAGCTGCCTGACAAGAGAAACTGTGCTTCTTCTGGGAGCCAATAAGCTCCCATGCCGTGATAACACTTTAAATCTTTAGCCAGTCGTGGTTTATTCATTCATTTTTGCCTGATTATGATTTCTTAGCTGGCTAGCACTGTTTAAGGGTAATACATGAACCGTAACCTAAAATTTCTTTTTAAGCTGCCTTTTCTGTTTCTATTTCCTTTTTTATTTTTTTATTTTTGTTTTACGATTATTTCAAAATGTGTTGAGAAAGCCTTGGTAGACACATGAATTTGGATACAACTCATGAGGCTTTTTTGACTGAGATTGTCACAACTACTGTGGCAAAATGGGATTCAGCTGGTTCCAGCTCAGGCTGTGCATCTTCCTGCTTCCAGGCAGCTAGGGAGTTCAGGCAAAGCAGAGCTGCTAACAGAGCTGCTTGGGGCTTTCACAACACGGTGTAGCACTGAGCTGGGTAGGAAAGGTCTTGGAAAGGAGCTCAAGTCTTCCAGGGAAGACCTGAAGGCCAATAGTACAAATACATACAAGATGGATTCTTGGAATCAGTGCTTGTCTTCACCTAAGTGGGGCCACCAGGACCAGGGGGCATCATCATCCCTGGTTGAGGTAGCACCAGGCTCCATAGGTTGTGCCAGCATCCCTGCCTAGCCATGGAATATGTACTATCCCAGAGGAAAATGGAACGTGCCAGTGGCAGAACACGTTCAGCATCAGGAAGGTGGCAGCTGTAAACACCCTCAGCAAACACGGCTGTCCCCATACCTGACCAAGGAGCAAGCCTGAAAAGCACACTTCTGCTCACATATTGCTGTTTGCTAAATCCTGAGTCGCCAGTTGTCTCTTATAAAGGGGAAAAAATATAGCTGTATATAGGTCACTGCTATCCACAAATGTGTAACTCTTCATTTGGTTTATTGCTTGAGAATCCCTTAATGTGTTTAGAGCCAAAATTAGCACAACTGAGCAAAATTCCAGCTGAAACGTATTAACTGGCAGTGCAGGATTTCTTTCGTGTGCAGCCTATGCGTACAAACCTGGTTTGCTCCCATTGTAAAGAGAAATGAAATCACGCTGCAAATAGCAATTTTAGGGAGAATCATTAATCACCTCCTACAATAAATACTTCTTTGTAATTCAACAGCGGTTCTGAAAGGCATTCTCTTGGAAAAGTCTGTGAAGACGCAAAGGATTTTCCTGGGGAAAAAAAAAAGTGGTCATGTGTAAAGACACAGCATCTTGGCTGTCTCCTAAAAAAATGTACATTCTCTTGCTGGAGATTGAACTGCGGACTGCAAAATACCCCATGGCCGATTATCATCGTTTAAGGTAAATTCTCCTTCCTTCTCTTCCCCTTCTGCCTGTTCTGGGAACAGAATGCTGCTCCTGGGCTGGGAGCCCTCTGCTCCCCGTCCAATACCTCCCGTCTTTACAATAACCTCAAAAATTACATCGTCCTGTTTAAATTCTCGCATTGTGCTCCCTTTGCTAAGGCAACCAGGAGTTCACCGAGAGGACAAATTTTCTATCCCATTAATTGTTTTTTTTAGAGGAGCAGACTGACCCTTCAAACCCTTGACCTTTAAAGACAGTATTCTTTTTAATCCGGCACTTGGACCTAAATGTCTCTCCCCCCCCCCACTCTCTCTCGCTCTCCCGGTGTCTCTCACACACGGATTTATCTGCTCTGGCCACAAAGGCGAGCACAGCTCAAAACGCTGGAAGTGGAAGTGTGTCAATATTTCAAAGAAAGACCAAATCACCTCGGAGTCAATTTGCTGTCAGCAGGGAACGCCACTCGGTTAACCCCGGCACCCACCTCCCCTCCACCCACTAAGAAAAATACTCCTCTTCCGAGATCCCCATCCTCGTTTCTCCTGCAAGCTCTTGCTATACCTGGTGTTTCATTACAGGAGGAGCTGAACTGTGACAAGCGCCTTGTGGTATTTAATAACCAGGGCCATCCTGCACCGGGGGATTACGCAATGCTAGGATTCTTTTCCCTTTATTTTTAAATTTTCTTTCATTTTCTTTTTTTTTTTTTTAATTTTTTTCCCCCAGGGTTCTTGCAGTCCCATGTCTTCTTGTCCTGTGTTTGTAAACGAGGAAGGGGTGGGGGGAGCCCTCACGCAGGCGGAGATCCTGACAGGCTTGCAGTGAAACTCCAGCTCTCCCGGCCCCCCCGTCTGGCGTCGGGGCCGCATTGGGGCAGCCCGGGCTCTCCCGCCGCTCCCGCACCTCCGTCCGAGCGGGGCGGGCGGCGCGGCCGCGGGACCCGCGCGTCCCCTCCCCGAGGAGGCGGAGGCTGCGCCCGCAGCCTCAGGGCCTGGCCTGGCCAGGCCGGGCCGGGCCGGGCTGGGACCCCGGGGTGTCGCTCCGGGGCTGTCCCCAGGCCCGGCCCACGCGGGTGCGGCGCGGTCGGGGCTCCCCGCGTGGGCAGGGGGAGCTCCGCGGCCGCCTCCCCCCGGCCCGGGCAGCGCTGCTGGCTCCGCCCGGGCCCGCGGACAGGCGGCACTCACCCGTGGCAGGCGGCCCGCGCAACGCCGCCCTGGTGCTCTCCGTGCCCCTGGCAGCAGCGCGGAGCCCCCTCCCCGCTGCAGACAATGACGATTTGGGTTCAACTGATTCATTTGGAGTTGCGGGGGGAGGAGGGTGTAAAGCTGCCCCGGCTCGCTGTGCAGAACGGGACAAACCCTTGTTAATAATGCCCCAGAGCTCTCCCTGGAAACTGAGGAGCTGTCAAAGGCAGTAGAGATTAGGGGACCCAAGTACGAGCATCCCTGCGCTCGCAGATAAAGGTGTTGCGTCTGTTCTGGGGGAGATATTGAAATTTTAATCTTTAGGGTCACGTGACTCATTAAATAATTAATGCAGATAGTCAGGAATGGATCTGTGGCCGTCAGTCCTCACTAGGAGTGATTCTCTCAGAAGTGAAACTCAACTCCTTGTTACTGGAGTTTGTTTTTCTTTCTTTCTTTCCTTTTTTCTTTTTTCTTTTTTTTTTCATTTAAAAAACCCCCACCTGATTTATCTTGAAAGATTCTAAACTTCTTAAGCAAGCAATAGGGTCTGTGTTGGTAAGTAGGTAGTGTGTATTTCTAGCTTGATGACTTTAATTGTTTGTGCTTGCTTTGTCTGCTGAGCATTTGCTTAACAAGTTTAATATTTAGAAATGTTAAATCTTTGTTTTAGCTGCCTTGTGGTCACATTATGGCTTTTGGTGATTAAGTGTTACGGAGGCAAACACACTTGATAATGTTCTAATTCACACTGTGGAAGGCTGGGTGCCACAGTGCAGGAGGACCTGCTTTGTTCAATTTTCCTGGCGTTAATAAATCACCGTCTCTTAATACATGGCCAAAAAAGCAATGGAAAGGCAGTGAGCATTGCAAAGAAAAAGTCATGGGCGAATTTCTCTATGACTCATTAGTCTGAACGATTTATGTACGAACTTTGAGTGCCGCAATGAATATTAGAGCTTGGGATAACAACAAATTAAAAAAAAAAAAGTCATAGTTTTTTTAAAGTGCTTTATTGCTACTTAGCAACTCTTTCAAGAAACAGCATACTTTAAAGGACCGTGGCAGTGTAAAATATGGTAGCGTGACCTAATAGCTCCAAAATAAATAACAGAAAGTCGCTGGCACCGTTTTCAGATACACGCTCCATATTTAACACGAGTGGGACAACCCAGTCACGACACGCTTGATCGATGATTATTGCTGTTTGTAACATGATTATTGATTAGGGATCAAAACAGCTAAGGTATGACTTTGAGCCTAAAATGCCGGGGGGTTCCCCCTGTGCTGAAGCCGAGTGGAAGGAAAGGTAGAGCAAAGGATAACCCCAGGAAGCAGCGTCTGGGCTCTGTGATTGCAGTTCGAACTTTCCATTTTCTTTTGTGTTTGCCAGTAGATTTTAACAGTCAGCCCTCGCAAATTTATGAGACAGCAATAAACAGTTTAGTAGGCTATTATTGCATGATTTTATGTAGACTGGAGTTCAACACCAAATTTAAAATTATTAGTGTAATTATGGAACTACTAAATTACCAAAGCAAAGTATCTGCTCGAAAAGTTGTCCCAAGACAGACTTAATATTTCCAGGGCTCAGATAACACCCTTCAGCAAGAACGGTGTTATTTAATTATTAGCATTTACATTTACTGACGATTGTAAGAGGCGTTAGATGGGTTTTATTAGCAAGACGGAATACAGATGTAAAATATTAGTTCATATGTAAAAGTGATTCAGTAAGTGGCATGCAAATAACCTGACTATTGTCTTTTTGGACCAGCAGTACTGTTTATTTTAGGGGAAAAGAAGCAGCCCAATTTTTTCCCCTTCGTCAATGGCTTTCATGGATGTCGACTTTTTCGTTGCTGTTTTCTTCGTGTGTATGTTGTGTTGGTGAATTTTTTTTTTAGGCATTTGGGCCCGATCCCGCTTCGCTGAGGTCAATTGTTAGTCTCTTAGTGAGCTTGTGGTGGCAGGATTGGGCCCCGGCTAACCGTTTGAATAAAAGCCCAACCACAATACGCCCCGCATTTAAACTGGAATCCTTTCCGAGTTTTATTCAGCAGAGATGAACACCACGACTTGTGTTTAATGTCTGTTCTTGATTAAATGATCCTAAACAAAGGTTTCCCAGAGGAAAATAAAGCAGACATTCATGTAACAAGAGTTAGGAATGACAATATTTCCAAACACTTGGAGACAGAAGGCATAGCTGTCTACAGGGAAAAAAAAAATAAGGAAAAAAAACCAACCAAAACAACCGCACGCTTTTATTTCTCAGCTCCCCGTGCTCTTCACCCGGGTGGGAATCCACGCTCCTCGCGGGAGCCCGAGCCCGCTCCATCCCCGCCCGCCCCTCTCCGGGCTCTCCCAGCGCACCCGGCAAACCATGTATTGCCAATGAAGGAGCAAAATACCTCCCCCTGCACTCCCCGGTAAGGCACTGTTTGTTGCTTGTTTACAGGGAGCCCCGAAACGAAGCCGCTCGGCCGGGGCGGCGGAAGGAGCCGGGAGCGCCTCTGCCCAACCCTGCGCAGCTGGAGGAGGTAAGAGCCGGGCAGCGGCCGCTGCTTTTTGCGCCGGTGGCGGCTGTAAGAATGCGATTTGCCTGGTACCTGCATGAAGAACAAGACTGCTGGAATGAGATTTTGTTGTTGTTGCGATAAATATTTAACCTAGCTGGAATTTTTTTTTTTTTTCTGGATTGGCTCTATTCATCTTCCGTGGGTGGTGAATGCGCGTGTCTGGGCAGACAAAGAAGTGTACGGGACCTGAGTGATCGCCATCCTTATAAAGGCATTGGGGACAGGAAGGATGCAAAGTCATCTGAAGAGCGAAAGAGTTAGAGAATTTCTTTGTCCGTTCTTAGCTCCTTCCGAAATCAAAGGCACAAGGCGAGGGAGAGAGGGTTGGAGCCAGTTCGGTGTTGAATGGCTGCTTATCGCGGCTTGTCTGCTCGCCTCCTCCTCGAGGAGTTCCGCAGCCGGTCCTGGAAACGAGAAGTGCATGTGGGGATGTTAGAAAACCTGATTTTTGTCTGCGTGCATACAACAGAATGGTTCGCGAATAGATTTCGGTTGTTTGTCCGTCCTGGCCTGCTTTGCACTGAGTGGAGGTCGGTGTCTGGTGGTTCGGAGTTGCTGAAGTCCTTGATGTGCTTGGTCCTCTGGCAGGAGAAAAGAAATGCTTTCCATAGTGACAAATTTTTTTTTTTTTTGTATGCCGGCCGTCGAGAGGGGAGGATTACATAGAATTAGCTCAAATTCCTGCTAGATTTACCTGCTCCTTTTTGGATGTTGATGTACAATTAGTGTATTTTACTACCTTTTAAAAGCGGCCATAAATTACAGGACTACAAGGGCTCTTTGTGTTGGCTTAATGAGCTGCTTAAATCTTAACTACAAAAAGGCTCTGCAAATGTCTATTCACGCTTGCGTTCGGAAATTGAAAGCGAAAATACGGTACGAAAGAACCTTCCTCCGGTGGCATGTACCCACAGCATGGCGGGCAGAGATATTTGGGATTCCTTAGCGGACCCAACACCGGCAGACTCAGCTGACTCTGAGCAGAACTTCTCTCGCAAGGGCACAGTCGATAACGCTGCTCTTTTTATCTACTTGGGAATGATCAAAGACCAACTTTATCAGGCGCACGGATGTAGGTAAACAGCTCTGCACCCCAGCAGATTGCAAATCTTTCGAGGTAGTGAGGAAATAAGTACTTATATCGTACGGGTGATTCCCATTTCATCTCCACATGGGAGTGATAGGCACACCTCTTACCGACTGGCATAAAAGTAAACTTGAAGCACAGTAAAAATTCTAACTCCAATTATATTGAAGGTAACTTCAAATAGCATTAATGCTAAGATTGGCTATTAATGCCAGAACGGGCACAAAGGGTCTCCCTTAATGAAGGCACGTTATGAACTCAGATCTGTTTGTTGTTACTGAGGCTGGAATTCAATCTCAGCTCCAAGGCATGTGTATAAAGCACAGAAAAATAAGTAGTACACCTACTGATAAACTCCACATTTTTTCTACTAGAAACACTCTTTCGGGTCTCTAAATCATCAAGGTAAACAACGTTGAGTGTCCGGGAACAGGAACAAAGCAAGAAATGGGGTGGCGAGGGAAGTCTAGCGCCTGCGACTCGCAGCATCATTTGAATTTGCATCTGAAACCTCGTAATCACGCTACTAGAGCAAAGAAAACTTTCTCCAAATTCGGCGAAGAGAATAATTTTCAGCTGCAATTCAGGACAGCACAAAGTTAGGCAGACTCCCCCTTCTGCCTTCCCAAAGCACACTCTGTGAAAGGTATTCACACGTCAAGAAGTTACTTTTCTTAAGAATTAATTAGTTTCCCCACTATATACACCAAGTTAATTGTTAAACAGTAGTTTTAGGATTAACTTGACCATTAATACCAATAAAGATGTTCACAGAAACAAGGTTTTGAAGCCAATAGCCACAGCTAGCGTTAAGGCATTTCAGATGACTTATGATTGTGATTTATTGCTTTTGTAGTTTCTATTTGCTCAAGACTGTAACTTCTAAAGCCATCTTTCTACTTTTGACGCAAAGCAGTCGATAACTTTTTACAACAGCCCCAAGAAAGACTTGTTTCGCTTTTTTCAACATCTGCTCCATTCCCCATTAATTTCAGTTTCATTGTTGCAGAAGAACTTCTCTGTGCGTTTCCTCTATGGGATGCAAACGCACCAAATTTAAAAGAGCCGTGAATCCGCCTCAAGCAAATATCGGCCTTGGTTTACAATAAGTATAAGAGCTGTGGAGTTACCAGGCAAGCTGATAGTTACAGACTCGGGCATGTCGAGTGTGCCTAATGCCCCCTCTTTTCTGGGGCATTTGTAGTTTTTATTCCAGTTCCCAGTGAGGGATAATATATGTATACCCTGGTACAAGCTTAGTCACTTCCATGTGAAAAATTGTAAAGTTTTCTCCTGCTGTAACGTCACGCTGACTTTGCTGCAATGCCACTACTGTACACTGTTACGAATGGGTTTACATTCCAGTGGCCCACTTTTACAACTCAAGAGAGAGTATAATAAGGCTTGTCACTAACAAACCTTACGGTAACACTAAAAGTCATCTTTAAAAAGAAATCTCCTTCCATTCTGTTCAATGAAGTGTAGGTGAAACAGTAAGAGGGGATATGTAGTTAGCTTCTTTGAGCTCATGGGAGATGGTGGAAGGATTTTGGGCAAGGGTGTACACATGATGATGCACAATGCTGGAGCCACAGAACTGAACCAGGAGCACGGTAAAAGCGTGAACTATCTGATTTACTTTGACTCCTTCCAGAAAAGTTATGTGAGTGGAGGGTTTCTTTTGTTTGTTTAACTTATTGTGTCAATAGCACAAGTTAAACAATCTTACAGGGAAGATGTGATGGGTTCACACACAGGCGAACCTGCCTGGCTCAGGGGCCACATACAACTTTGATTTTTTCTTTTTTCCTTAATTTTTTCCCCTTAGGCAAAGAACTCCCCCTCCCCATTTTTTTTTTCCTTTTCCAACGCTAGAAACCTATAATTTTGTGCATCACTCAAACTAGCTGTATAGGAAATGCGTAAGCACAGGTTTAACAGCAAGGTCCCAAAAGATTTTGCAAAATTCAGAGGCACGCCAGTGAAGGAAGGTGTATTCTTCATAGTGTGTTACGAGGACAAAAATCAACTAGCCTCTTAGAAGAGACTCTTTTTTGCCTTTGTCAGGTAATTATAGGTCTTTTTAGTTTCTACAGGAGCCCTGATGTAGCGTGTGGGAGTTGAGCAAGCCCTGTACAATGGCAGGGTAGAGGGAGCTGGGGGTGGGGGGAAGGCTGGTAATCGTCCCGTTTAGAAGGGGGCTGGAAATAATAGCATCAAGATTTGGGCTTTCTTCGGGGCTTGCAGAGGACATGCGACGACGTGGAGCAGAGTGCCGGGCCTCGGGAGCCAACGCCGGTTAATTAGGCTAAGTATCTAAGTGCAGCGTTATAAGGATTCCTCTTACCTTCCAAGGGGTTTTGTGTAAAGAAATATTGGTGTGGGAGGAAAGAGAATCAGACCAATCTCCCTCCGTAGTCATCTGCATCTCTTAGATTTTTTTTTTTCTCCTCCCTTAAAACTCTTCTTTAACATATTGGGTTAAGGCTTTAAAAAGCGAAGGCTCGCGCTAAGAAACCCTGTTCCTTCAATGATTCCCTATTTCAAATAAAAGGATTTAAGTTGACGTATGACCACGTGAGCACATAATACAGCGCATTATTGTGGCATTTGGAGTGGAGACCCGGTCTGGCTCCGTCTGCGATTACGCTTTTCCAGTTTCTGTTCAGAGCAAGCACTGCTTTCTATTATTTTTTTTTCCCTCCTGCCCCCATCACCGTCCCCACAAGAGCTGGCCATTTCGCTGACAGCTTTCGTTCCTTATGGAAAGGTTATTGTCGAGCCGAGAGGACGAAATGCTTCGTTAGAAAGGATGGATTTTATTTTAAGGTATTTCCGTTGATTGTTCATTTATGTGGTGAGTTATTGCTGTTCGAGGCAAAGGTCAGTAGCAGAGGCTGGAGTGAGTGCGTGTGTGTGCGTGCGGGTGTGTGTGCACCCGGAGCCAGGCTGCTTCCCCCTTTGTTTCAATTTGCTGTGGTAAATATTCAACTCTACCCTTGCAGCGAGCAGAGCAGGCAGAGTTTGCTTCTTTATTTATTTTTCTCCATAGAGATCCCATACGGCTGCTGATGGCCAGCTGCCTCCGCTACAGCCCCTCGATTGCCATTTTACCATTATTTATGACCGGCTGGAGATGGGAAGCCTCTTTTATTGCCGTGTTTGAATATTTCCCCCCTTAATTTTATTCTATTATTTTATTTGTGCGTTTGTGTGTTTATTTATTTATGTATTTGGGCAAGTAGGAGAAAGCGATGTGGGGGGTGTGTGATGCTCCTCTGTCGGGGTCGTGCTCGAGTGTGCGGCGGCGGTTGTTGTTTTATGGGTGTTTGCTCGGCCGCTGCCGCTCCGTAAATCGATGACTGTGCGATCGTGCTGCCATTTTATTTATGATGCTTTAGTGGTACTTTGTTTATTGTGCGAGGAGCGCTGCATGAGTGCTCAGCTCTATGGCAAAGCTTCCCCTTCCCAAATGAGCCAAGGCGCTCCTCTTTATTTCTCCGCGGTGAGAAGGAGCTGAACCAAGAGCCAGCCACGGCTTCTAACAATAAATCAGCCTTGAAAATGTGGAGGTTTATTCTGCCTCTCTGAATGGGGATCTGGAAAGGGAGAATTAAAAGGAGAGAAATGGAAAGTATCTTCTAGGAGAACAGATACTAGCTCTAAATTAATATCCATGCCGTCGCATACATAAATATAGATATATCCATATATATAAATATCTAAGTATTTGTGTATACTTATCAATGTGAATGCATAGATATAAATGCACATTAAATTACAAAAATGAAGGATTACTTGGCTATCCAAAGAGGACAAAATGCTAAATGAAACCCTGTTTCCCCGGTCTGCCCCGGCTTTGGGAAAGGTTGGAGCCCTGGGACTCGCTTTCCTCCAGTTTGTTCCATGTCTCTCGCTTATTCCTGTTGAGCCATTTTGTGTCCAGTTACGCGCTGTTTGTAATTACTCGTCTTCTAAGGGGTCAGAAAGAGAGGGAGAGAGGGAGAAGAGTGAACGATGGTAAAAACTCCTCTGAGAGCACAAAAAAAAGGTTATTTCCACTCGGAGCTATTCGCGGCCATTCTGCAGAGACCTTCAGGGTGATGTTTGGGATGGTCTCACGTTTCCCTGCTCTTTAAAGCGACTCCCGAAGCAGAACTGACCCAAATAAATTTTATTGCCCCTTCTCGCCACACTGAAGCACTTCTCTCTCTTCAGCAAGAGAAGGAGAGCTCTTTTGCTCCCATGTGTGTGTCTAAAAACCAACACTGGCGTTGCCGTATTTTGAAATGGGCCAAAATGCGCCTCAAAAATAAAATCCAAGGTTTAATTGCAGCTAAATTACTTGGCAGTCTTTCCTCTGATTTATGACCCAGTTTGGATGCATATTGACTCAGTTAAAACGCTCATAAATAATACAGTCCTGCTCTAGAGTAAAAGAAAGCAAGAAGAGTTCTGGAGGAAAGGAGGATTTCGGCGAGTTCTGTAAATAACTTCAGTCTGTTGAGCAAATAGCAAAGAGTGGGTTGCCTCTCTAGTGTTAGAAAATATAAACAACAATTTAGATTGACCACGGCTTAGCTTCGATTGTCCAGTCCTTCTCTAATTCAGCTGATATCCCCTTCTAACTCTAACGACTGGGACAAGCACCACTTTCAGGACTGGCCCCCTTGTCCCTCAACTCCCTGCCTTGCTATTTCATCTCTGGGAGCTGCCCCAGAAGCAGCCGTGAATTATGGTGCTGCCTCCTTCCATTTCGGGGCATCCAAGGACAAGGCGTTTTACAGGCATTATTTTATTCGGAAAATAGTAATTCGGGGGAGGTGGGGGGAGGGAGGGGAGGGAGTGCCACGGAGTGGGACTCTTCGGGGAGAAAAGGCAGGTCATTTCTGACTCAGAAATCAGCCCCAAACACTGCCCGTCCCCCCCCGAGCTGAGCCCTATCTCTCTCCGTGGAATGGAGCAGAAAGAAAATATTCGGCCTCTGGGAGGGAAAGGCAGATAAAAGCAGCGGGGATCTGTGCGTTGGGACACTTATCCCGACATCATAGGAGACATAAAAAAAAATAATCATCTTCTCATGTTTAAAATTGCCTCTTTGGGGAGAGGGGGGGGGGCGTGGGGAAATGGGACTAATTGGAGAAATCTCGCAAAATACTCTTTGCAGGCAGTCAGATGAATGGAAGAAACGCTTCCATATTCCTATGAACCACTTCGGTTCTCACGATTAAAATCCTTACATATCCTTTCATTAAAAAAAAAAAAAAAACAAAACTCCCCCCGCTTCCCGTTCCCCGTTCTTAAATACAGACATTTAGTCAGAAAATCCCTCTGGAGACGGCTCCCAAGTTGAAACGCGCTCCTAGGAAAAACTCGCCCGGCTTTCGGCGGGGCCCCCCAAACCGGCAGGCTCCCCGGTGTCCGCAGGTTTCGGCAATCCCCGTCTTTTCTCTCCCTGTCCAAATCCTCCTCGCCAGTCCGGGGGGCTCCGTCGGGGCGCAGCGCTGCCTCTCTCAGTATTTGGCCGGGCAAGTGGGCGAATGGCAGATCAGCAGTTTCAGAAGAAAGTGTGGGGTTGATTATTGACTAAAAAGACTTTTTTTTTTTCTTCCAAAGCAACATTCACAGGATTGTTTGAAGCAAAACGCATACGAAGGATTTTTGCCTCTTCTCTCCTCCTACGCTGGCCGCTTCCCCTTTCATGTGGTGCC
The DNA here is from genome assembly GCF_012460135.2 of Molothrus ater. Lineage (NCBI taxonomy): Eukaryota > Metazoa > Chordata > Aves > Passeriformes > Icteridae > Molothrus > Molothrus ater. Next base: position 34,179,556 of record NC_050478.2, on the reverse strand, counting down.
TTCTCACTTATGCCATAAGGAGCAAGTGTTTTCTGTTTTAGTGCTCTGTTTACAGCTTTGGTGCACGAAGTCATAAATCTTGCATAGCCATAAATGACAAAAACCATTGGTATGCGTAAGAGGCCACCCCAGCCTTATAGTGCTTTTTATTTCTCGCTTCCCTCTCGCTTTGTTTGTGTTTAAAGATGACGCTGGGTTCCCTCGTGCTTTAAACGGACTAGTTATATTTATAATGCCTTAATTAACGAAGTAACGTCAAGTTTACACCTAGATTTTATTCGCAGGCTCCGCTTCATGCTCGGAGCCCCGAGCCCCGTTACCGCCTGCCACACGGGCAGGATCCGCAACTTTGTTTAAGTTCTCGTTCGCACGGTCGCCGCCGTGTTTCTGGTGCGGGAAACCGGGGGGACACCACCACCCCCAAAGCCCGTGGCGCTGAGGAAAGAGGCCAGCGCCTTCCTCGGCTGTGCCGTGGAAAGAAGGCGAAGGCGAGCCGAGAGGCGCCGGGCCCGCGTCCACGCGAGGCTCGCACACACGCGTCCCCACGGGGTGCTGCGGGCACCCCGACCCGTCTGTGCAGCACATGTGCGTGCGTGAGCGTCTCTGTGCCCGTCCCGGGCGCTGGGGATATTTGAGGGGGGCAGGGGGGTGTCTGTGTGTACATCTGTGTGTGTGTGCGCTCACGCATGCATGAGTTAATAATTAGTAACTCTAATGATTTCCAGCGTGGCTCTGAAAGCATTGCCCAGAGCGGGGATCCTGGTGGGCTTCGGTTGGCTCTCCGGACCCAGCCCCGGCTCTGCGGGCTTTGCTCCCCTCTCCGGGGCTCAGCCGGGGCTGTGCGGGGCTCCCGGCCGTGGGGAGCGACACAGGGGCTATTCTGCAGCTGCCCCCCAAGCCCACCGGTAAGAGGGACAAACTCAAACCCCCACAGCAGCACCCTGGAGGCTGGTGAGAGCGACCCTTTGTGAGCGCCGTTTGTCTTCATTAGCATAATTTTCCTGGACTTCGGTGACGCCCGGGTGCGGGGGGGCCGCACTCCTTCACTGCCGTGCTCCTGCGCTCCCTCCCCAGCCCCCACCCTGCCCCAAGCTTCCCCAGGCGGCCGCCTTTCTTTCTTCCTTCCTTTTTTTTTTTTTTTATATTTTCCTATTTTCCCCGCTCCAACTCCCCCCCCCCCCCACCCCCCACCCCCCTCCTTCCCTCTTTCTCCTTCCCTTCCCAGAGCAGCCCTGGGAAACATCCCCGTCCTCCGTGCCCCGCGCAGGGGGAGCACGGTACGCCGAGGACCGGCTCGGGGTAGGGTGCGCAGCTGGAAGCGTCAGGGGAGCGGGGTAGGCGGGTGTGCGGAGCAATCGACCCCATCCCGTGCGGGGCAGGACTCGCCCCTCTCGGCCGGGGGGTGCCGGCTGCAGATGAGCTGAGCCGGTGCCCACCCCGCGGCCGCAGGGATCTAGCTGGGGCAGACAGCCCCTGCTCTCTGGGTTGTGTCGCCTCCAAAAAAAAAAAAAAAAAAAAAAGAGAGGGAGAGGGAGAGAGGGAGAGAGAGAGAGAGAGAGAGAGAGAGCATGCTGGCTTCCGCCTCAGTCGTCAGAAGTTAAGGTAAGCAGGCCACAAATACGCTGCTATCAGTCGTGAATGGCGGAGTTTATGTCCCAGTGATTTATGACCGTAGACTTAAATGTCGGTTCAAGAAGAGTTCACAAGCTGGGGCTTCCTTCCAGGCAGTGACTGATACCCTTACACTTCGTGTTCAGGCAGCTCTCTCTCCTCTCTTCCCCCCACCCCCCACCTTCCCTCAACTTTGTCTTTATCTTTCAGGAAATCTTTCAGGGGGGCTGCCTGGTTTTTCGTCCTAGAGTCAGAGTTTGGGGCTCGGTTGGGAGTTACAGGGTAGAGATCTGGTGTGCTTGGGAAGGGGGAAGCGCAGGGAAGGACAGGGTAGGAGAGAGCTGAAGTGGGGAGTGGGGGAAACCAAGCGGACTTGCCTTCCCAAGCAATTTTCATATGCTGTTTCTGGGCTGTCTGGGTGGGGGAGAGAAGTTGGTAAAGCGCAGAGCCGTGTATTGCACAGACCTGAGACGGAGCCGATAAAACAGGCATTGGAAAGATTGGGGGCCCATTTGTGTTTGTAAGACCTGCCTTTTTGTCTTCGAAGGGGAGAGGAGAGCTCTTCCCATCCCAGGCACCGGCTGGGGTGGTGAATCCACATCCTCTCCCCTTTCCCGTTAGGACCCTACCGGGATCGTTTTCGTTCTTAATCCCGCTATTCCCACTTTTTCCTGGAATGACCGGGCGCTCCTCAGGTTACCCCCGCTTCTCTATAACTTTGTAGGAAGTGATTAACTTGGCGAACTCAAGCTCGGGATCTGATTTTTTTTTTTTTTTTTTTTACTTGCTGGCAGACAGCCGAAGCTCCAATAATATTTTGCCTTCCAAGTAAAGTTGCCTATTGTCTGCAGGCCGGCAGCTGCGGGAGCAGAGCACCCCGCATCTCGCTCCGCGCTGCCCGTCCTGCCAGCGCCACAAAACTTCGCAGCGGCCGAAGGAAGGTGAAATATTTGGTGTCGCGGTCATGAAAGGCGGGTGCCTTTGTGAAATCACCGCTGGCTGATTGTTTCCTCCTTCTCCTCTGGTAGTGGTGTCTGTAGTCTCTCTTTCAAAGGAATTGAGAAAAATCACACCAGGCCTCGATAGCACAGGCAAGGAGAGGCGAGGAGCTGGATATTGTGTATGTGCCTCAGATCTCCATTGGCTTATTAGCTTAATAGCATCCAAAGAGCTTGATTAGCGCAATAACAGGGTAACCGCCCTGCTGTAGGTGTGTTACCTTCATTTTGTTACGATCTAACAAAGGGAATACTGTTTTCTAAGAACTTGTATAACTTGAAAGGCGTAGAATGAGCTCGTTTGGTGCTTGTGTTGTGTAAGGCTTTTCGCCCCTAAGCATTTGTCCTCGTTAGATGTTTTGGGGGGAAAATACCCAGCTGCTGAAGTACAGGGAAAGTGGTAAAAGGAAGGAGGCCCTTCTCTGATCGGAAAAGACGTGGTTATTTGCCAGCAAGGGGTTAGGAGGACGGTGAGAAACACACTTCAGTTTCTGAGAACAATGTGAGTGCGTGTGGAAACACCTCCTAGATCGGAGGTTATGCACAGGTCTCCTCTCTCATTAATACGGGCGATTCTTTAATTGGTTATTTTCAAGCAGGTGACGAGTAGACTTTAATTTGGGCGGGGGGCGGGTGGGGGATCCCAGTAATAAAGGAGGATGGGTGACCAAAAAAAAAAAAAAAAAAAAAAAAAAGAAGGGTGGGGGGGAAGGGATTCGCCCGGGCAGGAGAAGCATTCTCTGAGTTTGTGTCCACCCTCTCCCCAGCCAAGTGACCCTCATACATCAAATTACATAGCAGTTTCCAAGACAGAACCTATTATCGCTAAGTTGGAAGGAAAGTTCAAGCCGTGGTCATGGAGATGAACGCTGGTTTTTCAGGTTTCTGGTGTGTTTTTTTCCCTCAATCCATCATGTTTTAACAGGTAGGATCTGGCTGATTCCACGAAAAGTTAGTGTCTTGAAAATAACTGCTGAAAAAAACAAACCAACGACCGCCCCTGCTGGCCTCTCTGGAGGGGCTTTGAGCGGCGCCGGGCGCAGTTGAGGCCGGACCCACTCGCGAGTGGGAGGCAGGCTCGGGGGCTCCGTGGAACGGCCCGAGCCGCGCTCCAGGACCGAGCGGGAGCCGCTGCGGGCGGCGGGCGGCGGGCGGGGCTCGCCCTGGCAGAAACCACTGCTGCCAGGGTGCGTGACCTGGGCGGCTCGGGGCGGTGTGCGGGCACGGAGGGGAGAAGGTGCTGGCTTGGTTTATTTTCCTATCGAGTATTTTATAGACAAGCCAAAATCCATCACTTGGGGCCGGGGTGTTTAAATATCCCTGCCTAGGAAACCTTTCCACCCTGCTCCTGCCCCCTGCCACACGTAGACAGGAACCATCTCATATATTTCTTTGAAGTTGTATGAAGAGCCGTAACCAGGAGAGAAAGGCTAAAAATAAAACAACGCTGGTTAAAGGAGGGGGTTTGATCTTAGAGTTGGACTGAAGTAATAGCCCAGCCCCTTTGCATTACCAATTCCTCGATCACCCTTATCTCAGAGACCGGTATTAAACAGCCTCTTGGTGATAAACGATCAACCCGCTCGCTCTGTTCCTTAACAAGAAAGAAATAATTATAAAAAAACAAACCTAGAAAGCCTCTATCCCGGTGCAGCAAAGCACATATTTGTAGCTGCCAGTAAATCCAGGCAGCTTTTATATCGAAATGCTCCACGCCTGAGGCCAAGTCATGCTGCTAAATATTGCTGACCACTTTTTCTTTTATGGCTTTCATGTCACTTAGCTATTGAAAGTAAGATGGATTTGTACCATTTCTTCACCCTGCTCTGCTCTCCCCACACCCCAGGTCTGCCCGGAGAGGCCATTGGAGGAAGAGCGCCACGTGACAGAGGGGTGCCAATGTTATTCTCCAAGGGTGTCAAGACCCTGTCAGTTTGCGAAATAAATATTGGGAAACAACGAAATGCAAAAAGCGACCTACTACGACAGCTCTGCAATCTATGGTGCCTACCCCTACCAAGGAGCAAATGGTTTCACTTATAATGCGAGTCAGCAGCAATATCCTCCATCTTCATCACTTGTGGAAACTGAGTACCACCGCCCCGCGTGCTCCCTCCAGTCCCCCGGCAGCTCTGTGTCCCACCACAAGGCCAATGACATCAGTGAGAGTTGCATGAGGACCCTCCCCAGCCAGACTCTCCAGCCCCCCAGCCTCGCTGACCCACAGGCTCCACCGCAGCCGCCTCCAGCCCAGCAGTCACAGCCTCCACCTCCGACCTCCACCTCACCATCTCAAAATGCCAGCAGCAACCCTGCCCCGGCCAACCCCACCAAGAGCCCAGCTCTTAACTCACCCACCGTGTCCAAACAGATATTCCCATGGATGAAAGAGTCTCGGCAAAACACAAAGCAGAAAAACAGCAGTTCCAGTTCAGGTATGAAACGTGCTCCCCTCTCCCTGGGTACTCCTGGGCTGACTGTGCATCCGGTGGGGAGGAGGGCTGTCTTACCCACCTTCACTTCAGGGAGGGTGGGGGCTTTTTTACCCTCTGAGTTGACCCCATGAAACTTTTGGAAAGGGCTTGCCATCACTCAGCTTATTCACTGAGGGGAGCTTGGTGAAAAAAACACCCCATACAAAACTTTCCCAGCCTTGCAGAAGGGATCTGAACTGACTTTGCTTCCTAGTGGCAGAACCACTTGTGCCCTCCAGCATCTATCACATTTCTTAGGTAATCCCCCCTTCAGTAAATCATGTCAGTGTGGAGCAGCCCAGGCCTTAAGCCAGGGGCTTGTCCCGAGTACTTTGTTGGCATGGTGCTGTTAGATTAATAAGACAGTGACCTATCTCTGCTGAAGTGTAACGGGAATAAAATAGCTCATAATCATGTGCAGGCAGGATCAATGCCCTGCATGCAGTCAGAACCTCTTCCTATTTTAATAAGCTGATTGGCAAAGTTACAAGCCTGGTAAACAAAAATCATTCAGGAGTGCTATAAACTTCAGCCCATAAAACATTATTTGAGAGATGGAAGTGTATATCAACACTTTTATTACTCAAGGAAACCCAAACTGATAACACCAGTGCTAGCTCCAAAGCCCAGAAGTCAGGTTATTCTGATTTCTTCCTCTTTTTTGCTTAAATGTGCCTTGGAAATAGAGTTCAAAACTTTAGCAAATGTTTTGCTGGTCTGCTTTTTAAAGCTGTGGTAAGACTGCTGTTTTCAACCTTCCATATCATGTATTTATTTAATTAAAAAGCAGTGAGATTTAGATATATCTCCATGCCTATACGCAAGCCTAGCTACTGTATGTTCTTCTTTATACATATTATACTTCCCAATCACTACCATATGTTCATGCAATATACCAGACATGATAAAAAAATCCACTATACTGATAATTCTATATTTATATGTTAAAAATTTTGTATTGTAGATATCTAGCTTTCAGGCATTTGTAGCTGATGTATATATATAAAATATACATATATATATATGGAGAACAGCTATTTCCTGAAGACTCTGATCCCACTATGTCAGCACAGGTTCAGTTTCAGTGCTTCTAAACCTCACTGTTTCCCTGAACCTTCCTTGTTCCTCTTTACCAAGCTGGAGATAGGTTGGATGCTGTCATTCTTAGGGGAAGCGAGTGTACTCATACAGTGACACTAATGAGGTCAAGGCACTCTTTCGAGGCTTGGAGCTTGGCACAACTGAGCTCATGCCTTGGGGGAGTACTCGTTGCACGCATGGGCATCCATCTTGCCTTTGGGAGCTGAAGTCTCCAGGTGCTGGTGTTGTTGGCCATTTTCTCATGTTGCCATGTGTAGGTTTGCCATGCTGATTGTGTTCTTTGTGTGATTTACATAGGTGAGAGTTGTGCTGGTGATAAAAGCCCTCCAGGGCAAGCCTCCTCTAAGCGAGCCCGTACAGCTTACACAAGTGCCCAGCTGGTAGAACTGGAAAAGGAGTTCCACTTCAATAGGTACCTTTGCAGGCCACGAAGGGTAGAAATGGCTAATTTGCTCAATCTCACAGAAAGACAGATCAAAATCTGGTTTCAAAACCGCAGAATGAAATACAAAAAGGATCAAAAGGGAAAGGGTATGATGACCTCTTCAGGAGGACAGTCCCCAAGCAGAAGCCCCGTCCCTCCAGCTGCTGGGGGATATCTAAACTCTATGCATTCTTTAGTAAACAGTGTCCCCTACGAACCCCAGTCGCCTCCACCATTTAACAAGCCTCATCAAAATACCTATGGCATCCCTGCATCGTATACTGCTCCTCTTAATAATTGCCCACCTCCTCAAAAGAGATACACGGGGACAGCAGCTGTGACACCTGAATATGATACTCATCCTCTTCAAGGCAACGGTTATGGGAATCCACATATACAGGGAAGCCCCGTCTATGTAGGGGGCAACTACGTGGAGACCATGACCAATTCTGGGCCTTCCATCTTTGGTCTAACTCATCTCCCTCATCCTCCCTCTGCCAACATGGACTACAGCGGGGCTGGGCCAATGGCCAACAATCACCACCATGGACCTTGTGATCCACATCCAACATACACAGACCTTACCGCTCACCATCCTTCTCAGGGAAGAATTCAGGAAGCGCCCAAACTCACTCATCTGTAAGAGACAGGAGTCACTAAGAGGAACAGCAAGCCCCCAAGTTTTGGAAAGTACTCATCCCTTCCCTTCTCTCTCCTCCCCCCAACATGTGCCCTCCCCTTCCCTTCTCGTTTCTTTTGTTCGTTTTGGTTTGTTTTGTTTCCTTTCGTAAAAGCGTTTTCTAGTTTATGTGACGTAGCAATATTTGTTGCTTGAATTGCTCTATAGTTTCACTAGTGGATATTTATCTTCTTGAACTGTAGCCTTGTGTCTCACTTTGGGAGTATGCAGAGGCTTTATACTTTACCTTCTACACTTTTATCAAAACAGGGTATATGAACAAATTTTCTATAAAAGGAATTCTTAAATGTGAATTTGTTCGTACATGATTGATCCCACGGGGAAGCAATTTTTTTTATTGCACTTCTTTTAAATAGCAAGAAAGACATCAAAAGCGCTTGGACAGGGACTTCCTGGACAATTATTGATACGTGTAAGTCTTTCAATGTGTGTATGCTGGTGAACATTCAGATTTATTTATATTTTTTTTTTCGCAAACATTGAATAATCTAAGTGTTTAAAATTTTATTTATCCCCATTTGTTCATATTTATATATATATAAAAAATCTGTACCCTGAATATTCAGGAGGCCATATATTAGATGGCATATCGGCACGTGTTAGAAATATCATTTGAAAGGAAACTATTAACTCCTTTTATTAAAAATAGTGATAATAATGATGATGACGATGCAATAAAATCTGGGAAAAAAGATCGCGGTTTGAATACTTTATGCTTGTAACATCCAGCTAGGCAAAAAGTGTGTGAAGCTGAAAAGGCTAGATTTGTTTTGAAAGTTATACATTCCTTGCTGCTCACGTTCTGGAAAAAAAAAAATAAAGTTTTTATTCTGAATAATAAAGAGTTAAGGACATGTTCTTCGCAGCGCAGGGGAATGGATAGCCCTTCATGACGTGGGGAGCTAGGAAACTCGTCTGTAAACTTACACGAGGGTCTGCTCACCCGAAGGGCCCGGCGATGCCTTTTCAGCATTTCATAGGCAGGGAGAGAGATTTTTCTTTTCCCTTCTCTCTCCTTCCTGTTTTGTTTTTTTTTTTTTTTCCCTTTCTTCCAGCAGGGTTTCAGGGCCCGTGGCCGCCGCCTCCTCCCGCACCCGCTGCGCGGTGCCCGGCGGGCGCGGATCGCCCCCTCCCCGCGGGGTCCGGAGGGGGATCGGCCGCGGAGCAGCGCCGGGAGCACAGCCGGGGGTGTGGATGTGGGTGTACGAGCGTGCGTGGGAAGCACAGGCAGCGGTGCTCAGGATAAAGCCATAAAGCCCCGCGTGGGTGCGGGCGCGGAGGGGGCTCCCGGTGGCGGGGCTGAGCCGGAGCACCGCCAGCCCGGGGGAGCAGCGTGGGGAGCGGGGTCCGGCCGGACCGCGAATGCGCTGGGGGTGGATGAGCGCACTGCTGCTCCTTCCTCTCGCCAGCCCCGCCGTTTTCCCCTTTTCCTTTAAGAAGTGGAATTTATCTTTCCCTTTCCCTATTTTTTCCTCGAATTATTATTTTTAAAAAATATTTTACTGGGGCTGATTTCATTTTTGTTGAGCCGCCTTTCCTCTCACGGCAGCCTGAAGGTGTGGGGGAGGGGAGCGCTGTGTTCCGTTTCTTCCCGCGGGGGGGGTGTGGATGTGTGTGCGGGTGTGTTTGTGTCGGGGGGCGAGGGGGCGACACGGTACGGTAGAAGGGCGACGGTCCCGGCCCCAAACCGGCACCCGTAGGGGTCCCCGGTCCGAATCGGCTCGAGGTAGAATGGAGAAACCCACAAGCTTGTGCTTAAATCCGATTTTTCTTCCTTTCAGGCAAAATGTCCGTAATTTTTAGATTGAAACTTGAAAGATAAATCAAAACGGACCTTAATAGACTAGGTAAAATATACCCCTGCACGTTTATAAAGACATATTCCTGTGCTGTGTAGATAATAACGCACGCTGTTCACCATCTGTATCTTTTAGAGCACAGAAAAAAAATGTCGCCATTTTGGTCTCATGCTGAAATATTATTAATCTTTGGGCTTTACCTTGTTCCCAGAACCATTCTTGCCTGATGCTGAAACATTGTCATGCATCCGTGAATCTATATAGAGCTTTTCTGCATAAATAGATAAAGCATGCCCAGTCAAAGAAAAGGATAGCAAATAGATTTATACCACGCTGTTTATTGTATATATAGACATGTAACCGTGGAAGGAAAGGCTATGTAGGCTAATATTTTTCACTGAAATCTGATTATTACACAATACAGACCAGCGACTGATTATTACTTTTGTAGGCGAAGGAAGCATTTTTTTGCAACATTGCAGGACAATGCTCGTTTCAAAGGAGAGCCCGCATAAAATGCCAGCCGCCCCCCCGCCCAGCTCTCGGATCAGTTAGGTTAGATACAACAAAAGGTAACGGTACAGTCACGATACTTACTGCGTGGTTCCTTTAGCACCACGAATTGCATTTAGGTAAACGTTCAAATAGAAGGAAGTTGGCGTTTCACTCCCCTCCCACCCCGAAGAAAGAAAAATACAGGCGATTTCCCCCCCTTCTTTTCATAAACCGTATTCAATCCTCTCTTCAGAGCCTGTAGGTTGCAAATAAGAATTTGTAATTTTGCATTTAAGATTCGTCCGATTAAAAGATGCCCCTGGAGGCAGAAGTAATTGATTCTCCCAAGAATTTCGCGTCCTCTCTGCAAAGGTTTTGTTCCAGGTGGTTTTTGTATTAGGCTGACCACAAGAAACAAATGTGCAGAATAGAGACACCCACACAGGTTTTACTCACAAAGCCTGGTTAAAGTCCAAACCTCTCTCTTTATTATTTGTCATCCTGCTCTTAATCCCAATATTTTCCAGAGGGGGAAAAAAATTAAAAAGAAATCAGAGAGAAGAAAAGAAAACGTAGGCATCAAGAAGCAAAATAAAACCGGACTTTTCCCACAAGCAGCCCAGTCCTCTGCCAGCATATTTTAAAAGCAGCTTTTTTCCTTGTTTACTTGCGTTTCTTGCTCTGCCTCTTTTCACGGCCACATTTGATCTTGGAAAGAGCAAGAAGCTTTAAATGTGTTCTTAAGGGCCAGTAGCTGTCAAACCTTTTGGCGGCCAAGATTGATCGCGGGCAGACACCACCAGAGCTTTGTTTGGACTAAAAGCAAGAAAATTAAACCCCTTGCATTTTCCAACAGCATCGATATTTGTAAGGCATCCCTTTTGAGGGATTAAATGACAAGTCTCGTTCTATATTTTATTTAAACAAGCAACCACCAAAAAGCCCATTTAAAGCCTCTCGGCCCCTCCCCTCCCCCTCTCTCCAATGCCTTCGCAGATATGCTATATCTTGTGGGTGCATTAACTTAAAACCGATTTTTTAAAATGCACTTCGTGCAGACTGGACGCAGACTGATCCACTGAGTGCTTTGGGTCTTGTTTTCTGTTTCCCCTCCCTCCACCCCCCCGTATATTTTTTCTTTTTTTTATTTTTTTTTTTTTTTTAATATAATTACGAAGACGGTTGCCGACCCCTGTTTGGCAACTCCGAAAATAAAGCGAGACGGCACCTCATCGCGCTGGCGATGGTTCCTGGCTCCTGGAGGACGCGGAGAGCGGGTCGGACGCGCCTTCCCCCGGCCCCCGGCGCACCCCACCCCGCCGTGCACCCCGGGCTCCGCGGGCAAGCAAACCCCGTCCGGGCTGTCTAGGGCGGCTGTGACCATAGGATTCATCGGGTTGGTGATTGTGGCCATTATTGTCATCACTCTCCCTGTCGCCTCAGTATGGTTGGAAAATTATGCCAAAAGCATCCAAATTCGGGACTTGCCTCGACCTGGCAGGGGTGACTGGAGGCGGCGGCGGCGGCAAGAGCCAAGCATCGGAGGCGAGTGCCGTCTCTCAAGTCAGAACCCCGCAGCATTTTCGCTCTGTCTGGTCCCTTGAAAACAAACCCGCTACCAGCCCATATATTTCCTGGTAATCGAAAATACTCACCAGACCCAGCCTACTACGGTTATTAAGCAAATTATGCCAGCAGACGGGAGTATCGTTTGCAAGCTAAGGCACGGGATATATACTTTTTTTTAAAGAGGCAACAGCCAGACGCGTTTGCAGCCTCGCGATTTGGCTCGCCCAGAGAGGTTCTCCTAGGGTTATGTGTTACGGTCCAATCCCGGGAAGCCAACTGGAGAGGGAAGTCATGAAGCGCCAGGGCTGCTGCCTATGTGACTCTTCCCCTCGAAGCAAGGTTGCTGAGGAAGATCCTGATAAACAATGGCTCAGCACCGGCGACCGATTGTTCTCCATACTGTACACCCGATAGCCACCAAAAAAGAAGAAAAAAAAAAAAGAGGAAAAGTGGAAAAAAAGAAAAAAAAAGAAAGAAAAAAAAATCAAACAAGAACACAAAGCCAAACAAACAAACAAACAAAAAATACAAAGGAACCCATTGAGGCTGAGTCGGGAAGGAGAAACTAGTTTTGGAGGAAGTGCTATTCCTAGGAAAAATTCAAGACCCTCTGCTTCAGACTCCTGCCTGGGTGCAACTTCTTATGCGGGGGCCTGACGGTGTCAAAACTTTGAAGATTAATGGATTACTTTGTTAATGACTCAAGGCGTCAGATTGAGGTGCTTAAATGATTTGTGAGGTGCAAAGCGTTTTCCTGACAGTCCCAAACAATGAGAGAAGAGTGTGCGGGTGGATGCGAGGAAGGCAGCAGGCTGCAGGACAAGCAGCCACACACACACACACACCCACACCCACACACACACACACGCACACACACTCTCGCAGCCTCTCTCACAAACATATCCACGCACACGCACCCTCCTCCCCACCCCCGATCATTTCAGATTAGGACGCCAAGGGGATAGATACTCGAGATATCATTTCCCCTTTTAAAAAAAAGTGTAAATAAAGCCTTTCTGGCCCCCAATGAGGCGTTCCTTCCCGACTTTTTTGGATCAATCAAACAGACAGTGGCTTCTTTTGATTAAAGCCCAAATTGTCATTGGGCAGAGGCAATCATGTGACAGCCAATTCGGTCCAATTTCAACCTTGTCTCCATGAATTCAATAGTTTAATAGTAGCACGGTCCCCATACGGCTGTAATCAGTGAATTAGAAAAAAAACACCCCACCAGCGATCTTCTATGCTATATTTTTTTCTCCTCTCTCTCCTTTTTCCTGGGCCTTCCCCTCCCCCCGAGGCCCCTGAATCCGAGGGAACTTTTTCTCCGCGGGGGCTGCCAGTTGAAGGCCATGAATTTCGCATTTGAGCGAGAGATCGGTTTTATCAATAGCCAGCCATCGCTTGCTGAGTGCCTGACATCTTTTCCCCCTGTCGGTGATACATTTCAAAGTTCATCAATCAAGAACTCGACGCTTTCACACTCGACACTGATTCCTCCTCCTTTCGAGCAGACCATCCCCAGCCTGAACCCCGGCAGCCACCCTCGCCACAGCGGCGGCGGTCGCCCCAAGGCGAGCCCCCGCGGCCGCAGCGGCAGCCCGGGCCCCGCCGGCGCCCCGCCGCCCCCGGAGTACCCCTGGATGAAAGAGAAAAAGGCGTCCAAGCGATCCGCGCTGCCGCCCGCTTCGGCCTCCGCCTCAGCCGCTGGACCTGCCTGCCTCAGCCACAAAGGTCAGTCCAAAGACGAGCCGCCAGCCCCGCCGGGCCGCTATTTTGGCTCCCCGCATCCCCCCGGCTTCGCGGGGGGACGAGGCGGAGGGCGGGCGGGCGGGAAGGACGGAGCTGGCGGGGCTCGGTGGAAACCCAAACTTTCCCCAAACTTGCCTAATGCGGGATGATTTATTTGAGTTGGAGCTGACCTCTCTTGTCTCGCCGTCCTAGAGTTAGGATATTTGACAGTAATGAAGAGTGATAGATTGCTCCCGCTCAGCTAAGCAGCTGATGCATTAATTATAAATTGCGGTATGGCTAACATAAAGTTTGCTCTGGTGTGGGGAGGTTGGGGAGCTGGAGGCAGCGATTTGGCGGAGGTGGCCGAGGGGCACGCAGCACCGGGCGCTCAGCAGTGCAACACAATGGGTTTACTGCATCCAAAGGCGGCCATTTTGTTGCAGTTGCTATTTTATGCTATATGGACATATAGATATAGACACATACATGCAGAGAGAGCACTCCCCCCCCACCCCCCCGGGATGCGATGAGCTGGGGTGCTGAAATTCAATCCGTGCATTTATCTGTTTTGTATGTGTGTCCGTGTGCCTCTGCTTTCGCTGTTCGGGCGGGGATGCTTTGGGGTGCGTGTGGTGGTGGTGTTTTTCTTTTTTTTTTTTTCTTTCTTTTTTAACAGACCCCCTTGAAATCCCCGATAGCGGTAGCGGTGGATCTAGGCGCCTGAGGACGGCTTACACCAACACCCAGCTTTTGGAGCTAGAGAAAGAATTTCATTTCAACAAGTATCTCTGTAGACCAAGGAGGGTTGAGATTGCAGCCTTGCTGGATCTGACTGAGAGACAAGTCAAAGTCTGGTTCCAGAACAGAAGGATGAAGCACAAGAGACAGACCCAGTGCAAGGAGAATCAAAACGGCGAGGGGAAATTTAAGAACCTAGAGGACCCCGAAAAAGCAGTGGACGAGGAAGAAGAGGAGGAGGAGGAGAAATCCCTCTTCGAGCAAGCCCTCAGCAACGTCTCCGGCGCTCTCCTGGAGCGGGAAGGCTACGCTTTCCAGCAGAATGCCCTCTCCCAGCAGCAGGCGCAGAATGCGCACAATGGCGAATCCCAAACTTTCCCCGTTTCGCCTTTAACGAGCAATGAGAAAAATCTGAAACATTTTCAACATCAGTCACCCACTGTTCAAAACTGCCTCTCAACAATGGCCCAGAACTGTGCAGCTGGCCTGAACAATGACAGTCCTGAGGCCCTAGATGTCCCTTCTTTACAGGACTTTAACGTTTTCTCCACAGATTCCTGTCTACAGCTTTCAGATGCAGTTTCCCCCAGTTTGCCAGGATCTCTGGACAGTCCCGTAGATATCTCTGCTGACAGTTTTGACTTTTTTACAGACACACTCACCACAATTGACTTGCAGCATCTGAATTACTAAGAAATTAAAGAAGTCCTCTCCAAGGGTCCTGCTTTCTCCTCCTTATTCTTCTTAATTTTTCCCCCCAGTGAATTAATTTTATGTTTCCCCTCCCATTCCCTCTTCACTATTTTCTGTTTGTTACTTCCCTCTGATATGCCATTTTGCCGTTTCTTATGAAGTTTTAGTTGTGTTCAATTTTAACCTAGCCACATTCTAGGTCCTTCTATGAAAGCAATATATGAGGTCTGTAAGAAAGTGATCATATAGGAATGTATCTTCACTTTCTTTTTATTTTTGTATTGCATTAGGATGCGTTGTCATAAGTATTTTTGGTAGAATAAATTCTTGTTTGCTACAAGGAGCTTTCTCTTTTTTCTTTCTCTTTCTCCTTTCTTTCTCTCTGCTTTTAAGATGGATAACATGATGGGTATCTCTCCCTGTCCCTTCCGCTATTAATTTACGAATAATCAAAATCCAACGTTCTGACAATGAGCTCTTCCCTTTTGGCAATTTAGGATACTCATTAGAGAGGAAAAAAATCGTTCATTTTCTTTATTATAAGGATTCTCATAAGGAAACTAAAGAAATTAAAACCGTTCACAGGTTTGATGGAGGTTTGTTCCTTTTAATGTAAAAATGTGGCATCTTATCCCTGTGAGGATACAAAGCTTGGAAATCCTGAGCTGTAACAAAAGCATGAACGAGGACTTTCTCTGTTACAGGCAGAACGTAACAGAGACTCAGTAGGATAAGCGTCTCCTGCAGAAACCAGCCTGTTACATGAACGAAAGGTGCTTTAAAAAAAATTTTAAAATAATCCTGTTTTTCTAGAAAGTAGTGCTTAGCAGCCAGGAAGATATTTCAGAAAACGTATCTTAGAAAATATCAGAGCTCACAAAGAATGTGGTTGGTTACTTCTCACGTGCTGAGTAATCCAAGAAATCAGCCCTAGAAGGAGAGGAAATACAGAAGTTAGTGCCTGTGAAATCAAAAGGGTGGCAGAAACGCAGGGGGAAGAAAAAATATTTAGGGAGGAACCAGCCTCTCCACTCCATCCTTCTCGGGGGCGGTACGGGGGCAGAACCCGAAGATATTTTTTTGTGTAAGCCTTCTTGAGAGGTGAAAGACTGCTAACGAAAAGGGGAAACTCTGACTTTAAAGTTACAATTTCCTCGGGCTCCCCGCTCTTCTGCTGGAGGCGGCATAGACGGGCTTTCAGAAATCTCCACCAAATTGCCTGCCAGCCGGCGCTGCCGAACCCCAAAGCGGAGGGTGAGCCCCGTCCTTCGGGCTAAAACGGAGCAACAGATGCCAGCGGGGCTCTGCGCCCCGGGGCCGGGGCACCCCGGGCGGGGACGGGCCCGGCTCCTTGCGTGCGAGAGCGCGAGTGGTTGCATTACACAGGCGAGTGGGGCTTGGGTGGGGGGCTGTGAGCGGGGCTCTGCTGTCCGTCCATGCGAACAGTGTTGTCTCCCAGCCCCGTAACACGCTGTGGAGCTGGGATGCGTGGGTTATAGCTGGAAGGGCTGAACGCAATTCTTCCGAAAGTCATAAATCAAACTCTTTCTATGAATGAGAATGTCATCAAAGAGATCAATTGCAGGAACACATTCACAAATAAAAATCCTCTTACGTATTTGCCGAGGCTGGGGATCCCCGTCTAAAACCATTAAGTGAGAAGGCGTTTAGTCATAATTCACTTTTATTGCTCCTTTAAAACAACAGCTTGGCTGAGCTGCGGGCGCGGTGAAACCTCGGCCTCGGTTCTCCTCCTTCCCTCTGCTCCAGCCATGTCCCTGCGGAAAGCGAGCAGCCTCCCCGGCATTTTCACTCCTCTGCCACTGGGTTAAATTGGACCGCAACATTCATGTAAGGGTTGGGGTTTCTTTTGTGCCCAGATTTCCGGATGCCGACTACGCTTAAAGAAAACCAAAGCAAAACGAACTAAAAAAAAAAAACCCCAAACAATAAAACGAAACCCCAAAAACCTCCCAAACAAAACCCAGAAACATCAAACAAAAAGAAAATAAAAATAAAAAGAAAAAGGAAACGTTCTACAAGGTTTAAACTTCTCACAAACTCAATTTAAATAAATGGGGGAATTCAGCAAGCAGGAGCCGCCTCCGAGGCTCCGGGTGAACTCTGGGGCCACAGCGGGGGCACACTCCCACGGAAAAGCCTAAACAGCCGGGATCGCCCCCTCAGCCTCAGTTCCGTGGCAGGAAACGCGGAGCGAAGCCGCGGAGGGGTCGGGATGGCCTGAGGGCAGGGGGAAGGGGCAGGAGCTCCCCCTCGCCTGGCCGCGGAGGAGGGAGGGTGTGGTGTGTGCTCCTCCTCTGCTCCGACCCTTCTCATGGTGTTGCCCCCATGCTTAGTGCGGGCAGCAAAACCCGAGAGCCCCGCCAGAGAGACAATGCAACAAGAGACAATGGCACCAAAAAGGCAGAGAAAAAAGGAATTCAGGATTCTGTAAGAAAAGTGATTCAGCGGAATTTGCGGGTAAAAGGGAGCTACTTGTAGTATTTTTTTTTCTTGGCTGAAGGAAAAAACACTGAGAAGATGTCAGCCCTTTTATTAGTAAGCAGTCTTAATCGCTGTCTCTTTTCTCTGCTTTATGCAGTATTTATCACAACTGGTTTACAAGAATGAAATAAATGTGTTTACAGCTATAACCATAACCAAAATTGGCGCAGTATAACATCATAAATGCCTCTGGAGTGTTGTTGCTCTTGTCCTCCACTCCGCCCCCCTGCAGTTTAAGAAACTGAACCTTTCCAGAGGGCCCTTAACCATCCCTGTCTCTGTAGTAAATCAGAGCAAATAGATGTACTGAGGGCACCGGGATGACGCGTGGTGGAGAGAGGCGCCCTTCGGTTTTGGCTGGCAGCAGAGCGGCCGTGCGGATGCCTTGGGATGAGGACTGACCCAGCAGCGGTGGGAAGGAGAGCTTTGCACCCAGTGTTGTTGTGCTGTAGCTCGTGTGGGAGGGAGGAGCTTGAGGGTGTGTATGTGGGTGTGTGCGTGTGTATTCGTGAGCGGGGAGTGGTGGCGGGCTGGAAGAGCCTTTTGGATTTCAAAACAAGCAAGGATCGAGCGTGAGAACAGAGGGACGTAAGAGTAGGCACCTGCAGAAATAGAGGGGGTGGTCCCTCCTGGGGCTAGTGCCAGGGGACATGACTTTCCATCCATCTTTCTCCAAGGCTGACGCTTCGCAGAACTTCTTTTGAATACTTTTGGTGCCGTCCTTTCTGCCTGCAGACGGCTGGGTGCGCTGGGACAGGCGGATGCCCGGCCTTTACCTCCCCTTTCCCTTTCCGCATACGTAAACCGCATGTGAGGTCGTAACCCGCATCTCACCGCCATCCCTCCTTCTCTGGCCACGGACCCATTTTTTGACCGACGTCCCCACGGTGCTGGGGAGGGGTGGGTTGGAGTCGATGCTCAGCGCGGGTCCCGAGGGTTCTGGGGCTGCCACTGGCCATCTGCCACCTCTCCCTACCGCCGACCCGGGCGGCGGAGCGCAGGGACAAAGGGGCCGGGGCGGCGGGCCCTGCGCCTCCCTCCGCTCCTCTGCCCCTGTCCCGGGTCGCCTCCTCGGGCTGCGACCCGCGACACCCCGGACAGCCGTGCCCCCACCCTGTCCCAGGGCGGACGGGCGGCAGCGGCGCTGCGGGAGCACAGCAGATGGACTGCGGAGCCCCCGGGCCCCCGTCCAATCATTCGTCCTCCTGCCCCCGGCTCCTCCTTCCCTACCCCAACCCTAGGCTGGTGAGGGTGAGCCCGGCGGAGGTGCGGGGGGAGCAGGGATGAGGGCCAGAGGGTGGCCGGTGAGCCTGGGAGAGCACAATGGCCGTCAGTCCCAAAAGCGCCTCATTTCCATGCTAATGTCCGCGGCCGCCTGGTGATGCGGCTGGACAAGCCCCTTTAACTCTTGGCGTGGCGTCGGGACTGCGGCGGGGCTGGACCAGCGAGACCCCTCGGCACCGGCACTGTTACCGACTCCACCTCCACCCGCATCCCATTCACATCCGTATCCTCGATCCTATGCCTGTTCTCTACCTTATCCTTACCTTCATTCCTGTCCTTATCTCAATTCCTACCCCGGTAGAAGTCCCCAACCGCATCCACGGTCTCATTCTTCCCATTCTCCCCATTCTCATTCCCGTTCCAAGGGCTGATGCTCTCAGCACTGTCTCTGCCTCTCTCCGCCCCATCCCTCGCCCCGTGCCGTGGATCCAGTCGCGTCCCCCAGCCTCTCCCACCCCCGCCGCTGCCCTGGCCGGGGGTTGGCGGGCAGCAGAGGTGCCCGGTGCAAGCTTGGCAGCGCCGACAGCAGGGTGATGATGCTGGGGCACCCTGGCAGCAGCACTCACCCTGCAGGGACGGCCGGTGGGCTCCGCGGGCCGGGCGCAGCCTCCAGGTCTCTCCTGCCTTCCTCTCTCAGCTGGCGGACGAGACCCAGGGGGCTGTCGCGGCGGGTGTGTGTGTGTGTGTGTGTGTGTGTGTGTGTGTGTGTGTGTGTACAGCCCGGCCCGGCCCGCCCCCACCCCCTGGGGGCACCGCCACCGCCTCCCTGCCCCGCGGTGCCGGCGGCCGGAGCGCTCGGCGTTTAAATGCCCCGGACGCGGCGCTGTCTCAGCGGCAGGAGCCGGGGAAGCCCCGCGGGCGCCGCAGCCATTGGCTGCCGCCCCCCACGTGCCTGCCCGCTGCCGGCGCCTTCGTGTCATTTTCCTGCCGGCCCCATGGAGGAAGTGGGAAAGTTGGCGCGGCCCCGCCGGACGCTGAAGACCCGGTGGCGGCGTGACAGAGGGACGCGGCGAGGATGAG
Organism: Molothrus ater; assembly: GCF_012460135.2. NCBI lineage: Eukaryota > Metazoa > Chordata > Aves > Passeriformes > Icteridae > Molothrus > Molothrus ater. Next base: position 34,160,411 of record NC_050478.2, on the reverse strand, counting down.
CTCCTTCCTCGAGTACCCCGTCCTCGGCGGCGAGGCGGGGGGCTGCGCCGCCCGCGCCTACCACCCCGACCACGGGATTACAACTTTCCAGCCCTGCGCCGTCAGCGCCGGCAGCTGCAGCGGAGAGGACCGCTTCCTGGCGGGCCGCGGGGTGCCCATCAGCCCCCACCGCCACCACCACCACAGCCCGGCCCAGCCCGCCGCCTACCAGCACCACGGCGGGCTGGGGGTGTCCTACGCGCACCCCGGCTGCGGCCCGACCTACAGCGCGCAGGGCTTCGGAGCGGCGTACGGCCCCTACCCCCTGGGGCAGGACGCGGAGCTGGGCGGCGGCTTCCCTCCCTGCGCCCCCGCCGTGTACTCGGGGAGCATCTCCTCCTCCGCCGCCGCGCAGCACCCGCTCCCGCACCAGGGTTACGCGGGGGCCTCCGCTCAGTACGTGCCTCCCCCTTACGGGCAGGAGCAGCAGAGCCTGCCCCTGGGCACCTACAACCATGCCCTGTCTCCCCTCCACGCTGGCCACCGGGAAAACGCCCGCTCCCCCTCCACCGAGACCTCGCCGCCGGCGCAGACCTTCGACTGGATGAAAGTGAAAAGAAATCCACCCAAAACAGGTCAGTGGCCGGCGGGAGGGCCGGGGCGGGGGCCGCTCTTCTCTCTCTCGGCCGAGGGTGCGGGGAAAGAGGCGCGGTATCCCGGGGGCTCTGGGCAGGTAGGTCGGCCCTCACCTCTGTGAGCAGTCGCGGCTGCCTGCCCGCGGAGCTGAAAGCCAGCGCTGCTTATTCCTCACTTATTCCTGACTCCCCCTTCTCCTCCTCTCCCGTGGTCATATTTCTGGTAATTCATAAACCACTTATCAAGTTTGTTCTGACACTAGAGGCTGACTCCGGTTTAGCACCTCGCACTCCATCACTCACCCTGCCGGGGTTTCCCTCTTATCCTGAGAAGTTCTTGCTCCCTATCGCTTAGCCGGTGTGGACATATTGATTACATCGCCTATAAATCATTTGCGCTCACTTTTACTTACCGCTGCATGTCCCCTCGCAGGCAAGGCTGGCGAGTACGGCTTCGTGGGGCAGCCCAACACCGTCAGAACTAACTTCACCACCAAGCAGCTCACCGAGCTGGAGAAGGAGTTTCATTTCAACAAATACCTGACCAGGGCCAGGCGGGTGGAGATCGCCGCCTCCCTCCAGCTCAACGAGACGCAGGTGAAGATCTGGTTCCAGAACCGGCGGATGAAGCAAAAGAAACGGGAGAAAGAGGGGCTGCTGCCCATCTCCCCCGCCACCCCCACGGGCTGCGAGGAGAAGGCGGAGGACTCGTCGGAGAAGTCCTGCTCCTCGCCCTGCAGCGCCTCGCCCGCCTCCTCCGCCTCGGACACGCTCGCTGCCTCCAACTGAGACCGGCCGCGCCCCGACGGCCAGCGCGGCACACGCGTCCCTCCACCGCCGCTCTGTCGGTCCCTCGGTCGCTCGCTCGCTCGGTATCCCCCAGAGGTCCCGGCGAGCTGCCGCTCTCTCCCCCGCTACCTCCGCCGCCGTCCGGCCCCGGGGGTGCCGGCTCCGCCGGGTCCCGGCGCCTTGGTGCCAGGGGAATTTTCTTCCCGGCCCCCCTTCCTTTTCTGTTGGTGAAGCTGCGTTGGCATACGCGTAAGGGTCTCCCTCCTCCACTGCGAGGACGCTCCACCGAGTTTCCCTGAGTGAAAGACAGGTTATTTAGGGTACATAACCTCACAAAGAGATGCACTATTGCAAGTGTTTACACGACTTATAGGACTTTCATCCCCTTAATTTAATGTATTCTTTGTTCGTGTCAATGAGTTTGTTGCTTGTAAATACTTTGTCCGAGAGATTTATCTTTTTACAGATTTTTCTAGAATGATGTTTCGATTATCAGGTTAAGCAGGGTGAGTGCATTCTCCAAACTGGATCCATTTTTATATTGGTAAAGTAGACGACTGTATCAAGTAAACGTCTTAAGCTCAAGCAGATACCTCAAAAAAGTAGCGCTATTTCTTTAAATGTGACAAACAAGGCTTCAATTGCACTAGGTTTTTTAAACCTTGCCCGGTGTGCTTGCTCCCTCTCCTTTTCCCCCTGCCCCGAAAGCTGTGCTGGATTACGTGCAGCTGAAGGGTACAACCATCCAAAAGACCTCGCCCCTTCCTATTTTCATATTAACCTTCCTTTAGACTCGATGTCTTTTCAAACTACTCGTGAATGTGACAAATGGCCAAATGAATGTATAATTTCTGTGGTTGGTGTCCAGACCTTTGCATGACGCACCGTGCTTTGCTGTACTGCGGGTACACTGAGTTCTATCAGTTGTCGTGTGTGAGCAAAATGTCCTCCTGATTTTTCTGTACAATCATGAAAGGCTCTGTGATTCCACCAGTGGTGGAATCCAGGGCAGGATTTACGGGTCCTTATAATGTCTGTAATAAATATATTTCACTTTCAGGTAGCCCTCGTCTGCCTACCTCTGCGTGACGTCAGCGCTGAGTCACAGGCTGGGCTCAGCACTTTCGTTTCCCTTCTTTTCTTCTACTGGGGTCTTTCCAAGGGGGAAAGGGAGTAAGAGTCTTACAACCCCTCCTATGTTGTTGTGTCAGAGTCAGAGCTCTGGCTGCCCAATCTGACTTCCTACACAAAACTTCTTCCTCTCCTATGCTCAAATAATATTATTTTTAGACAATATAAGGCCCTTCTCTCCATTCTCTGTAACTGGGAGGAATTTATGATCCCAATCTAATTCTGAAGCACAAACAGGAGAACTTCCTGGGTCAAGTGCTAACCTTTTCACCTCGAGATGGATGCTGACACTTAAATAAACAGAGCACCCTTCAAAAGCAGAAACTCTCTTCAGCCAGTCTTTCCTCACACTGCAGACCCCTCTCCAAGGACTGCGCATTTAATTCGCCTGGGCACTAAGCTTGTCCTACTTCCCTCTCCCACCCCAAGCTGCTATCCCCGGCGCTTGATGGGGTGCCAAAGTGGAAGATGGCTCCCAGGGTGTTTTTGGTGTTAACCCCAGCCCATTCCACCGTCCCTTCCCCTCTTCTCCGTGCCCGACCCCCCGCCCCCCCCCCAGTGTACAAGAGAAAGCTCTTGCAGGTAAATATAATAACTGTTCCAAGAAATGTCAAGTGAACAGCAGGTGGGGAAGGGAGAGGAGCCTCTGTGGGGAGAACCTGGGTGGCAGGACACAGCAGAGGCATGCTCAGCTGGACGGGGGATGTCTCAAGTCACTGATGCCTCTTGAATTACAAGGCAAACACGCCTAACATCTCCTTCACCCGGCCCAGCGGCGGGAAGTGCTACCGGACTTCTCCTGGGGCTGCTCTGCCCACGCAGGCTTTGCTTTGCGGGGTCCGCAGAGAGTCAAGGAAATTTTCTTCACTTCGGTGTCAAAAGAGACAAGCCCTGATTTGCAAGGCGCGGCGGCCATATCAAGAGCCGAGCTAACTGCAAGGGAGCGGGGCTGTCTCCAAAGGCTCCCGCCGATGCCTCTATTTCTTTCATTTCCCCGCCTGCCATATACTTTACCTTTTGTTTATTAGTGTAAAGCCACAAAGCAAAACAGATGGCCTTCTTCCAGAGTCTTGGATGTGTTAAAGTGGCATTAACATGCCAATGAGGGCATTTCAATATCGAAATCTGGATCTAAACATTGCTGGAATCCGGATCTACAACTCGATTCCACCGGTGTTGACCTAATGTGTTAGAAAGAGCGGCCATAAATTACACCCTAAATACGAGAGACAAGACGCTTGTCAGTGCGTCAATCTGAGATTCGTGATTTGCGGGCAAAGAATCCCATCTCCTTCCAAGCCCAAACCCCATATATATACATACATACATACATACATACATACATACATATATATATATGTATATATTTCTCACCCCCCTGTCCCTCCCCACACCCCGCAGTCATAATATATTTCAAGTAAAGACGCTCCAAACCTCCCGATCCTGTCTCATTTTGTTAGCGTTAATACTATTTCGATATCTTCAACCTTAGGGTTCAGGGGTGCGGTGAAGAAAAATTAAAATCTCTAGTTTATAGTTTCTACCACAAAAATATCGCTAACCACCCCCCTAACCCCCCGACAGAGCGTTTTAAATGAAGGCATTAATTTACCCTTCAGGTTGTAAGGATTTTTTTTTACACATTTTAAAATTAAAAAAAAAAAAATCTCTCTAGAATCTCAGGGTGAAAAATGAAGAAAAAACCCGCATCTCATCAAAATCGGTCAACACAAATCGCATTCAAATGTCAAACGGAGTTTAGTATCTTCCTATCATACTTAAGGCCATTTCTGCTGTTCACCTTTAAAGTTTACTTTTGGAGGCTATTGAGATGCTTTGGTGTTTTCCTCTGGGGCAATCAGATTGAAACCGATCAATATTTACTCAGTCTGAAAGGGCTGTTGAAAAGGCAGCTAACAACAAACTGCTTAGCTGCTCTCCCCTCTTTAATCTCAGGTTCACCGAAAGTTCAAGCAGAAATGAATTCGGTGATGGGTCACTTTAGAATAAATCCCAGTAGTTAATCTCACAGCCTTGATAAAGGCAACAATTACAGAGTCATCCCTCTCCCTCTCTCTCTCTCTCTCTCTCTCTGTCTCCCCAGCAGCGGCAACTTTCCTCTCACTTTTGCTCAGAATATTTTTACTAAATTTTAACAGCTTTCCGTTGTTTTGCGGAGACAGCAAAAACTCGGCTTCTTCCCCGCGCTGCATCCCACGCTCAGGCGGGTATCCCCGGCGAGAGGTACCGCAGTGAGGGGAAAAAAAAGCCATCTCGTAGAGCACCCGGCATTTTCAAGCGGGGGTCCGGGGACAAAGGGAGGGGTGTTTAGGGCTTTCTCCTCAGCGGCGATGAGGAAAGGGATGGCTGGAGAGGCACCTGGCAGCTGGAGGCGCTGGTGGAGCCGTGCTCCCCTCTCCATCCTGAATGGGAAAAGAGTAGAAATCTGGGCAAAACGCGATGGACGTCGCCGTTAATTGCTGGGACTCTGCAAAGGCTAAAGTTCATATAATCACTGAATAAATGCGTGCTTAATAGGGATTTATTAGTAACTCTCTAATGGCAGCTCACGTTTGGGCCATGGACTCGAGCTGCTTTTTACCGGCAAAGTGCTGTTCCGGAGCGATGCCGCCTCCCACCCAGGAGCTGTCCGGGGACCCTGGGCACGGAAGGCGATGAGCTCCCGGCCAGGCCCCGGGGATGCTCCGAGCAAGGCCGGAGCCCGGGGCCGCCCGCGGGAGAGCCCGGGCGGCAGCGCCGCGCTGGGGACGGCCCCGGGGGACGCTGAGACTGCTCCCATCTGCGGCACCGCAGGGCCCTGGAGCCGGCGGGAACACCGGGATGACTTTTTTATTGAAGGGGAAAAGAGTAGTTTAGGAATGTTTTTTGCGTCAGCTTAGGAGCAAGATCTCTTGTGAGTTTTTCTTTAGCAATTAGCTCTGTGAGATCACAGTAAATTTGCAACCACAAAAAAAAGCATTACATAAATAATAAATTAGTAATATATGTATAAACAGATATGTAATGTATTTTAAGAATTTCTTTCTTTCTTTCTTTCTTTCTTTCTTTCTTTCTTTCTTTCTTTCTTTCTTTCTTTCTTTCTTTCTTTCTTTCTTTCTTTCTTCTTTCTTCCTTTCTTCCTTCTTCCTTCCTTCCTTCCTTCCTTCCTTCCTTCCTTCCTTCCTTCCTTCCTTCCTTCCTTCCTTCCTTCCTTCCTTCCTTCCTTCCTTCCTTCCTTCCTTCCTTCCTTCCTTCCTTCCTTCCTTCCTTCCTTCCTTCCTTCCTTCCTTCCTTCCTTCCTTCCTTCCTTCCTTCCTTCCTTCCTTCCTTCCTTCCTTCCTTCCTTCCTTCCTTCCTTCCTTCCTTCCTTCCTTCCTTCCTTCCTTCCTTCCTTCCTTCCTTCCTTCCTTCCTTCCTTCCTTCCTTCCTTCCTTCCTTCCTTCCTTCCTTTTTTTTTGTCTGCCTTTTTCACTTTTTCTTTTTTCCTCTCCCTCTTTCTCTTTCCCTTTTGCCTTTCTCCTTTTCCAAGACAAACATTCCTTTTCTCCCTTAGGCACACTACTTGGCCAACTCTCATTGTTAACATTATTCTTTTATGGTTGATGTGTCATAAAATATTACAGGTCACAGTTTCTCCTGTTTCAAGCTTGGAAAGACCAATGGAATCAACGGGCACTCTAGGGAAAGAAAGTCTTCTCTTGTGCCTAGGCATCTGGGAGAAAACTGTGTTAATTTTGATCATGCAGGAGTGCTCTTTGCCATGCAACTTCGAAAGGATTACACATTTCACTAATACGAACAGGAATGGATCCAGAGAATGCTCCTGTGCTACTTTTTATAGGGAAGTGACACAGTGTAAGCCTTTGTTCCACATGGAGAATGTTTCAGCTATTACTTTTACTGTTATTTTGGCCTTCCAATATATTTTCCTTGAAAGTGTATATCTCAGAAAGTTGAATCAGAACTACTGGTTCTGATAAAAATGTGGTCAAATAATGACCAGCCAGGACTACAACAAAACCTGTAGCCAGTTGATGATTTCTCCGAGTGCCCATTTTATAATCACAAACTCAACGTATTTCAAAACTTCTCCCCATCAAGAAAGTAAAAATAGCAAAAAGAAAAGAAAAAAAAAATCAAATACCCCAAATACAAGGGGGACAGCGGGAGGTATGAAGCTAATCTCAATCACAAACTCTAGTGCCTGTGTTCATATCGGTCTCAGATGGGGTGCAGCCAGCGGCAGGCGGAGGGATTGGGAATATACAGGGACTCATGGAGCGTTTTGCTCGCCAGAGTTGTAGACAGTGTCCGAGAGGTGGAGAGCAGGGGACGAGCGCACCCTGCCCCAGTGCCCGTCTCGATGCCCGCCCGGCGTCTCGGCGCTGCGCAGCGGTTCCTCTTTGCCTCCAACAAGCTTGGCTTTGCCAAGGCATTTATGCAGGTTCTAACTCTATCCTATGCGGGGTTGTAACTTCACCGCCAGAAAAGAGGTAAAAAAAAAAAGAAAGAAAAGAAAATAAAAGTAAAAAAATAGCAATATACTATCGACTATTATAAATTAAAGATTAAAAAAAGAACAAGGAAATATCTACTTAGACTGAACCCTTCACTAACACATTTTGTTGGGATCGATTTCATTCGCAGCTGTCTTTGTATTTGATCTTCATGAAATGACTAATACGAGGGAAATTCGTTGTGTGGATTGGAATAACAGCGGAGCGGGGCTACGGCCGCCGGGCCGCTCCTCTCCGCTCCGCTCCGCTCCGCTCCGCCGGGCGCGGGGGCGGCGGGGGCGCGGTGCGCGGTGCGCGGTACATGGTACGCGGTGCGCGGTACGCGGTACGCGGCGGCCGCGCTCCTCGCACCCGGCTCGGCGGGTCTCTCCACGGGACCCGCCTGCTGAACGGCGACAGTCAGGCTCACCCCAGGGGTGCCCCGGCACCCACCCCATCTCTGCGGGCCGGCTGGCCGAGCCTGAGGTGGCACGGCAGCGCCGAGCCGGGGATGTCGCTTCTGGTGTCCTTTGTCTATTAATACAGCCATCACCAAATCCCGGATAACCTCCCTTTCCCTCTGTCAACACCCCTCCGCTCCAGCCCGTGCTGGGGGAAGAGGGATGGGACCTGCCATCGGGGTCCTGTAGCAAGGGGTGCCCCTTTTAGGGGTAACTTGGTGACAGATGTTGACGTTTCTAGGGAGCTCGGTAAACAGAAAGTTGGACTGGACTTTTTCATAGCCCATGTGTTTTTCATCATTCCCCGCCAGGCTCAGACCAAAGGCAGAAGCTTCCCTCTTCACACTCCTCATCCCCTCTCATCTTCAGCAGTCACTCAGTCCCGGTGACAAGCAATAAAGAGCAGAGAAAACACAGGAGACCAGCTTCGTTAAGTAATGAAAAGAGATGGGGGTGAGGGTGAGGCTGGTGGTGGAAACAGGGGGCCTCCTCCACTGCACACCAGCGAACCTTCAGGTGCAAAGCACACCTGTATAAATCACAGACCCCTTCTGGGAGCAGTGGGGGCATATTGGAGAGGTCTTGGAGAACAACCACGTGTCCAAACTTCCCACATCATAAGTAGGTGAAGGTTATGGAAGGGGCTAAGCCACAGAAGTGGGAATCTCTACATAGTTTTAATTGAAACTCTCCTGTTCCAATAAAACCAAGCTTTTTCTTTACTTTTGCTATGGGCATATTACATCAAATAACTCTAGTGCAAAACATCAGTAGCAGTGGAAATGTCATCCAAACCTCAATTTATTTTCTTAGCATAGTTGTAAAATATTCCCACTAGCACCCAGTAAATGTAGACACTTGGACCAGAATACTCTATTTTGCAAGAAATAAAATCCCTGCAGCACAGCTCTGCACTATCAGTGGATTTAACATCCTTGAATAGTTCTGTGGACAGATGGGTCCTAAAATAAAAGGCATTGGTGGGATAGTGTTGTGTTCATCAAGCTGTGATGGGGAAAAAAAAGGGTAAAAAAACCCCACTGTCTAGAAACTGAAAGGTGATCCCATCTGAGCTGAGCCATCTGAGAGCCATGCATATTTCACTGCACAAAAATGTTATCGTGGAGGAACACTCCTACCAGCAAACAGTATTAACATGAACAATATGCTTAGACATAGAAGTGGGTATTGCAGACAGGCAGGACCCCATGGGGCTTTGCAGTTCATTACATCCCCCTGTATATTTTATTTTCTCTGTTTCTGACAGTGCTATGAGGCAAGGCAGTGATCATGGAAACAGAAGGTGGGGCAAAAAGGGCCTGAGAAGAACGGTCTTTAGAGACAGAGCTCAGATCCCACTGCACAGGAAACATGCAGTGTTTTTCTATATCCATAGGAACATGTATGTCCCCAAAAACTTAGATTCATGTAAAAAGGCATCACCCAAGCTTCTTTCAAGTCAGCTCACAAACTGCAAGGTTTGAAAGATTTGATTTTGAGGCTTGTACCTGATACATATCTTGGCTTTGAGTGGGACCTACCATGGCTCATTGCTCAGGGAGACTCAGCTCACCTGAGACCCACAAATCTGCCAATCCAAAAATTAGCCTCATTGAGCCTGGTAATCCACCAGTAAAGATAAGTTTTCTCTCTTCAGATCAAATCTTTCTCACCCCAGGGGTTGAACAGCATTTATACAGTAAGGTATATAAGGAATGCAGCCAAACCCACAGAAAATTCTGCTTAGGACCCTCTAACAAGACAGTTTGATTGCAAATCAGAAAGAGATGCTAGAAATCCAGATAATCTCTATGTAATCCCCTTTTTTGAACATCATGATGTGTTTTGAGACTGGTCAGCCATACAGGGTGACTCCCAATTTTGCTGGAGCTGAAAGAGAAGACATAGCTGTTACCTTGGGCTTTGGATCAGACCCTAACTGGAAACTCCACATTCAGCAACAGGCAAAAATTCCCCCTTTGCTTTTCACTGAAAAGACAACAGGGCAGACTGTGCACTGAAAGCAGTGAAAATCTAGCAAGAAACCTCCGATCACAGGTTCGTTTTTTTTTTTTTTGTATCCTATATGTAATCAACCATAGATGAATTCTGATTGTGGAAGGGGAAGGTGATGCATTATAAAGTATTTGTTGCTATCAGAAAGAACAATTTTTCTCACCCTATTCTGTAGGTGGGAATCAAAATAAATGCAAATCTTTTGAAGTTTAAATACAAGTCGTAGCTGCAACCTGAACGATGATATCAGAATATGGGAATGGAGGAAGTCCTTTAGTAACCAGTCTTAACCAGGATGAAATACAGAACACATAATGGGACCTTCTTCTTCAGATCTTATTCATTAAAATCAGTGGGGTTTTGCCTTAAAAAATTATCCAGACAGGATTTTTTAGCCAGTAAACATTTTTCAGTATGACATTTTATAAATTAAAAAAAGAAATGAATATTAGTTACCACAAAGGCAGCATTTAAAGCAACGGTGAGCCCATGTTAACATTGATTTCTCTCTCTGTGTCTCCTTCTCTCTTTCTTTATAAAACTTATGTACTCTGTCGATAAAATACCATCCTCTTTGATAATAAATCTGTTGTTTCAAGCTAGGATGCTACCGTTTCCTTTCCCATGTAATTTATAGTTGTATTGATTCTGCAGCTGTGGTTCTCTATTTCCCGCCTGTTGTATTAAAAATGAGTTCTAATTGCGAGGCAGATAATCTTTGGTCGGAGGACCTCACAGAGTATTTTAGCTGTAGCTAAGGAGATTTAATTTGATCAATAGAGAAATGAAAGCCTTGAATATTTAAAATGATAATTTTCAGTTTAGGAAAGAAAGAGAGACAGACAAAGAAAGGAGGTTAATGGATCCAGGAAAAGCATTCATAGATCAGCATGAGCAGATGTTCTTTTACTTTTCTGTCAACGTTTCTGGTTTGTTGTGCATATAGAAAAACAAGCTTTTCAACTCTCACCGCAATTTCAGCCTGTTGCCAGCTTTGCTTGCCTGCAGGATATCTGCTTATCTAGCATGGGAGCAGAATCAGGCCTCCTCCCCTTTGGTCTAGAAGCAAAGCAACCTTTCACATGGGCTGCAAGGTTTGTCACACTCCCCGCCCCCCACTCCTCTGCAGGCACATTTTCAGCCCTTAGATCTTTATTTCATAAAATTCCTTTCCTCTTAGAGACTGAAATACTGGCCAGGAGATGAATGGAAGAGCTGAACAATATTAACTGCATTCAGGTGTGTGTTGGCTAAGACAAACGTGGCCCCTTTCCTTGAGGGCAGGATGCATGTTCAGCCAGGTGGGACAGCCATCCCCATGCAGCTGAACAGGGTCCCCTGTAGCCCTGGTGTCTGCACTCAGCGTGGAACCTCAGAGTGAGAAGGATGCAGTTACTACATAGAGGAAATTCCAACAGCCATTTTCCTTGGAGAAGTACCTTTGAGAGCTGCCCCATGTGCAGACGTGTCTAAAGTGTCCATGTTGAAGGAAAAGAGCGATCTAATGGTGCTTGGGTGTGTCCTATAGGATTCGTGAGAATGAGGCACATTATTTCATGTTTTTAATCCTTAAGGCAGGTATTTTGTTTAGTGCAATTCCATATTAGTTTGGAGCAGCAACACTAAAAGTGATGGAGTCCAACCTGAGCCTTAAAATTAGGTTTGTCTCTAAATATTCTCCAGGGCAAGGAATATATATCAGCCTTTGGAAAAAAACAGTCTGCATTTAAGTGAAGATTAAATAATCTAAGATATATTGTTTACATCTCAGATGGTAGGACTTTTAAAAAAATTATTATTGTAGTAAAATATTTAGAGTAAAAAACATTCCAGCAGGCATCAAATAGATTTCCTTTCATCACAAAAGGTTAACTTCTGCTGTATTTGTGCTATATTAAAAGGCCTAGTATTTCCAGTGGGGAGTTTCTCAGAAAAAGGAGTGTGGAAATAGACCCAAAAGTCACACTATTCATGAGATAATCATTATATGAGCTCAAAAAAAAGAGGGAGAAAGGAATGAAATCTGTCAGCAGCCCTGTCTTGAGACATACCTGCTTAATGTGAGTTTGTCCAAAGGCAGGCACAGTGCTCTGCTCCAGAGATCCTGTCAGCTGGATCTGAAGGACACCCCTTGAGCTGTCATGTGACAACATCCCTTTAATTGTGAGCAGGAGTGTGTGGGCTTAGCCAGAATGCCACTACTGAAAATATGGCTTTTTCTTGACCAGCAAAATGAATTCTAGATGTACTCAAAGCTGAATAGCTGAAAAAGTCTTTTTAGGAAGATGGAGGAAATGAATTCTTCCTTGCATCCATTGTACTCTCCTCCTTAAAAGAATATTAAAAATCAAGCTTTATCTAGATGTTTCCCAGATGCTTATGCACAGCTATGAGACAAGTTCTTGAGTGACCCAAGCCTTTTCCAGACTTCAGAGCTTGCATTCTCCAGCCTTGGGTGCAGTTCTTCCATTGCTACAATGGAAGGTTGGAATGAAGGTGGTCAAAAGGGCAAGGCTTGTGTGGAGAAGGAAGAAGGACAGCTCTGCAGGAGCTTTGCTGGACACTGCTGCCACTGTCCCCGAGAATACTGGCTACAGAGCAGTGAGGAAGCTGTAAGGAGAAACAGCTGCCCAGGAGTAGGGGCAGGAGTGGGTGCACAGAACAGAGAAAAGAGAACTCACTGGTGATAGCTTTTCCTTTCCCAAGCACAGTGTGAAATTCCATATTACACAGAGATGCATTTCAAGTTACACTTCACACTAATGTCCAACAGGATTGCTCTTATTAAATGAATTTTTAACTCCTCAAGGTTTTTTTCTTCCAGGTCCTTTCACTCTTTAGTTTGCCTACCATCACCCATGGTTTTATGCTTTTGATAGACCAAAACAGCTTGCTTTTCTTTAAAAGGCATGAGAACCACAGGATAGAAAATGAAGATTTTTAATACATTTTCTACAAGAGCAGATTCCTTCCTTCCTTCCTTCCTTCCTTCCTTCCTTCCTTCCTTCCTTCCTTCCTTCCTTCCTTCCTTCCTTCCTTCCTTCCTTCCTTCCTTCCTTCCTTCCTTCCTTCCTTCCTTCCTTCCTTCCTTCCTTCCTTCCTCTGGAGTGTATGGGAAAGAAAGGAATATTATGTGCAGTTTCCTTCCCAGTGTGAGGTTTGAAAATGAGGCTTTGATCTGAGTGTTGATAACTCTGCTGAGGGTAAGGGTGATGTTTTATTGTCATTGGACCCTTGTTTGTTGTTTGCTGTTGATTTCATGTCTTCCCCCAATTTCTTCAGTCTGGAATTCACAGACTTCTGCTGCAGGGAAAACATGGAAATTGTTTTTTTCCCTAGTCACAATGTGTTCTCTAATAGTTGCCTCCTTTTCTGCTGGCTTTTCTTCTGCTTTAATATCTTCAATAAGTGTTACCATCTGCTTGGGTGCTGGGTTCTACACATTGTGAGCAAGGCCAAGAGTTTCTGAGGGGCTGGAACAGTGTTGTTTACCATTAGGCATAATGGAGATTGTTGTCTTTGCCTGGGGCAGGTGTGCTGTGGCTGGGGCAGACATAGAAATGCAGAACATGTGCTGGGGTTCAGCTGTCTACAGTTTTCTTAAAAGGAGGTTCGGCTGCTGATCTGTTGGTGTTCACTTGGTATGCAAGGGCTCTTTTCTCCTGCTCTTCTCCGGCCCCTAACACGCTTAACCTTTGAGAGAAAGACACAACACACTGATGCTACTAACTGGTCAAAAGGCACTATCAATTTTAGATGAGATAGGTACATGTCAGAATCAGCATAATTAACTGGAATGACAATCCTGTTAAATGTGTTCATGCCATTGCACCGGTAATAAAGCATGTGTAAATTTACAATTAAGACATGTCTTTCTTCTATACCTTGGAGACCAGTGACAAACATTAAGAAGTTGTATAGCTGCAGAAGCTGAAGAGCAGTATTTATCACAATAAAACATTAGGTGATGCATTTCCCAGATTATCTGTCCTTCTTATGCAAAAACTCTTTTTGCTGGAAATTTCAGGCTAAGCAATAATTATATTTCTGATCTGAAAGGTGATATTTCACCCTCTGAATTATTGTTTTCATTTGCAAGATGGATGACAACCATATTGTTAACTACCTTGCATAAAGGTATTTGCAATAATTCCCATTTCACATTATGCATCAAGCTGCACTTTCTTTATATTGAGTGCACTGCACATTGCAGATCCGCAGAGAAATTTCAGGGATGCTGTAAGACATTTCCCCATATTGTACATAGATGCTACAGCTCCTGCTACAGTGATGGCTGGAAAACATCAGCACAAGTAAGATAAAGGTGATTTAAAGTTCGTCTGTGAGTCAGGCAGAGAACTGACAGCCATCTTTAAGCAGCCTGACCCTGGGATGACCCTGAGCTCAGCTGGTTGTGAGATAGTTGGGTCTATTATGGGACAAAGGATCATATGTCTGACAGGATGCAGAGAACACATTACAGGATCACAGCTGAGTAACAGTGCAAGACATAATGTACATTTATTTGACGAACAACACAAGCAAATCTTGCCAAGAAAATTAAATTTCAACTATTTTGTTTATTTCAAGTCAATCTCTTTCTGTTGCCTATTTCAAAAATTTAATATAGCTTTTTCTCTTCTAGGAATGAAATAGATGATCGTGCTAGTGAAATTTATAAAGCATGCAGAACGTACACTGATAAATTCTTATAATGGGGTTCCACATTTCTACTGTATTTCCCTCCCATGTGGGCTCAATCTGCATCTATTCAACATTAAATTTCAAATGTCTTTGCCTACAACCCCGTATAATTTGGTCAAGTGAGGCTGGAAATGTCAGAGTTAGTGCAGCAATGGCTAGAGAGAGAGCCATGGGCTTGAAACTGGATATGGTCTTGTAAGTGAGTAGCTACACTAATGTGAAAAGTGCCAGAACCCCAAAATTTTGGCATGACAGCCTTCTCAAGAAGGGGGAGAAATGCCCAAGTACTTTGATAGGCTGAGCTTCCTTCACTTCTAGTTTCAGAGGTAATTCTGTGGCAAGGGATTTGATATTTTCCATCTCAGCACTGGGAAAAGGGCTGAGAGAGATATGGAAAAACCTGTATAACCTTGGATATCAAAAATGAGATCAGCTCTAGCCTCTCCACTGCAGTGCTCACTGTATGCCATGGAAGGGAACAATTGCTGGGCTGAAGATGTGTAAGGCAAGGCTGGGCATTGCTGGGGCTTGCCTGGTTGGTTGGTCAGGCATTATCCAACATGCCCTGACCCTGTTGCTCACCACACCAGGCCTCTGTGGTGGGGGAAAGGAGAGTGGGTGTCTCATTGCTAGTGCGTCAAGCAAGGGAGGTGGAGTGATGGGGAAGGAGGTCAGCGCGCCTCTCAAATGCCAAGTCTCTCGTCCCCCTGTGAGGGAGGCAGGAGCACATCTGCCACAACTCCTGGCAGCGCTGTGCCCCGTCCCTCTGCTGCCCCAACGCTGCCATCCGGCATCACCAGGCAGGAGGTAAAAGCTTCAATCAGCAGAAGGAAAATTGCGAGTTAACCCCCTGCCCTTGCTGCGACCCCCACCCCGATGTGGAGGGGTGATGAGAGAGAGAGAGGGGGCTGAGGAGCTGCACCACAGGCAAAGCCGAGAGCAGCGCTTTGCCTGGGCCAGCTTCCACGGGGACAGGGGGTTAATCTGCTTCCCAGGCCCTGTTGTCAGTAGCCACACGTCCTATTGCTCCAGGCAGGCTTGGATCTGGCTCGGAGTGCTGTACAAACAGCTCACTCTTTACAGAGCTACTGCGCTGGGTGACCTCTCCTAATGTATTACTGGTTTATATTTGCGCTGATTGCTTCCAAAGGGGAAATGACAAGAAGTGAATCAGTGTGACCTCATTAGCGTGGCTCACACTGGTAAATGGATGACCACCATTAGGAAGGCTCTGTTGTGGCAGTGCTTCCATCGTGTTACCTGTGGATAGTATCATCATCTTGCTATAACCTGCTGCAAAGATTTATGCACTATGCTAACTTGTGTGCTGCAGCTGCTTTCTGTCTTATAAATATTGACTTCTGTGCCAAAAACAACAACTTGGTACAACAGGAATTAATCTTCTGCTTGACTGATGCATCTTTACAGACCAGTTTGTCTTTAGAAAATAGAGCTCAAGAGAGTTTTATGATTTAGAAAAATACTTTATAAGTTGATTTAAAATATAGGCTGTGATAAGCAGAGGCATCATTAAAGTGACATGGGGGCTATATTTTGCCTTCTAGATTTTCCTAACCGTGCCATCTGTTTGTCATCTCAACTTCTGTGAAATTTTAAAGAAATTGCCAGACTCTGGGTCCTGAATCTTTTCTGTATGTTACAGTTTCTCAGACAATTTATCTATCACACAATTCAAATGGCTTTAATTCACTTGATTTTTTTTTTAATTAAAAAAAAAAGAAAAATCTTTAGGCAATCTGATTTATCAGAAGACTTGCAGATGTTCTCCACTGACAGAGGACACCTTCTGTCCTCACCAATAGCATTGTAGTGCCAAAGGAGGCAAAGCACATCTCCAACCTGATGTTAGACACTAGGATTAGTTCACAATATTGCAGAATTCTGGAGTTGGCAGTAAATAACAGCACACAGAGTCAGGGTTCTAAAAGATTTAAAGACAGGACATCAGCTTATCTTAACCAAGATCCTTCTAGGAAGACTTGTGCGCTCTCATGCCTAAACAAAGGTGCAAAGGAACCGCTGAGGATATTTGATCTGAAGATGAACTTACAGTATTTTGACAGCTGCCCTCTGTTGAAGTTCAGGTGTTCATGGCTCCAATTACAGGCATTTTTTGTAAGTCTGTCCATACTATGTATGGCAGTGAGAGAAAGTGAGAACTCCTTACTACAACAGAGTTTCTGACTTTACTATGCTCTTATGGGTCATGTGAAAATTAGAAAGGTGGTGTGGTTTAGAACAGTATTGTCTCAGATACATTACCATGTGTTATGATATTATACTCCATAGGCCAGATCTGGTGGACTTCCAACTGAAATTTTTTCACATGTTGAATTCTGTGCTGGTTCTCTAAGGGTTTTCATAAAGCTCATTGCCATGCATCCCTGAATAAGCAGGCTGGAGTGAAATTTTTATCTCCAAAATGGAGCCAGTCACTGGGTTTTCTCAGAGTCCCCACCCAGGCAGATGTTTAGTTCGTGTAGTGTCACAGTGATGCCTTCAGAGCCACTAGCTTATGCTCTCCCCATTGAAATACACTTTTAGGTCAGTAAAATTTGTGGTAAAATACCAATAACCACTGTGGTTTGAAGCCATGAACAAGGAGCTGATCTGGCTGAGGCTGTCACTGATATGAAATTTGAGAAATCCTAGACCACAACCCCTCTGAAGGCTGAAGTAATCTGAATGGTTCATGTTAGTTATTCCACACCAATAGTTATTTTTGCCATAAATATGAGGTTTATAAATCTCAGAAAAAAAGAACAATGAGAGATGCTACAGGTGCATAATATAAAAAATATTAATAGTCTTTTAGAAAACTTACTTTTATATAGTGATATTAAGAATTTGGGTTTTACATTTGATAAACCAGAACCTTTTTTCTTTTATAGCTGATTCCTGTGCTTGTCCAGTGTTTAAAAATTCAAGCAGGTAGATGCTTGCACTGGCTGAGCTGTTTGGCAGTCTCAGAAATGGAATTTTAAAAATTTTCTGATGTCTTATCTGTTGGAGATGGATATGCCCGTGCATTTAAAATTATGGTGCTGAGTGTCTTCAAAAGAAGAGTTGTTTTTCCCTTCAGAGGAGACAGCTAGACAAAGTAAACCAACACTGAATTTTAAGCTTCATCCTTGTATGGCTCCTAGTAATGCAAATATTCTCATATGGGAAAAGAGTATTTATTTTGTGGTCAATCCTCTAAAAAAACAACAGAACTGATTAAAATCACTTTCAATCAATAGGAATTGTAATCAGTAGGAATTTTCATCAATAGGACTTTGGAATTGTTAACTGAGAATTCAATTTCTGTTGTGATTATAAGCTCCACATCTATTTAATTACTTCAGGTGCAATGCTGTTACTAGGAAAAGATTCATTCATGGTAAAAGACATATAATTGAAGCATTTTAATATATAGTTCCAAACTGTGGCAGTGATTAGTTTACAAAAAAAAAAAAATCTTCTGTAACTGACTGATGAACTGTGCATCTAATTATAAATACGCCAAAGCACAGATGGGATCTTCAGTAAATACATGTTCATACCGCACATTAAGGGATTTGTATTAGGCAAATGAACATATTTTGAGCTCTAGAATGATTAATGTATGGAAAGTAACATGAACCTGTAGTTTAGATCTGTTGCAGACTTCAGAGTCCAATGTAGGAAACCTTATGATAGCTTAGTCTTAATTCCAAAGTCAAACCTACAAAGCAAAGGGTCTTTAGTTTTTTTTTTTTTTCCAAGAATGGGATACTGATAACAGCAGACTAGTAATTGCTAATTATTTTTATTTACAGAAAGCAAATCTAGACACTGGCACCTGGGCAGCTCTCTGGAAGTGTGGTGTGGGCTCATCAGCAGGAGCTGTGACTGGAGCCCCAGGACTGGCCAAGATAATGTGAACCCTCATCTCTTCTACAGAAGTTGCCTGCTCTGTCAGTGTAGCTGTCTGTGCTCCTGAGGGCTGGGTTGCCCAGCCACTTTATATTATTTCAGGAGATTATGAATTTTTTACACACTGGACTCAACCATATCTTTGTTTCTGAGAAGGTGAAGGTTTTGTGGAAAGGGTTTTCTTCCTTATCCAACCTTAATCTTGAGATCTTAATCAAGCAAGCAGATCAGAGTCAGTGATATATGGACAATGTTTCATGTTTTCGTGGCTCTCTTGAGGCATAGTCCACTAATATTTCAATCCCTGACAGCTCTGGTAGTTTTTCATGTGTGTGCTACTTGTTATTACTGATTTCCTTAGGCTGTGATGTTGCATGCACTTGTGATGCTGTCCCAGAGGTATGAGGCCAAGCACAGGCATTTCTCTGGATTTCTGGATCAAAGAAAAGCTGTGAACAGGTATCCTATTGCTTCAGTCACAGCTGAGTCCTCAGGTGGCAGCTGAGCCCAGCTCTGTGCCAGCAGCACAACTGCAAGGCTTCAGGCAGACACTCTCTGCACAAGGTGGGCAACCCTCAAGGTGCCTGAAAAGTCCCCTTGGACTATGAGTTGTCCATCAGAGGGATGAGGTGAGCATTCCTCTGTTGAAGGTTCAGTACAGTCATTCGTTTATATTTAGGAGGGATCTTTCCTATTCCCATGTCTCCCTCCTCACTTTCCTTCTGCTGTATTAAGGCAAACCTGAATGAAACTGCTGGAAAGCTTAGTGGAAAAAAGTGAGTGGAAGGCCTGGTCTTGAGTCCTTCTCATGTTGCTCTGAAAAAGTTGAAATTTGTTTTAACTGGAGGCCATGGCAGGGGGAGAGGCAGGAGCAGCATTTCTCCAGGTGTCAGGGAAGTCACTCTCGGCATGAATTGTTCTTTTCCCCTTTAATTTCAAATACTTGCAAATTTCTCCCAGGCTTCTCTAAGGCTGAAAGACGTGGTGCTTGATTTCAGCTCATAAAAGACCTTTTTTTCCAGGCTGAAATTTTGAGGAAAATTCTTTGATCAAACTTTGAATCACAGAGGAGTGGGACAGTGAATCTTCTTACAGACTACAGCTTAAAAACAAGCAAGCAAGCAAGCAAGCAAAGAAACAAACAAACAAGAAGCACTCCAGAGAAAACAATATCTAATTTTGACATCTCAATGTTCTTCTGTAAAGGCTGATATCCTACCCCAAATGCACAAAATTCAAGAAATGCCACGCACAGAAGAATCCTATGTAAAATCTCAAGTTTGTAAAACAGCGTTCAGAGACAATTTCTAAGTGTGCATAGCAAAAGTATTCCTTTGAGAAACACAAACAAAGGAAAACCCTCTAGTGTGACAAGCTGGGAACTGGAGAAGCACTGTCTGTTCCATTTGGCTGCCTGCCACACTGGGACCAGGCTGCTGTGGGGGATTTGGAAATGCCTTCAGATGGATCCATTTCAGCCTAGTGAGGAATTGCCCATACCGTGTAACTGACGGCCTTTTTGGAACCAGATCAAGAACTGAATTTTAATAACTGCTTTATGCACTCACAATGATCCAAGCAACATATTTGCTACTAGTGTTTGTTCCATTTAAGCAGTAAATTTGCAGCAAATATCCTACTATTGCATTTCATATTTATTTTAAAAAGCCTTTATAATGGTTTTAAAATCAGTTGAAGTCTTCTAACAATTTAAAGTGATGGTGGAATGAGGAGATGGCAGGAGTACATCTCAATTGCCAATATGGACCCATAGACAGGGGTACTTTTCTGGTACTGGTAATCACCTCTCTCTGATCCAGTAGTGAGTGTGCATGCCTGCTTAACTGGACTGTGGAACGTCCAAGCATACAGAGGTGCTGTTATCCACAACATTCCCTTGTGTATTAATGGCTGCAGAAGTTCAGTGAGCTTTAAAATTTTTCATCTGATGGGTCATCTAGACCTGGGCAGATATTTCTATGGATACACAGATTCTATTTGAAATTCAAGTGCTTGTCCTTCATAAAACACCACGGTTGATTTTGGGTTTTTTAAGCTGTGAGGTGCTAAGCATGTTCTGATGGCCTGATTAGATATGATGCCAAACAGAAGCTGGTAAAAGAGCCGATGCCGTGAAATAATACCAGCAGGAATATGTAATGAAAGCAAAGTAATAGTGTTTACAAAATCAAGGCTTATCATGCTGTGAAAAGCAAGGCTCTTATTTGAGCTGTATTCAAATCTGGGCTCTTCTCACTGGTTTTGTCTTAATAAAAACCCCACATCTCATACTGGCAAATAGAGCAATCCCTATTGAGAATAAAATGCCCATTGTTGTCATAATGGATCTCCATTGACACATTTAACAGCTTGAACGTATACATTTCAGACACTATAACTTACACTAATTAATCTTTATTACATCGTTAGTGCCTTGTAAAAAAACCAAACCAACAAGCAGAACCTCTGCAAGAACGTGTCATTGGCATTAAAGGATAAGCCTGCCTGATGTTACTAAAGTTAAACTTCATTTTGAAACAGAGATGCTCTGAGAACCTTATGCAGGGAGTGGATAAACTCAGCCAAATGAAATGCTGCCCTCCATCACTTTAGGATATAAACACAACATATTCTTATCTGATGATGACTTACGGGTTTCTGTGTTTAGAATTCAGAGGATTACTAAAGAGATTATCTGATCTGTCAGTCAAACTGATATCTTGATGACTTGGAATACTGCAACAGATTTAGCGAAGAGTTTTTGCTCTAATGCTCATTCTGGATGTCACGCTTAACCAACATCTTAATTACGTACAATGAATAATCTCTCCAAAGACTTATTATACAAATACAAGTCTTAGGAGTGACACATAAGCACAGTACATAGCTGTGAGTCACTTAAAACTTCAGGGCCCCACAGAAGGACGGCTATAATGAAGAATTCAGGAAGCCTTACCCAGACTGAGTTGAATGACTTTGATTACAGCATGCTTTGCAAACTAAGCATCCTTCAGCCAGTCCAGGGGACTCAGATGACCATGTAGAAAGTCCAGGTACCATGGCCAAATATTTGGCCACAGAAACTAGATAACTGAAGTTGAAATAGTCTGCTCGTATCAACTGCTGCTACTATGCTGATGCATGTGGTGAAGAGAAAAAGCCACAGCATAGTCAGATAATAGAAATTTTTCTCATTAAGTACTGGCCTGCATCCAAGTGTTTAGCAGGACCTGGAGGCTTTGCAATAGCCTTTTGGCCTCTGGGCTAATAGACTAATGAATTGGCAAGCTCACCTGTCTTCCTTACCTCACCCTCTCTGCTCTCCTGGATCAACTTTTTGTTCTCATCCTTCCATCTGTCTGCTATCTCACATAAGAGGAGGGACATTTTAATGAGGAGAGGAAGATTTCCCAGGTAGTGATGAACACATATCTGCATGCTACCTGAGCACTGATGGTGTGGAATAAATGGTATTTTGCACTCACAGCTGGGGTGTAAGATTGAGAAAAGGGCTGGAGGAGTGGGGGCACAGGCACAAAACAAAAACAATGCCATGTATTGATGAGGGGTGTACAGATATTCCTCAAAATCCAGTGAAAAAAACCTAATCAGAAGAAACAGTTTCAGCACAGCACTTCTTAATTTACCTGCCTTAGACTTGTCAGGCATGTTATCTGTGCTATTTAGGCAGCCCTGGGTATAACTGCTGAATGATCTAACATGATTTAAACATGAAAGCTTATCCTGGCTGCAGCTGACAGGGCTGACTGCTCTCCATCACAGCCTAATATGGAATTGCAGCAGAATAGTGACAGTGGGCTATCACTGCCCCCTCTCCAGAGGAAGGGAATGTTTCTAACGTAGCTGGATCCTTAAAACAGGGCATTACTGAAGGAAGCTAGTTTCACTGAAAGTTATAGAAAAGAGCTACACCTGTAAGCTTTTGTCATTACAGAAGGCCAGGGATTATTTTCAAAGAGATGCTCTAAAGTGGATGAGTGCTTATTCTCACAATCATGCAAAATCATCTGTCCTGTGCAGTGCACCCTCATCTAAAATGCAGATTCCTAAAAATCAGTGCAATTAATTCTCTGTCTGGGTAGTGAAAACAAACACAACAGTTACGATGACACATTTCTCTGATTTGTATTGGAGGTGTTTTCTGGGATGTTCTGCTATAGCTAAACATAGACAGTACAAAAAGAACTAGATTCTCAAATGGTGCAACCTGATATAGTACCCCAAAATCATAGCTAGGTTAGCTGATGGGAGATCAAACATTTCTGTCAAGAAGATCAAGGAAAAAAGCTCAAAGGATGAACTAATATGAATTCCTGTAACTTTCTTTACCTGGCTTTATTTATAGCCATTTTCTGTGGAAGTTCTTGTGTTCCAGTTTCTAGATACAACTATCCATATGAAGAAAATTTGAGTATTTGCTTCAGGATTGCTGACATGCTTATACCAGTAGGAAATGGAAACCATCTTAAATGACCAGCTACAACATGGCTGCATGGCCTAATGTGAGAATAGTCATAGCCAGGCAATGGAAAAGTTGGTCAGCAATTAGCTGATTAAGATTGAGAAGGAAATACAGTCAAAATGAATAAAATTATTCACACTTAGCATTAAATTAAAGTTTTGGTGTATTGTTATAGGGTATCTTAATGTTTGTCTAATTGAACTGTAGCCAGCTGTGCCTGGTATGTGTAACAGGTCCTCTGTAACTGAGACAGAAATCAATGATCTGCAAATTTTAACTGTGCCCTATAGCAGTTATGACTTAAATATGAGGAGTAGATGAGAGAGCTAAAAAGTTTCTTTTACCTCGTTGATGCACCCCTGGCACAGGGCACTGACTTCTAAAGGCTGCATGATCCTCCTAGTGGGGTGGGCCTCTGATGTACCATTTGCATGTCAAGACAGATCTTTTGCTACCATAGGGTCATTGATTTCTGCATGGCAATAGACACTGAGCAACCGGAGAGGAAAAGAATCCCCCATGTTTCTTACTTTGGGCTCAATAACATCAAATGAACAAATTGACCTTGCATAGACATTACCCAAAATGATGTGCATGCCGTGTTGTTCCCAGCTCAAAGAAACAGCACACTGCTTTAAAAAAAAAAAAGGTAGAAATTGGTAATTTAACGGCATGTAGCAAGCAGTTTTCGGCTTTCCCTGCTGTGAATCAACTCCATGCCTTTATGTCTTAATCAGAATTTTATTTAAATAAGTTTCATTGTACCACAAGAAGCAAAATTGTCAACTCATTCTCTTGCAGTGAGCCGTGTTGTCTGCAGGGCCAGCTCAAAGCTTTCAGCAGTGTTAGCTGGACTGAATTTTGCAGTCCGAAGCTTGGAGAACTGGGCTTGTCCTGCTGCTGGATGGGGAAGGACGAAAGAAGGGCTGGAATGGAGGCGAGTCCTGGAGAGCAAGGCTTGCTACTCCTGTGCCACTGGGGTGGGACATCTGCCACATCCCCTTACTTGACTTTCCAGGGCTCTGCTGGTAGGTAATGCAAAAGCCATCTTGCCCGTTTCTATCAGTCATCTGCTCGAGGTAACTGCTGACTTTGCCAGCGGCAGTGCCAGCTGTGGTTATTAGCCTGTCACATTGAATGCTCTGTGGAAGGCAGAGCAAATACTGGGGCCACTGAGCCACAGTGGGAGAGAGGTTTCAGTTGGCAATGCGCCTGTAAAACTGCCTTTCCCCACTGAAAATCTGGCTGCTCTTGTTTATGGCTTTATGCAGGCATTATTTTCATCTCTCACAGAACTGATATGAAATCTGTGTCTTGCCTTTGAACTCAAAGATCAGGATGAATTCTCCTCTTCACCAGAGTTTGACTTTGATTGGGCAGGGTGAAAGGGGGAGAGGCAACAATAATTTGATCCTAAATGTAATTTAGATTTACTGAGAAATATTAAACCCTGGGTCTGTTCTGTTCTTCTCCTCAACAATCAGCATTCCTACTGCCAGCTCTGCCTCCTTCATTTCTGCTTACCTGTAGGATTCTTTCTTGGAGGGAACCCTCCATTGTGGACTATAAATGGTGTCACCAAGGACGCAAAGAACTGGAATTCAGTGAGTTACCTAATTCACCCCCACTTGAGGAACACGGAATCTTGTAATCTTTTATTGGTTGTAACTCCTGCAAGTTGCTGTTTTCAGGCATCAGGAACACAAACTTTTCTTGGTCCTGAACTGGTTGAAGAGGCTTTTGTAGGATAGGACTGCATTGGCTTAACAAACAAGATGGCCTAATCTCAAATGTAATTATAAATTCCTAAAAAATACAGAAACTGCAGTAACTTTGAAGCCAGATGTACCTGTGTTACCAGAGAGGGGCAACAAGACATCCTTGGGCCCACCCAGTCTGCAGGTACAGGTGCTTCTGGGGCATCCCCTCTGGGAGATGTTTTGAGTGCTTCAGGTTAGTCTCTGGGCTCCAGCTGTCCTATCAGCCCTGCCTGGAGTGATTAGGGCAAGAAAGATGAGTCAAGGATGGTTTTGCACATGGATCCTTCTTATCTCTGATATCACTTGCAACCAGCACAGGCAAGATACAGGCTGCCTACCCTTTGTCTTGAGAGTGTCTGGTTGTGTCTTAGGAGCAAACTGGGAGTCTCAGCATATTTTGGGGCACTGTCTCTGGGATTGCTGCTGCTCTAGAGACACTCCATGAACACTTCTACCGCTCATAAGGTATCCTGTGATGAGTATTTGAAACAGTTATGGCCTCAAATACCTAGGTTAAAGCTGTAATTGTAGCTAATCACTGAAGGGAATAATGAGACACTTCTAGATATCAGATGACCTTACCACAGTAATACCTGTCTTGTCACGTTTTATTGTCTAGTGACATGATGAAGGTTTGGAAGATAATTGAATAGCAGGCATTCACGAGTGCAGCAGTGATTAAAGGTGCAAATAGCCTAACAAGCATGGTCAGGTACTGCATGTGTTTCAGCTGTTCATTTTGCTGAAGGCCAACAATTTATCCTATGCCCAGTGGCTACTGACTCTCTTCAGACCAGGTACATGCAATAAAAGTGGAATGTTAATTGGGGCAGAATGCAAGGCCTTAAAGGGACAGTGTTCTAGCAGGTACTGGTGATACCTTATTCCAGGTTGTTTTGCTCTTAAATTTGAATTTAAACCGTGGTCATTGAAATGCTTATGGGAAGGAATTAATAAAAGAGGCAGTATGTTTTGACACATATTGGGCATCCTCATTTCAAAGTGAAATCCAGGGCTAATTTTTTTCCTGCAGATGAGAAGACATAGCAAATGTTTTCACTACCAATGTTAGTGGTATATGAGACAGGCACTGTACTAATAAAGGTGGAAAAATGCCAGTCTTGGGGAATTATTGACAGGTCTGACATAAAATTCAGTTTCTGCAACACCATTCCATCCATACAGAATTAATGGGATATCAGGCTCCCAGGGTCTGTGACTGCAGGTATATCACTTACTAAACAGTTTCCCAGCTCTGCAGTTAAGGGGGAAAGGCCAATGCTATGCTTAAAAGTATAAGCTTGTCAATACTTTCTGTACAACAGGTATACTTTTGTACAGCAAGTCTTGCTGCTTGTAGGATTACTGACACTGTGGAAATAGTTAAAATCCGTTCCTCACACATTCTGAGCTTTATAGCAGATGTAGGGGGGATTCTTGAAACTCGGGAACAGCTTGAGAAAATCTCCTCAGGAGATAGTTTAAATGTTAAATGTCCAGGCTCAGTTTCACAAAGGTGTTTAAGATTTAACCCTCCAGAGACTAAATTCCCAGTAAGACCAAAGGAAAGTACCCCTGTAGGTTTTAGTTTTTCAGATATCATTGTGAATTTGACCTCTAGCATCTATAAAGCCTACTGTTGAGTGGCATAAAATGTTTCCACTCTCCAGAGATTAGGCATATTGGTTAGCTACACTAATCCCCATCTGTCATGGAAAAAAAAAGAAAGAAAGAAAGGAAAAAAAAAAGTAACTAAGATCCATAGCTGGAAAGCAACTGTCTCTCCTGTGCTATACTAACTTGCTGCCTTGCTGGACTATCAAACCAGGTTATGCTTGGAGGTTTGCCACATCTTCTGTTTTCTCATGAATGGGACACTGACAGCAGTTGAGATCCTCATATTGCCCAAGCTCTCCTGACATGAGAACTGTGCAGTGATTACAGATGAAGGGTGTTGGTTACATCTGTTTCAGGGCTGCTCCACTCTCTCTGCTAACAAGCTGAACTGCCTCAGGCCAGTTCCCTGTTGTTTGTGGCACTCCTACCTTTTCTCACACTTGCTTATGAGGCAATGCACTGATATTTGTTCTGTGTGGAGCTTGGCTGCCAAGCATGTCCTTATCAGCTCATGTCACCAGCTGGATCAGCTGGACAGCAGGCTAGAAGGGAGAGATATGGTTGTGGTGCACTTTGAATGCTATTAAATGCACAAAGGCTTAGAAGGTTTTAGCTTTGCAGTTTCAAAGATCACATATATTGTTAAGGTGTAATGATTCCTTCTTAAGGAATTTTTCACATATTTCCTCTTTGAAGAACTGAGTATATTCTAGCCTGTGGAAGTGCTATATCATGACCCCCTTTTAAAATTCAAATTGATAAAGAGGGATCAAAAGTCTATATCCTCAGTCTTATTGAATAAGGCCATGGACCAAAACCAGGACAATAAGTGAATGCCATTCAGAAAAAAATGAGAGCAGAAATAACATGTGAAAGTATGGAAAAAAACTCATTTATGGAACATGGTCATAAACATTTTGACTTGTTTGATGCACTTTATCTCTTTATATGCTTTAAAAAAAAATTCGGGGAAGACAAAGTTTCATCTTGTGACACAGTGCAAATGATGCATGCTGAACTACTGGGGCCTTTGCTTCCCATAAATGACCAATCTTGGGGCTCCAGTAAGGTTTTGATGTTGTCTCAGCTCCTTTTTGCCTCCTCTTGTTGTGTTTGGATAGCATCTTCTGCAGAGAGGGGGAAGCATGCTAGTCAAGGAGGTGGTCACATGCCTCACGTGGCCTTGGTTCCTCAGAGTCCATTGTCCTGGTGGGAGATTTGTTACCTAGCCTTTCCCATCTTTTCAAGTCTCACTTTATTCCCAGCCATCACAGTCAGGCAACATTGAGTCCTGCAGTCCAGAATGCAGTCTTCAGCAATCTCCAGTTTGATGGCAGGGCCAGGATATCTCAGTTGAGTCTTAATTTTAATTTTTAGGACCTCACTAGTTTCCAGCTTATTTTATTCTTGTTTTCTTCTGCATGGGATTAGAGTGCCTCTGCTGTCAAAATTACTAATAGACCCCTGAGGCAGAAAATGTTTCTTCGGTAATGATACGTACTGTGCTACTTCACATCTGCAGTGCTGCAGGGCCACTATTTTGGCTACCTCTCACTCTGCTGGGGAGTGAGATGGAAAAATGACTGTCTTTCCTGGTATACCTTTAACATAATTTAGTTTAGTTTACATTAAATACCCAGGAGTGAGGACAGAATGACAGCTACTGTACTGTGTGAGCTGCCCAAAGGTAGACTCTGTTAATACAGAAGTTAGACAGTGTGACAGATAGATGGGAGATAAGCAAAAGGCTATTATCCCAAGGTAAAGTTATTTCAACATGCTGCCAATAACCCCTACTTATAATTTGGATGAGAGGTGGGAGAGGCATGACTTCAGTTGAGATCCTTTGACTGCCATCTACACCTTTCAGTGAGGCTCTGACACTTTATCAAAGAAAGAGGAAAAAAAAGAAAGATCAGTCTTTATATTCTGGGCAGATGTCCAATAAGAAACTCCAGCAGAAGATTAAAGTCTTTAACATGAAAGGGAGATCTAGTGCAATGTGTAATATCCAGCAGTTCTAAAAATAAGCATGTTTGTCAAGTCTGCAACAATCAGGCTGATTGCTAGCCTTGACAGCATGACATACAGCTCACAATCTGGCACAGGGGAAAAATGTGATTCAAATATCTTCACAGACAAGCTGGCCTTTGCATTTACAAGAGAGGGACTGCACAACAGCTCTGACCCAGCATGCCTAGAGTCTCTCCCCAGCTGTGACACCCCCATTCCTGAGGAGCTCAGGAGGAGATGGAAGACAGTTTCTGAGGGGCATTCAACAAAACCAGCTGCCTGATATTGCAGGTCTGACCAGACCCTTCTAGTGGTCATTAGAGAGGGGATCCTTGGTCTGTCTGCTGGAGTGCCACAAGTTGATGGGTAGGTTGCTCAGAATGCCATCAGGAGAAGGGGAAGGATAAGCCAAGAGGGGTGATGACTTTTCAGCAGCCAGTGACTGAGCAGGGGGTAGGACCACCCCAAAGAACAGGTAACTGACCAGCAAAAGGGCTGTACACAGCAAATGACTACTTGTGTGCTGATTGATGGCCTTCTTGCCATCACAAAAAAGATGCATATGGCTGGCTTCTGTTATTCTACACTGCCTTAGCAGTGTACTTCCTTTAGAAGGCCAAGTTCTCCCCTGGGAGCAAGAAAGGAGCACTACACCAGATCCAACAATGGGGGTGCATTTTGGGAGTAGAAAAGACATGTAACTTGACCACAGCTATAAAAGAAGCTGAAGTTCAGAGCAGGACTCACATATGGAATTGCTATCTTCCCACTTCTAAGCATGCTGAAGGAGGATTAAATATATGTTCAGGATATGGACGAGCTTCTAGTCCATGCTCAGAAAGCTTCCATTATTTATGGCCGGAAATCAAAAAAGCAGCACACAGAGGAACTCAGTTTGCTTCCTGGGAAGGAGCTGCTGTCTTTGGGCTCCAAGTGGTACCTCTGTAGTAGTGCTCTGCTCCTGGGCCAGCCCCTGCTTCTCTGGGGGAGGCATAATACACAAGCAGTTCTCTTGCAGGGACTGACCTCCAGTCAGAACTGAACTGGGACCAAAAGCAAACTATATGCCCTAATAAAGAAGTCCCCAGACAGTAAGCATTTGTTCTTTTTAAGAAGCATGATCAATCTGGTTTTCTCTTGAAGGGAAAAAGGTTTTAAAATTCACTTCAGCTTTCAACTCTTCCTAACTAGGAATGTAATAGGACACTCAGTGCTTTCTGTGAGTCTGAGACCTGCAGTGAAGTCTCTGGGTATGAAACTCTTACATCAGGCTCCTTGTCTTTTCTGGCTAGCCTTACTCATCACTCCTTGAGTTCTACATTTGCAAACCACTCCTTTCATTTCCAAGTGTCCTTCTGATCCACTTAGAGGCACAGGATTTCTTTTACTTATTTTTACTTTCTAGTGAGCCAAACACTAAAATCTAAATATGAACATAACGTTAACCTTGCTATGCCCTATTACTGGCCAAAAGAGACATGAATTACATAGCTAATGCTCTTCAGAACCTCATTAAAATCCAGGACAGCTGAATGCAGATGCTCACATGACCAGAACTGCAGGCATTTGCAGCCCTTCACATTAACAAAATTCCAGAGTACTTTATTAAAACATTGCAACTCCACTCACTCCCCAACACACCTCTGGGGTCTGTGAGCCTGAGGAAAGAAAGCATCAGGCAACAGAACTATTTCTAGTTCTGGCAGGCATCCTCTGTTCCCAGATGAAGTCTTTGATTCCTGGAGCTTTTTTTTCTTATTCTAAATGCAGAACTTATGACTTTATACTATTTTCCTGGGGCTAAGTAGTGCTGGCTCATACCCGTTACTGCACATCACATTCTAGAGTAAATAACTCCTCATGTGCTATTCCTGTGAAAATAGAAAGATAGGCTGCTGACCCCTGTCATCTGGGACAGGTCCTGGTTTTATGGCAATTCACTATTTTTGGAAAAATAGAAACATTTTAGGGAAATACAGCCACAAATAGCTGGCTTAGTGTCTCACAGTTCATCCCCAGGGCTGGACTGGATGGGGAACACCCAGTTTCTCTTACTAGGTCAAACCAGAGTTCATTGCTTCTTAACTGTTCCTATGCCAGTCCACAAGGCTGTTGAGAGCCTACTGCATCTCTGAGGGATCCTAAGGGAATTGTTCTATCCTTGCTGTGGAAACATTGGATATATTGGGTTCATTAAATGATTTGAAATAGTTCAGAAAGTTTAAGTAATGAGAAATGACCTTCTGGCAAGGTTTTGAGTGAGGACTGGGAAAGTGTCCCCATATACAAACATGTCCAAACTGTTGCTGCTTTCTGGGAAAGCCTTGTCCAATTTGTCTTTGTAAGGTAAGCAATTAGTTAAATACTATAATTTATGTGCTTACTCACCCTTAAGTGTGAATTACAATTCTTTGCCTCCTTGACCCTAAAAAGATATGTCTGGGTTTAATGACTCTAATTCAGCTGGTATTTTACCCACAGACACATCAGCATTTCTTTCATGACAGGGTAAGAGTTCATTACCCCTGGAAAGCAAATCCAAACCCCTACCTAGGAACAGATCCAACACAGCTCTAGCCATGCTCCAGGAAGCCCTGTCTGAGCATCCAACAACCACTGCTGATTGAATCCACCATCAGCAATGTGGTTTTTTGAGATCCCAGCTGTTACCCTGGGCTCATTAGGAGGACTGGCATGCAAAGCTTTCAGGAGGGAAAGAAAGATCCTGTTTTCTTCTGGTTTCAACACTACTGCGTGATGTGTAGGAGGCAGCAAAGCATATCCAGAAACCAGCTAAGCTGGAAGAACAGCCAAATATTTCATGAGCAAGGTTCCCACTTTCAGCTGAGCAAAGGCACTAATGTTTCCTGAATGCATTATTTCTGACATTTAAAAATGCCTGGCTTTAAAAAAGTTCAGTAAAACTTGGCTCTATAGCTGTTGGTATGAACTTTATTATTGATTTCAGCAGACCTAGAATTTTATATAGACTCACAAATCATCTATAAAAATCCACCTATTTAAGCTTATTCCAAAATGTTTTTATATTCAGGTTTATGATAGAGGATGGAAGACCACACTGCTAGTTTAAGTTGAGTCAAATGCTGAAAGCTCTTTTACATTTAAGACATGATACTTGGGAATAGGATGACAGCCTGTACCATTTCACTCTTTAGTAGCACATAATAGAGCAAGTGCCACCTGTTAGGAAAGCTGTCAGCGCTCTCTTCGGTGGAAGGGCGATTGAACAATGAAAAATGCTTCTCTGATCCAGTCAGGATTTATGATTACATGCTGCTGAGCACATTTTGGGGTTTAACTGTAGGAAAACATACAAACAAGAATGCATCTTTCTGCATCACTGACCTTGGTCCCTGAGCTGGCAAATTTATTTATTCCTTCTTTTGCCTGTGCCATATTTTGATTGCATATATTTTATTCCCTATCTCCTAACAAAGTTTCTACTTCCATAGACTTTCTTTTGATCACCTCTTTCATACACCCCATTACTGACTTACCCCAAATCTACATGAAACAAAATGTGCCCAAACTCACCAGGATGAAGTCAGTTTTTTTCCCCCAGTTATTCCTCTCCTCCCCTTGTTGCTAAAGATTAGGAGAACCAGTTTCTAATGAAGCTGTGTAGGCAGTAGACCTGGTAGGGATTGGAGGCCATTTCTTTTTGCAGAAGTGTCTGGGAGGATCATGCTCTCTTTAAACAAGCCTTCTTGCCATCACAAAAAAGATGCATATGGCTGGCTTCTGTTTTTCTACACTGCCTTAGCTTAAGGAGAATATTTTTTCTCTCTTACTGGTAAATAAATTTTGCAAGTCCCCTGAAGGCTTTGGGTGAGTTGTGCCAGATGAACCTTGTTTGTTAGAATACTTAGCCCAATTACCATAGAACACCTGTTTTGTTTTGACAACATTTTGCATACATACAAGCAATTCACTGTAGTCATCCAGAGCCTGAGGACTCACTCTGTGCTTAAGGTTTTTCTCTGTTTGTTTAAATAAGCATTTAAGGCAAAGCAAAATGGAAATTTCAGCATCTGATCAGGTTCTGGCAAGTAGCTCAGTGAGTTGTATGGCAACCCAAGGAGGAGATTGCAGAGGTGCATTTCTACCCCATCACTGTCGTGCTTGGAGAAGTGAGGAGGGTTAAAATGAAGGTGACAGAAGAAACTACTGCTCAAGGACTTGGAAATAGGTAAGCCCTTAGGGTTATCTAGGGTCTCCCCAATGAGTTAGTTATCCCTATGATTGCAGGAATTGAGAGAATAAGGTCTTTTTGCAGGCTCAAGATGGAGCTCATGCCAGATTGTCCATGTCTCTCTTGTATTTGGTGATCCAGCATGGAACTTCATGTACCTGGGATGAAGACAGAAAACCCTCAGAAACTGTAATACCACCTTGGGTTTTATTTTGTGCCTTATCTCAGGCACAGGGAAGTTTTACCTCACTTTCCCCTTTGTGAAAATGTCACAAAATAAAATTTTAAAGCTAATTTTATTTGTTACTAACTTTTGGATTATAGGAATACTAGATTTTATACAGATTTAGGAAGTACATATATGTAGTATCAAAGCACTTAAACCAGATAGAGCACGGCTGCTACTTTGTAACATTTTCTTTTATATTAATTGGGTTTGCAATTTATAGGTCTACAAAATCTATCTTTTTAAACAAATTCAGAATACAAAAGCTTCAAAGTTCTTTTCAAGATTTATTTTTTGAAAAAAAAAGTATCACTGTGGAAAACTCTATCAAAATGCCAGATTTAATCACACAGTTATTTTTCCATTATAAAAAACTGCTTACATTAGAAGATGAGTCAGTTAAAAAGTTTATAAGCTGAAGCAGTTCTTATACTAATGTTGAATTTTCTAAGGGGTGAATTCTTATTTGATAGAAATTGGCATGCCAACATGCCACCAACTGCAGCTGACAATCTAATTCTGAATGCAGTCTCCTAACTCAAAAGAGTATAAATGTACTCAAAAAACAGTTAGAAAAAAAAATCTTTCATAAAAGACCATCAAGAACAATTCCATAAAAAAGATGTAAGTTCTTAGGCTGTCCTTATAGCATGGATTTCTAGGTGCTAAGAGGTTTTGCTGAATAAAAATATGCTTGTCCTCTTCTGATAATATTCTCTAATCATTAGGTGCCTGAGCAATCCTGGACTGAGCAATCCTGGACTGAGCTATGTGGATCCTTGGTCTGGCATAATTCTGTCACTCTGATTTTATTTTACTTCTTCAAAACTAACAACATGCTAGCTGTCATCAGTCACACAGTTCTTCTTTATATAGTAGAGACTACTGTACTTCTCAGATTTTCAAATAAAGACATGTTCAACTTTATCTACATATATTTTGTGAAATTTAAAATATGTGGTGCAAAATATTGCTGTGTCTAATTTCTGTAAAATATCCATTTAAGACACCCCAACTGACCTCAAATAAAAAAAAAACAAACATTTAAAATGTCTATGCTCTGACTTGCTTTTGCACAAGGAATCACATGCCACAGATGCACATTTTGTTTTCAACTACAAATATCAGACTTTTTTTTTTTTCTCCCTGCGAGGCATACTGAGCTACCACTGCTGAGTGGTGCAGAGGATTTAGCAGGCACAGTTAGAAAAGAACCCCCTGGAAATCCCATCAGTGTGTCAAGACTGATGTTATTGATGTATATGGGGAGACTTTTCATTCCAACCCCTGCTGCTCCTTTAGAAACCCAGAGGATTGTTAACATGGTTAGAGAGAGTTCATGAACTCTGCTCTGTATGAATGCAAAGTATCTGGAACATTGATATGGAAGTGAAGACTCTCCTGCCTTTGTTTCTATTCATGTTCCTTTACATAATATTTTAATGATTAAGAACCTCATTTAGCCCTATGATAAGCCTGCTGATTC
Source organism: Molothrus ater (assembly GCF_012460135.2). Taxonomy (NCBI): domain Eukaryota; kingdom Metazoa; phylum Chordata; class Aves; order Passeriformes; family Icteridae; genus Molothrus; species Molothrus ater. The sequence continues at coordinate 34,126,484 of NC_050478.2, read as the reverse complement.
CTCTGAAGTCACCTGATTGTTACCAAACACAGAATTTAGTCTCGAATTTTGTAAAAATAAAGTGATAAAATTCCCACCTCTTCCAACTTCATAGCTCTTCATTGCTCTTTCAAACAAAACCATCTCCTTTGGCTACTGCCACCTATTGTTGATTCTACTAGAAAGAAAAACAATAAAGGAAGCTTAGAAGACACAGCACAACCCGGCGGCTGTAGCTTTTGTGCTGGAGGCATAAATATAGGGTAGGTTCCTTGCAGGGCACTTTTGCCAGTGTTGCATAGTGCAGCAGGCAGGTGAAAGGCCTGATCCCCTCTGGCATGCCCCAAGTGCAGCGTGTGTGAGGTGGTTAAGAGCTGTGTAATGTGAAGCACGGAATTAATTACAGCAGCCATTCAATGATCTACACAGCTAAGTCTCACTCAGGAGGACTTCAGCTTTTTGCTGGACTTGGTTCAGCTCCTTCCTGGATGCCAGTCTGCCACCAGCTGCCCCCACTGCCTTCCCTCCCTGTCCTGCAGAGGGTCAGATCTTGTCAGACTGGGTGCCATTCTTCACCTGACACATGCTCTCACATCATGAGCCAGCGCCAAGTAGTGCCTGAGAGCTTCTGGAAGGGAGGAAGGTCTATGCTAGAGCCTCGCAGACACTTCTTGAACTACCTGTTTATCTATTTGCAAGCATAGCTGAGATGCCCCCCCACCATTTTTTTTTTTAATACAGCTTTCTCTTTTTGACAGCTTGGACTCTTTTATATTCGGTGGGTCAAATTCTAAGGAGTATAAAATTGATTTAGCTTGCATACAAAAGGTCATCTTACACTGTGCTCTGAATTTCAATTTCTTTGTACTTCAAAGTTACAGGATGAGTTATGAACTACACAATAGCTACTAAATAATTTTAAACACCTTTTAGCTATAACTAATACAATGTTTACAGCTAGCGTGCAATTAAGAAAACTGGTTGACACAGTTCTAGGCTGGTAGGTCACTTTGGGAGAGTAGATATATGCTGCATCAGGAGCCTATTTTTTACCAGGGGTTTGTTCAGAGTAATAGCTGGGGCAGTAATTTAATTTTCACAGCTATCAACCTGATTAACTTCTGAAAGATGATGAGATGGAGCTCACACGTGTAGAAAAGAGGCATTCTTGACTGTCCTCTCTACCTTCTCATTTTGCTGGCTTGCTTCATGTGTTTAGTTATGGGGAAGTTTAAATAAAAGGTTTTAGTCTGAGACTGTAACAAACTACAGTGATTTAAGATTTGATGTCTGGTAAACATGGTATTTAAAGTAACCTGATACCACATTTTCTTTGTAGTAAAGAAAATAAGTAAGAGATTTATTGACAGTGGCTTATGGACAGAGTAGTTTGTTCAAAACAAATGCTAAAACAACAAGAAGCCTTCTGCTGTTGCCACCACTGAAGCCACAAGCAAACAGCTCTTATCTTGGAACTGAAGTCTAACTAAACACACTGCCTCTATGCATCTAGAGTATGTGTGGCCAGAAGAATGCAGAGCAATATTGCCAGTTCTGGCTAGCTTTCCCTAACGACAGTGACAACACTTTTATGTTTTTATTCTTTTTTCACTAGACATGTATGCAATGGCACACTCTTGAAGAGTATACTTCAACAGAAATAAAACACATTTCAGCCAGCAACACTTTGCCACTAAACATAACATTTCTCTGCTTCAACTGTCAATGATCCTGTCATTTTTTTCCAGAGTGATATTGTGCTTCTGGGTCCTGCTACAACAAGTGAAGTTAGGAATTCCCTTCTCAGAGTGAAGCCTTCATTGCTGATGGATGTATTGACATGGAGATGATGGCTGAAGGTAATATGTATTGAAGGCACATCAGTCTGTTGAGATTGGTGATAGTCATTCCTGAAATGCTAAAAATAATCCTAAATTTTTCAACATATTTTCATGTTAGAACAGGCTTCATTGGACGGTATCATAATTTAAAGAGTTCAGATCTGAATTTAGCTTTGTTTTGTATGTCTTTTAGACATGGGAGCACTTGTGCAGATTCCTGAAATTTTTCCTTGTATCCCGGTCTTTTTTATTTGGTGAAGTGAGTGGAAAAGGCATCAGAGTCAGATGTGGCTGTAGGCTGTATGGGATTTCTGTTCTTAGCAGAGCCCATACACTCCCATGTGAGCTCCTGGTATGCAAGTGTGCAGCAAAGCTCAAGCTCAGCTTTCCTAGTATTTAAAAGGCTTCATTAGTCTCCAAGAAAGAAGAATATACTGCTTCTGGCTGCCAAGGTAGACAGCTAAAAAGGATAGATAAGATATCATAAGAAGGATGCAGGTTCATTGAGGATGTTGTTTCATTACATGTTTGCCAGCAGGAACATGAAACAGAAACCTCAATTCTGCAGAAGGCTGTGAGTGCAGAGAGACAGTGGAAGGGACCTTGGCCTCTGTTTTTCCTTCATCTGAAGGTGAAAGTACTACTGAGATCAGCGGCTTATGACTGAATATTGTTACTATCCCTTGTAATTAAAAATGTGAGGTCTTCATTTATATACTATAACGTTCCTGGCTGTTGTGCAATTTTGGGTACTATCTGCAAAGGAATAGTCCTTTGAGAGGAAACTGTTGATCCCTGTGTATTCTCTTCACATCTCAGGGAGCAAACCTTGCATTTTCTCATCAATATAAATGACCATATCTGGAATATAAATGACCATATCTGCTGCTGATGCACAAATCAGAACAGATCCCAGGTTGTCCATCAATTGTTCTAGAGCAGTTTTTATATGTAGCAACATGTGTTCACCCATATGCTCTTGCTTGCTGCCTGGACACACCCCTTCAACACACTTGAGGCTGAATGTCCCAGATATTTGTTTGTTTTGCCAGCTTCTGGCTATTTGGTGGTCAGCAAATAAAGGGTTAAAAAAAAGGGTTTAGCTGTTTTACTGATGACTATATGATTGTTAACTCACAAAATTAAATTACAAAGCAAAAGGTTCGGTGGTTTGGAACTTTGAAATGTAACTTTTATGCAAGTCTTTATTTCAATTATTGATCAATAATTCTCAGAAGATGGCTTCATTTTTATTGCCAAGAGCTGTGTTTTTATGAAGAGTATTTTCTTCAAAATAACCAATGGTTCAGATGATTTATATCTATTTTTAAACACAACATCTTAGTATGCAATTTACCTTATTATGGATGTCTGTCACTCATTCTTCAGTCCAGTGGAATTACTGGTGAAACTATGACTAATAAAATTGGTTGTGAACAAAAATTCAATAACAGCAAAGTTAATTACATGTTTACAAGAGTATAAACTTACAGTTTGATCAATATGTAAATTCTGACCTTCAATGGTCTTTTCAGCCTCCTTTTAAGCTTTTAGTCTTGCAAAGATTAACTTAACTGCCTAGAACTTCCTTTCATGAAGTTACCAGAATATGAGAACGAAGAACTTAAAATGGTGACTTTATATTTTTCAAAAACTCTAAAAAATACAAACTGTTGATGTTGTGAGTACTCATTCATCTTACTAAATAGCAAGTAGTGTTAAACTATTAAACAATAGTGTTAAACTGATGAATATTTACTAACAAGAATAACTACTTAACATTTTTAAAATTTATTTTCATATAAATGATGTGATTAGCTATATTAACACAGCATTCTTGAAACACACTGTTTGAGACTCCTGTCAAAAGTGAAGAGCTCTGTATAAGGGATGACTGTTGAATCAAAGCACTTTTGAAGTTATTTGTTTCCCATGGTCTGCCAAATTAGTCTTTATAAACTGACGATCATCTTTCCCTGGCCTAATTACTATTTTTTATCTATATTTCCTAAAGAGCATCTAAAGACATCAGTGCACTTGATTTTATACTGATTCTTCTAGGGAACCCATTGCTCTTGCAGATTAAACAGGCATATCATTGCCTACTTAGCATTGCTATTGGATGGTAATAAGCTTGATGCATAGAAGCTTTATTCAGGCCAGTCAAGAAAATATGTTTTTGGACAGATAACTTTCTGGTTAAACTCTAATCTGATTTTGGAATGACACATTGTTGGAGTGAACAATTTGCAGAATATTGCCAGCTGCCCCACAAAAATTTTCTGAGAAGGACATTGTTTCTATCTAGACATTCATCATTTGTATGTTTGCTTGTCTGGTTTTGTGTGTTACATTTCTGTCCTCAGAGTCAGCAGGGAATTGCAATGGAACAGAAACTGAAGGAAGTTCTAGTTCAGACATGAATATATCCTATTGTGTAATATGAAGCTGTTATTTTTCTGAAGGATTTGTGGTTACAAATCAAACCACAAGACTGAAGCAATTAGATGCTTTCTAGCATTTTCAGACTAAATGGCTTCTACAGCAGAATGTGTTCTGGTTCAGCACTTAGGCAGCTCTTAGACAATGAAGTAGGTTCCTTGGTGGACACAGAAAGGACTGACTTTAAAATAACCTGCAGAATTTCATTCAATGTTTAAAAATGTTTATTCTCTCGGGAAGATTATATCTCTGATTTGTAGTAAGAGAGAACTTTGTTGGGAGGTGTGAAATCTTATGGCTTACCCACTGTGAAGCTGTAACTTTTGCTTCTGCAGCTTCCCTCCATGTCCTACCATCCCATCATATTTAGACCAACCAAAAGCCCTAAATGTTCCTTCTCTCCTTTTTGGCAGGCTTTGGCAGAAGTTAGAGCAGAAGTCCTGGCCCAGGAAGGTTTAATACTTCATTTTAAATAACTACGAGAAACTACTTTTTCTGCTGGTTTAAACTGATATCCTTAGATAGTGTTACCTTGATACTGTCAATGTTACTTACCTCAATGCCTCATAAAGTTAAGTCCCTGATTTCCTTCTTGTTTAGGTAACTGAGTTACAGAACAGAATAAACCACCCAAACATTGTAATTTGCTTTAGTATCCACAATCATTTCAGTCCTGACTAAAGGGGAAATAATGTTGCATGGGAAAAGCATTTTAAATGTACAAATTCAGAACATCATACACATCACAGGATTGTAGGTGATCATGGAAAACTTACTCTAGTGTCCAAACAAAGGGACGCCCTTTAGAAGGAAGTATAGCTTTCACGATCTGGAGCACATCTCTTCCTCAGCACTGGGGACATAACTGGGAACCAGAGAGCCCAAGCAGCATGCATGAGGTATGTGAAACCTTGCAGAACTGGCTGCAGCATTTCTGCTGATGAAAAAGCCAGATCTGTATTGTGACTCACTGCTGGAGTATAAAGCTTAGTGCATTTTGCATGGTGCTTGTGAGATAAGGCTAAAAATGGTTTGGTAACATAGAATGAATGTATATTTTGTCCTTGTTACTGGAATCTAATTATGATGCTGAAACAAAAAAGGGAGTGCAAAGGATCAGGCAACACACAAGAAGTGAACCTAGTGAGAATTACTTGGTCATTGAAATCTAAAAGTCAGGAAGGTTTCGATCTTTGGGCTCACCTATAATTTGTGCACCATAAATGTAGACTGAAGTCGTTAGGGACTTTGTAATGACAGTGCTGTCTATAACAGTATCATCAAGCAAGACATTGGCATAAATCATTGGCACTTTGCAAAGTGTCACTTCTGTCAACCTCCCAGTGATGTGATCTTTAGTCTTTCAAATCTATAGACTGGCATTTGGATCAGCTAAGCACCTAACATCTTGTCTTGCATATTAAAGCTGCTTTAGCCAATATCTAAATGCTGAAGTAATGCCTGCTTACAAATATTTTAAAATTATTTGCATAATATAATCCCACTATTTTAAAGCTTTCCTTTAGGGCATATCTGTACAGTCTGTCCTCTGTTGATGGATTCACAACTACCTTAATCAATGATAAAAAAATTGTATTAATTGAGGCAAGCAGCCCCATAAGAGTAAATAGATGTTAAGAAAAATTAGATACTAAAATAATTCCAGTCTATAAAAAAACTTTCAAAGAAACGCTACGAAGATTAAAGCTTTTCAGTTTGAAATTGTTTCAGATGATATACGAGTTTATTATGGATAGAAATTGTGCTTGTATAGGTTTAATATGTAGACTAAATAACATAGGCAAATTTAAAAGCATTTTAAAATGGACAGCATGCAAAGACAACTCTCTTTTGCCTCTCCAATGAACTTCAAACTAGAACTCAGTAATGTAGCACCTCACTGGACAATACTGAATTCCTATTGGAATTATCTTGCTTTACCTCTGGGTGAGCTTTTAAAGATGATGTATTGCCAGATGTGTAAGCACTGCCGGGTGTGTTCCCAGCCCTGGACATCTGTTAGTGTTACTGATAAATTGTTACACAGTCCCTGGCATGGTCTTGTTCCCTGACTGTTGTCTCAAGAACACTGATTGTACAGATGTGTTTGTGATGGCTGCCTGAAGCTACTAGAAAGCTTGCGCAGAATTTGCAGGTGTCCTTATGACTAAACTGGGATGACAAACCATAGTCACTCCTTTATACTCTTCCAACCCTTTCTCAAGCTATTAATGCCCAGGGTTGTGTTTTGTATGAGATTTTAGAAGGTTTTTCTCTTGGATTATGAGCATATTTGTTGTACTTTAGGAGCCCTTCTAGTCTGTGCCAAAGCCAATTTGATTGATACAACCTACCACGTAATTAAAAAGATGTTGCCATTGCATTTGAATGAACAATTTCAAAGGCACAAAATCATATTTGCCACAAATAAAATTACATGTAGCTCTATGAAAGTCAACAATTTCATGATTATCTAAACCCAAGACTACACTAGCATACTCACAGTCTAGAAGATATGTGAATGTTACACTGTTTGGAAAGGGCTGTATTAGACAAGTGGAGGTCATTCTCTTGTCCACTGGCCTCCGGAGGTTTTGGACTACTTCTAAAATGTCTACACAAGGTGACTAAAACCAGACCTGTTTTCATGACATTCTGGTATTTATTGAAAAAATTGAAGATGTTGTATTGGAGACAATGAGGTGTAGCAATTAGATTAACAGTAAGCATATTCAAATTCGTGTTGAGTTTTAAGGAAGATACAGCTGTTTAGATTTTACAAAGGTCTTTCAAAATTCTGGCAGAAGTAGCCATAAAGTTTCATTTGTCAGCAAAAAACAAATCTGAAAGTATTATGTAGAAGATTGTGGTGTATATGAGCTCTTTGATGAGCTGAAGTCCTATTGTTCTGTACTCTTTGTCCAGGCATAACATAATTTTGGTTTATAGCTACTATCACAACAGAAGTAGACAGTAGAAGAATGGAAAAAATCTCACAAAAACTTTGCAACAGTGAAAATCACAGATGGATGACCCTGCAATTGATTTTACTGTGTTTTTGATTGCCAAAGGTAATAAATGAGTAACTTAGCTGGGTTGTATCGATACATTTGAAGCAAAATGGTTACAGCTGGACATGAATAAACAAACATGCTCAGAGTTGATAGATTTATACCTCTTTTAGCATAAAAGCTGCCATAGCATTCTAGATATGTTGAAGTCTTCAGTGTCTAGCTTGGAAAAGCTCTTTTATAGGCAAGAGGAAAGAATAAGTCTCTACATTACAAGCCTTTAATGATCAAAAGTACAAGCAATGGATGTAGTTCCTTATTTCAATGACTAGAAGATCTTCTAAAATTAACTTGGAAATACAGTAAGAGCATCATCTATCATCCACCTGAAACTCAAAGGAGAAGACTCAATTCTACCATTGTTATTCAATGTTAACATATTCATAGCATATCTCCTAGATTTCTTTTTATGTCTGTGTCTTCAAGCTGGGTGAAGTCATGGCTTTCTGTAAATATCAGGAAGGAAAACTGAACTAATACTCGCATTTCTGCTTACCAATTTTGTTTTGTCTGTAAGCTCAAAAATTAGTATTTTCACATTTACATAACTTTTTCTACCATGGGATAAGGTTAAGGGATGAGGGATGAGACAATATGTGTGTATCTAAAGGGATAAGAATATGTGTATCTAAAGGAATAAGAAAGAAGAATTACAAAAAATATTTCCATCAGGTGTTTGACTAGTAATTAGAAACAAAAGAAGAAATTATTAACTGTGAAATTAATGACTGTCTTGGCATAGGCTTTATGGGGTGAGAATTCTCTTCCCTAGTATGGGGGCAAAAGTAAGAAATATAATTGCACAAATCATAATAAATTTAGGTTTAAATCTGGAAAATAAAGAGCTGATACTCCAACTCCATTTCTAGTATCTCCTTAGCTACATGTTTTATCTACCCAATCAGAAGCAAAAGACAAGCTCTCTAGATGTCATACTTAACATTTAATTTCATTGAATAAATTTATTACATCTAAGGCATGGGCAGAGGAAGGGTCTTGACAGGGAAAAAAACCATCAAACCCACTCTCCCCTGATACTCCAGCTCTTCCTTGTAATAGACTCTGCATGAAAAGAGCTAAATGATTTCACCAGATACTGAGCTCTGAGATAAATTCTCTCTCTTACACAGTGCCACTATAGCATAACTGCTGAAGCCATTTAAGTCAGAACAGTGGAAAACTAGTCTAAATGAAAATGGGTCTGTCTCAGGAAGGAGGCAGGAAGCTCAGCAACCCAAGAAAATGCTGTATCTCCTACAGCTTCTTGGCAGAAGGGAGAATAACATTCAGGGAAGTTCCACTTCCTTTCAGGTTTATATGGGCTCTCCCACTTAACACAGAATAAGATTTTCCCCCTATGTGTAACAGCACTTCACACACCTAGAAAAACCTAATTACATTAATTCAGTGCAGGGAGACACTGAGTGTGGGGGGTAGCTTTATATCACTACATAAATTTCTTCTAGACAGGTGTAAATTTCTTCTAGACAGAGCTGGGATCTCTTTGTAGTGCTCAGATGGACAGGCCCTCTCTGTGGTATTTCATCTGTCTGCAGAGAACTTTACTGATGGGTGTGGGCACACTTGAGAGCGTGACTGCTTGTTTTCTCTCTCTCTTTCTGCCCAGTTTGCTCCTCTTTTGAGATTTATCTGCCCACAAAATACACGTAAGTTTCCTGCATCTTCCTAACAATCTATTGTTTCAATCCTTTCAATCTATTTCTACTTTCTCAGTTGTTCTGATACAGATGATTCCTCTCTCTGCTCTTCTCTTTTGTTTGCAGGGCAAGAGTTTGGAGAAACAGCATCAGCAACTGGCCCTTCCCAACATCCAAGATTCAGCTGGCCTGGAAGAAGAAGACAACAGTAATACTTAGTAACTTCAGTAACTTTGGGCATAACAGTAGGTGATAAATGTTAAGAGGTCAACTACCAAGGCAGATAATTTAACAGGTTGCTGTGCTGCTTCCCCTTTCTGGGATCTTCATTGAGTTCTTACTGATTTTCAGGAAATAGGGCCTGGCTTTCCCAAGATTTTTGAAAATAACTGTTATTATTTAATCAAGTTTTAAATTCTTGTACAAGTTCTAATACAAGGTATTACTGCTTCACTTATGATTTACCAGGAAGGCTGACTACCTGGGGGTATAGTGACAGTAATGATTCATCCCTTTAAGTGCCTGGTCCTAAGTGGGACATAGCTGTAGCAAAGTAATATATTCTTATTTTATTTCTTCCTGCCTCTGTCACCATCAAAATATCCTCTCTCACAGCAATTCATAAGGAGCTTTCACCCAATATGAATTTTATACCTGGTATTATTTGTGTTGCTCTGTGTGTCCCAGTCCTTTACACATTTTGTACATTTTGTCAATATAGCTGGGAGTGCTTCAAGCCTGGATGTCACAATGTATTTGTAGAACAACATAACCTGTGCTGGTCAGGACTGCAGGGTGCTACTGCTGTAGTTAATTGACTAGCTTGACTCTTTAGTAGTAAATTGGGTTTTGTACTAAGTCATTCTCAAGACTAAGACATCTGAAGGAGTGGAAAATTCCTTTGATCTAGCCATTGCAATCAAAATAGAGCAGAAGATAAATTAAAAAATCTGGTATATAGTTTAAAATTATAAATCATATTGTGAACCCTGCCTTTTAAAATGCAAAGATGTAAGTGGTACTTGTGCTTCCTAAAGTTTCAGGAAATGGTTCTTCAGTTTTGCTTCAAGTATTACTTACCCTTTACAACTAGTATCTGGTAAAGGAGCTTTGAAAAGTGTTTGCATCCTCAATAACTTATCAAAAAACATGTGTAAAAATACTCAGAGACAATGCACACAACTGTTCCTTATGGACCTCCGATGACAATATGTATCAAACACTCAGCACATATCTAGGCAGCAGCTAAAGTTCAGCTACTTAACTTTAACCCCCAAGAGCAGGTCAACAGGAAAAAGGAATGCATGTTAAAGCTCACACCGATGTTAAGTGAGATTCCTTCAATGGGGCTTGAACTCCTACTCGAGATATCAGCAGCAGGGCTGAGTGCCTTGGAATGCAAATCGAGCTTGTTACTCAGCATCACAGGAGTCATAAATGTTCTACATCAAAGATGCAGATACAGGCTGAATTTTATCCAAGGGATATTTCACCACCTACCCAATGGCCAGCTTCCAGTCTGAGACAGTGGTAGGGAATACTTTGAACTACTGCTGCTGATTAGACTCCCTCTGACTTCACAAATACTTTATCATTGTTTGCTCCACTAAATTAACAACAGAAGTACAAGGTCTTGGAACACAGACCTCATGAAATGCTCTCAGAGATGAAAATCTTCGCACCTTACAACTTGCATTGCTATTTCATTTTGAGTCTTTCATGTACAACTACAAAAAAAGGAATAAAGTTTCTGAGTGTTGCCAGATGATAATGAAATAATGAACTGTACAATTCTACTGACCATGAGATGACTTCAAAAAAATAGTGATTAGTTTAATTTAGCCACTCAGCTACATCTTCAAGCATAGCAAAAAAACCCCAACAAACCAACCAACCAACAACAAACCAACCAACCAACCAACCAACCAACCAACCAACCAACCAACCAACCAACCACAAAAAATCACCAGGGGCACATGTATGAGAATGGTACATGTAACAAAAATGCTTCAGTTTTTGTTGCTCATTGTTCAAAGTTCAAAGCACATGAAAGGGCCCAGCAAAGAGCCATAGTGTTCACATTTTATTCACCTCTTAAATTAGGGGGAAGGATGTACCAAGGAAGTGAAGAAATTCAGATAAATTGAGGGGATATAAAGTGAAGCAATAAAATTCAAAATAGTGATCATTTGCATAAACTCAGGTGTATTACTGTTAGTAGATCAAACAATTGAATGAAAGAGAAAATAAAGCCACTCAACCAAGGTCACACAAAGAATTAAAACAAAGAGAATGGACCAATGGGTTTTTTTGTGGTACTGGCCACACAGGCTGTAAGAACAAGACCAGTGAAAACAAGACCCAGCAGTTTGGACCCTTTTTAAAATTCTGGTGATGAAGATGAAAGGAGAGATACATCAATCCGTTTTCCTCTTGAATTCTGGAAGGTTTTAAGATACTGCAGAGCAGAATGAGGTACAAAACTGCAGACAACAGACAGGTGAACAGGAACATTCACCAGGAAAGAAGATCTGCACCTTTGGTTTTCTATTTCAATAATTTATTATTTTTTTAATTGCTTGTCTTTGTATTGTTTTTGCTGAGAGGACTTTACCTGCTGTTTCTTTATGTGCCATAGTCCGTATGTCTCCATCTTACGTGTGAACTCAACACTTCTTGCTGATCACCCTTTGGTGGAGGCTCTCCTGCCATCACCCACACACAACAGCAGTGAGCACCACTACCCAGCTGGCCCTAATAGAGCAAATAAAACCATGGGCAGTCTGAATGTGTGTAAAATCTGCCCTCACCCAAGGAAGATGTTTTATTCTGTGCAGGTCTTTCCTGGTGAATCTGTGTGCTCTTCTTCTTCTACAATATTCATTAACACAAGTCACTTGTACAGTAAATATTTATTTAACTTTAAGATTTATTAGTGTCTTTCCCTACAGCATCTAGGTAGTATTTGCAGAAATTAAAAGCATAAGTTATATGAAGCTTTCAATAGTGTTTTGCATTAAATTGCTACTGTTGTCAGAAATAAATCAGCTATATTGTCCTGAAGTGAAATAAGCCTAACAAAACCCAAACAAGCAGAAGTACAAAATCAATCAACCAAAAGCTAACCAAATAAATGTGGCTTGCATAAATAAAAGCAAGAAAGATTGGCTATCAGCTACATCAATGAAATACCTAGACATGAATGAAAGCAGGCATCATTAATCTGCATTGATTGCACTTGTTTGCTGGGCCTTGTGTGCTTCCTATCTGACCTGAACACTCGCTGGAAGCCATACTGCTGGTGTTATTTGCAGGCAGATGTCTGTTTGCAGCAGAGCCGGTGTTAAAGGCGAGCGCTGACTTTAGGAATGTGAAAGGGGAGCATTTTTCTCTGGCAGCAAAGGAGGTTTGAAGGGTTCCAGTCTTCTTGATAATTTTCTCCTTTGTCTCTCTGTTCATCACTGCAGTGCTTGCTTAAGGGCGGCCATTAGTGCAATTTTGCTATATGGTCAATCTGTGAGTTGTTTTAGATTAAATACTTCCAAAAACACTATTAAAGAAGAAAATCAGAGAGAAAAGCAAGCTCCTTCCTTCAGTATTTCATTGATCCACTTTAGGACACAATATCAAAAACCCCTAAACCAGCATCACTGAGAGACAGTGACCTCTGGGAGGGAGAGGAGAGGGAGAAAGCTGCAGAAAGCTCTTCAGTTGGCTCTCCTGCCAGGGAAAATGCTTGTGAATTACACAACAAGTTAGGGAGTGGTGCCAGTCTCCATGGTAGCTGTGGGAGAAAAAGGGACCTTTCTATTTCCCAAATCCCTCAGATGTCTCAAGCTGACTCTGGTCAATCACAGATATAGTGCCACATGTGTGTTTCTGTTTTAAGGACTCCCTGCACCATTGCTTCACTTTTGCTTTTCACAATGGGCTACATGCTCAACCCTGGGTAGGGTGAAGCACTTAAGCCCCTGACTTCACACATCCAAGTTAGGAAGGCTGCAGTCAACAATGGCTTTCTATTTGCATGCATTGTTGCCACAGGTTTCCTTTAATCATGGATTTCTCCCATAACAAAATACACAAAGAGAGGGAGGGAGCCTGAGTCTGCCACAGTGCTTCCAACTGAGCAGTTCCCTTTGAAAGATGTCAAATTTATCCGGTGCCTACATGGAAAGCCAAGCAGTCTCAAAAAACCAAATCCATTCGCAGAGCACCCTCAGCCCCATCACCTACACTTCCATTTTACCTTTTTTCTGGTTATTTAAATTCTGAAGTGTGCTGGATTAAGTTTGGTTTTCACTTGTACCCAGCCAGAGAAATAATATTATCCATCTGTAGAAGAGAGCAAAACTGAATCCACAGTGATTTCCCTTGCATATCAGTCTGACAGCCATGCCTCTTCCTGCTTGCATTAGGTGGGATTATTTTTCCCTTTGTGAAGAATCAGTGGTTTGACTTATGGTATTCCTTAACATGATGATGGTAGTGCAGAGACCATCTCTTATTACATCAATTGTTACAATTTGGTAACAGATTCAGATATAAAAGAGTATACCTTAGAACAGCATTTTCCTATCTTTTTCCTTTTAGAACCACATTGCGCTTTTTAAAAGATCCTTTACAAGTCCCTGCTAAGGAAAACTGTGTGCATCATTTGCCTCTTTAAAGACCATCTTTGGTGAAATAGGTTTGGTGAAATAGGTTTCACAGGCAATGTAGCAAGGGCTTCATAGGAAATTGGATTTTTTCCTCACTTTGTTGTACAAAAGGTTAAAATTTATTTCTGTTTGATCGTGCTCACCTCAAAGATGTCCCCTGCAGGCTCTGTCTGTTGGCAGTTAACATGGGTTTAAAGAATGCTCTCTAGGCCATTCTGCAGCAAGAAAGTAGTAGGTCTTACATGGAAATGCAAACAAAACCTTTAAAGCTTTTGATCTTCTTGGGGACTTGATGAAATCTCTTGAGCAAATTGAAGGATTACATTCAACAGCAAATATGTACAAGTATAACAAATTAACTGTAAATGATATAACCAATCTAAAATGGAAGTATAAGATATAACTGTCTTATGGCAGTATTTGAACTTTGTTTCACTGAAACTCAAGGATATTTTAAAAGCAATGGTAAATGACTATTGACTACAAATATTCATTCAAATGCAAAAGAGAATTGCTCTGGGGTTTCTTTTCCTTTAATCTCCTTCTGATTTGATCTAAGCACATCCTTCTAACCTTAATGCAGAGGGGTGGGAGGGACTGGAGGGGGACAATCTGTGAAATTCATACTGCTAATCCCCTGAGGACTTTCTAATCAGACAAGAGCCACCAGGGAGACAGTTTCCTAAAGGTCTTTTGTTTCTCCTCATGTAAAGAACACAGAGAGCAGGTACTGCTGTGCATGGTACACTGAGACTTTTGCATGGTAAAACAATAATGCTTTGAAAGGCAGCAGGATTACCATATCTTCTTGTACTAATTGTCATTCAAAAAGGTGACCTATAAATTTCCCCCTGCTTTGAGCAGAGGTGGTGTGGTGACCTGGTCAACCCAGGTTCAAGTGTCATTGATTGGATGATGATGGACAAGGAAGAGTCCTTTGCCAGACATGAATCTACTTGACATTTCACTCATCAAGCACCTTGGGTTTATTTTCTAAACCAGGCTTTTCTCTTGCTTTGCTTACAGTTTAGCAACATGGCATGCACAGGCACATCATCATGTTTGCATCTGGTCCCAGTTCTTGGGAGCAAGCACAAAGGAAGAAAAGCCTAGGGATAATTTTCAATCCACATAACTTTTAAATGAATGGGGTGAGCAGCAGTCAGGACTGAAATACAGCGAAACTCACATCATTAGGAACTTCAAAAGAGAAGGACTGCAAAGCCTCTCCTGCAGCATCATCAACTAATTTGTCTTTCCTTTGGGAATACTTCAGTTCAAAACCCTAGAAAATAATTCACAGTCATGATAACAGTTTCAGAAAAAAGTCAAAGCGATCATCTTAATCAAGCCCTTTTGAAGTTAAATGTACCCCACTTCAAGACATGTAAAGTATTCTTAATATAGGCAAACATTAAACAGATGATGTGCAGAAGTCTGCATCTTTCACTACTCTTGTGTTCACAGACAGGATTACAAATCCATGCCCTCTACTGAAATCATGTAACCAAACCTTTCAAACTTGTGGTTTAATTACTACTGCTTCCTGAGATATTTAACAGGTTGCAGATATTAAGACACAGTTTTGACATCCGCCTTTCCAGTTAAACAGGTATAACCTTGAATGTGAACTAAGTAGGAATAGTGTATTAGCATTGAACAGGGTGTTTTGGCCACATAGAAAATATGTCACTTGAACCAAACTGGCACTGAAAATATGGTACAGTCCCCCTCTCCTTCCCATGAAAACAGAGGTGTGCTTACATGATGACAAGAGTGCTTCATTTTGATATGAATAACTGACAATCAATAAAGTGAATGTACTACAGCACTCCCCCTGCATCAGGAGCAGAGAGCACGTCAGCCTGGCCACTTCAGTATAAAATACTGGCAGAATGGGCACTGCTGTGTGATCAGGCCTGCCCTGGGGCCATGAGACACAAAATGGCCTGGGGGAGTCAAAGGGAGCAGAGCACTTCTGCTTATCAGGAGGCAGCTCTGTCCTATCAAGCAGACTGAGCCCCACGGAGTGCAAAGCCTTTTCAGCACTGATTTGCCCTGTCAGGATGACAGGCTTATCTGAGACCTCCCCATGGCTGGCTAGGAGAGATATCCAGGGTCTGGTGCACTGAGGCACCGCTCCTCCCTTCACAAACTTACCACCAGGGTTGAGCTCCCATGTGCAATCATTCCCAATAATGACAGCAAGTGGTTTGGCTAGCTATACCATGCCATCAAGGCCCTACGCTCATATAGAATGAAGCTCTGAATACAACTGGTTCAAATTTGCAAAGAAAATGTTTGCTCACTACAAAAAGCAGCTTGGCTCAGCTGAAAAAAGGGACAAATTCATGCCAAGTTTAATGATTTTTTCTTTTCCCAGAACAGTTAAAACATTTTATCTGTTATTCAAGAATGCTTTAATTTTTCCAGGAAAAAAAGGTCTAAACCTCTCTCCCCTGGATCCTGGTGTCCAAATGAAATATCTTCATTATACAAAGTTGATTCTTGTTCTTTAGGGGTGAAAGATGTAACTTCACAGTGAAAATGGAGAGTACCTTTAGGTGATGCAAAATTCATCTTGCAGACTGTAAAATCAGTTTTCTCAGCTCTACTAATGTACATACCTGCTTTTCTACTAATACAACATGATGAAAAGATCTTGAAAGAAATGAACAATTCTGATACATGCAAGAATGCAGCAATACGGTGTTTGGCACTCACTGTTGAGCAAGCAGAGACTGAATATTAGGTAAGAGATGATGGAAGAGCAATCCAGGAGGCACTGGCACTGCTGATTTAGTAGCATAATTTAACAGGTGAAAGAGGGAGAGAATCAGTTCCCTGGCTAGTTTTGCAGCTGTCTTCGGTAAAGCGCACAGTGTCCACATAAACTAACAGTAACCCACAAAATATGGCTGGGTAGAAGTAAGCTGCTAGTCAAATACAGCATGATGCAGTGGTTTAGGAGCATCAAGGTGGAAGATAAACATGCCCTTGAATGTTTTTTTATGAGGACAAGCCAGGAGTCCCCATCATGTGGATAACAGAAATTCCTGGCAGGACACATGAGGCCTCCTGTTGCACAGCCTGTGTCTGACTGTTCCAGCAAGGGCTCAGCCTGGCCCTTCCTCATGCAGATGCACTTATAGGATTTTCCTCTTTTACGTTACTTTACGTTTATTTTCCTCTTTTACTTTTACGTTACGTTAATATATTTGACACCTTTATCCCTCTCTCAGGCTTGGATGAAACTAGCTGGGAAGCTCAGAGAAAAAAGAACAGGCAGATGGAACAGGCCTGACTAGTGAGTGTACAGACAGAAAACATGGGATCAGTGCCATGTGTGACAACCAGCCACAGAGTGATCCCATCACTTATCCTAAAAGCCACACACTCTTCTCCCCTTGCCAGTAGATCATGTTCACCTTCCTCAGCTTCTCTTTTTGTTCACATGTTGGTTTACTGAAGAATACCTCTAATCTAAGTCCAAATCTGGTTCAAGCTGCAGACCAAATTGGCTATTTTAAATCTCTACATCTTTGAAAAAAATGGCACGTCCTGGACTATTGGGTAAGTATTAATCATAGCAAATAAAAACAAAACCAGCAGAGTAAACTTGGCTGAAGGCAAAGCAGACATTGTAAGGAACAGCACTGTCTCAGACTGAGCCTGCACCATTTCTTTTGAGACATATTTTTATTGATACATTTTAAAGAAATTCTCAAATGAACACTCATAATTAGAAAATGAATAAAACCCAGTGCACAAGCTTTAAAGGTATAGAGCACCCCACAGACAGCTCTTCTTTGTTCTCATTTCCTCAAATTCAGCTTATTAAGTGGCATTGCAACCTGACTGCTCCTCTATGGTTTTTTGCAAGTTCAGCCAATAAAAATCTAGGAATTTCCCATCTTTGGTTATGAAAAGGAAGTTTCCAAGATTGGAGTCACTGATAAACTGAATAACCCCTTTAAAAATTGCCTTATTACTTCCGTCTCCTTCCCCAAGCTTTGAGCAGAATAAAATATTTATATGCAACCTGGCAACAGCCCAACTCAAAAATATTATACAGCTGGTCCTATTGATTTCGAGTCCTGTGGAATGAATGCCTCTCCATGAGAGTAATAGAGACAGAAATAGCAGTGCAACTTGTAGTATTTAAAATGTGTGTTTTAAATACATATAAGAATTCTCAAGTAATGAACTTTGATCTTTTGGTTTTAATCACAGCTGTAATACATGGTCTTATCCTGATTTAAAATCTTCATAAAATAATCCTGTTCATGCTGAAGGATATGCCTTTCTGATGGCAGGAAGCAATCTTGTTTGGACCATTTTTGCATGGATTTCCTTAATATAAACTATTAAAATATTCTGGATTTGAGACAGGCTATACAGCTTTCTTTCCTTTCATTTTATCCTTAAGTTTGTAGCATAAATGCTAAGTAAAACATTCCACTGTCTAATTTTAGAACAGAAACTATGTCTACAAAAAAAGGGATATTTTAAATGGCTGAGAAAATTAAAAAAATTCAACGTCAACTAAAATACAAATTAAGCCCTGGGCACTTGCTACATTTTGCTTTTAAAAAAGGCATATAAACAATAATCTTTCACAGCAAGGCTGCACTTAAATTCATGTTGGGAAAATATATATGAATTCTCATGCACATGAAATGAAATGATTCTCAGGACTGGCTTGTCTGAGTAAGCAGCAGCTATATGAGCTTTGAAAGGGAAATTTATCTGGAGGAAAAATTATTTTTGCCAAAATGATTAAGCATTTGGAGAGATGACTGTCAAAAAAGAACTGCAAACTTTCTTGGTTAAAATCTTTATTGATTAAATTCCTGTGAAAATATTCATAGGACAAAGCCATAAACGCATTTCTATTCCACAATGCAATGAAAAAAATCAAATATATCAAAATAACTTTATGGGTAACTGTAAATTTCAGTCATATCTGATGATACAATAAATTTCATGTGTAGGAGAAAAATGAGGGTATTATATTTAGGAAACATATACTTCTTAATATTACATTTAGGAAGCATACATTTAAAAAAGTATTTATTCTCTGAAAGGATTCAAAATCATTTTTTAGAAATGCAAATTAGGCATAATATGGCGAAAGGCTTTTTTTAAGGCCTTTTTGAAGCGATTGTAAATATGTCACAAGACATAAGATGTGCTGTTCTCCATGAAGACTCAAAGCAGAACAAAGCATAGGAGGTGTAAAGGGAATGAGGTATATGAAAGATTTGTCTTTGCTCTTGCTATACAAATAACAAAGCTAGGTCTTTAATCAGATTTTTGTCGCTGAGCAGAGGCACAAACTCTCCTCCTCCTGCAGCAGGCCAGGGTCTGGATGTATGGCTTAACCACACAAAAGGTTTGAAAAATCCAAGCAGCATCTTTTATGTCACCTTTTAAGACTTATTGTGTAAAGGAGTTACCAGGATGATTACAGAATGAAGGGTCATCCTCTAGCCTGTAGGCAGCTACCAACCTGTGTAAGAGTGTGGACCTGACTCCCGTGGATTCCTGAGATGTGCCACTGTGTTTGTATTTCCACTATGAATCACAGAGCTTTTATTTGACTGGAATCAATAAATTGAAAATATGTTATTCAACTGAGTTACTACTTAACATGCTGTTTTTCAGCAGATTCAACAGTCTTATCAGTGTGTGTAAACACTCTGTGACTATCTCTTAAGCACTAGCAGAGACTGTGATAATGAAGTGCCTGCTATTTAGACATTATTTCCTTAATAACAAAGTTTTATGGAAGATTACTCACAGCTTGGCAAGAGGTTTTTTATTTTTTTATTACTTGCAAGGTTTTGTTTGATTTTCAGACTTTCTAAAACACCACACCCTCCTAGGGAAGTCTGCTGAACAGCCACCTGGTCCTCAGCTGGTCTGATGTTAACACCCCTCATGGCAGCCTGTGGAAAAGTGATTTCTTCTTTCATCTCAGGAAATTGCGGAAGGTAGCAGGCTACCCATAATTTGAAGACTTGAGAAATTAAAATATTTGAGAATTTCTGATCTTGGGGGAAATAAGGCTAAGTCCCTCATTCACATTTTTATCTGATTATTTTATCTTTTTTAGAAAAGAACAATTGTGAGATTAGGAGGTGGAATATTTATTTAAATTAAGTTTCATCTCATCTTGCTTTAGTACTGGTGAATCCCGCACAGAGGAAAGACCATTTGTCTATATATTAACTAAGAAAAGGTTCACCTAGTCAACACTAACTACTGTAATCATCCCCTATTTGTAAAATTAGGCTCAGCAGTTTTTGAATGAAAAGATTTTAAGGATTGAAAGTGGCATTTACAAACAATGCCATTTCTCCCAAATCAAGCTGAGCCCTCTTGCTTGACTAGAAAACTACTCCTTTTCCGGCACTGACACCATCCTTGACTTAAAAGCTGTTAAAGGTCTCACTCAATAGAGCACATAAATATAACCATATGGTACAAAGAAATGGAGTCACTGCAGAGAAAAGAGACTAACAGCCTGTTTTCAAACTCTCCCTGGTCAGAAACTGCTGAAAAGCAAGTGCAGCTTAATCTTCATCCAGAGCCATACCTCTCCAGGGAATCTGAGGCTCAGTTGGTTTCTGCCCACAGTACAACCATCTAAAAGGATGTCGTGACAAATGAGAGGTGAAATGAAGTCGACTGATATCCCAGCAGGCTGACAGCACAGAGATTTGATCAATCACAGAAAAAAGAGATTGCATTGCTGCACATTATTTTGGCTCAGAATAATTAGTTTCAGAGACATCCTTGCCAAAAAAAAAAAAAAAGAAGAAAAAAAGAAAAAATTGACTGCAGACTAAGCCAGTTTGTAACTAGCATGTTGACTGCTTACAAGGCAACTGAAAAAAAAGTTTTAGTACAGTTTGTGACAATCCAGAAACAATCATTTTTTGAGTCTAAACATTCTTCATTTAGAAAATATTAATGAAACAGTCATGCATATTCATGTCCAGTTCCCTGGAGACAGTGTTCAAAACTAGCTTGTTCTAAAACTTCTACCAAATTTAACTGGCAAAGATCACTAGAAACTTAGTTTATTTTTCTTGAGAGGTTAGGTAAGCAAACTGAAACCACTAGAAGCAGTTTAAACCTCCAAGGCCAAGTTATTAAAAGAACTTTCTTTCAAGAACTCTCCTTTCAGGATATTTTAATCTATAAATTGTGCCATTCCGCTCCCGTCATCCTGCAATGTCTGTCTGGATCGTGCAGCCTCTGATAAGACAAGTACATCTGACAGTAATTTGTATATTTAAGGAGACTACAATGTACCCTAGAAAGATGTGAATTAGCAGGACAGAATACAGCTGCCCCAACAACCATTTCACCCTCTTTATGAGCTTACTGCAACCCCTGTTTTCACTTCAGGAGCCATACTAACTACAGCATTATGTTTCTCCTCTTCTGTGGTAAGCATTTGCTCTCCTCTTCTGTCTTTGAGGGAGGAAAGGGCTCTCAGATAAACACGAAATTTGTCCTGCAGCTCCACTTGCCTGGTCATCTGCAGCAGAGCCACACAGGTGGCGAGTTCCAGCTTTTGGGGAACATTAATGTTATTTATGCTGCTTGTCTGGCATCTCCAAAAGTGGTCCCTAAGTGGGCTGTGCCCATATTATGCCTCCACGACATGAATTTTCTACAAGCACTTTCTCAACCACTCCCTCAAACATCATTGCTTAGGCTTGATCAGGATGAATGCAAGCATAAGCAGGTGTCTTAAGGAGACATTTCATTCCGGGGGGGGGCAGAAGTGCAGTAATGCTCCTCCTCCTCAAATTGAGAAGAGGACAGGTTTTCCTATGGCAGAGACAAGCATGGTTCTTATTTGATAAGCTATCTTTTCTCTTGTTATCTACTTCTGTTTACCTTCCTCTCTCTTCATGGCCTGACAGGAAGTCTGGAAAAACAAAAAACTCCACAATACAAGTATTTCTTCCTGTTGTTTCTGCTTCAGGGGCTGGCATACTAGGAGTGACCCCACCAGCCTACTGCTTTGGGAGAGGAAAGGTACTGGAATTACCCAGAGACTTCCCTCAAACTATGCTCCTCCTTTCTGCATTTCCTTCTAATTGCTTGGGATTTCTCTGAAGAAGCACATGGAGTATTGCAAAATTCTCAAGTAAACCTTTGAGCCTTTTGCTGAAAATATACTCCTTTCAATGACACAAACAGATTTTGTTAAGAAAACCCCAAAATGTATATGAGGAAAATTTTCTCTTGGCTGATCGAAATTTCTGCTGGGAACAGAATTCCCTTTTTTCCCTCTTTTTATGCCTATCCCCACCAAACACTTAATATTTTCTATCTCTTTAGTGGAAGATTCCTGTGATTTACAACCACACCCAAACACTCTGGTATTTCATCATAAATTTTACCTGAGCAAATGGCTCCTTAGAAAAAAATCCCTGTAAAGCTTTCATTCTAAACAAAACAAAATGGGACTGCTCTCTCTTTTTAGTTTTTAAAGCTGAAATGACTGAGCAGGTGGTAGACTTAAGTCTAATAACCCAGGATAATGAACAATATTTTGACATTATGTGAAGAGGGGAGAAAACCCAGCGAATCAGTGACTGAATAGTTTCCAAGAATCCACACCCTCTTCCTCTCACAGACATTGTAGTCTATAGCAATATCTAGGCAATGTCTGTTCTCCTTCTCTCCTGCTCTAGTTTCATGCTTGAATACTTTTGAAGCAGGAGATACTCAGGGGCCCAACTGTTTGTTCATTTTTTTTTTAAAGACAAACTAAATCCTGTCACTGTGCTTTCTAACAGTCAAAATAAAAATTAAGTGATAAGTAATTAATTGGTGATAAGAAGAAAGAAAAAATATTCAGCTATGTTTATAGACAAATCTTGCTCTGAGATTCTGTCAGTATCTTGCTAGATGCATCATGACTAAGTGCTGCTTTAAGAAAAGAAAAATTAAGCAATCATTAAAAATGTATTGTATCTGTTCAAATCAAGGCCCTAGTAATCAACTTCAGACCCCCAAGGTCACTTGGCCAGCTTGTGATTACAACAGCAACCTCAGCGCTCAGTATTGTCCTACGGCTGTGGCAGGTCAATGGAAAAATGTTCTTTAAACACCATAAGCATCTGATTGTGCAATACCTAAATCAGTGTCATTGATTATTCACAGTGCTGGACCGCTCAAAGCTGGGGAAGTAATTAGGGCTTTTTGTGTGGATTATCCACTGAGAAAAGGTCAAATAACTACAAACAGTGTCAGAAAACAGGAGTCACCAAGGACCTCAGCCTCCGTGATCAGTTAAGAAATGCTAAAGCAGGGTTTGATAATGATGTGCTTATGCCAGGTTCTACAGGATTTGATCATTCTGTCATAGAAATCCAATGAAGCATGAGTGATGGCTACTTTTTCCTTTGAAGCTTGCCTCAGGTCCCTGATGCCCGTCAAGCAAGTTTGTCAGTGAAACTTGACTGAGAAGAATTTAAAAGGCAGTTTTTGTTCCAAGGGGAAATGTACATATGTATATGTATATACATGTGGGTGTGTAAGCAAATGACTGACCAGTCATTTTAGACACATAGTTTCTAATTTAGATCAATGTACTTGTTTTGCTCCATATTTTGTCTTCCCTACAGAAAAACCTGCATTTGCCAAAGGGCCACACTGAATTCTCTCACAGAGCTTTTATCAGAATACACCTCCCAACTCTCCAAACGGGAAGTCTGTACAAAGAACAGCCTTCTGCTAATGACTTTCTCCCTACTGAAATGTGAGAAGCAATAAAAGAAGTCTCTAGTTTTGTAACAGCATTTCCAGCGTTTGCTGAGTTTACAGGGGTACTGCTACTTAGCAACACCTTGTAAATTTAATTGCTAAGCCAGGGTGTACAAAGCATTCCAGTTCCATATGGGAGCCATTCCTTGCAGACCTCCTTCCCTGGGAGTTCCCAATGTTGTAAATCTCTTCCCCTCCTGCCATCTCTAAATTGCACTAACACTTTGGATGATTAGGGCTGCAGCAGTGATCAACATTTTCCCCTAGTCATTCCTTTCCATTGATCATTTAAATGAGGGATTATTCTGTTTTCCTATTTTAGCCCATGGATCAATTGTATAAAACAATAGATGGAGGTTAGTTCAGAAAATTGGTGCAACAAAAGAAATAAGCAAAGAGGCTCTGTACAGGGAGAAGTTACTTTATAATAAAAACCAATGAAAGAGGACAAACAACAAAAAGAAACAAGCAAAAAATCAACAGTAGTAGCTAACAATATGTAGATTTGGAAGAGTAAAAGCAGGATCTAGTAATCCCTATAATGAAAATACTGGAAGGGAGAGTAGGATGGCACTACTCAGATGGAAGTTATAGGGGCAATTCACAGACCTCTGGCTTCTACTACATCACAGAAGAGTACTTCTAGTGTGCAATGAATGCTTGATGGCTGTATTTTCAATGGAAGTCTTATGCCACTGAAAAGAGAATTGTTACTGGAAGAGTAACAAACTTTTGACAGGCTGAGCAGTTGGGTCATCTTGTAGGACTTGATGGATAAAGAGCTTGGAAAGAAGAACAGGTTTTCTCAGGTTCGTCAGACATCTGAAGATAGACGTATAGATATTTTGTGGGGTTCTAATCCTTGGACTTATGGTCTTGGCAAAATAAAAGAACTTGTCCTGGTGGAGACATCATGCTTAAAGCTAACAGGGTGGTCTATTTTCTATAAAATGTCTGCTTAAATATTGTTATCTGGAAAATTGGTGTGCCACTTTCCTCTTAGGACCCCCATTGAACTCAAATGTTAATGATGTGGAATAAAAATTTCATGTCCACAAGTGAAGTTAGGCCCAGTGCTATCAGGTAGGACTGCAGCCTAATTAATATACTTATATAATAAATTCCACAGGGTGGTTAATTTACCATTAGTCTTCTTAAATTTGTTGTGGTTCCATATTTGTCACAATATTAGATATCAGGCCCAGGTGTTTTGCAGACCTCTGGAACATTTTTATTTGACTTCTATTTGTTTTTCCCACCTTCTTTCTTTCTACTGAGACTAAAGAGGTAGCTCAGGTACCAAGCAGGAGGAGTGATGATGAAGAGGCAAAAAGCCATAACACACAGAGCCAGCTACAGCTTCTCTTTGCCAGTGTGATGTTCCAGATCTTCTGATACTTTGCAGGACAGTTCATGATTTGAACAACTTAGAAATACTTGGATAGTTACTTAGAAATACATGCTTGAGAAAACCAGAAATTTGATTGGAGTTATGAAGGGAGAGAAACGGTATAAGTTAACATTTCATGTTATTAAAAAATTCAACCCAGAATAAAATGATGTAGACATCACTTAAGCCTTAGAAGAAAGATCTACTGTAGAAATCATCTATTCGTGACATCTTATTTCCTATCCCCAAAGTCCCAGGAAAGAGCAATGCAGCATCTCTGTTACTGAATTTATCACAAAGGGGATATGCTGCAGAAAGGCTGCTGGCACCAATTTTTGCAGGTATCCAGCTCCAGAGAGTTAGAAGAGGCCAAATGGATGCAAAGCAGAGAAGACCCTGATCCATGCATTTCCATGGCTCTTGAGGCACTGACAGCCAGTGGGAGGGTGCAGAGAGGCTGGGACAGCAGTGCTGGGTTGAGCTGCATGGCAGTCCTGCCTGCTGGGCACAGGCTGAACCCAGAGAGAATTGCATATCCCCTGGCTGCTCTACCTTGTCTGTACTGTGTCCAAATACTTGGGCAAGCAGCAAACATGGCTTAGAGCAGACTTTCCATTCCAGGGCAAATTTGGAAGCTGTTCTGTTCTGCAGTTAATCCTTACCAGGATTAGGAGCTTTACCACTATCTGTAACTGTGACAGGGAGATTCCACTATGGCACTTTCATCATCCATACACAACAGAGAGGATTTGAGTTTAGGCACCTACCTTTATTCCAGTCAGTAAAAATAAGTATTGCTTAACTATTTTATCAGAATTTTATTTTATTTTCCACTATGACTTATACAGTAAAACTTTATTGTAACATATTGCAAACTAAAGGTATATAGCTCTCCTATCAACAGCTGTATCCTGATTTGTAGTCCAATAAACTTTCTTGCTGCAGATTTCATGTGTACAGTTGTGTTGAGGTGTAATATATCACCACAGCATTTTTAAACTCAGAGCAATAATGTATTCAATTAGGCTGGAAATAAAACATCTAGTTTTCCTTACAATAAATCTTTTACTAAAACCTCTACATCACATGTTCAACAAGGAAATAATACATGTCATTCAGACTAAGGGTTATTGTAGACTGCTGAGGGAAACATGCAGTTCTGGAGGTTTCATCAGTCCTGTGAAATCCTGCAACACGGTAAGTGTACAAATTAGAAAAGGATGTAATATGTTACTAATGACACCTCTTGGGATATTCTTTGAGCCCATATTTACTGTTATGATCAGTAGCCTCATTTAAGCTGCAGGAGTTGAAAAGTAATAGTAAAGTTGAGTGAAAAACACCTCTGAACTCATTAGATGTGGCTGTAATTCAAACTCAGAAGGCATTTCTTTTCTTCTCTGTCATTCTTCAAGCACTGGAAATATAGTGCTTGAGCTCCTAATAAAAGCATTATACATGATCACATATCTACAGTCCCTGCAAAACACGTTTACACCTCGACATCTGTAGCAGTGCCACTGCCTGAGCAGCACCCTAATTCACCCCAGATGTCTCTTTAAAGGAAATACTGTAGTAGGGCTACTGTTCATAATATTTTCCGAGCACTGCCTTTATTACTTTGAAAGACTTTGATTTTTCAAGTGTCACAGACATTTGCAGTCATTTTTTTTTTCCTGTGGAGGAGAAAGCCGTATCACATGTTTAAACGTGAATAAAGATTTTGGTAATATTCACCCCTGGAAATGTCAGTTGGTGAATATATATCTACCCCTATCCATCAGCTGTGTTATATAACAAGGATTTCATTATATGCAGTCTCTGTGCAGCAGAGCACACACATTGTGCCAGTATTGTATCGGATATTGCTCGGAGCGCTCTCAGAGAGCAGCGTGCCAGAGCTCTTTACCCACACTCCAGTCAGCATTCTGCCGGCTCAGAAGGGTGCCAGATGCTCTGCAGTGTTTGGTGATGCTCACTTCACAGCCAGGACTGTGCTGAATGAGACTCCATGAGGATGGGTCCCCAAACAACTCCCTCCCACCCTCCCTTTCAGATAGAGTGGTGCTGATGAGGGGCTCAACAGCCATCCCAGCACTGCTGTGAGGAGGGAACAAGCCAAACTAAACTATAGAGATCCCCAGCACCAGAAGCAGAAAAAAGAGCCAAAACTCCAGGTCCAGATTTCTACAGACATGCAGGTTTCCTGGTCAAAATTATACCCACACAACTTCTGACACATGCTATGTGTACGTATGCCATAGTCCCTGAGGAGCTTGATCAAACTCTGGCCACCACAGAATCACAAAATGTTTGAGGCTGGAAGGAACCTCTGGAGATGATCTAATCCAACTGTTCTGCTCAGAGCAATGTCAGCTGGGGCAGCTTGCTAACTGAACAGTCAATATTGCCCGGTCTAGTTCCAATTATCTTCAGAGATGGAACTTCTGTGATCTCTCTGGGTAAACTTGTTCTAGTGTTTGATCATCCTCATACTTCTTCAAGATGAATAATCCTCCCTTTCAGCCTCTCCTTATGTATCAGGTGCTCTTTTCCTTTAATTGTCTTCATGGCCTTTTTCTGAACTTGCTCCAGTGTGCTCAAGTCAGTTCTGTACAGGGGAGCCCAGGACTGGACACACCACTTCAGGCTTGGTATCATCAGTTCTGAGTAGAGGAAAATAATTACCTTCCTCAACCTGCTGGTTATCATCTTCCTAATGCAACCCAGGATCCTGTTAGCTTTCACTGCCACCCTAGCACATTGCTGGCTCATGTTCAGCATGGTGTCCACAGGGATTGTGAAGTCCTTTACTACTAAGCTGCTTTCTGGATGGTTACCCCCAGCCTGTAATTGGTGCATGGAATTATTCCTCTTCAGCTGAAGAACTTTGCAATGCCCCTTGTTGTAGTGCAGGACTTTGCAGTTCCTCTTCAGCTAGATCCCAAGGGTGTGGAGGCTGCTCAGTCTCGTGGTATGTGGGCTCAGTTTAGTGGGACATTTACTGGCAAAGGTTCACTGCTTTTAGCAATATCAGCCCCGACTTTGGAACTATTTAATTGCTGGAGATGCTGAAATGCTGGACGTGCAGCTGGTAGGGACCACAGCTACTGCTCCAAGGCCCTGTGAGAGCCCCTTCACCCTGGGCCACAAGCTTCAGTACCAATATACTGGTACTTTGGGCTGAAGTGTTTAAAGATGTGAAAGTGATAAATAAATGTGGTCATACCTATTGTGTCCATACAATCACAACTGAGTGACTTCAAGACCAGAATAAACATTTTAATTTTTTGTTTTCCCCTCCTCCCTGCCCCTATTCAATATTACATTAAGAAAAGATCCAGCCCTGAACATCAATTCAATACTACATTAAGAAAAGATCCAGCCCTGAGCTCCTCTTGAAGAAAAATCACACTGATGTCAATTTGGTGTCAGGTGAGGAAACAGTAAGATTTCTCCCTTTTGTTTCCTTTCTTGTATAGTCTGTTTAGCTCCTGAGCCCTACAAAATGTACATGAGGACATTCCACAGTAACAGAAGGGTTCATAAACAAGATCACTATAAATAAAATTAGTCATCATTTGAATATGGAAGCTGTGATCTCTTTGGAGCAAAGAAAATGGAAGCATACAATATATATTTAAAGCAGGTAGCATATTTTTGAATAATTTCAGCGTAATTTTCAACCCTCTCTTCCCACAAAATCTAGTTAGGCAGCTATCCAGGGCACTTGTAAAAGCACTGCACTGGATGACTTACTGAATAACTTGAATTTTGTCAGAAAAAAATTCAAATCATTCTTCACAGTTCATTTTTTAATTTGAAGAAAATACAGACATGAAAAAGAGATTGAATTTCCCATTAAGGTATACCCAATTGAAACCTTTCTAAGTGGATAAAATAGTGACCAAAATATAATGAAAACAGCTCTTATTTTTTTCTTTTGCACCTACCATGTAGATATTTCTTAAGCGAGGTAAGGGTCATGTTTTGAATTTTATGGAATACATTCCAATGGGGGAAGACAGGGAGAAGAAACAATTAGGGAGAGAGGTTGAGCTGACAGTGCAGTTTCTTTGCAGTGACAACCACATGTATTCATAAATATTTTACAAGTGCAGCTTTCAGACTAGTAAATTTAACTGCCACATTAATGCAGCTTGCAAGTTTGTAACATGGACATTTGTGTGTTGTGAATGTCCAGTATTCTGTCCATGGTGACAGTAAAAGGTTTATATTTTGCAGGCTTTTCTCCTGCAGAGTGATTTCCAGATGTAAGGCTCTTGTCTTATACTGCAGCTGTGCTTCTTGTATAGTACTACAATGCATCAATTATTAATTCCATTGAAAGATGTCACAAATATACTACTTATGACATATTCTGTGCTGTCAATGAATGGAGCAGAGACTTTTCATGTCCAAGAACACCACAGAGTGGTCTCAGGAGCGCTGCAGGAAAAGTTGCATGCATTTTACATTCAGCGCATTTTATTATTAGCAGTACAGAGGTTCTAAAATGAAACTGATGAAAATAAATGTTGTAATCAGAGCCAATTATGAACAAAGTGATTGCAGCTGACATTCAGAAATGTCATCAGTATCACAAATACCACTACTCAGCATTAAGACTGTTTCCCATAAGTCAGTGTTAAAATTAGTGGTCATTTGAAGAGCTTAAATATTGTTCAGCAAATGGTGTGGATCTTTCCACTTCTTTGGCTAAAGCAGGGAAAGAATGAAAAATGGTGTCCTAAAAGGAAGATGACATTGTTAAAGAGCAGACTAGAACCCAAAAAAACTTAGAGGGCCTGGAAGTGCACAAAGAGAAGAAGACACCAAAACTGGACTTTATGAGGGCAAATGTCATGATCACCCTAGAGAGCAGAGGTATTTTGTATTGAGCCTCTACATCTAACTTCTGGATTCTGACATAATGACAGAAATGAAGAAAGGTCAAGGGGAAAGCAATACAAAGTAAGAAAGAAGTTTCTTTTGGAAATTTCTAACCTGTGTTGTGAAACTTGATTTTCCCTAATCCTGTACTGAAACTTATTTAAATCTTTCACAAGAATTATACTCTTGGCTGCAAAACCAGACCCATCCCACGAGCTGTCATGTCAAGGGAGCATTAAGCCTATGTCAAAGGATGTGGTTTGATCCAGCTTGCCTTCCCTACAGCTTCTGCTGATGGCAGTTCTGCAGAGCTTTTGATGAAAACTAAATCTTCTCGTCTCTGGCATATTCCTCACGAAAAGACAACGACAAACACTTCAAGCACAGAAGGTATGTGCTATATGCATTTTCCTCTACAAGCCAAGGTGAATTTATCCCTGTGGACAAATGCTTCAAAAAAGCTGTCTGTCAATAGAATTGATGTCTGGCTCCTTGACTGTTTTCTGCCAGAGTCCAATCCTTTCAATATGCACCAATCTGATTAATCCTTCAGTAAGTAGCA
Organism: Molothrus ater; assembly: GCF_012460135.2. NCBI lineage: Eukaryota > Metazoa > Chordata > Aves > Passeriformes > Icteridae > Molothrus > Molothrus ater. The sequence goes on along the minus strand of NC_050478.2, from coordinate 34,096,192 downwards.
AGGTGATGCTTATTCGAAGAAACTATTCTTTGCAAGGAAATGAGCTGCATGCTAAAAAATTCTTCTATTTTACCCTTTGCATGCACATATCACAATAGTTTGCAGGCAGTTACAACCAAATCCATTCTGGATTATCTCTTCTAGATTACTCGGTCTGAAGAATAAGATCCCCCCATCTCGTAAACTACAGATACTATTTCTTTTCTATCTTTTCTGTCTAGAAACAACTATACTACTGTTTCTAACGAAAGGAATTATACCAGTCAAGTGTTTGTTAGAGTAACTCATGAAAGCTGCTCTAAAACTGATTGAATCAATTTCCCTCTATCTTGTTCCTTCTGACCTGAGCAATTTTTTTTAAGAGTTCAAGCCAAGCAAGGGCAATCCATGACTGACATTATATCCATACATCTCCTTTCCCTTTCTGTTCCAGGAGTTCTACTTGTACGTCCCAGAGGACTAAGTCTTCCAAGCAAGAGACAAGCCACATGGGAGCATATCATGTGTTGGAACATGAAATTCAATTGTTCTCTGCAATAATACCCAAGAATCTCCACTTTCTCACACCATACTGAATGCATATGTAGTAATTGTTTAACTTCTAGGTGTAAGAACAAAGTATTGCTTAATTTATTTTTTGTCTAGTGTCTTACAAGTCAATGTGATAAAGACACAAGTAGGCTATGAGCCTTCCTCTAGGTTTTCCATTTACACATAGGTATGTCAAATATTCTCAAAGTGGGAATTGTCTAAGAAAAATAAGTTGTTGAAGAAACAAGATGGCCAAAATCCAGATAAACTATTCTAATGCACCTCATTGTCTTACATGCATATACATTTAAAATGGAAACTTTTCAGTTATCCCAGCAAGGAAAAAACAATTCTGTTACTGAAATGAATATGATAATATTGCATCTGTGTCTTACCATTAGCGTCCTTTTCAGAGAAGGTCTTATTTCTCTCAAATGTTCTAGGGGATAGGAAGAAAGGTTAGTTGTACTTATTCTGGGACCAATCTTGCCCTGTTACAACTCTTAATTTTTTCTAAAACCTCTTTGAAAACCTTTCTGGATTTGATTTATTTTTCATCCCAGTCCCAGATAGATACAGGCAATAAGCAATATGCCCTCTGCTTGCTCCTTTCCAATCTTGTATGCACAGTTATTAATCTTCATAATGTTTCTCAGACAGGTCTTTGTTCCCTAATGACTCCAGGCACACCTTTGGGCATATTAGTAGGCAAAACCCCTGGTGTTTTTCAGGAAAGATTTCCCATAGTTTAGCTTATGAACCAAGTTCTGAATGTTTACTTAGGCACTCATTCAAATCTAGACTGAAATTTTTAAAAATAGCAAGCAGTTGCTGCCATCAATGTTGCATGGGCTGAGACTTTTTTCCAATGTATTTTCTACACTTAAGAGCCTAACTTTTGTCGTAAGTTAATGTCACCGAAGTTGCCTAATCCCATTTTTAAAGTGAACCTTTGCTGTGGCAATCATTTAAACTTAAAATGTGGAGTGAATCAATATATACATCCCTTTAAAAATACTACAAAAAATTGCAAGGAATTTAGATTACATGCCACATTGCCCGTCTTCAGAGTTCTAATATTTTTGTTTCAGAAAAATGAATAAAAGGAAAATATACTTCATATATTGTAGTGTCAGCCTACCAAATGTCCATTAAATATGGAGGACCCAAAGTCACAAAATTTACAATAAGATGTGATTCTAAAAGCCACATAGCAGTAAAAAAAGTCAGTATTATTCCTTAGTCCTACTATTTAGAATTAAGGAATGAGTTAATTGAGTTTGTGAAAGTCATAACCTCTTCAAGAACGCTTTCTTTCACCATGTTTTGTCTAAACATTATTTATTGAAACAATTTATTAAGCAAATTAATATTTGGAAAAAAATTTGTAATTTTCAGGCTAACTAACCTCATTGTCAGTAGTGCAATGTCCCTCATTTGAAACAGGTGCTCCATTGACATTATTTTAGAATTGATTAACTTTTTACCTTCCCATTTTCAGAGGTGGAACAACACTTCACCTATTACTTCTCAGAGTTTATCTTACTGCTTAGGGAATTATGTTGAAAAGGTAAGCTCTCTTGTGAGCTGGGACACAGTCAGCTTTGCAGGACAGGCCAAGCCAGACTACATCTCATTCAACAAAAGATACTGCACCAAAGTAAATATTTAAGATTTCCTATTATTTTTTAGCTATTACCCATACATTTATTAATTATTAGTTACACTATTATGTTCATTCCCTCCATCCTTTATTGCTCAATAGCCTTCTGCCTTCCAGTTTGTAAGGGAGAGGATTTACACATTAAGAAGGCTTGTACATAGAAAAACAGTATGAACAATTTCTTGGGATGCAGTCTTTGTTGCACTGACTGAAATGCCAAGCCTCCTACTGCCTCAATACTTTTTAGCAGTTCACTTCATTAGGTCCCACCTGTGAAATGAAAAGGAATATGATTATTGAAGAAAGCTTGCTTTTACTTGACAGGTTTCAAGTACCAGATTTAATTATCATGCCATAAACTGACAATTTCAAAGGATAATGTTCAGATAAATACTGTGTTAAAGCCAACACATTAAACACATTCTCATTATGCCAATTGGAATGGAAACAATATTTTCCTTGCCATGGGCACATTAGAACATGGTCAGGCAGGAGCTGTAACAAAAACAGGTAACATTTTTATTATCATTAAGGAGAATATGTTCAGCTTCAAACATGGAACTGGACATCAATTCCTGCAGGCAGCTACTATCCATAACATGTAATTTTAAATGAGCCATCTAAGAATGTGGTGGTTTTGGTGCTATGCATTTATTCATGTATGTCTATGTATGTGCCCAATACTGTCTTGGAAACTTTTTGGTTTAAATCTCATTAGAAATGAGCAAATGTTTCTCAGATACTTAAATTATTTAAAATTTCATGAAAATATGAAGATGAATAGAGATGAGGTGCTATAAATTCTGTAGAGAGGCTGAAGTGTGAGTTCAAAAGTTTTAAGACCTAAGAGAATCCACACTGTAAACGGTAGGATCTTTCATACATGCCAGACTGCAAAAAACCTCCCTCAGAAATCAACCACAAGACAAAAACTGTTTTAGTAGATCTGGTGCTCAGCTTATTTAGAAAGAAGGCAATATATTCTGCAAAAGAATAGATCAAAGGTAACTACCTGTTTGCTCCTCCATGCACTCACAGGACCCATGTGATCAGGAGTCCCTTACTTGAGAGCTTCTCCTGTCCAGAGAGGCTACTGGGCTGGTGGGGCTTCCCAGGTCCCTCAAAAGTGGTGTACTTTTCAAGCAATACCCAGACATACCCAGATACTCCTTGCAGTGAAAACAAACCGCTGCATATCTCCTCCATTTTCCTCTTTGATTTAGGAACATGTAGAAGTAAGTGTTGAGCTTGACATCATTATTTATTTTCTTTTATAGAAAACTGATAGATGCAGCTAGCAACCTGTGTGATAAAAGTACTATGGCTACCAGTATGCCATCCCCACCCTTTTTAGATAAATATATTCTACGAAATGTGACAAAAACTGTGCCAATCAGATTCTCCTCCTACAGTCCTGCTTTCAGATAAGCCATCTACAGAGTGCTTTACTTTGCTAGTGTCACAAAACCAAAAGAAAACGAAATATGGAGGAGACAGAGATTGAGAGAAAAAGGATAATCTTTTGAGTAATACACCCTTCAGATCTATGTTTATGAAGCCACAACACGGGAGATTAACAAATCTTGCTGCAGCCTTCCTGAGGTACAGATGATATAGTCTGGATCTTCTCTAAGTTGCTACTCTTATGTTACTGAATTTTTTGAAGAAAAAGTTAATGATGTTTTGAAGGAACTACAAGTGAACAAGGTTTCTTCCATTTAATTTCTGCTCTCCAAGTGACCTGATTTTGCTGAAAAAGGAGTGAAGGAACTGTCCACAGGGGTTTTCACCCCAAGGTGTTTGCTGTTATGCAGGACAATGCTGGGAAGCATTGATGTGTTGCATTTATTCAAGACTAGTACTACTCTAGTACTGCTGTATCTTTGACTCCCACTACATTCCCATTGCTATTGGACTCATCTCTTGATGCATCTCTGAGAAAGAATATACATATCTATACATTGGTGCTGTTAATATGTAATTCACAAAGATACTTTGGTTTAATCATATTGCTGGCCAGCAAAGATCTGTTGCATAATTTTGGCAAAGCATCAATACCTCTTTAACCACACTCACACATGTCAATTTTTATATGCAGAGCCATGTCCCATCAGGACAAGAATGTGAAAATTAATTCAGATGACATGCGGTTGGTATGGTGCAAATAAACATTGTTCTGACATATCTCAAAGGCATTTGCATAACTGCAAGGTGCAGGTGTTTCCAAGAATCCCTGGCATGGCTTTTGAATGACAGAGTATTTAGCTTCAGGCTTCCTGGCCAAAATACATTCCAAACACTATGGAAAGAAAAGAAACATACCAGCTCATATAATAATTCCTAAATATTACTCTATCAGATGGTGATGACTTTCTGAGGAAACTACAGATAAGCTGGGGGGAGAAAGAAAAATCCCAAGAGAAGGCAGCTGTAAGTATGGATATGAACTGGCAATCCCAAATACATGAGACATTCAAATCCTTTGGATTAAGTTTCTGCACTAACTTGGCAATGCTTTGAGATAGATAATTCTTTTCCTGTTGCTTGCAGTTGACATGAATTTACTGGAAGCACTGACTCATGCTTAATTAGTGGTGCCTTGGGTTATTTTTATATTGTTGTCATGTGTTTATAGCATCTACTATTTTTAAGGCATGTTACTATTCTTCAGAAGATTTCATTGGGATTTGATACAATGACTGTTACATAAGGTATTGAAACCTAAAACCCATATATTTTATACGTATATATTTTAAATATCTTGTTATGACTCAATTCCAATCAGACAAATCTATGGATGATAAGCTTTCTTCATGTAAGTCAGTTAATCAAGTAATGGATTGGTTATTAGCTAATACATGGAGTTGGCTCCACACCTAAATTCCTCAGAGATAATGAAATTATACCTATTAGAATTATTGCACAGCTCTTTGTATCTGCATAACAAGACTTTTCTATCTGTGAGGAGAGTAGGAAAGTGTTAAAATTTTAAATCCCTGGCAAACCTCAGAGGAAAACATCTTTGTTTGCAGTGTTTGTTCACCACATGGTGCATGCTTCAGAGGGTGTTAAATCAGCAAAACTGCTGAATTTGAAATATCGGAAACATTCATCTGCCTCTGAATTCAGTTATGCTATATGTAAAGATTCCAAATAGAATCTGATAGTATAACAGCAATGTGGAATTGCATATTAAACATACCTAACCTGCCATTAAAACCCTCTAATTACAGTCATCAGAAGAGTCCCTGTGCTGCTACTTGTCATGCAATATCTGTATCTCATTTTAATGGGAGAATATAGTATTTCTGATTATGTCGCCTAATGTACAACGAATGAAAGTTATGGGCCTGAACCTGCTCCCATGGAGGTCAATGGCAGTTTTGCCATTGTCTTCAATTAGAACAGGATGTCATTTTACGACACTAGAGTTTCATTTGCATTAATTAATTTACTTAGCAGGTAATGAAAAACCTGAAAAAGCAGCCCTCTGGCTCATGAGTCTGGCACCGTCTTTAATATTTTCATTAGGAATAATTGCATTGATAAACTTCTAAGCAGAAAAGGGTAAGCTAGATCAGTGTATTAGGCAAAATCAAGCAGCTGATTGGGAAGCCCTGAGACTGCCTTCCATGCCCTGGCCTTGTTTTTTTTCATTTGTCAGTGACTAGGCCTAGGATGTTGAATCTTTAATGCTTAGTGTTAGATTTAGGCACAACAGTTCCATACTTTATGGATGAATATGATTTATACATCACGGAGACATTTGCTCAGCAGACACTGCAGAACTGGTAGCTGGTTTTTGGGTCAGTAGCCTCAATGGGAACAGCAAAGATAGACGGGAGATGAGGCTGAGGGGCTTCTTCACATCATGGTTGAAGCCAGGAGATCCCCACCTGGGAAGATCCATACAGATGTCAGTGAAGGCAATTACAATCCTGTGGAAGCAGACTTATATAAGGTGCTTTGATTTCTTAAATTACATGTAAACCAGATCACTCTCCTAACTTTTTTAGCTTTTAAGGTGCTAACAGCATCTACAATGTTAGCATCAGGCTCATGCCTGGGAAAGATAGGAAGCTGCAAAAACAGCAATGGAGAGAGTTCTGCCAAATGAGAAGGATTGCACTGTGTCAGCTGCTGGTGATGTAGGGTAGCCCCAAAATGCACACTCTGGCACTGCAGAAATATAAGGACTCCATACATAAAACTTCTCACAGAAAGGACAGGAATTAAATTATATTCCAGTGAGTCAGTGACAGCTGAAGGATTACAGTGGCCTGCTGTACTGGTGGTATGGCCCAGCAGTGCATGCACTTGTTCAGGATTTCTGTGATCTGATCTCCACAGGCTGCCACATACTTCCCCTGTCTAGAAGACAGAAGTCTGGCAAAGCCACTTCTCCTTCTGGGCACTGCTTCTACAGCCTGGGGGTAATAACTCCTCTTTACCTCCAAAGGTTACTGTTTTGGTTGGGTTTGTAAGGTGCTTAGTTATCCAAGTGTTGGGAGCTATAAAACAACAAGATCAATTGAAAACCCGTCAGTCAGAACTTGAAAACCCATCAGTCTCTGTATTCAGAGCTTTTTATTAAATTAAGAAGTAAAAAAAAAAAGTGAGACAATATTGGCTTGAAGTCTGCTTGTCCTCTTTAGCATATTGCTGTGATTGTCCTGGAATACTTTTAGCCAGGCACACTGTACTTTATGGACATTACTGTAGAAATACTTGCTGAGAAACGCTATTTTATTAATTGGGTATTCTCACTGTAAGTCATGTGATATCCCAGAAGACACTTTATTTATAAAGTGTATTTGCATCAGGAGTTTTTCAAGGTTCTCTATTTTACAAAATAATAGTTCACAGCGTAAACTAAATCCATCGAGGTGAAGCTTATCGGCTGAGCACTTAAATAAAATGAAATCAAATGCCATTTCTAGTGGAGACAACAAATGCTTCTTATTTGGCATGATATTTTACATATCTATGTATCACTTTAAAGAAGGTAATTGATGATGTTCATCTTGTAGAGAAAATAAGTTTGCATGGCAAGAAATAAGTCCATATATCTGCCTCACTTGGACCAGTCTTTTCTATATGAAACCTGAAGATTTTCAACTGTTTCCCAGAAACAATGCTGAATTCAGACAATTAAAATTATCTAATTTTAGATTTTATGATATTTTTCAGATTTGTTACTCTTTGTGACAATCACAAGAGTAGAGAAAAAAAAGAAGCTAGAAGCTAGGAATGCCACAAGGAAAAACACTGGGTTAAACACATTAAGACAAAAATTCATTTGGGCTGTTTTAAAAAGACAGAGAGCTAATGCCTATGCATATGATGCAACATTTAGCTCTTCTTGTAAGTTAAACAATAATCTGTCACATATTAATTTTTTAGGCTGATGGAATCACTCTTCTAAAGCGCCCTTTGACTTTTTAACAATAAGAATAACACAGCAACTTCTTTTTTAACTCTTAGCTTACCACTTCACTAATTTATTTGAAGGCTTGGTGTATGAGAAATGCCTCTTGTTCAGAAAGTTCTTTATTTCTTTTTGAAGACTGGCAGTTTAGAGGCTGTGAGCCTGTATTCTGTAGCTTAATGCACAAATTTTACTCAGATTTTACTCTGATTATGATTCAGTTCCACTTTAAAACTGACTGTTTTATTTCCCCTGTGAAGGGAAATATAGCATTACACAGAAAATCTTTGCAACTCTTGAAACCCCATTTCCCACCTCCTTTTTTGTTACTCTTCCTTCTACAATATACAGAAGAGGGAAATTTAAAAAGGGGTTTGCCTTGATACTCACAAAACACAGACAGGTACACTTCAACTGCCTGTGCCCAAAGTCTTCTGCTAATTATTGTCAAATTTACTTCCATGTCTCCAAAGTAACAATTTTTTGCTTGATTACATAAGGACACCTGTTCACCTATTGAATTCTCCCTAAAATCTGATTGCTGGTAGATACAGTCTTCAAATACTTTCTTAAAAATTTCTTGAAAATCAGCTGCTGAGTGAAGGATGGAGAGCCAGACTAATGACACCACTGTAGAAGAGTCACCTGGGCTCAGTGGTACCTGCTCTGTTTGGTTTGCAGGGTGGTCAACAAGCAGAAGTTTTCTGACAGGCCAAAAGACAGAGCAATCCCTCCAAAGTGGCCACAAAAAATGGTTTCCCTTTCTCAGTGATGGAGGAAGAGGCATGGAGAAGAAAAATCAGGGCAGTGGCTCAGATGATGGTGAATGCCTTAAGGCACAGGACCAGAACTGATCAGATAGAACCCATTCCACTGCAATAGGAAAAGGATGTAGCTCTTCATACAGAAAGGCAAGGAAAAGTACTCTTCATTAATTCCATTACCTATGGTGTAATTTGTTTAAAATAGGACTCAATACCATAGTTAATAAGAGGCAAAAAGAACTAGAAAGAACACTAAATTTAGATAGAGGTTACATAGCTCCTCATTACTTAATCTACCTCTCGAGAATGATGAGGTTTACATTTTACTTCTGGAGAATGCAAGATGATGTTTTAGCATGTTTAATCACCAAAGTGTTATTAAGAATCTTCATGGCTCCAAAATATTCATTAGATATCAAGATTGTATAGGGGGTTAAGAAAAATTTACGTAAGATCTAATTATTAACTCCAGTCAAACAGAGCTTCCCTCCCCACTTCCAAGAACCATACTCATCTGCAGAAAGACCCATCAGGACATCTCCATACATCTTGAAGAGGAGAAATGGGGAGAGGAAGAGTCTTCACTTCTTCAGAATTTCAGATGTTGAAGAACAAAGGGTGAGATACAAACAAGAACAAATGGATTTAGTATGAGCTGAAATCTCAGCACTCTTATTTATCTGGTTGTCTCCAGACTTCATTGGCACCATTTGCCATGATAAGCAGCGGAAGTCTTCTTCTGTAACACTTGGGGAGTTATCTTTGGCTTGCTTTCATAGATTTTTATGAGAAAAAATGTTGACTGAAATCTCATACCTGTGCCAAAACTAACTTTCAGGATGTTCCATTAGAATAAATCCAGCTGGAAAATCACCTCTCAACAGGATCTTATTGAAACTCTGAAGCCTTTATCTGATAGGAACTCTCTTAATAATTTTTTTTAAATAAGACACTGAACTTGATGAGACATAGAATATTTTTTGTCTAATAAAATATCAAATAATGCACAATCCTATACAATCTAATGGATGCTCAGATAAAAAACTTCTTATCCAAAAATGTTTCCCACATGTAATGCTAGAAAACATAATTCAAAATTATATTAATTATCCTATAGTTTTGATAACAGAAACACCAATCTTTCTTTGTAGAGGTAATTCTTAGGTAAAATTAGGCATTGCTGGAAAATAGACAAGTACAAAATGAAAAGCTATGCCCTTGTTGCTCCATATTTGGAAAGCTGAACACTTCAGCATCAAACCCAATAGTTCTGAAAGCTGAATGGGTAGTTATGATATGGCATATAGAAAATTATCTAGGGGACAATTCTTAGAGTTTTTCAGTTCAGCACGTTTCTGTGGTTGTATAGCTGGGAAACATGAAGAGGGAAGGGAATGACTTCTGTTTCTTGAGATATGTCTTTAAACCTGGGAGTTGGGAATTACTCAAACCGAGGTTGTAAAATAAGAACAGGTAACACTGAGAGCAAGACAGTATTGACCTGGCAAGTACTCCCTAAATGGTAGGTTGCCTTCATGAAGCAAAGTGCATCAGTTTTATAATTCAGAACACTTAACAGTGACACCCAAGCCTCCAAGCTGCAGAAAAAAAAGTCACTGTGGCAATTTTTCAGCATACAAACCAATAAAGAAACACACACCTGGTGTTCAAAATTTTTGCAGTCTTGCTGAGTACATTTTAGTTCCATTTGTTATGATCCCATAAACAGAAGAGTGTGTTCAGATCATGTTTGATGGGCTGAATTCTAAATGCAAGGCCATGTTTCCACATTCTAACATAGTACAGTCAATGCAACTCAACTGTGCAAACAATATTTGAATGCCTCAAGGTTGTTGCTTCTTTATGAAATGCCTGTAAGAGGACAGCAAAATAGGAAGCTTTCATGGAGAGGTATTCTGAATAGAAGATACACAAAATCATAATGAATTGTTACATGAAGTATTAGCTTTTCTTTTGCTTCAAAGTTAATGTGTTAACTTATTCTCAAAGCAACTGTTGTGATGTCCTGAATGCATCTCTCCCTGTGAGGAAGTAATTTAAGCTTGAATAGTAGCAGCAAATCCTAAGAAAACATTAATGATGTTTTGCCAGAGGAAACAGGGTTTGAATCTGCTTTTCCACTATTAGAGACAAGAAAAAGCCTCTGCTTTTCACTGTTAGAGACAAGAAAAAGCCTCTGCTTTTCTTCAGTGCAGCAACTGCAGTCAAAAAGCATACAGGGGTGCCATGTTTAGAGCACTGTCATTCAATAAGATAATTTCCTGATTTTTAAACAGTTTTTGTGTGTATAAAGAAAGCAATTCTGTAAAGAAAGTCAGTGCTCCTTCCATTTAACAGCTCTATGTGCATACCAGAAATCTTTGCCAACTACTGTTCAATGTAATTAAATAATTAAAAAATATAAATATTCGGACTATTGACTAGCTGTTTTGTTTGGAGTCCAGCAAAAGAAGACAGACAGCCAACAGGGCCAAGAGATGAGAACACAGAGTATCCCCAATGAGGCTGCTGTTGCCTGTGTGAAATAGTGCAGGGATCAGGGCAGGGAGCATGCACTGTAATCCAATTAATTTTCTATTAAAGGACATGTACAGAACAAGGAGCAGCTGCCTACAGGTCCTGTTTCATTCATCTCCTAGAATCTAAATTTTAAAAGCATGGCTGCAGAAGCGTGGAACATTTAAGGGAAAAATGCTGGGTTTCCCAGTAAACAAGATATGTCACATTTCCTTAGGGAGGCAAGGCAGTAGTGATGCTGCTCCTGAATGGGAAAGTTTATTCTTCCCACAGCTGCATTGCTGTAGGCTCTCTGCAGATCCAGGTAGGCAACTCCTCCTGAATTCCCTGTTTTCATAGCTCTCCTCACACAGAAGGACAATAAATTTCTGTGTGTTCCCTGTTGCGTTGCTTCCCACACTTCAAGAACCCCTGATCCATGGGCCTGATTAGGCAAGTGGTGTGTCTGGTTTCCATGAGGCACAAGCTGTGGAATCCTCAGAAACCAGGCTGAAACAGCACTGAAGCCAGACTTGTTTCAGGAAGGAGTCTGTTTTGAATTATGCTTCCTATTAGTGGTAGATTTAAAAATTAGGGAACTATGAGTAAATCTGGAACTTAACAAGGCTTAAAATAGGCCTGGGTCACAAATCTTGATGACTGTGTGACGGGCTGGTCTTCACTCCAGCAAGGAGGTCTTTAACACAAAAAGTAAGTAGAAAAAGAGTGACTCCAGAGTGACTGGAGTATGGGGGATGGGAAATAATAAAGGTAAGTTACTTCTTCCCCATCTTATGTTCTGAAATACAGGAAAAGTTTACACAAATGGTAAACATATGGAATAAATTAGCAGGAGAGTGATCTCAAACCAAAGACTACAACAGAGTTCAAGTGACATTTCTGGAACAGAAATGGATGGTGCCATAAAGTCAACACAAGAAAGCAGGATTATGATTAACCTGAAAAGGGCAAGCAAATTAGACTACAAGCCATTTTCTTATTCCTTATGGCAGCTTCCCAAGACTGCACATCTGAAATGTATAATTTAACATAAGCCCAAAGAGCCTTCCTTGCCAACTACAGAAAAATTAATCAAACATATTCTTGTACCAGATGAGTGGTAGGTATTTATACAAATAAAGAGGCATGATCTATTTATACACATATGCACCCAGATCCCTGGGCATGTTTATTATAGTTGAATTGAAACTAGATAACCAACATAAAAACCATTACACAACATTATACAGGTCAATTAGTTCACTGCTTGAGTTTCAGCCAGGCTGGCCATAAAGTCAGGTAATAAAACTGCAATGCTTTGAAAACACAGATGTATTTGAAATGAGTTGCTCCATGTGATTAAAAGAGATGTGAGAGGTCAGAAGAACAATATAATCTAACACCACGTCTACACTGTAGACTTCAGTGGCCACAGCTACACCAAGCAGAAGTAGGAAATTGTTTAATACCTGACTGCCACAGCCATACTGCCAGCTGTGCCACAAGTATTAATGCAATTACACTGGTATAAAGCTGAAATTTCATGAATGGAACTTCGTTTAATTGTTGTTTTTCCTACGCTGGTATGATATACAGATGTGCTAACATAACCACAGCTCTAACACAAACACTCTCTGCAGCAATAACATAGATACAGCCAAAACCATCCAGGACACAGAAACACATGCTAAGAATTTACTTTGACTATTTCTACACTAAATATATTACATCACCAATGTGCTCCAAATACATACAACTAGGGATTTGTGGGAAAAACATACAAAAGCTGCCTCATAAGAAACACTCCAGCGAAGTTGTCCCTTCTAGCAGCCCAGCTGTGTTGCTTAGCGACAGTATCTCTCTCTTTTTGTCGCTGCTCACACACCTGTGCCAACAGACACCGATATGAACCCGCCTGTTCCCACTGCTTCAATGATTTCCTCAAGTTCCACGGCTTGATTTTGCTTGATTTTGGGATATTGGCACAGGCACGAGGCTGGGCTGCAGGCTGTGGTTGTCCGCCATCCTAAACTCTGACACTGGCAATGACAGAAAATCGAGAGGGACAACGTCGGCACCGCGCAATGAAAGAAACATGGAAAGACGTCTGGAAGAAATTAAATCCCCAAAGCACCACCCTCCACAGTCACCGACCCAACCCTGCCCGCCCCTGTGGGAGGAGAGGGGGACGCCAGGCGATAGCTTGGTGGGCGGGACAACCAATGGGTCAATCAGAGAGAGGCCTCGGGGCATTCTTATCCAATAGCCAACTTTTCCTGCCCTTCGGGGAGGAAGGCGTGGAGGGAGCCGACGCTGGGCGCCACATTTGGTTCTGGCGGGGGCGGGCCGGCGGTGCCCTCACGCACGATGGCCGCCGGCAGCCATAAACACGGGGGGAGGGCCGTGAGGCGCAAGCGCTGCGTCGAGGTGGCGGGTGGAACCAGCCGGCAGGAAGCCCCGCCCCCACAGCATGAAGCTCCGCCCAGTGCTGCGAAATCCCGCCCCCAGCGTGCCGAAGCACCGCCTTCGTGGCGGGAAGCCGCGCCCCGATCATGTTAGACTCCGCCCCCCGGGCTCGCGGCCGTGCCGCTGCGGGCGGGGGGCGTGGCCTCCGCTTCCTCCCCGCGGGGCCGGGCCCGGGCCGGTGCGAGCCGTCGAGCCCCGCCCGCCGGGTGTCCCCGGTCGCCCCCGCCGCCCGCACCATGTCCGACGCTCCCGGCGTCCCCGGGGACGTCTGCAGCCTCTTGGCAGGTGAGAGCAGGAGGGAGGGCTTCCTTCCCGGGGAGGCGGGCGGAGGGGAGGCCGAGGGGGGCGGGCCGGTGGGGGTGTGACGGGCCCGGGCAGCCGGGGCGTTGCGGGGGCAGCAGCCCCTGGAGCCGCAGCGGAGCGCGCCTCGGTGGGCACTGGGCCATCGCTTCCAGTGCACGGGTTCGGGGGTTCTCTCCTTCCCATCCCCCCAGTTCCTCCTCCCCGGCTACTTCCTCCCCCCGTGCCCGTCCGTGGGGAGCCGCAGCGCTCCGGCTCGCTTCCCCGCAGGGAGGAAGGAGCGGCCCGGGCCCCCGTCCGCGCCCGGGAGCCGACACCTCTCCCCGGCCGGGAGGTTCGGGGCTGCGGGCACCAGCCGGGGTGAGGCGTTCGGGGGCTGCCGCGGACAGGCGTGCGGGGCGTGTGACCGCCGGGTGACCGCGGAACCATCCGGAGGAAGTCTCTGCCCCCGGGATGTGCTGGCAGGGCAGACTGCCCGCATCAGCCGAAAAAAAGTAATGAACTTCCCCGCTGAACAGCTGAGGAGAGGACGAAAGGGCTGCTGAATTGCTGGGGTAGTGTCACATCAGGCACAACACCTCTGACCGTGACTGTCCATGCTCTCAGGATGCGTTGGAGCGTAGGGATGGGATGATTTCTCACCGTGAAAGGTTATAATGTCAGTACGGAATTCTGAATGCGAGTGGCTATCTTTTACCTCAATGAACTCGTATTTAATTTTTTTTGGTTGTTGTTGTTAATTAAAATAAATAGAATACTTAAAGGTTGGCTTTTCTGGTATCTTTATCAAAAAGTTTGGTATCCTGAAACTATTTTAATTTCAGTGGGACTCTTCTGAGAACTTCTGTTTCTGCCGCAGGAACTTGTGTAGATCTGACTCTGCCATTCAAATTACCCATGCTTTTTGAAATCTTCCTTCTGAGGCCAAGCACTCAATTACATGGCTGGGCACCTGCCAGAGTCTAGTGCAGCTCATCACCTTTACAGACTATTATTTTTTTTTTAACACTTTGATTGAAAGAGCTAATACTTGAAACATATTGCTCTCATCACATCTCATCTTTCTGCCAACTGTCTGAAGTGTTTTATAGCTGCAGTTTCTATGTTACTTGCATATGATACCATCTGTATTAAAAATTTGCATGGAAGGCCACTAGAAAAAAAAAAAAGGAAAGCTTCTCTTGATTTCATATGATGGAATAGATTCTTAATCCTTTAGAAAAAGTAATTACCCTTAGAGAGCATTTCTAAATCTTGGTATTTTCTGTGGCAATACTGAATTCTGGAACTCATGGTCAGATGCAGGACATATATGTTTGTTTTGGTGCTAATTTCACTGAGTGAAGCTCATCTTGAAACTCTCCAATGTTTTAAGTGCTTTAAATTTTTTTTTTGAGGGGAAGGATGTGATACAAATGGGATCATTTGAGATCATTACTTCTTTCTCAGTCATGGTACCTCATGTGCACAACCTGTCCTTCCTTCCTTCTTCCCATCTTTATCCAGTCTGCCATGGAAAGAGAGACACGGAAGTTTGTATTTTGAAGTGAAACAAAGAACACCTATTTTTTCTCAAGATGTAATGTACTTTCAGAGTCACTATGAGCAGCAGCCTAAGTTATACACAGGTATCTAATGTTTGTTGAGTATGTACAGCTTTAGCTTTTCTCATTTCTTTTTGTGCTGTCTATAGAACTGAAATTGAGAAGGCAATGGAATGATTTATCAATCATCTTTAAATATTTGCTTTATTACTACATGTAACTAATAGTTTGCAGCTTTTAATTGTTACCTTCAAGGTTAACCTTGTAAGGTTATACACTGTTAAAATTAAATAACCTGCTTATTTTTGAAAAATAAATAATGGCATGACTTTTTACAGTTTGTGTTAAACTCTCTTTTTTGAGGTTATCAGTCAAGTGCATGAAAGTTAGAAATGAGAGTAATCCAGTAAACTTTAATCCAGTAATCCAGTAAACTGTATGAGCAGTTCTTTCACTGATATGTGTAGCATCTCACAGTCTTTTATGTAGGCTTCTTCTTTTTTTTTTTCTGCTCAAACTATTCCTGTAGTGAGGATGTATAGTAATGGAGGAGGGAAGGGGGCTCAGTAATATCTTTACTATTCATCAAGAAACTGTTACACCATACAAATACCACAGTTAGTAGATAGTTATTAATTTCTGCATGCTCTTCTTCGAGGGTGCTTCTTAATGTATTATTTTAATGGCTCACAGTTATTGATCCAGCACCTCTTTGAGATGAGGGAATATTGTTTTCCCATCGGTAAAATTAGTATAATAAACAAGATGTGATTGGGGTCGCAAAAAATAATCAATGGTGGAACAGAATTAGAATTCAAATTCACCTGCCTCCATGCTGTGCTGGTTTCTCCAGATAATAATGAGTTGGATGTCTGTTAGTGGCCATTGCAAGTGCCAGGCACTTCTTCATATCAGGTTCAGTTGAGAACGTGCAGCTAATGGGTAGCGACAAGCACTATATTTTAGTCCGGTGTTCACATAGCAGAGAGGCCCTCACAGGTGCAAAATCTCATAAGTACTGTGCTCTTCTGCTCTTCCTCCTTTTCTTGGCCTTTTTGCCTATGATTTCCAACTTCTGCAACAAGTGGAGGAACGATCATATGGATTTCCTTACCCCTGCTTACTCTTGATTGATGGTTGGAATATGTCCACCCACCATGGTGAACAAGTAAGGATCCTACTGGAAAACCTACTAAGTGCTCCTGTAGTTAAACATGGTGATAATGGGAATAAACACACCAGGGGATGAATTAAAGTTGCACAGGAAATTTTCCGACTTGTGAGTGCTTTACTTTGAACCTAAACAATATTATATCTTTAACACAAAAACAAATTCTGTCACACATGCTGGCAGGGTCATTATAGTTGCATATCAGTGGCGCTGAAATGTTCCAGGCAGAAGCACAGCTTGAGCTCAGGGCTAACTGCATTAGTAGGAAACAGGAGGAAGCCGTTTCTGTAAAGTTGAAGGGGAAAGGTCAGTGTGGCAATAGACTTATTGCAGAGGATTATTGGGATTGCACAATCCCATCCTGTCTTCTCTGACTTGTTCAAGTGGTAGGAGGGAAACACTGGAGACAGAAACAGAGTCCTCTGGTCATGAGTAAAACTTCTGGTAGGAGGAACAAGTAAGTTTGTTGCTCTCTTATCTCCCTCTTTACACCTCGGAGGTGTATGGTAGTGTATGTAACTTCTTAATTCCCCACCTGCACTTACAGTCCCTGCACTTACAGATGATGCTTGAGACAGTGGAATTCAGTGAAGGAAGCCCATCCCTGCTCTGCCTTTTCTTCTTTTGAAAAGGCATTGTCTGTTGTGTTTATGTGATATTTTGGTGGGTGTCTGGCAAAGTGGAATGTTTCTCTTTTTGTCCCCTCAAATTGTAGCTGGTTACATAGATTGTTGGAGGCCTGCTCACATCTATTTTTCCTTAGTAAGTTTTGGCTTGTTCATAGCTGAGGAGGAGTTTGAAGGTTCCTTCTTCCCCCAAGGGATTATTTCTTCTGTAATGTAAACCAGACTGGTTTCTTCAGTCAACTTGACTAGGAAAAAAAATTCTTGAGATTTTTTCAGTAACGAAGATTTAGTTGGAGATAAGACTTCTTTACTTTTTCACAGCTTTTGATGGTGTCATGATCATTAGATATGTGTATCATTTATATTTTTTCCCCTGTTCATATCACGTGACTGTACTTTGGGTGATATTTCTTTGTCTTTTGTTCAATTTTCCTTTCACACGTGGCAGTATTTCTTGTTTGAATCTTCTTTATTTGTATTTTGAAAGTTACAAATACTTTTACTGTGAAAATGGGATAAAATTTTCTCTAGTTTATATGGAACCTTATATCCCATCCTAATATCATTTTCCTTGTTCTGTTAAGCAAAACCCCAAACCTAAATAGAAACCAAAGTTCTTGCCCTAAGGATCATTTCTACCCAGATATTATTCAGTTTGTTTAAATGCTTAGTTATATTGTCCAGAACACCTTTTTCTGTGCGATTCCTCTTATTGTTTTCTTCAAAGTCGTACTGTTTACCTACTTGTTCAGTTGCATCTTGAAAATCGCTTGCAGAAAAGGGCAAGGCAAGAAATCTACAAGACATTGGATCCACTGCAGGAGTTGCTTACCTTTTATTTTTGGACGATGCTGTTTATATTTACCCCAATCCCCAAAAAACAAACTGTTCATTTTAATTTTCCATGTCAGCTGTTTCTGGACTTTCTCCTTACATGCCTGTCATAGAAGAAGCCTTCTGGGTACAGTGTGGCTCTTCTTTATTGATTGATTCAAATTTAAAAGCACACTGTTGTTTAAAACTTTACTCTTTTTAAAAAATATCATTTCCATGTTTCCAAGGCTTTAACAAATGCCAGTTCTTGCTGAAGAACCCATCTGTACAAGATAAACCAGGGGGATTATAGTAGACATCTTTTAAGTAGACATGTATTTACAGCTTTGGTAGTATGTATGTGTTTCTATAGTAATGGAGTAAGATTAGAAACAGTGAGGTGAAAAAAATGCACAGAGGGACTCCTGGTAAGAAATAACCTCCAGTAATTTGAAACATAGTTCAATTGTCTCTGCCATAAATTTGGGAATAAGTGTCATATATGGGTGATAAAAA
Source organism: Molothrus ater (assembly GCF_012460135.2). Taxonomy (NCBI): domain Eukaryota; kingdom Metazoa; phylum Chordata; class Aves; order Passeriformes; family Icteridae; genus Molothrus; species Molothrus ater. The sequence goes on along the minus strand of NC_050478.2, from coordinate 34,077,853 downwards.
TGGCATAGGCTATTTTTTATATACTCATTATTCACTTAGTTTGTCTTTTTCAATTAACATGGAGTCTATCTTTCTCATCTGACTGGGTTTACGTTTCTTTCATAATCATATGTCAACAAACCACAATAGACACAGCATAATGTGGCATACAGTGTAAATCTTTAGGTTAATCCTTAACATTTTTTATTATAGTTCATTTGGAATCACTTTGTAACTTGATCATGATTTGTACTGGTGTGTTTTTTTTCCATTATATGCTTAATATGTTACAGCTCCATCTTTTCTCACCTCTTTAATATAGAGAGAGGATGCTCAACTACTCATCCAATGAGATTAGAGATAGATATATAACTATATATATGTATAGAACTTGATTAAAATTTTTCTTTTTTAATCTTTTAAAATACATGCCTTATTGATTTACTTCATTTGAGGAGTCTTAGCAATTTGTGTATACTTCTACTTTTAAAATCACTAATAAAACTGTTGACTGTCAACATGTTTCATTATACTTATTTTGTATGTGTCAACACAGCAACATAACCTTGCTTCTGGGAATTTAAGGTAGAGCAATTTTTAAAGGCAATCCTTTCCAGGACTTTGCACTAAAAGGAATGCTAACCTTCTTAGGCTGGATAAATGTGGTATTTTTAGACATCTTGAAGTTCAGTCACTTTTATTTTACATCATGTGTTCTGTTTCTGATTAAGTGTATATGTATTTAAAAGGTGATTTAGCAAACTCTGGAGAGAGATTTTAAAACATAGTTGCGAAGCTGGGGGAGAGCAAAAGCAAAGTCTTCCAATATTTCTTTATTTAAGAGAACAGGCAGTGACAGCTATTGCTTGGCAGTTTGTCTTCAAGGTTTTTCTCTATTAATGAATCGCATGACAACTTTGAAATCAAATTAATTAATTGTTTTCTGATGCCAGCCTGTGTAAAGCTGAAAGATACATGGCAGTCTGTTTAATATTGGTCACCTTTGGACAGTATGTGTGTAATAAATGTGCCTAGCTTGCAGCTATGTCCCAAAATTCTCTGGCCTGCTGTCCCAAATTCCCTGGCTGGCAGCCGGCTGTTGACTCTCTGGGTCCTTGAGGCAGAGGAGAGAAAAGGCTGGTGGCTGCAGGAATTGCTCTGCTGAGCTGCTGCTGCCTTCTCCTGTGAGTGGCAGTACAAGTGCCAGGTTAGCCCCTGGAGTGTCCCTGGTCATATGATGGATGTGTGTCCAGCCTCCAAACCAGCCTGCCATGTGCGTGGAGATGCTCCCATCTCATTGCCACTTTCTGGTTCTCGTCATTGGAATGGTGTCAATTCATCAGTTGATGTGTCCGTGATGGAGTGATTAACTTCTTGATAATGTGGTTGGGTAACATCTTGGTTATCTGTTGAAGGAGGGGAGAAAGAACCACCCAGCACATAGTCTTTGAGTGCCTCTGTGGGAATCTGCTTGGCCCACCCTGACAAGAAATTGAAGTAGTTCTGTCCTGAGTATCTTTGTTTATTAACTGTGACTTATATTTACAATATTAAATCCTGTAAACAACAAATGTGCTATGATTTGTTATGCTTAGCACTCTTTAACACAGCACTTGCTTTGGGCTAGAAATTTACAATGTTCTTGAAAAATTCCATCTGTGTGGTTCAAGCCTTCATTAAAGAAAATAGTTCCAAAGTCTTTAAAACAATTAAAATCTTGCAGTGTTGTCTGTTTATAATCATTGAAGTAAAGAGAACCATAAACCGTTTTACAATGAAATGAAAAATAAATCTTAGCTTTTCTCCTTGTAAAAGGACTGTAGATGAAAATGAAATTACAATGGCTTTTAGCTTTTGACTGTTCTGTGAACTGGCACTTAAGTTTTGAACTGTATGAGCTGGTCGAAGTGGACAGAGCTAGACTGAGGTGTGACTTTCCTTTTCGGTCAGTTTGTAAGCTGTATTGGCAGAGCAATTTGTGAGTGATTTGTATCAATTGTATCTTTTGGTTTGGTAGCTTTTGTTCATTTCCTGCAGGCAAATAATTCCTTTGGGGTATGATGCAAGCAAATTTAACATCACAGGCTTTAAGAAACAGAGCAACAAGTATGGGCATTTAAGCTATCAAGCAGTCTAACGCACAAGCTTAAGAAAAGAGGTGTTAAGTAGGTTTCCAGTGTGTATTTTTCTTTGCTTTGCTTTTGTTTATTAATTTTAGTGTTTTTTTAATTTATTTTTTTATTTTCATGTTTTCATTAGGAACAGGTAAATATCTGCAATGTGTGATACTAAATAGCTGGTCAATTCATTAGGAAAAAATTATGGGAATATGTCACTTGGTTTTTTTTTTTTGCTCTGGGGTAACTGGTTAGTTAAAGTACTTTTAGACCAGAAATCTGTTCAAAGAGGTTTTATTTCTGGAACTTATCTTTTATTCCTTTTAAAATTCCTTGATGGATCAGCTGCTGCTGAAGCATGAATCAGGTCTACACCGAAGTTCTTGTGAGGAGTAGTTTTGTTTTCTGTGTAGCATTAAACTAGTACAGGAGAGTCCAAGTTGTGGATCCTCCTGGAGAGGGGAGAGGAAGTATGTGACTAGAACAGTGGTGAGAAATGGGTACATTTTGCTACTTCTCTTTGAAGTTTACTGTATTAAATTAGGATCTGCTATACTGATCCCTAGTTCTGTTCTAATTCCTACATAAATCGCTTTGTGGAAGGTCAGAGAAACTACAGGAACATTTCCTTATGTTAAGGCAGTCCATATTCCTCCATAGTGTGGAAGTACAGGAAGTGAAGAGATGATCGTAACTTACATGACTTGCTGGCTTCTTGTCCAGAGAAGCTTAGGATGTTACTCATCTTCTGCATCTGGTACATCCTGGATGGATTTACAACAGTAAATGAAAACAAGATATATAACATACTGTGTAACTCTGAGTAGATAAGAAATATATATGATACAGTAAAATGTAATTTTTGGGTAAACTGCTTCTTTAGCATCGTGTGTATGTCATATCTGTCTTTGTATTTTGGGGTTGTGATGAATCAAGCCATATGGTATCTCTGGACATATGGAAGTAATAGTGTTCCATGATGAAAACAGTGCACCCTGATTGTGGGTACACCTAAGCTTGGAGAACTTGTTTCACATACTCAGGTGAGAGGGAAGCCATCCCAGGGATGTCTTCTGTAACTGCTGCTGTTTAGAAATGACAAGCTTGGATATGCTTGCTCTGTTTCTTTCTCTCTCCTCCAACTCTACTCCAACTGAGAGTAAATGGAGCGTCTGCTTCTGCCCTGTCCGCCCATGGTTGAAAATTCTCTAGTATTTCTGCTTTTCAAGTCCAAGGTTTTGTGGAAAACAACAAAATCTGTCAACAATATAGTTAGTCCTGAAATTTTTGTATCCACAGTATATTTTAAGCCAGAAGTGGTAATCCTTTTTTATAATCAACTTGGTTTCTCTTCTCCACATACTCCTTAATTGTGTTATTTCAATGTTTGTATTTGAATAAAGCTTTGACAGTCAGAATCTGAGATGGCAGAATTCTCACCTGGGTTGAGCCTTTCCAAGAAGTAAAGAAGCCCACTGAGTTTAAATGAAGACTTCTGAATCCAAGTTTTGTGATTGATTAGTGTCCAAAGGTTACCATGCAAGTATTGCTCCTGATTTATAAACATGACTAATTCCTCTGAAATTTTGTATGTTGGTGCCTAGGTAACACTTTGAAGCTGCTATGTATTTTTTGAAATAAAAAGATAAAAGTATGGAAAAACAAATATTTAATCAGGCTGTCCCTCTTCAAGTGAAAGCTAGTTTTGTACTGGAAAACCCTGTTAGGTTTCATTGAGAGAAAAACTGTTGATTTGTTTTTAACTATTTTGATTTTTGCTCTGAATAGTAAAAGTATAAGTTTTTTGACCTTAGTTTTGTAGTTTGTCAATATCATTGGGTTCTGTGTGTTCTCCTCTGCCAGTTTGATTGGCAGTTCCAATCCTTGTAATTTGTGAAGATGTGTACTTTTTCTACGGGTTTGGAAAAAAATCCCTGTGTAGGCATTCTTGGTCTGCAGCATAGAGGCTGTTGGGGGTATGTCTGGAGGATGCATTAATACATGTTAAGTGCCTTTCCTTCTGTCCTTTTAAAGAAGGAATGCCACAGAACTGAGTGAAGGTCTCACCTATTCAGGATTGCTTTGGAAAATGTAATGGGAAGATTCTCTGTCTTATGGAGAGAGGAGGATCAATGTCATTCTTCAGAACTCTAAAATATTGTAAAAAATGAATACTTTTGCTGCACTCGGTGAGGACAGGAATCTAAATATTTAAATAATAATCTAGCGAATTATTTGTAAAGAAGAACATTTTTGTAATAGCTGTGCTAATGTTCTTGAAGGGTAACTTCTGACTTGTTTTCTTGCTTCCTGTAATAGAAAGGGTGATATGTTTCTGTTTTATAAAGAAAAAAACAGGCAATTAAGTTTTTCATTTAGGAAATCTGTGGTAAATATTCCTGTAAACTTTTGCACGTAGACAGTTGTGTACTCCATTGGCTGTTATTTTTGTTTCTGTATTAAAAGGGAATTTCTCATCTGATTAGAAAAGTGATAGGATTAAAATAGTACTATCCATATGGATTTGCAGCTTTACAGAGAGAGCCAAGGTATATTTATGTGTCTCTGTGTGTGTCTGTGAGGGTGGGCAGGCACTGTGAGAAGGTGTTTTGTTACCCACAAATGCTTTCTCTTATCCAGTGAGCAATCCCATACAGATGAGACATTTTTGTTAACAAGCAGAATTTTTTGGTTGTGTTTCTCCTTTTCTGTTTCTGGGATAATTGTATGTTGAGTGGTAACTATAAGAAACTGCTAATGCTATTTTTTGCCATTGTTTAGTCAATAAGGAAAACATACTACTGTGTTACACTCCCACAAATTCAATACACACTGCATTCTTTTTATCCTATGGAATGGATATTTACTATATTAAAAGAACTGTGGTAGCTTTTATGGAATGCTTTGTTTCTACATGACTCTATAAAAGTATCATCTGAGTAAGAGTTAAAACTTAGAGTGCAGGCTAGAGCCTTTGTTTGTGATTCTACAAGTGGAGGTGTGCTTAATTTAAAGTACACTATTGAGCTGGACTCCTTTGATATGGTTAATTTGCTTATGTAATAGTTTTCAGGATTGCTTTGGATATGAATCTTTAGTCAATCAGTGATTTCAGAGGCATTGTGGGAACACTTGAAAAAACTGTAACCAGTAAGTGAGCTATATTACTATCTGGGTAAGTGTTACTGCTGAAATAATAAATTACACAACCATCTTTGCAACTTGAACTTCTGAAATAACATGGCAGTAATATATGCATAAAGGCTATTTCCATGTTTTAGCTTTGTCTTTTACTTTAGGTGATGGAAAGTAATTGTTATAGCACTGCAATTTATTAGGACTTACGTAGCATAATTAAGTGAGCAAGAATCAAATGTCACCATAGGATTTGCTGTGCTAAGCATAAGTAGATAGAGAACAAATGTATCCCATTTAGAATCTAAAATGTCTGTTAACTATGCTGTGAGTAGGGCTGAAAATAATTTTCTTATTTTTTTCACAGTAGTATCAGGACAAGCTCATTACAGCAGTATTTTGAGGTGTATTTATTTTCTTCTTTATTTAGATGTTGAAACATTTGTTTCCCAAACACTAAAAGGAGAAAATCTATCCAAGAAAGCAAAAGAAAGGCGTGAAGCTCTTCTTAAGAAGATAAAGGATATTAAGACAAGGTAAGTGAACTTCATGGCTTTAATATGTTAGAAAGTCACTTACTGATATCTTAAAGCTTTATGCAACCTTTTATTAAACATTAACCATATTAACGATTAAAAAATCTGTCTAGGTGCTGATTTTTTTCAAAAAATCTGTATGGTTTCAAGTCTTGTCTTCTCAAAGCTGCTACAATTCAGTAAGAAATGGGAGCAGAATGATTTGTCCCATTTGAATTGTTTAATATTCTGAAACCCGATTGCAAGCTAGTTGGGCAGAGCTTGCCTTCACCTCTGCTTTTATAAGATTCATTAAAACCTGAGAAATATAATGTATTGAGGAAATGAATGAGCTTCCTATCACCATACTCAGCTGGTGTAAGACAGCTGTGTGTTATCTCCTAAGCATTCCATTGATGGTATGCTTCTGCCCCTGTGGCAACTTGCTTATAATTTCAAGGACAGCACAATCATCTGGTGAGGGCGCTAACTGGAGGGACACATGAGATGTGTCCCAAAATCTTGTATTTGAAGTTTTGTGTTCTTTTAATTCAGGCTGTAAATGCTTAGGGAACTAGCTCTCCCTCATATTCTCTTTTAAGGAAGTAGTATTTTATCTATTTATTTTTTCTTTCCTGGGTTTTCCATTCTGGGTTATTGAGTTAACTGTGACTGTACAGATGACTTACAGATACAGTGTTACTGACTTTTTTCTTGACTGACTGATGCTTTTTTGGATGAGGAAATATCAAAGAGAGGGAACCTGCATTTATGGGCTGCATTTATTTACCTGCATTTATGACACTGAATCTTTTACTGTTCATTTATGTGACCCCATGGTTTCTCATCTTATTTTAATTTCTAATGCCTTCCTCATTTCCTGTAATATTATTCACTGTTAACAGTGTTTTGCTTTTCATGCAGGCTACAAAATACATGCACATTGCAATCTTCTTTGATTTTAACATCCCGCATGTTGGCCTGTGTTACTGCCACTTGCTACACTGGATTTCTTAGATCTGGCCTCTTATTTCTGTTTGCATTTCTCAGTTTCTTATCTCTAGACCATTCCTTTCTCATCTGCTCATTTCTTGCCAACATCTCCTTATTGACTAAACTGTTATCTTTACTACTGCTTATTGTTCATAAAGATGATCTTGGCAGCTGCATTTTATTTGCCAGTTAGTTCTTAGCCCATGAATGCTTCTTGAATGCCATTCTACATAACTTTGTCCTGATAATTTGTCTGTATCATCAAACTGCATTCTCTGATTATTTTAGTTTCTGAAATACTAAGATTTACCTCCAAAGAAACAGTGTATAAAAGGATGTTTTCTCTCTGGGATGATATTTTTTCTTTTGTTTTCTAGGCATTATATAAGTTTGAGATCTCCTTATTTGAAAAGGACTTCTTATTTAGGCATGCTTTAACTTGTATCTTTCTGGTTAATTATTAATCCATATTCATTTGGATTTCTGTAAATTTAGTGTAGCTAAAACCACTATTTTTGATTTTCTATTTAGTTTCCTATTGAACTACTGGTTTATTTCAAAATATGCTAAATGGTTCTACTTGCATACAAAAATTTGTGAAATTTGTTAACATTTAAAAGGTTTACTAAAATTACAGATGCTTTTGTGTGTTTTTATACCTTAAGATATCTGAACAGATGTATGTTACTAGAAAAGGCTGCTCAGTCTGGATTTGGTTTTGTTCAAGTCTTCCTTGTAGTGACTGGGGATTCTGTCAGCTGCAAAGGCAAAAGGAAAACTGAATAAATACTTAAAGCCAAAGATAAAGACTTAAGAATTTTCAAGGAAAACTTGCAGCGCTGAGTCTCGACCACAAAACTCGTTGAAAACTGATTGCTGTTCTGTGCCATGTCCTCGTGCCGTGGGTTTGCGAGTGTGCGTTGCTTTATGATGTTTCTTCTTCTTCTTTTCCTGCAGCTATCCTCAAGAATTCCCGGAGAAAGGTGAGTCTCGTGCCCTTTTCCCCGCCGTTCCCGCCGCGGTGCTTTCCCAGCGCCGCGGCCGCGCGAGGCCGAGGGGCCTGGCGCCCCCTGCTGCGGCCGGCGGGAACAGCGGCCCGAGCGCCCGGGGCGCGCGCATCCGCCGCGGCCGCTGCCGGCGGCCAGCGCAGCGCAGCGCGCTCAGCGCTCGCCGATGGAAACACTCGGCTGGAAATGTAGCTCAGGATTTCATCTATAATGCAGCTCGTCATGGAGCTTATTTGTTATAAATTTAGTATAAATGGAGCTTTGTTAGCGAGAGTGCAGCCTTGTGAAGGACCATGTGATGTGCGGGTTTTTTTTCCCAGAGGAAGTGAATGCAAAGTAGCCTGCTTAGGAGATAGAATTTTAGCAGAGGTTACGTATTTCAGCCTTTTTTCTTAACGTTGCAAAAGTCTTCAATTCCATAGTGATGTTTCTTTAACCTTTTAATAGGATCATCTCGTGGCAATATGATATTGGCTTTCGATCCACACTGAATGAATGTTTTCATAGTGCAGCGGGAGCTCAGACCTTTAGCTGGAGAGGAGATGATTTAGTGTGCGAGTAATGAAAACTGAAGTGTGGGTTATCTATTGTCTTCTAGTGGAGTTTAAACAAAGCTGCAGAGTTCAGTTTAGAGAAGACTGAGGGGTTTGTTGCTACAGTGTTCTGTTCTGTAACTAAACCTGGAAGGGCTCTTATTTCCATGATGCTAATTCTTGAGGTCATGACCTATAGCCTGTGGATGCTGGTATGAGGGTCACAGTGCGAGGTCAAAAAAGCCTATGCAAAGCTTCACTTTTTACAGTGGTTGAAGAAGTGTCTGTTTCTGGACAAGGAGGTTCAAATGTGTAGGCTGCAGCGTGCCTCCTGAGAAAGTGAAAATATGTAAGTCATATTAGGCAAATAATGTTGTAACAAGGCACAACAAGTTCATACATTTTTTATGCCTGTTTAAATCAAGTTATGCAGCCATAACAGTTCAATTGAAAGGGACAGTGCAACTTGAAACTTCCCAAAGATTCAAGATTGCCAAGATTCTGTAAACTCCAACTATGTGATTGTTTAAAAATTGTGTTACAGTAATTTGCTGTTTTTTTAATATTACAGCTCAGCTCTGCTACAGAAGACAAAATGTAGTTTTCATCTTCTCCTCACTGTCCAACGGAACTGAGTGAGGGAAAGTAAGATGTTATTTTATTAAGAAAATTACTAACGTAAAATTAGGTGGGGTGGTTGTTTCATTGCAAACCTATCTTACTTTGAGAGAGCATGTTTTTGAAGATTTAATAACTTTCTGAGACTCTGACTCTGTAATAAGTGTGAGAGTTGCCTACAAAAAGCAGAGTTTGCATTTACTGCTTTGTGTAATTTGAAGGTCAAGAAAATTCTAGTCTATTTACTTTCTTCATTGGTAATTTGATTCAGAATTTATTTTCCAGTTCAACAAATTATTAACAAAAATGAGATTTCATTATCTCTAGCAAAATGGATTATTTGATTTGTATAGTCTGTAATTGTTACTACATAACTTGCTGTGATTTCTGTGAAAATTATATTCAGTCTTATTCTTTTTATTACAGTACATTTGATTATTAAGCAGGATATATTGCCTTGTAAAAAATTCTCGTGATGTCTCTCTGGTTCAGGTTGTAGAACTATGTAAAAATGCTGAGGTGTGTGAACACTCACACCTTAGTTTTCAGTATTTTTCAATAAAATGAAAGTTATACCGTTGCTTTCTGCAAGCAAGGATACATCCCTCCAAATTAATGTGCATTTGCTGCGTGCAGGAGTATAAAAAAAATTACAAGAAATAGGAGCCTGCACTTACTTGCAAATTATTTAAGAGAACGTGAATCAGTGGTATGAGTTGTTGGTGTAATGTCCAGAGTTCAAGAAGTGTGTGCTAAACTTTATTTGGTTGTGTCATTCTTACTTTAGGACTGTACAAATTGGGCGTGACTTTTGTAGGTGTAGAACAAAGGACTCACATGGAGATAAGCAGTCAGATTCTTGGCCAGCTCCTAGTGCAACAAAGCAGTGGCAGCAGCTGAGGGAGGTCAACTTTTGTGCCCATTTTCATACCTCTCTGCACACCTAGACATTTGAAAAATGGAACATTTGGAAAGTATTGAAAACTCAGAAGGCTGTGATGGTCAGTTCCACCCCCTCCAGAGAAAGAAGAAAGACATCAACATATAAGGTGAAAAAAGGATAATATATTTTAGGAAAAAAAGGAGGGGTGGGAGCAGGAATTTGGAAACTACCCTGAAACAAACTAGGAAGAATAAAAACTACTGTGTGTATTTAAACTCCATATTTACTGTTCTTGCTTTTGTAGTAGGAGTCACTCAATTTTTAAAATGTAAATAAAATAATCTCTGTTCTAGCTGAAAGGGAAGGTGAAGAATGGTACGTGCTGTCATGGTATGTTATCATGATATAGTAGTTATACTACATCAGCTGTTTTCAAGAATCTTGTGAGTTGTGACCTGTCATCCTTTCAGAGGCATCCAGAAGTATTTTTGGAGGCTGAAAGAAGTGGACTAACACTTTGGAAATTCATATACTTCCTGTAGGACATAATGATATTTGACTCCACTCTCAAACAGCGTCTCTTTCAGCTTGTGAGTTGTTCCACAAGGATGTGTTGTGGGCATACTTTCCACTCCACTCTCTTTCATCACTGGATGTTTTTGAAGTCCCACTGACTTTGCACGTTGTGACTAGCAGGTTTTACTAAACTATTTGTAAACACTTCTTTTATGGGCTGTGGTCAATAGCATAGAGAATCTTGCCTATCTGTAAGGATAAAGCAAGGAGGTGTGAAAGATTAACAATAAAAAAGTAATTGAAGAGCATGTGTGCAAGTAGAACCAGGCTCCTTAAAACTATGATCACCCATGTGCATCTCTCTCAGAAGGTGCATACATATTTCTTTGCACCCAGATTGATGAATTTGAGGACTTTCTTGAATCTTCTTAGAAAGAAGCCTTCTGATCTTGTCTGTCAGGTCAGTAAATATGCTGACAAAAGCATCTTTTTGTCTATGTAGACTGAAAAAAAATTGAAGCTTTTTAGGAGAAGTGGGTATGTGTGCAAGTGAAAGACACAAAATTAATTGTATGGGAAAATATTTAATTTTCGTGTGTGATGTGTTACCTGATTTAACACCGACTTTTACAGTTAAGTGTGTTGTTAATTTATGGATAAAGAAAGTTCATGTTGTTCTTATGACCAAAAATGTACAATTATATTTATATCCAATCCACTGATCTATCATCAGATTTATTTTTTAAGTTATTAGACATTTATTGTATCTGTTTTATTCTTAAATTGAAGAGGTCTGTATAAATGTCTTTCTCTTAGACACTGCTGCCTTTTTTCCTTTTAATTTGAAATATTTGACTGTTTATTTAAACAGTTTAAGCAAAACTAAAAAGCTGTAGTCACACTCAGCAACCTGTTCTAGATCTTAGAATTGGGAAAAAACTTGAAAACAAAGGTAATTTGCATACAAAATCGGGTTCATTTTTGGTAAGACTAATATTCCACTAACATTTTAAAAGTCTTAACTTTGTCAAAGATTCTGACTTAATACAGTTTTTGGCATTTCTCTCTTTTGAGATTAGTTGAATCAATACTGTGACTGCCAAAATGTTTAGTTAAAAGAACCTTGTTTTCAGTTTATGCTAAAAATAGTGCTAAAGTTGGCAGAAGCACCCTAAGCTCTAGAAGCTGTATTTATGTTTGAAGTTCAATTGCCATCTGTTCTATGCATTTATTTTAGTAAAATACATATTTTTACTCACTTTTCACAAAATATTTTGGCTCAATGTTGAAAGTGAGACACCAGAAGTACTCGCCAAATTGAGTCATACTATGGGAATTTGCAGAACCAGTTCCCCAGAAAGCACTCGTTGCACCTCGTATGTGATCTGCAGCACTAAATTATGCAGAAAAGTATGACATGACATTTTCTAACTAGCATTTTTCACTCTGATAAAAACTGATGATGATCCACTTTTGTTTTTATTTCACTGTAACGTAATAGAGGGCAAAACTGTGTCTCTAGAGCACTGGTGTTATTCACAGTGTAATTATGGGGAGCACCTGTAAGAAACCTTTAGATGACTCAGATGCTTCTGGCTCTTGGCAGAGCAGAGTCTGGAGCCCAAGACCTCTGCTTCCTGGAAATAGTCAAGCTATTAGAGCAGCACTATTTGCAAAGGATTTGATTTTGTATTTTTTTCTTTTCTGTTTTTGTACAGGGGTCGTATTTCCGTTTTATTTTTTTCCCCCTCTGTGCACTCTTTTTCAGGAAATGGCAGCAAGTAGAAGTCTCTTTGGACTTCAGAAATGGAGTCAGTATCTTGTGGTCACCAGAGCTGCATGTGCACACAAGTTCTATATTTTAACACACTTGAACTTTTTAGTCAAGAGCATAAATACATGGTTAGTATTTAACCATAAATGGAAAGGATATGGCTTAGTTGTTACCCAGTTCTTTGAGGGTCATCATGATGTATTTCTGGAGAGACCATCATTAAAAGTGTGCCAAATACCACTCTGTCCCAGAAGTCTGGGAGGTTTCACTGTAGGCATGTCACTGTGTTGTCCCTTTCAGCTACACACAGCTGTTAGCTGTGAAGTGTCCACACCAAGTGCAATTTCATGTAACATGACATACCAGTGCAGCACAAAATGGTTTTGGCCTGATATGCATCATAAGAATGAGATCTTAAGAAAGAACTTACAATTACAGATCATAAGAAAGAACTTGTCAAGCAAAAGTGCAGTTGCTTTTCTTGCTTGAAGCACATTTGCTTGCACACTTAATGTTGTTTCTGTATTGTTTTAAAAATTGGCTGTTAAAGAGTTTCTACTTGACCTTTACAAAACAAGCCATTAAAAATCATCTTGTTAATAGGGGACCCTAGAAGGCTCTTCAGGAATGAGTGTGTTGGAGCAGACTGCATGGCAAAGCATGCATTGAAAAACTGATTGTCAGAAGAATGCAGTCTTGCAGGATGACTGGTGGATTGTGTCAGTAGCATCTTAAAAATACAGGATGCCCCTATCAAGGGGCTAAAGTATACCCCTGCCAGCTTGAAAGCAGCTTTGTCTACTTGTTCTTATGGAAAACTGAGTAGCGAGAACCTTGCTTGGTCTGCTTGATGGCTTCATCCAGTCCTTTGTTTCATGGGTTCTTAACTGCAGCAGAGATTGGACAGGATGAACTGATTTCAACCTGCTGTGACTTGGGACCTTCTGAAATGGCAAGAAGCAGGGTGGTTTGACCTACATGTCTTTTTATTTTCCTGAGTTGTTTTATTTCTCTTATACTTGAGCAGTTTTAATGCATCATTCTGTCTAGACATTTTTAGAAATAAATTGAAAGTGTTTAGTTATCTGAGGATGTGAGCTAGCAAGTTTCTTTCAGAGGCATTGGCTGAAACATCTTGCTTGCTCTTTTTCAGAGTAAGTGGTGGAAACAGTATCTTTAATGCTTAGGAATTCTATGTTATAATCTCAATGTTGAAGAAGAAAATGAATTATTGGTGGAAAAAAATCTGGATTTTTAAAAAGCTAAATTCTTACAATGTAATATGGTCCTACTCATTATATTGCACTAACTAAATTTATTGGAAGTCTTCAGAACAAGGGGTAGGAACTGAAGTACAGCCCTTGTTACAATGAAGAGAGTTTGTTTTATGCTCCATTCCTAATGTGGTAAACTTACCCTTTGGTATGCATTATTTCCTGAATCAATAAATAAGCTGTAATGGAAAACGTAGCATTTAATAAGAAATGACATTGTATGGTTTTTTTTTTTTTTTACAGACATCATAAAATATTGATTCTGCTATCAAACCTGTAGGAGATTAGTTTAACTTGCAGAAACTAGAGAATAGGGTCAGTTCATGTACATATTCTTGTTATTGTGACTGTTAAATATCTACCTGTAATTAATCTATTTTTTCCCCAACTTCCAGATAAATCATGATATTCTGGGGAAACAAGAAACTATATTAATGAGCATCAACTCCATAATTATACTTGTGGCTGCATAACAGGGACACAGTCATGTCATTTCTTTAGGCAATAACTTTTGCAAAGAAGTATTTTTAAACTGGTCATTAATTTTATGACCATAGAAATGAGATGCAAAATTTATGCTGTTGTCATTGGCATGGGTTCAAGACACTACTGACATTATGTGTGATTGTAATGGAATGGCTGCCAACTAATGAGTCTATAGACATTTTGTTTGAGCATGCTTTGCTTTTAGATGTTTGATTAGGCAGCAATGCTTTCAATTATGCCTGCAAATTGTATTGAATACATTTACCTGATGCCCATTGTTGCTTTGTAGTTCGGTTTTCTATTACATAAGTGCAAGTTGAATGGTTTTCTTTAATTTATTGATGCTTTTTGGGTGTATTTTTAGATACTTGGCACCTGAAGAGAATAGTGGTTTGTGCTGCTCAACACTGACTCCTCTGACTGTTCAAGGAGTAACACATGGAGCTTGAAATGCAATTCTGACTGCTCTTACTCCATAGGTGGAGTATAAACTTCAATGCAACACTTTGATGGAGGAGCATGTAAAGTGGAGAAAGGGCAGAGATTGCTCAGAGTGGGAATGTAGGAGATGACATAGGATCAACAGGAAGCCTCTTTGTGAACTGTCATGAGCAATTTCTTTGTATATTAACAGAATACAGTCCTAAGATATCTTTTAACCCTGACAGAACGAGGAGGCAAGAACCCCAAGGTTGACACCAGAAAGCAGTCCTTCTTTTGTGCCAGTACATAAACACATTGTGAAATGTCATCTGTTACAACTCCAGAGCATAATGAGTCAGCTTTCTTATTGAAATGCCTGCAGTTCTTCTGTACAAATTAGATTATGGAAGAATTGTATTTTTCAGTGTATAATATAAATGGGTGAAAACTGTTATTTATTTGCTACTATTTTTCTTTGCTCTAAAATAAAAAATGGAAGATTTTTTGGTTTAATCTAGTTCTGCACGTGTGCAGGTTGCTTGTACCTCTATCCAGAGTCTGCCACCTATTCTCCTCATTTTTCATGTAAAGTGTGGATACCTAAATGTAGTATTGTGTGACATAGGATTTGTATTTTGGTTCTGAGTGTCTTTCTCAGTGAGGGCTTTTTTCATGGAAGTCTTCAAGCCTTCTTTAGAATTTAAAATCTAGAGAATGCTTTGACAGATGTAAAGCACTGAGTGTGTCATTTCTTTCTTCATAATACTCTGAACACATTTCTTTTTTTGATTGTTTTGTTTTAAGAGCATTTTGAATTTGGATATTCTAGATATGAAACAGAAACTTGTTTTGTTATGAAGCTACATTCGGTGTTGCTACGGTTTCTGTTGTTTCAAATACAGTATATAATTGTGTCATGATTTTCATGCCACATGGCAACTAAAGCCCATATAGTCCCTCACTCCTTTGCCCCTGCTGGGATAGAGGAGATAATCAGAAGGGTAAAAGTGAGAAAATTCATGGGTTGATATGAAGTTGGTATAATAGGTAAAGCAAAAACTGTACACAGAAGAAAGACATAACAAGGAATTCATTCATCACTTGCCCAGGGTAGGCAGGTATTCAGCCATTTCTAGGAGAGCAGGACTTCATCACAAGTAAGAGTGACTTAGACAAACATCATCACTCTTAATGTCTCCTACTTCCTTCTTTTCCCCCCAGCTTTATATGCTGAGCATGGCATCATATGGTGTGAAGTATTCTCTTGGTCAGCTGGGGTCAGCTGTCCTGGCTGTGTCCCCTCACAACTTCTCGTGCACCCCAGCCCACTCACTGGTGTGGTGGTGTGAGAGGAAGAAAAGGTGTTGACTCTGTAAGCATTGCTCAGCAGTAACTAAAATGTGCCTGTTTTATCAACACTGGTTTTAGCACAAATCCAAAACATAGCCTGATACCAGCTACTGTGAAAAAACTTGACTCTATCAAAGTCAAACCAGCACAATGATAGGTATATGTATGGTATGCCCTAAATATGTATGTAGGTATTGAAAATTCCCTTGTTCCTAGGTCATCTGGCTTTTATATGAAAGTAAAGGACAAATGTTTACTGATTTTGAAATCCTAAGTGTAACTGGAAAATGGCAATATGGTAACTTAGTGGAAGAGCAAGGTAACAGTGCAGCTTTGCAAACTTACAGAATAAATTATGTGTTGCTGAGTGGGACAAAATCTTCTGGAGATGTTCTTTCTACGTGTATACTCACCTACTTGTCACCCACAAGTCTTATTCATTCAAATATACAAAGTTTTGCCATTCAGCCCATGAATTATATGTGCTGGAGTGTGGTGTTTCTGGAATTGTTTTCTTCTAGAAATACAGTCCTAATATTTTAAATTTATGCTGGCACTTTCATGAAGGTTCAATGATGACATGTTTATGCATAGCTAATAAGAGGACATTTTTGATTGACAATCAGGGCTTGTGCATACACATATATTCTATGCATGCTAGTACTAGTAAAAATTTAAGACAGGAAAACAGTGGAACTTTTGGAATGGAATGGAATTTTGCTATTATAATGTGTTTGCTCTTTTTAGATGGAGTGAATAATCTAATACAGATATATATAGGCAAAGAGAAATAGGCACCTGGTCTGTGGAATCTAAGTGTAAAAGATGATCATGCTGGGTATAAATAAGGCATAATATTTTCTGTTCATGTTCTATCTGTTCTGTGTTTTTCTGTTTGGAGGAAGAGGTGAGTTCTAGAGAGAAATAATTTACTTTTGGTTGGTTTGACAGGTGTGATGAAGTGCAAATATTTTGATCAGATTAACACGATGACTGGAGTGCTACTTGGAGAGGACTGTGTCAAAAATAGGTTGGAGTCAGGTTCAGATTCAGAGCAGTTGTTAAATGGCATGGGAGCTTCGGAGGAAGCTTTCCTAAGAAAAGCATACTAAATTAATGAAGGGAAAGCCTAGCTAGTGTTTAACAACTTTTGAATGTAAAAGAGCTCCAGCAAAACAAATATCAGATATTGTTGTTTTAACTGCATGGAAAACTTGCTGCTTTTTACAAACAGTCATGGAGCTTTCTGTCATAGTCTCTGAGTTTTCTGTATATTTCCATTATTAAATGGGAAGGGGTAAAACTCGGCCATAGTTAGGCAATCCTACTGATGAATGCAATTTCTGCACCTGTGAAGAATATTTTCACTATGCATGGGTTTATTTTGGATTCTTATAAATTACTTTTCTGATCCAGTGCTCCAAAAGGGAACACATAAATAGAGAAGGATATTTGGATGTCTCTGGAAAGCCTTTTGTGTTTATATATAGCAAAAGGCAATGCTTGGACAATTTAGTGTTACATGATTTTCAAGAAATTTGAGGGCTATTTAATCTATTGGAGAATCAACTTTAGGATTCTGGTCTGATGATTTTTGTCATATTTAGCTTTTTGTCCTTCACAAAGATTTTGGTTTTTTTTAGAGGCAATGTAGTTTGTTATTTTCCCCCCTCTTCTTTGCCTAGATGTGTTAAACATATCTGAGAAAATATGCTGAGTTTCAGGAAGAAGTTAAATTTTGCCTAATTAGGTGAAAGCCTCAACTAATATTGATTTCACTGTATTCTTCCTAGACTTTCTCGCTTATGCATGACACTGATCAAAGTGCATCAGATTAACTGATAATGTAGATTTTGTATCTATTGTAGCAGGGCTCTCAGTTGGGCAAGAAATTCATTAACAGAATGCAGCATTAAGCCACAGGTTGATACCAGGTGCTGCCAGGCAGCTATTCCACTTCTGGTTTCATGGGAGGAATACACACAGAATTTTGCAAGGCAGTGCCTAATTACAGTTAAGAAAAGTAAAAGTGGGCAGAGGTCACTGCTGCCAACAGTGGTTAGGCATTTCCTGGGAGTGAAGTTGCTGCAACTCCATCCCGCACTAGGACAGGCAGAACTTCGGAGCCTGGTGCTCTCCTTTATTCCTTCTGCCAGTGTTTTCTCTTTCCTGCCTCTTTGCTGTGGTGTTTCTTTCCCCCATCGTGAGAAGCTGCCAGCTGTGCAGTGCTGGAAGCAGGTTCATTATACGACAGCGTTTAGGGAAGCTGCTCCAGCAGCATTTACACATCGGGTCAGAAGGTAACCCTAGAATGGCATCGCTCACAGCTGTGCTGGAGCCTGCCAGTGTCCATGAGAAATAGGACTTTTTCAGTTCCAGATAGGAATTAATATCCTCCTTGCTATTGGAAATACTTTTTTTTCTGTGTGTTTGTGTGATAAGCTATTTCACTAGCAATGTGTATTGACTTTTACAGAGCTGGAAGATGAGGAAGAGTCAGAGAACTCTCTTTCTTCGCCTCCTGATAGCGTCTCAATAGCATCTGACCGATATGATAAAGAGGATGAAGCCCCTTCTGATGGTATGTGACACTGTTTACCTTACAAAGTACTAGGTTTGCCAGTTTGCTATGAGCTGATGTAATCAGATCCTTGTGATGCGAATGTTAGCGCTGGAAAACAGATAAACAGATAAGCAGCACAGCTGAATGCTTTTCTTACCTTTACAAGAACCTTTAAAGGAACTGAAGAGCTCTCTCTAGTGGTCCTAGAGCATAGTGAAGCTGTCTCAAATTTACACAGTGTTTCTCAACTCACGTTTTTTGATAACAAAGCATCTTCTGTAGATACATATGTTTTTAAAGATAGATCAGTGGCTAAACCAATGTGAATATTTGTAGTAACAAATTGTTTGTTAATTCAACATTATCAGATTCTTGCTTAATTTTATTTTGCTACTTAATGGCTTAATGTATTATTTATCTAATAAATAATGAAACAGTTTATGTGATTGATATTTTTCTGCAAACTCCACGCAGAATAGGTTCATAAAATATTAAATTAATTATTCCTACAGTGTTTCCTTCCATTAAGACAGTGTTTTGTACAATGTTTTTGTTATATAAATTTTAAGTTTGGGTTTGCATTTAGGAAAAGTCCACACTTCATAGCTGTTTTCCATGTTGTTTTATTTTGTATTCATTAAGTTCAATGCTAAATGCGACTGTTCTGAAGACATGAACAATTGAATATTTCAACAGTTAACAAGCTTGCTTTAGCATAGTGTCCATATTTTTGAGATTAGTTTATTGTATACATAATATAAACATCTTCTATGGATAATATATGGCAGTAAATTAAATATATGTACAAATAAATTAATGATGTATATTAATTTGTGGCACTGGAAGTTAGATAGACTTACTAGTGAATGATGTTTTCTGACATGATATGATGATCAAACTGTGCAGCTCCATCTCGAAATACAATTGCTGAATGAAAATATGCTTCCTGCAATGTAGCACTCCACATTTTATATTATCCAGATTATTCCCTTTGGAAACATAAATTGCTTTTATGAGGTATAAAATTATGTCTATTGCAGAACAGGGATAAGTCAAGTACATGCATAAGTGATAAACCTTCTAACCACTGATTCAGAATAATGCATTTTTTTTATGTCCAGAACTCTGTAAAATGTATAACAATAATAATCACACTTTTTTTTTTTAATATTGAGCTTATTGCATGTTGGCAGTGTGACCTTCAACTAAAAAAGTAAAACTAGGCCTTTTTGCTCTCTGGTTGAAATGTAATTATCAGTCAAATTGAGTATGGCTTTTAGAAAACACAAGCTAATTTTCAAAACTACAGATGAATGCAACTTTCTGTGTATTTATTTTTGCTTACAAACATAATCTTATCATTATTTCTAATTATAACTTAATAACATGGTACTGATTGCATAAAGGGTATGTGACAAAATTATATGACTATTTAATAGGAGGTATGATTATAGAATTGTTTCAAAACAGTTAATCAAGAGAAAGGTGATAACGTTCATAACCTAAATAATGAACGGCTGGAGAATGCTGATGCAAGTGTATGTGAAATACTGTATGAATTTGTACAGATGGATGATTAATTTTTAGCCTTTTTTGGAAGTTATGCGAGGAGGTGTAATAGCTGCTGAACAATATCTTGACTATTTCATACCAGTTTAGGTCGAAATATAGAGGGTACAATTCTTTTATATTTGAGGCGATTTTACCTTGCTGGTCTTTCTGTATTTTATGATAAATCCTCTTTAATTACCTAGTGGGAGTGTAACACGAAGAAAATTTGAGAAAAGGTGATAAATTCTGATCTGTAAATACTTAATTTATTGGAGTATACAGTGTTCCTCTTTTTCTCTTTGAATGTCTAATGTGTCATTCTAAGACCGTTTTGATTTTAATATATATAATCCATCATTCCAGTCTAGCCACCTAGCCTGTGTATGAAAATATATGTTGGGAAAGTCTTATAAGAGGTGGATTGATCCCCAGAGGTGCCATTTGTTTCAGTTCTAATAGGCATAAATGGGTTTCTTGAAGCTTAATACTGTATTTTAGTTTTTTAGCGGTCTGTTAATGTTCAATATTTAAATCCTACTCAAGGAACAGGGTCTGTAAGATGGTCTGTAGATGTTTGATTTTGTATAATTACCAGTTCAATTCAGCAGGGCTCTGTACAGATCTAAACCTGATTTGTGTAGGATCCTCAGCGTTAACAGAGGGCCCTATCTGTAGGTAACCGAATTGAGGTGGTTTTTATTTATGTTGGAGTCCATTTCTATTTTTATGTAAAACTTTCTACATATATTTTCTGCTAAAAAGCCCCAAGGCATTTCTCTTTATATACTTGAGTTAGGCTGCAACGTTTGTATGACTTGCCAAAGTGTCGCAATTTGACTTTGCAGCATTACTGTCAAAACATAATTTGTGAAGGCACACGCTTGGTAACAGATAAAGAATTAGTGTATTATGTGTATGTTACAGTCATTGTAAAATCCTGGAGTTTTTGTGTGACCTTTGTCTAATGGTGTATTAATTACAAGAGGGATAATCCATTTAACAATAAGTATGGGATAACTAAATTAGCACAGGTCACCTAAAGGCCTTTTGTCAAATCTGATTGTTATGTTGTCCTTTTGACTTTTACCTTATGGTAGGCACTAACAAAGTATCTAAACTTTGATGGATTATAAACTCTAAACATGATATGTATTTTTCATAATGCTAATGTAATTTTCTAGGTACTGAAAAGGTCAAACCCCCACGTCTCTGTGTGCATTCTAAGTCTGTCTTTCCTTTTAATATTTCTTTTTCTCTGTTCCTCTGGTTCAAAAGTTCACTCAGTTCCCAAATGGCCACCTAATTTTCCAGTTATTCCCTCAAGCCATATGTGTTTTGGTTTCTTTATGGTTTATTAGGTACTGTAGGAAAGTAGCATAAGTTATATCATCTAATGAAATTCAAGCACACTTCAGTGATGCTTTGACTTGATTGCTGGCAGCAATTAAATCACAATGAAAGGGAATGATGCATGGGCTTACATGTCCAGACACCCTACAGAAATTGGAAGAGGGATAAAACACAACAAAACCCCCAAACAAAATAACAAACTGAAAAACAAGACAGACCAAACAAAACAGCACAGCCAGGCACTCTGGTCTTAACTTGATTTTTTTTTTATTGGCTAACAGCCTGATTGATAGCAAAATCATAACTTGCTGTATGCTAACAGGCAGAGTTCACTTGTAGGTTATTGTGAGCTGATAAAGGGTTAGATGGAGTTTTGATTTTCGCATTGGTCCTTGGTGCATCAGATTAATGGAATTTCAATGAGAGACTGGAGTAGTCACAGCTTTGTCAGAAAAACAGATGGAGATTCTATAGCCATGTCTGCTCATTAATACCAGTTGCCTGAAAGGTGTACTACTTCTCTATACAAAAGACTCAACATAATTGATTTTTGAGCGAGGTATTTTTTCACTTATTGATGACTAGGTTTCTTGCAACTTAAATGACAGGTTTTTGTATAGTACATTGTATAACAATGTTATGTCTTGTAATTTCTTACTCCCCTTCCATCTGCGTATTGAAGAATATATGCACTGGGAAATACATATGTCTTGATTAGTTAAAAACCAAAGCACAGCAAAATACTTTAAAATTGATATACCAAGATTTTCTTTCAAGTTGGAAACAAACTTACTTTTGGTTGAGAAGTAAATGGGAAAAAAGTTACTGTTTTTCATTTAATTTTCAAGTTTCCTAGTTATTAAATGCAGGTTCAATGGCAGGCTTAAACTTTCCTGTTTAATAACACTGTAATCTTCTTTTATAATATATAGGGATTCTTTTCTTTTTTTGCTTTATGGTATGGTAACCTGATTTTATAGTAAGAAATGTCACTAGTATTAAAGGACCAAACTTTGACTTTGTAACTGGACCTCTGAGGAAGACATGTCACTTTGGCTCTGCGGGGAGTGTGTAATTGGATAATTACTGGATCTAAAAGATCACAGAGAATGCTGTGATGAAATAATTTAGATCATCACCATTTCTATGGAAGGTCTAGAAATGTTGCCTTGAGAAGGTAAGGATGAAAGAAGTACTAAAAATGTGTCTGGGGACCTGTATGTTCTTCAGATTATCACATTTGGCTATAGCTTATGAATAAAATATGCTTTTTAGTAGAAAATTTTTAAACAGTCTGAGAATCTCTTATTAAATTTCCCCATAGTTAAAGTGGAGGAAGGTAGGGCTGGAGCAAGCAAAACTGGTCACTTGGAGAGCTTTGAGGAAAAAGAGTAAATGAAAAGATTGTGTTTTAACTGTTTGTTGTCAAAGTGCAGTCTTGAAAATGAGCAAAATTTATTGCTCCTGCAACATGATTTTCTTGCTAGAATTTTTGGATGAAGCAACAGGCATCAGCACTTTGTTTTCATGTAGTTTCTTTGGAAAAGTTCTGTACGAGTCTTTGCAGGCTGGAGTAAACTATTTTACATGATATATAGTATTTACTTAATATGAGCATCACGTTTTGCAGTTTGACTGATCAAGTGAGAATGAAAAATTGTGTGACTGAATTTTGCATGCTGTTTCTATTTACATGTTAAGTCTCAAATACAAATACTGATTAAGCTTTTTCCCCCCCTTATTTTCTTATTTGTTAGGCCTGGTCATTTGAATACTGTCACTGAAGAAGGCTGGTAGAGTTCAGTGTAAGGTTTTATCTTTGTGCATACACACAAGTGTTTTCCCACTTCCTGCAACTACATTCATACTGAAGTTTATTTTTGAGGCACTATATTAAAGCAAAAACTGTTTCTCGGTTAAGCACTGCTAGCAACTAAGCTATCAAAGGTTGGAGAATGGAAAATACAACTAGGAATTTCTATCCTTTCTCCTTTTGCCCTTTTTATCCCTCCAGTCTTGTCTTGGTATACCACTTTTTAGTAACATAATAATGTACACGGAGAGGATGTTTGGTTGTCTTGGGGACGACAGCATTGGAAATTTAAGTGAGTTATTATAGGAGGTTAGTTATTTACTTTGAGTATTGGGGAGAGAGGTACAAACTTAATTGCATGACAGCCACTCAAAGGAATGAGGAACTTCTTTATTTGTCTTGGTTTTCTCATAGGTAGATCTCATTGAAGGCAGAAAACCAGGTACTTTATTATTCCTTATATCTCTTTTAATATTCAAGATTGAATAAAAAAGGTCATATTGAGGGGAAGTAAGGTCTAGGTTTACTTGGACAGCTGATCTTCAGTGAGAAAACATGGCTTCTACTTTATGCTCCTACTAAGCCACTGGCTGGAGAGCAGTAGCCCATCCTGTGGAAAATGCGTAAAGACTGGACTTTGGCATGCTAACTTTATTTGAGGGGATGCTAGTTCTTGTCAGAATTTTGAAGGGGATTTTGACTCTGCATTTTTGGCTGAGAAAGGCAATATGATGATCAAAAATGTTGCTTTCAACATAATAAATTTTAATTAGCAGCACAGTCTTAAGCAGGAAGATTGAAGTCTAAAATTCCTGAAGTGGTGTGCTGAGGTTGTCAGAGGAGCAATGTATCACTACAAATTTAGGCTGAGTCACTTATGGACAGTTTAGATGTCATCCAGAATACAATCTTTTACAAGCTGATGGAACACAGTGAAAAGTAAAACATACCAAAGAGGAACTTAAAATATGAAGCTTTTGCTTTTAAATTCTGTTATTTAAGGATATTGGTACATGTGGGACCAACCATATGAGTGTAAATTCCCAGATGCAATTCCCTCTTCTCTGTTTGTTTAACACATGAGAGGAGGGTGCCAACTTTGTTGAAATTATGAAAAGCTGTAAAGAAGATCAACTGCTTGTTGAATAGGAGAGACCTTAAGAGTAAAATCAATGTGTCACCCACAGTCAGCCTGAGATGTTTCTTGGTGGGTACCTGTCTCACCTTTCCTAAAAATCTCTACTGGTGCAGTTGCACTGTCCTTTGGGCAGTTTGTCCCAGTGCTGCACTCTGCTTGCTAGGAGAGAATACATACCCTAAACTCCGTCAATCTGTTGACATTTGACTCTCTTTTGTCCATAAAAGCCATGGTAATAGTATATTTTTTTTCCCTCTGTAATGAATGTAATGAATATTTTTGATTAGAATCTTTATAACTTTCCACATATATCTGCTTTTGAAACCTTATGAATAGAACAAACAACTGAACTGCTTGGTTGCTTCCTGGTTTGTCTGTAGGATCCATACCAGTGCATATAGCAGCAATGACTTAGATGGAGAAGCAGGATGTTTAAAAAAAAGGTGTGTGTGAAATATGCATAGCTAATCTAATTAAATTTGATTTAAACCATTTGTACAGAACATAAGGGAATAATTTCTGATAGGAAGCAGAAGTTTTAAGTGAAATTTTGGCCCTAATAAAGTCAACAATAAAGTTAAAAATGGCATTGTGTAGGTTAACAGTGTGTACAAATTGATGATACTAAAATGTTTGAACTTCTAATTATCATGATGAAAAACTTCCCATCAAACAATAAACCCCTGTGTTCTTTTAACATTTACCTTTCTCCCATGGGAGAGATGACATGGTTTGTTGCTCATTTTATTTCATCTATGTTGCTTCAGTGACTGAACACTAACAAAACAGCCATGTATACTCCACCACTATGTAAGAAAATATCAACCAAAAAACCCCTAAACAATGACTTGCTTAACCCATTTCTTTTTCATATTAGATCATAATTTTATTCAAGATATATAACAATACTGTGGTTAAAAATAAAAAGCCCAGAAAATTGAAGTGAATAGATTTTTCTGTTTATGTTATATTGCTTGTTGGCCTAATGTTCTTCTAATTCGGTTCTTATACATCACAAATAGCTGACATCAAAAGGAAGAGGGGATGTTTTTCTTCTGCCTCTTGGATATGCAATAAGCTTTTCAAATAGGTTTTGGAGGCAGTTAATTATGATTTTAGGACCTTATTGGTGCTTTATCTCGACCGAGTGAATTTCTGCCTTCTGATTTCCCTGTAATTCCTCTTTCTTCCTGCCAAGCAGTAATGGTAAGTCAGCTTCCATTCTGCTCCTTACTCCTTTCCTCCAAGAACCAGAAAGATGCATCACTCACAGATGATAGCACAGCTTCATGCTATTCCAGTGGCACCTTTAGGTGGGTACCAGAGGAGACCAAGTCCAACAGATTGGTGCTGCTTGGCATTCAAGGCAAGAGGCATCTTTTCCTTCCTGAGATCTACCATGTGCGACAGAAAAATGGGTCTGCCTTCAGCATATGCTATGTAGTGGTCACAAACATCTCGGGGAGAAAAAGTTCTTCAGAACCATAGTGTTTTGTTTGTTTTAGATTAGATCAGAACTATTTAAAGCAATGGTCTGTGTGGCAATTAATATTTTGTGTCAAGGATGAGGCTTTAGAAGCCCCTGGATATAGGAATCTACTGGGGAAAAAAAAGTACAAGCTAAGATTGGCATTTCTTTCTCTGAATTGGTGATTAAGAATTTGTGCCCCTATTTAATTTATTGCATGCATGAAGTGTGTATAAATCCTAATGAACAGAAGATTTTCCCCATGTTTCTGTTTTTGTGTATTAATTGATTAGTACTTTCTGTAGAGGTGCTACGTGAAGCTGTAGATCTTAAGCAAGAGCAAAGCAGGCCTGTTTTCTATCAGGCATCATGCAGTCCAGGCATTAATTTTAGTGTATTTGTGTTTGTTTCCTTTTAAAAAAAAGCAAGCTTGCAGTGGATTAATATTTGTGAATTTTGAGATCAAATTTGAGTGGAAAATAAAAACTGTCATGAAAAGGTTTATTGAATGGTTTTGCAAAAAAACTCCCACACAGTAGATTCAATCTTTATGGTATCCACTGAATGGACAAGTTCATTACTGGCCTTCTCAAGAAGATTTTGCAGATAATTGTTTGCTGCTTAAAAATTTTCAGCAGGAACCATACTTCTTTGGACATCTGTCACTCAGCAGTATTAGTATGATACTTTCCTAGTAATTTTTATAGACGTTTACTTGGATTACATACAATAGTAGGATTTAAGTATAGTAGAGTAGCAGACTAAAATTGCTGAATGTCATATTTTCTCCAAACTAAAATTACTACTCCAATTTCTTAACTTATATTAGCTACACATAGCCTAGTCATCACTAACGATCGCTGTAATGATGGGTAATATCCTAGGAGTATCTTGGTCTTGTCTTCTCTATTGCTGGCAGTCAGAAAGTTTTGATCCCCTTTTGGGCAGGGAATTATGAATGAACCTACACTACACAATGGAGGAAGACCTCTTCTGCTCTAAACAAGATTTTCCTGTCTTCTCTATATGTACTCTGCCTGCCTGGACACACGTTCCTTAATGCAGGGTACATCAGAGTCTGACAATACCTTTTCAGGGGTATCCTGTTCTTCATATAAAACAATTTTCATTACTTAACAGGCAAATTTTGTGTTTCTCTGCATCATAGAATCATAGAATGGTTTAGGATGAAAGGGACCTTAAAGATCATCTAGTTCCCACTCCGCTGCCATGAGCAGGGACACCTTCCATTAGACCAGGTTCTTAAAGCCCCATTCAGCCTGGCCTTGAACACTCCAGAGATGGGGCATTCACAGCTTGGACCTGGATGATGTATAAATACTCACAATATATATTCAATATGTGTGTATATTTGCTTCACATATCTGCACTTGTGCATCACTGCTCTGCATTGAAGAGGTAAAAAAAAAGGATTAGTGTTGAAATAATATGAATGGGAGCAGAAGATATTTAGACCATGTACATGGCTGTGCAATAAAAATGAAAATGGGTTGGGGGCAAGTGAAGTGAAGGTGGTCCAAGTCTTTTTGGTAGGTTAATAGGATGTGTTCTTTTGCAAGGATGGGTACAGGAAATGGGCCTTATTATTACAGTTTCTTGGAAAAGAAGTTAATCCAAGTGTTGTCATTGACTTCCAATTAAGAAAAAATTAACCTTGCCTATTTTCACAGGACATTATTCTTATAATTCTGTCTATTTTGTGTTTAGTAATTTGAATATTATGCATATGAAGATAGTGGGGGAAAAACTTTTAGTTTTCTAGAACTGCTTTCCTTCTAGTAGGAGTGGATTGATTTTTCTCTAACAGCTTCTTCAGAAGTTATCTTTAATACTGTATTTTATCAGAAAAATAATAGGTGAGACTTCCACAAACTTGTTTGATCAAAGATTTTTGAAATATTTTAGCAAAATGGCTACTTGGTACTTGTATGTGTAAAATAACTGCATGTTAAGAGTTGAAAATACACAAAAGAATGTAGTCATATTGAAAAGTGCAAAGATGTTTTTGTCTGTAATCTTTGTAGATAAAATTTGGAATTTCATGTCAAAAGTAAAACCGTAAGACAAAAACTTTGTTTTTACTTGTTAGCAACAATATATCTGCAAATTTCATTTGGAAATATGGACTGTGTAATGCAGTTGACAGAGGTACATTTAAGTACATATTGCTTTTTTAATGTATGGCACACCTTTTTTTTTGCCTTAGATTGCTGTAATCTTCCAGTGCTCTCATTCACTTGAGCGATATTTAGAATGTGGTATAAAAATAATGTGAAAATGCTGTAGTGAGCTGGTGATAATTGATTTACTCCATCACACTGAAATACCTCTTGTTTTCCTCTTCCTCCTCCCTTGGGCAATAATCATGGGATCAAGCTGCCAGTCTGTAGATATAATTTTTCCAGCAGTGCCATCTGGCTCCTTGGCACTGGAAGTTGTATTGGCTTCTTTGCTGTTTCCACTGATTTTTGTCAAATGTTAGTCGGTTGATGAGACATCTTTTGCGAGTGGGTGCTGATTTTTTCTGCCCCCCAAATGGATGTTGTTTTTACAATTGATATTGTAAGGGACCACTTTTTATTTTTTTTAATGGAATTTAGGACTTAACATATTAAGATTGCTTTGAGGAAAAATAGGATTTATATATAAATTGGCTTCTTTCATCTATGTTGAAAATAGTTTCTCAGGATTTTGTATGTTTTTAATGGTCCTAGCTTCATGTCTTCATACAGATTTTTAAACATCTTCAACATTAATGTAGAATTATTTCCTTTTTATATTTGGAAACTGACTTTTCAAAGACATGATAAATGAACGATAAGAATTTGTAGGGTCTGCGTTACAGACATAACAAATTTATGTTTTTGAATAAATAGCCAACAAAGCTCTCTTTTTTTTCTCACAGGACTACAGTTTTATTTTTGCTGTCAACTTTTCTAAAAAAAAAAAAAAGATTTAAAAATGAAAAAATGGTGGCTTAATAGAAAAAACACATCTGAGTTTCTTTATTCTATTCCAGCCTTAGATGCACTTCACTGCCATACAACATATAATGATGGTATTGATAAAGTGTTAGAAAGGAATGTTCTGGAAATAGTATTTTAATGGGGTGGGAAGTAGGAGGAAAAGCCCGTTGATTTGAACTATTTTTGTAAATATTATTAATATTCTTACTATTTTATTTAAAAAAAAAATTATTTCCTATACTGGTCAGAGATATTCAGTTAGAGAAGAAAAAAGCCTGAGGAGCTGAGGATTCCAACCACATAAGAGGAACAGAATTTCAGATTACACATTTTTATTTTATGTTGTTAAAAAAACCCCAAACTCTTGAATATTGTATGTGAATTAAAAAAAATATCTGAAGCCTGTTCTGTTGTTAGGTAAGTGAACTCCTATTAATCAGGGCAAGATGAACTAATTTAAATCCTGTATATATATATATATAAATTTATATTTCAACCTGCATTTTCAAGTGCTGTGTCTCAGATGAATGAATTATACTCATCTCTAGGTGTAAATATGAATTTTCTTCTCTGTTGAAAATATTTACTTAAAGTTATTCAAGGTAACATTGGAAATTCTCAAACATGAACCGTTGTATTTAGTTGGCCTATTTGAATATTTTTATATTATTATCCCTAAAAGTAGAAAATAATAAGCACTATTTCTTTATCATAGTCTCAGTACTATCCTAGTGCAATGCCTTTATTAATAAAATGCTATTAGACTGGTATTTAAATCAATATTTACTTGTTTTCCCAGCATTGGAGAAATTGTCCAGTACTGGAAATGATAGGATTAAAAATCTTGTGTAGGACAAGGAGGGCCTTGATGGGATTTTTGTAGCAGTTGCTTTGAATTAAATTTCAAATATCTCCTGGTGTCTCTTTATAGTAGCCTTTTAAAGAAAACAGCTATGACAGACAGGGTGTCTGAATGCAGGTCTCATCAGTAACTTGACTCACACACAAAGTGGGTATTTTTAACATATGAGTTCAATTGAAAGAATCTATAGAAAGGGCTATAATATCAAAGTAAGGCAAGCATAGGAAAATATGCATGATCTATTGTTAATAGCAAAAGTGTAAGTCTAGTCTCACAGAATATATTCTCTCATGAAAGATTTTAAGGGCATGGGTATATCATGATTTTCTAAAATAGCATCAAATTTTCTTTTTGTTAGTACGTAAATGTGAAGATAGAACGTTGCTGCTAATCAATTGTCTGGGATGCCACCTCATTAAGATTTACACGATCATCAAAAATGCCCAGAATTGTTTGTTGCCTATATCCTAACTCAAATATATAAAGGGGATACCACAGCATTTTTCTTTAGAATCACAGGGAGTTCAGTGACCTTTTGTGGCAAATTATGTAGAAAGAAAATATTTATATTCATTTAAAATAACCTCCATGAAGAAATAGTCTCATTACCCTGTTTGATCAATTCCTTGCAGCCTGAGCTGTAGCATGCTGCTATTGCCATTGGTTGATGGAATACACTGAGAAGTGGCTAATGGTGATGGTGCTCATCAGGACAGGGTTCAGCCAGCGGTCAGCAACAAATAA
This sequence comes from Molothrus ater, assembly GCF_012460135.2. Classification (NCBI taxonomy): domain Eukaryota; kingdom Metazoa; phylum Chordata; class Aves; order Passeriformes; family Icteridae; genus Molothrus; species Molothrus ater. The sequence goes on along the minus strand of NC_050478.2, from coordinate 34,047,774 downwards.
TTCAAGACTGTTTCTAAGTTTGTGGCTGGTGGAATTTGCTTCTTGCCCCAAGCCAGCAACATTGCTGAGCTGGGCTATTTGATTAGAGGAGAAGCATATTTGCTTCTTAGCAACTGCACATTTGCACAACACACAGACCTATACTGCCTCCAAAGGTTTGCCTTTTGTGATGGTGGAATAATACTTTTCTGTTGATTGACAGACAAAAGAGATCTTTGCAATGCAGAGGAGTTTACAACAATTTTTTCTTTGTCTTTTGTAAACTTATCAGAGGTGCTTTTTAATTTAGCACTGCCTGGTGCAGATTTGTATATGCAGCAAGACTGGCCATGATTTGAACTGCATTTAAGCTATTACTGCTATGCATATTTAAAGGACAGATGCACACTTATGCTTAATCATTGGTGTGTGCAGCTTTTTCCCCAGCCGGTGTACTTAATGGAAATTATTTTCTACTGTATTTTCAAATAATTTTTTATATGTATACTGCTGTTTCCTATGCAAGAGTGATATTCCTTTTACAGAGGATAATGATAAACTGAAAACTGCTCTATTCTTAGTGCTTTTTTTAATACATGAACAAAATTGTGGCAGTGATCGCAATTTTAATAGTGTGTGTGTAATTTTGGATGTAACGTTTCCCACAGGAAGTGAGTCTACAGGAGAAAATGTGTCTAGTCAGTAGAAGGCAAAGGTATTTATAACACTGGTAATCCTTGAAAGAAGACAATTTAGGAAAAAGGAAACCTAAGATTTACAGTCCTAGGAGGCCAGGACAAGGAAAAAGCAAACTTTTCTTTTTATGGTTTTACAGCTCTTTTCACTCCTGGTCTTTATTTTATTGTGGAAGATTCCGTACTGCCATAACAATAAATAACAATAAATCACTGATGTGGTTACTGAAGTGTTTCATGAAATAGAAAGTACAGTTAGTGTTAATGTGAATTTCTGCAGATATCTGCTTGCATATTTTCCTAAATAAAACATATCTTTTAACTTTCATAACTCAAACCAGTGAGTACATTTCTAAGTAAATTTTATAGTCAATTAAAACTGTATCTTTTAAGGGATAGGGCGATTTAAAGGAGGAGTGAACAATAAAAAGACTGTGGGCTAATGTAAGCATTCTGGAATTTACTTATTAATAACCATTTCAGTGGCAGTTCAGACCCAAAAGGGGAAAGCAAGAAAACACTCTGATACGGTGAAGCAACAAAAAGCCCCAAATGTCCCTCTTTAAATCAATATTAATAAAACCTATAAAACTTCTAAATCCTTTTTCAATTAGGATTTTTTTTAGTCAGATGAACATTTTAAAATGAATTATCATCAAAATTTTAGGGTTTTAAGAGAATTTTGGAAATTATGGGATGAGGCAAAATGAAAGCAGTGGGGTGAATTGGTGGCTGTTTTGGGGAACAGGTATTCAGGGTGTGCACTTCCTGGAAGAGAAGGAAGCGAAGTCTAGGTATAGATACAGCCATAGTTTTGGAGGCCCTGGAAGGGCCCTGGGAGTTGATGACTGACTTCATTCTCTTCCTTCTTAAATTTGCTGCGTGTACATATATATACACATGAGTTTTTAAAAGGATGTTTCAATGTGCTGGTAGGATTTCACAGTCATTTTTGAAGGTGTTAGCTTTGGCTTAATTTCTGAGGCATTCAAAGTTGTGATAGTGTGATAGGATGACTGCTTGTTATGCTGCTGAATTGCCAAAGATGCTTGGCATAATAAATAAATAAATAAGTCGGACTGACTTATTTTTATACCTCAGTACCTGTTAACGTGTTCCCTCTGTTCTACACAGATCTTGTACTTCTGTCATTAATAGATGCAAAATAAATTATTGTTGGGGTTTTCTTTTCGTTGATTGGTTCTTTTTCTGATAGCAGCCAGCCTTTTGCAAAACTAAGGTTTTTGAATGAAGTAACTAAAAGTAGGAGTTGCCATGTTATTACTTTCAAGAGGCAGCCGTACCCAGGGTAGAATGCAGCAGCTCTTACAATGGCACTATAAACAATACCCAGCAATTTAAGAGCAGGATGTGAGGAATATTTTACCTAATTGAAATGACAGGGGGGATTTTGCATAGGTAGAAGCAATTATTCATACTGGAGGTGGGCCAGAATGCTGGGGTTATTCCCCTCATCTTGCTAATTAGGCTTTCAGTTTCATTAACAGTCATTGAGATATTGGGTGACTGACTTGTGTATGCACATAGCCATAATACATATAAAGAATATTTTATTTAATTATTGTGGTTCATTTTTGTTTTTATAGCTGAAGAGGGGTAGAAATAAGGAGTGTTTTAATATATGCAGAACATTGAATAGTATGAAGGCTGAAGGCAGCATGGCTGTGTCTATTTTTGGGTACACTAAGGCCATAACTAAGACACTACCATATTTATATTAGCAACATTTTATTACCTTTTTAAGATGGAGTTTACAAGGGTTTCTACCTTTACTAATATGTATGTTGAGAAGAGAAATTCATCCAGCTTTGTTGTGCTTCCAGGATGTTTTCAACCTGGAATGAATTCAACTTTGAACAGGTCTGAGGAATCTACAGTTCTTGTTGCATTTAAGCCTTAATTTAGGAAATATAACCTAATGCACATGGCATCTTTAAATTCCCCTGTCACTCTAATACATTTTCTTTTTTTTTTTCACCTGCCCCTGTTAATTGCCTTTGTCCTTCAGAAACAGACATTTTGAGGGAGGTTTGCTTTCCTTTTCAAGGATTGATAATGAGGTGCAGCGATTCATAACATAGTGTTGATATCAAATAGCTGCTTGTTGTATTTTGGAAAGGGCCTTGAGTGTCTGAGCCTTTATTAAATCTCTAGGTTAGTCTTTTTTTCAGCTGAATTCTCCATTTCCAAGCTCTGTGATTAGGAATGTCAGGTAGAGAATTTTTTCACCCTATTTGCAACTAAAGATGACTCAGTTCTTAAATTAAAAATAGCCTTTAATGAATAAAATTACCGGATAGAAATCAAGAAGGTGAAAATATTGTACAAAAAGCAGATCGGTTGAGTCAAAATGTTTAAAAATCTGAAAATCATATGTATGAAACTGAACAAGCTAAATGAATGAAAATCACTTTAAAACTGAGAAAAAAATTGTTTCATTCAGAACTGGGGTGGTTTAGGTTGTTACCTGGGTTCCCCTTCTAACAAACAAAACAGAACAATGCTGTTATAAGGTAGCATTATAATAAGGAAAAGTGTGGTTATAACATAACTACCCATTCTGGTTCCTATTATTGAGTAGACGTGGCCATAATTTGTCCTTTTGGTTTGATAATTACATTGATGGTCCTCGTGGAATTATTAATGAATTCTTTGTGACTGAGAGTCAATTGTCTAGCTCTGATGGCTTTTTCCTGTTAGTTTCTTCATCTGTAAGATTGCTCTAAGTAATATACCAGTGATTTGTAAATATTTTGAACAGAGTTATCCTTGCATGTTGTATTTCTCTTACATATCCAGAGGCAAATTCCCTTGTCAGTATGTTTTATAGGCTAACACGAGTACTGTTGGATAAAATAATGCTAATGAAATCAGAACAAATAGAACAGCAATTAGTAATTTTTTTTTGTTCAGTATGCCGCTGATCTTGCACAGATATGAGTTTTGGTAGTGATATAAGACACGTAATGGTATAGAAAATTCATGAAAAGTTGATTCATGAGTCTTGTTCATTAGTACTTGTCTCAGTGACTCTTGGTGTTCTTGGTGTTCTCCAGTACCATTTTGTCAGGTGTTTTTGAGAATTTGTTGTCAAAGTATCTTAATTTTAGAGAATTTCAAGTCTATGTGGGGAGATCTGAGAGTGCATTAGCATGTTATAGATGCAAACACTTTTGTGGGAAACAATATCAAAATGAATCTTTATAATGACTAGATTTTTATTTTGATACAGTTCTGTTGGTAATGATTGATTGGCTGCTTTTGGGAGTTCAGTTTATGGAGAAACTGAAACTGAATAAAAAAGTCAGGAAAACTGGCTAAGTGCCAGTAAATGAGGTAATGTATTTTGCATATGTCACTTTACTTTCATTGCATCAAGGCAGTTTTAGAATCCTCTGCTGTATGTATGAATTTGAATAATTTCATGCTCCAGAAAACCTAATCAGGGTAAGATCAAAAACTGGGAGAAGAAGTTTGGAAACAGATGTGCAAATATACTGGTGGAGGGGGGACCTAGGTTGTAGAGGAGGTGTGTAACAGGAAGTGAAATTAAATTCTTGTGGCTGTTGAAGTCCACAGAAATCTCTTCTTCCTTTACTAGAAATATAACTGTCAACTAAGAAAATGCCCAGGTGGTTAGGAATACAACAGTATTACTTTATGCAATGCTACTTTCTTATTATTATTTCCATATTACTATATTCAGGCTTTAAAAGTCCACATTCTTTTGATGTGCTACTTGTTCACCACTTCAGGATGCATGTGTTCTTTACATGGGGAAAGATGTAGAGTGTCAAAAGTTTAAATCCTTAAACTAAAATAACTTGAGTTTTATGGTTGCTCCTTTGCTTTTTGAGTGACAGAGTTTAAAAAGAGCATATCCAAACTGAGGAAATTTTGACTTGGGTTGGTGGAACTGCCTCCATTTTCAATGACCTATTAGCATGTGTTATAAAATGGCATTTTCACTTGACATGATTTTATATTTGAAAAGGAAGAAAGAAGAAGGCAACATTATTAGAATTAAAAAATGGGGTTTTTTGAAAAGCATTTCATTTATATAATCAGAGTCATCTTGCTGTTTACCATAGGGATACTCTTTCATGGTGTTCTCCTCACTTTTCCTTTGTCAATTTAAGGTATGCTCTAGCAGTCACAGAAGAAAGTGTGCAGTTTTCTGAAATGCAGGAATCAGTACATATGTGACATCCCAGTCTTACACATGCTGGAACCTTCCCTCCGCCCCTTCTCTCTCCCTCCCTCCCTCACACTTACATTACTTTGAAAAAGTGTGTGGGTGCGGCAGGGAAAGATCAGTGGCACAGCAAGCCTGAAAATGAAATGTTTTTCCCTTTCTAAAGACAAGACTTGTTTTAAAGACAAGCATAATGAAACCAACAACATTTCACAGCATTTCTAGAAAAGATGTGAACACTGTTTCTCTGTTATGAAGAGGAACAGTGGAAGCAAAGTAGCTGTGACTTGCCCAAGATTGCGAAAGGAGTCTGGTTAAGAGCCAGGACTAGTTCTGCGTTTTCTAGCTCCTGCTTACATGGTAAGATCTCTTCGTTTTGTCTCACACGTTCCAGCTTTCTGAAGTTTTTGACAATTTGAAATGGATATTAAGGGGACATAAGGTAAACTTTTCCCCCCCCTGTCCTCAGAACCACATCATTTATTAAGAGACGTCATCCTAATGTGTATACAACTTCCAGGGCTTTGAGTGTTATTGTAAATGGTAAAAAGACTCTTTGGTTGGATTTAGACTGATGCTGCCTTCTGAAGTACAAGAGGTGTTTGTAGTTTTGTATAATGTCTTAGTTTTAATAATATTATTTTAATATGAAAATGTTGGTGTTTCTTTAACTGTTTAAAAATAGCATATCCTGCTTTGATTTTTCAATATCAGAAAAATCATTTAGGTTTAGGACCCAGCACCACCTCCCCCTCCTCAGGAGTTACAGAAGTGCATTAAACTGCTGATACAGACACTAAAACTGTGAGTTTTCCCTTACTGGCTCATTTGAAGTTTTTTTTCCTTTTTTTTAAAGAGAAAGGTGGTGGTGCAATTTAAAGGCTGGTATATAGACTATACCAAAAGTAGTACAGTGCACTCTGAGGCAACAGTACAATGCTTTCTATCTTAAAGATCACAGATAGCTTATATAAACTAGTGGAAAAGTTTATGAAAGTTACTCTTCAACTTGCAAGTGAGTGAAGTGATTTGGCTTTACTTTAAAAACAGCAGCCTAAAACTGAGCTGCCTGAATATTATCATTACTCTGAAGCAGCATAATTACCATTAGAAGAGAATTGGTTCCTTTAAGGGAAAAAATAATGAAGGGAAAACTTCTTAAAATGAGTTTTATTACATTTTTCTTATAAAATTAGTCTTTCATTTTGTTGATTAATGCTTGAGTTTAAGATTCTGATGTAGGCATTTTGCCATTATAATTCTGAAATATGGGAAGTCCTTGAAAACATTCCGGGATTGCCTTCTGTCTGTCTGCCTTGTAAAAGATCCTTTCAGTTAAATGGACCATCCTCCTTAAATGATGTCATTAGCTTGGATTGAAAAGACATTGCCTGCAGGGAAATCATTTAATTGTCTTAAAGTGCTCTACTTCTGTAGATCTTGAAGCAGCACCCTGACTTCCATCTTTGCATCAGATAATTCATCTAAAATTCTGTTTTTAATCTCTGACGAAATATTGAGATGTAATTTGCACTTTTATTGGAGAAATTTGAGACCTTTTATAGTCTTGTCTCTGTCAAATGGATGGAAAAGTTTCACTTGTTGAAATGCAAATGGGTACTGTCTTTTTTTGACTTAAAGAATTAATTTAACATCCATTCACGGACTGCTTTATAAATATTAATGTATTGAACTCTTGCATTTCACTGATACCAAGATATACTTTTTTACATGCATATTTCTAAAATCAGTAATATTTACTTGGTCAAACAGCAAGTCAAGTTTTGGGGATAATTGCAACATTTTTTTGTTTAAGGTAATGCACTGAATGTAGGAAAATGAAAAAAAAAAATTGACCATCTTTTTCTGTTGGACTTACCAGTCTCTCAGCCATATAAAAGTCAGTTTATGAGAGATACCGGGAATTTTTAATCGAGTAGGCAGTCAGACCAGCAAAAATCAAACCTATGTGTATCAGTGAATTACAAGTTTATTTAGAAAATATATTCCTTGAAAATATATAGTGTAATTTTGTCTATAATCTATTGCACTTCTACTTTTAACATCTCAGTCATTTAATCATAAAAACTTCAAAGTAGGAAGAAAAGTATATTTCAAAGTTCAAATTGTTATGAATGCAGTTCTCAGCTTGAAGAGGTACTGTACAGAGAATGCTACAAAATTTTCAGAAGATTTTGCCCCTCAGAAAGGCTGGTTTTGCCTTTAAAGTGGAAAAGTGGCATTTCTGATACTTTATTAAAAAATTAGTCAGTTGCTAATACTCATCTTTCTCTGATGTTGAAATACTTAAAATATGCGTTTCAAGACTGCCACTGGATTGGTTGGGTTCTAATGAGAACCCATTTCTTAGACTGAACTTGGGCTGTTACCTTTTTTTTCTTCTATACTGCTATGCCCAGGAAAGCACCATAATTCTGAGCAAAAGACACTTTGTTTTAGTTTTGCTCTCTTTAACTTTCCTCACATTTTTGCTTGGTATCAGCCTTAAAGAAAAATGTTTCAGTAGCACGCATAAAACCTAGGACTGCAGGTTTCATGTTTGTTTTACTTCTAGCACTGCCTACCAAGCTCCAAGAGAGGCTGGTTTGTTTATTCTTGTGGTATTTTAATTGCAGTTTGTGTAAGTTGAGCTATGCTAGAAATTCCATGTGAACTTTTTATCTGAATAAATATTTAGCATCTGTTCCTCCTCCTCTTGTAGCTAGTGTCAGTTTTCCACAGAGAGGTACCAGATCAGGGAAAATTACTCAGTTTTAATACTCTAAAATTTCTGGAGGTGGGTGTAATCCCTGTCAAAAATTTCAGAAATTCAGACTCTGTAAACAGTCCTGAGAAACCCCCAGAAGTAACTTTGCTTCCTAGGCCACACCAGTGAACTGCCCATGCTTTGTTTCAAAAATATTTATATCCCTTATCATTTTTTATTCTGTCACCTTTAACTATTGCTATGTAGCCATAATTTTTTTTTTCAACTTTGCTAAACACTGGCTCTCAAATAGTAAGTCCTGTGGATAGGTTGCTTTTTAAAGTCTCTCTCTCGCTTCTACTTAGCAGTACCAGATTTGTTGTCTTTCCTTATCACTG